>NC_132927.1:21524128-22136628 GCF_047675955.1 Chlorocebus sabaeus | reverse complement strand
CACCATCTCTGCTGTTTTGCCAACTCAGCCATTCCAGCCTGTGGGCTTTGGAGAGTTTGAATGGTCCAGATGAGAAAGGGTACCTCCAGCACAGCACAGCTGCTTTGCCAGAACATGACTAGACTGCTTCTTTGAGTGGATCACTGATCATTCTTCCTCACTGGGTGGGACCTCCCAGTCACGGCATTCAGTTACCCCACCTGCCCATATTCTATAGATGGAGCTCTGATCTCTCCCTGAATGAAGTGCCCAGGGGGAGGGGCAGGCCACCACTTTAGTTGTTTGGACCACTCAGCGATTCTAGCCTGTGGGCTTTGCAGAGTTCAAGCCAACCAGGGCAGAAGCGTTTACCCAGCACAGGACAGCTGCTTTGTCAAGGCATGGCCAGACTGCTTCTTTAAATGGGACCCCAATCCACTCTTCCTTATGGGGTGAGTCCTCCCAGCTGGGGCCTCCACCTATCCCCACCTGTATTCTACAGACGCAGTTCTGATTTCTCCCTGGTACCAAGTGCCTGAGGGGAGAAGCTAGTGGCCATTTTGGCAGCTCTGCCATTTCAGCCTGCATGCTTTGGAAAGTCCAAGCCAACCTGGGGCAGAGGTGGTTCATCAGCTGTTTTGTCAAGGTGTGGCCAGACTGCTTCTATAAACGCTACCCACATCCATTCCTCCTGAGTCCTCCAAGTCAAGGACCCCAGCCACCCCAGCCCATGTTCTACAGCTAACAGAGATCTAATTTCTCCTTGGGACAGAGTGTCCAGGGAGTGCAGGGCAGGCCACCTCCTTTGCTGTTTCAGCATCTCAGCCAGTCCATCATGTGGCCTTGGAGAGCCCAAACTGATTAGAAGCTGAAGGGATCCTCAACACTGCACAGTTGCTCTACCAAAATGCAGCCAGCCTGCTCCTTTAAGCAGGTCCCTAATCCTGTTCCTCCTGACTGGATGAGAGCTTCTAACTGGGATCTCCAGCCACCTACAGGCATGTTCAGGCCAGCAGCAGGTCAATACTCCTACGGAACAGAGCTTCCAGTGGAAGGGGCAGGCTGCCAACTTTGCTGTTTCACAGCCTTCACTGATGATACCTCCAGGTAATGAAAAAACTGAGGTGACTAGGGTCTGGAGGGGACTCTCAGAAAACCACAGCAGCCCTACAGAAGAGTGTTACAACAAAAACAAGCAAACAACAACAAACACAAAAACCTCACCCAAAGGTCAGCAATCTCAAAGATTGAAGGCAGATAAGCCAAAAAGTTGAGAAAGGATCAGGCAAAATGCTGAAAACTCGAAAAGCCAGAGTGCTCCCTTTCCTCTAAATGACCACAACACCTCTCCAGCAAGGGTTCAGAAATGGGTTGAGCCTGAGATGGCTAAAAAGGCAGAAGTAGGCATCAGAATGTGGATCAGGAAAAACTTTGCTGAGCTAAAGGACCATATTGTAACCCAATGCAAAGAAGCTAAGAAACATGACTAAACAATGCAGGAGCTACCAATCAAAATAGCCAGTAGAGAGAGGAACATAATCTACCTGGATAAAGCTAAGAAACACACTACAAGAACTTCACAATGTAATCACAAATATTAATAGCAGAAAAGACCAAGCAGAGGAAAGAATATCAGAGCTTGAAGACCATATTTCTAAAATAAGACAGGAAGACAAGAATGAAGAAAAAAGAATGAAAAGGAATAAACAAAACCTACAAGAAATACAGAATTATGTAAAGAAATTGAATCTACAACTGATTAGGGTACATGAAAGAGAGGGGGAAAGTGGAACAAATTTGGAAACATATTTCAGTACATCATCCAGGAGAACCTCCTCAACCTAGCTAGACAGGCCAACATTCAAAATCAGGAAATACAGAGAACCCCAGTAAGATACTCCATGAGATCATCCCCAAGACACATAATCATCAGATTCTCTGAGGTCAAAATAGAAGAAAAAAATGTTAGGGACAGTCAGAAAGAAGCGCCAGTACACCTAAAAAGGGAAGCCCATCAGACTCACTGTGGCCCTTTCAGTGAAAACCCTACAAGCCAGAAGAGATTGGGGGCCAATAATAAACATTCTTAAAGAAAAGAATTTCCAACCCAGAATTTTATATCTGGCCAAACTAAGCTTCATAAATAAACAAGAAATAAGATCCCTTTCAGACAAGCAAATGCTGAAGGAATTTGTTACCACCAGACCTGCATTATAAGAGCTCCTGAAGGAAGCACCAACTATGGAAAGGAAAAACCTTTACCAACCACTACAAAAACACATTGAGGTACACAGACATGTGATGCTATGGAGCAACGACATAAGCCAGTTTGCAAAATAACCAATTAGCATCATGACGACAGGATCAAATCCACACATAACAATATTAACCTTAAACGTAAATGAGCTAAATGTCCCAATTAAAAGACACAGAACTGAAAGCTGAATAAAGAACCAACACCCAATGGTATGCTGTCTTTCAGAGACCCATCTCACATGCTAGGACACACTTAGGCTCAAAATAAAGGGATGGAAGAATATTTCCAGAGCAAAAAGAAAACCAGCAAAAAGCGGAGGTTGCAGTCCTAGTTTTTGACAAACAGACTTTAAACCAACAAAGATCAAAAAAGACAAAGAAAGGCACTATTTATGTAATAGTAAAGGGTTCAATTCAACAACAAAAAAATGCTAACTATCCTAAATGTATATGCACCCAATACAGGAGCAACCAGATTCATAAAGCAAGTTCTTAGAAACCTTCCAAGAGAAATAGACTAACACAAAATAATAGTGGGAGTCTTTAGCACCCCACTGACATAAACAAAGAAATTTAGGACCTGAACTCAGCTCTGGATCACGTGGACTTGATAGATGATATGGTTTGGCTTTGTGTCTCCACCCAAATCTCATCTTGAATTATAATCCCCAGGCATTGAGGAAAGAACCTGGTTGGAGTTGGTTGGATCATGGGGGGTGGTTTCTCCCATGCTGTTCTCATGATAGTGAGTTTTCATGAGATCTGATAGTTTTATAAGTGTTTGGTGAGTTTCTTCTTTGCTCATTCTTCTCTCTCTTGTTGCCATATGAAGAATGTCCTTCCTTCCCTTTTATTTTCTTCCATGATTGTAAGTTTCCTGAGGCCTCCCCAGCCACGCAGATCTGTGAGTCAATTAAACCTCCTTTGTTTATAAATTACTCAGTCTCAGGTAGCAGGTTTAGAGCAGTTTTGAGAATGGACTAATAAAATATGTATCTACAGAAATCTCCACCTGAAAAAACAGAATATACATTCTTTTCATTGCCACATGGCACCTACTCTAAAATTAATCACATAATCAGAAGAAAGACACTCCTCAGCAAATGCAAAAGAACTGAAATCATAACAGTCTCTCAGACCACAGTGCAATCAAATTAGAAATCAAGATTAAGAAAGTCGCTCAAAACCATACAACTACATGGAAATTGAACAACTTGTTCTTGAATGACTTTGGGGTAAAAAATGAAATTAAGGAAGAAATCAATAAGTTCTTTGAAACTAATGAGAACAAAGATATAACATACCAGAATCTCTGGGATGCAGCTAATGCAGTGCTAAGAGAGGAATTTATAGCACTAAATGCCTACATCGAAAAGCAAGAAAGATCTCAAGTTAACAACCTAACATCACAACTAAAGGAACTAGAGAACCAAGAGTAAACAAACCCCAAAGCTAGCTGGAGACAAGAAATAACCATTATCAGAACTGAACTGAAGGAGATAGAGACTACAGAAAACCCTTCAAAAATCAACAAATCCAGGAACTGATTTTTTTTTTTAGAAAAAATAGACTGCTAGCTAGACTAATAAAGAAGAAAAGAGAGAAGATTCAAATAAACACAATTGGAAGTGACAAGGGGGATATCACCACTGACCACACAGAAACACAAATAAACATCAGAGAGTGTTATAAACACTTCTATTCACTTAACTAAAAAATCTAGAAGAAATGAATAAATTACTGGACACATACACCCTCCCACGATGGAACCAGGAAGAAATTGAATCCCATCCCTGAATAGACCAATAATAAGTTCTGAAATTAAGGCAGTATCAATAGCTTACCAACAAAAAAAAGCCCAGGACCAGACGGATTCCGAGTTGAATTCTACCAGAGGCGCAGTGAAAAGCTTGTACCATTTCTACTGAAACTATTCCAAAAAATTAAAAAGAAGGGACTCCTCCCTAACTCATTCTATGAGGCCAGCATCACCCTGACAACAAAACCTTGCAGAGTATAACTTTATTCCACCTTCTACCACATCCCCCACGTAATCAGCACACACAAACTTTCAGCCAAAATGCAAAACTTTACTTTCAATGTCCTCCCTTGGTGAACCTTGTATTCACCTGTTCTTTTTCCTACTTCTCTATAGATTTAGTGCCTTTCTTATTACCTGAATGCCTCCCTCTAGGTAGTATGTTTTCCCCATTTTGATGGCAATATGAGAGTAAACAAACACATGGATTCAGACATTCATTCCAGTTAACATCATTGGCTAAGAGTAGTTTGATACAGTTGGGATTATCAGAGGTATTTTGTATTTTAACCTAAAGTAGTAATGTATTACAGAGATCAACATGTTGGCAGCTGGGATGCATTTTGACACCTTCATGTCACATTATCCTTCATTTACTTATGTCTAGGGCATTTCTATATATGTCCTATCCATCTCTGTGCAACCAACAAAGGATCTCTCTGCAACCAATAGGAAGTTATTTGTTCATTTAAAACAGTCAATATATCTCAAGTGTAATTACATAACTTAGCATAACCTCATAATTCAGACTGAAAGAACAATAAGAATTACTAACATTTATTTTTAAAAATATGTTAAGTATTTGAAAGCTTATTAATATCCAGTAAAAATATAAATGTCACCATATCCAGATCTTTTAATAAAAAGTTGAAACTGATTTCTAATTCTAAAAATTATTGATATATAATTTATGCTTAAAAATTTGGAAAAAATTAGTAATTTCACTGTGTTCATTAATAATTTCTCTAAGAAACATACTTTAGATTTAAGGACACACATGGGCTGAAAGTGGAAGGATGGAAAAAGATATTCCATGCAAATGGTAATGAAAAGGAAGCAAGAGTGGCTATACTTATATCAGACGAAGTAGACTTTAAGTCAAAAACTGTCTGTAGAGACAAAGAAGATATAATGATAATTACATAATGACTACATACTGATAAAAAGGGTCAATTCAATAGGAAAACATGGTGATTATAAACATATGTGCACCCAACATCAGAGCACCTAAGCACATAAAACAAGGAGAAATTGACAGGAATACAACGATAGTTGGCTACTCCAGTACCCCACTTTCAATAATAGACAGAACAACCAGACAACATCAATTTAAAAAACAGCAGACTTAACACTATAGACTAAACATATCTAACAGACATATACAGCACTTTTCACAAAAAGCAAAACAGTAAACATTCTTCTCCAGCACACATAGAAAATTATCCAGGATATATCACATGCTAGAACACAATACAAGCCTTAATAAAATTTTTATTTCAACTTTTATTTTAAATACAGGGGTTACATGTGCAGATTTGTTACATCAAACTATTGCAAAATGCTGAGGTTTGGAGGACAAATCCCAACACTCTGGTGGTGAGCAAAGTGCCCAATAAGTAGTTTTTACTAGTAGTGCATAGTGTCTATTGTTCTCATGTTTATGTCCATGTGTGCTGAATGCTTCACTCCTACTTATGAGTAAGAACATGTAGCATTTGGTTTTCTGTTTCTGCATTAATTTGTTTATGATTTATGGACCCCAGCTCCATCTATGTTGCTGAAAAGGACGTGATTTTATTCTTTGTTATGGCTACATAGTAGTCCATAGTATATATTTCCTTTATCCAATCTACCATTGATAGGCGCCTGGGTTGATTTCATGTCCTTGCTATTGTGACTAGTGTAGAAATAAGCATATGAGTGCATGTGTCTTTTTAATAGAATAATTTATTTTCTCTTAGATATATACCCAGTAATGGGATTGTTAGGTCAAATGGTGACTCTATTTTCACTTCTTTGAGGAATCTTCAGACTGCCTTCCACAGTGAAAGAACTAATCCATATTCCTACTAACCGTGTGTCAGTGTTCCCCTTTTTTCACAACCTCTCTAGGATCTGTTAGTTTTTGACTTTTTAACAGTTGCCTTCCTGACTAGTGTGAGATGGCATCTCATTGTGGTTTTGATTTGCATTTCTCTGATGATGAGTGATGCTGAGCATTTTTTCATATGTTTGTTGGCCACATGTATGTCTTCCTTTGAGAAGCATCTCTTGATATCCTTTGCTCACTTTTTAATGGGGTTGTTTTTTGTTTCTTGATTTGTTTAAGTTCCTTATAGATTCTGGATATTAGGCTTTTGTCAGATGCATAGTTTGCAAATATCTTCTTTCATTCTGTAGATCTTCTGTTTCCTTTGCTGTGCAGAAGCAATTTAGTTTAATTAGGTTCTACTTGTCTACTTTTGGTTTTGTTGCAATTGCTTTTGGGAACTTAGTCAAAAATTCCTTGCCAAGGCTGACGTCAAATAGAGTATTTCCTAAATTTTTTTCTAGGATTTTTATAGTTTGAGGTCTTACACTTACAACTTTAATCCATTTGAGTTAATTTTTGTATATGTTGAAATGTAGGTGTACAGCTTCAAAATTCTAAATATGACTAGCCAGTTATCCCAATACCATTTGTTGAATAGGGATTCCTTTCCCCTTTGCTTGGTTTTGTCAACTGTGTTAAAGATCAGATTGTTGTAGGTGTGTGGCTTTATTTCTGAGTTTTCTATTCTGTTGCATTGGTCTATGTGTCTGTTTTTGTACCTGCACCAAGCTGTTTTGGTTTCTGTAACTTTACGGTATGGCTTAAAATCAGGTAGTGTGATGCCTCCAACTTTGTTCCTTTTGCTTAGGATTGCTTTGGCGGTTCTATTTTTTTGTTTTATATGAATTTTACAATCTTTTTTCTTTTTTTTTATTCTGTGAAGAATGACACTGGTAGATTGGCAGGAATAACACTGAATCTGTAAATTGCTTTGGGGAGTATGACAATTTTTACAATGTAAATTCTTCCAATCAGTGAGCATGGGATGTTTTCTCATTTATTTTCATCATCTCTGATTTCTTTCAACAGTGTTTTGTAGTTGTCCTTGTACAGCTCTTTTACCTTCTAGGTTAGTTGTATTTCTAGGAATTTGATTTTCTTAGTGCCAGTTGTGAGTGGGATTGGGTTCTTGATTCACTCTCAGCTTGGATGTTTATAGTGTATAGATATGCTACTGAATTTTGTACATTGATTTTGTATCCCAAAACTCTATTGAAATCATGCATTTAAATGATTAAATAATCATTAAATCTTCTTGGAGCCTCTTGATTGAGTCTATGGGGTTTTCTAGGTATAGAATTCTATCATCTGTGAATACAGATCTTTTAACTTCCCCTATTCCTATTTGGATGTCTTTCATTTCTTTTCCTTGCCTGATTGTTCTGGCTAAAATTTTCAGTGCTATGTTGAATAGAAATGGTGAAATTGGGCATTCTTGTCTCGTTCCAGTTCTCAAGGAAAATAGTTCAAGCTTTTGCCCATTCAGTATGATACTGGTTGGCTCTGGAATTGTCATAGATAGCTCTTATTATTTTGAGGTATGTTCCTTTGATGTCTAGTTTGTTGAGGGTTTTTATCATGGAGGAATGTTGGATTTTATCAAAGGCTTTTTCTACATCTACTGATATGATAATATGATTTTTGCTCTTTATGTGGTGATGTTGACCCAGCCTTGCATTCCAGGAATAAAGCCTGCTTGATTGTGGTGTATTAACTTTTTGATGTGCTGCTGGATTTGATTTGCTAGTATTTAGCTAAGGATTTTTGCATCTATGTTCATGAGGAAAATGAGTCTGAAGTTTTCTTTCTTCATTGCGTCTCTGACAGACTTTGGTATCAAGCTGATGCTGGCTTCATAGAATGAGTTAGGAGGGAACTGCTCATTTTTAATTTTTTGAATGGTTTCAGCAGGATCGGTATCAGTTCTTTGTAGGTGCGGTAGAATTTAACTGTGAATCCATCCATCTGGTCCAGGGCTTTTTTTGGTTGGTACATTCTTTGTTGCTGATCCAATTTCAAAAATAGATATTGGTCTATTCAGATTTCAATACCTTCCTGATTCGATTTTGGGACGTTGTCCACTTCCAGGAATTTATCCATTTCTTCTAGATTTTCTATTATTGATTCATGTGCATAAACTTGTTCATAGTAGTCTCTGAGGATCTTTCATATTTCTGTGGGATCAGTTGTACTATCATCTTTGTCATTTCTCATTGTGCTTATTTGGATTTACTCTTTCTTTTTCTTTGTTAATCTAGCTAGGGGTCTATCAATTTGAATTATTTTTTCAAAGAACCAACTCTTGGTTTCACTGATCTTTTGTATGGATTTTTCCATCTCAATTTCATTAAGGTCTTCTCTAATTTTAGTTATTTCTTTTCTTCTGCTAGCCTTGGAGTTGGTTTGTTTTGGTTTTTTTCCATAGTTCTTTTAGGTGAAAAGTTAGACTGTTAATTTGAGATGCTTCTAATGTCTTTATGAAGGCATTTAGGGCTATAAACATTTCCCTTAACACTGCTTTGGCTCCATCTCAGAGATTCTGGTTCTCTGTATTTCTTGGATTTGTATGTTGACCTCTCTTACAAGATTAGGAAAATTTTCATCAACTATATTCTCAAATATATTTTCCAAGTTGTTTATTATCTTTCCTTCTGCCTCAGGAATGCCAATGAGTTGCAGATTTGGTCTCTTTACATAATTTCAAATTTCATGGAGGTTTTATTCATTTTTCTTAATTTTATTTTAATTTTTGTCTGAGTTGATTCGAAGAACCGGTCTTTGAGCTCTGAGATTCTTTCCTCAGCTTAGTCTATTCTGCTGATACTTCTTATTGTATTATGAAATTTTTCCACTCAGGAAGTTCAATTGGCTCTTTCTGTCTTTTTTTTTTTTTTTTTTTTTTTTTTTTTTTTTTTTGTGACGGAGTCTTGCTCTGTCGCCCGGGCTGGAGTGCAGTGGCACGATCTCAGCTCACTGCAACCTCCACCTCCCAGGTTCTAGCAATTCTCCTGCCTCAGCCTCCTGAGTAGCTGAGATTACAGGTGCATGCACCACACCTGGCTAATTTTTTGTGTTTTAGTAGAAAAGGGGTTTCACCATGTTGCCCAGGCGGGTCTCCAACTCCTGAGCTCAGGCAATCCACACGCCTTGGCCTCCCAAAGGTCTTTCTTAAAATGGGAATTTCGCCTTTCAGCTCTTGCATTGTTTTATTGGATTGCTTGGTTTCCTCAGATTGACTTTCAACTTTCACCTTGATCTCAATGAAATTCTTTGCCATCCAGGTTCTGAATTACATGTCTGTCATTTCAGACAATTTAGTCTGGTTAAGAACTACTGCTTGAGAGCTAATGAGTTCCTTTGGAGATAAGGGGATATTCTGGCTTTTTAAGTTGCTGAAGTGCCCTTTTTTTTTTTTTTTTTTTTTTTTTTTTTGAAACAGAGTTTCACTCTTGTCACTGGGGCTGGAGTGCAATAACGCAATCTTGGCTCACTGCAACCTCCGACTCCCGGGTTCAAGCGATGCTCCTGCCTCAGCCTCCTGAGTAGCTGGGGTTACACGCACCCGCCACAAAGCCCAGCTAATTTTTTGTATTTTTAGTAGAGACGGGGTTTCACCATGTTGGCCAGGCCAGGTCTCGAATTCCTTACCTCGGGTGATCCACCCGCCTCGGCCTCCCAAAGTGCTGGTATTACAGGCGTGAGCCACTGCGCCCTGCCATTGCTAAAGTTCTTATGCTGATTATTTCTCATTTGGAGGGCTGGTATTCTTTTAATTGTGGTGTAAATTGCATATAGTTGTTGGCTTCATTTGTGGACGTTTTCAGGGAACTAAGACTCTGCACAGGGTCCTTGTGGTAGAATTCACGTTCTTGGTTTTGTAGGAGACAGAATTAGTAATTTTTTTGTGTTGTAGTTTGGGCTGCAATCCAGTAGATGGTGCTTGAGAGCAATGGACAATAGGCTCCTATTTGACGACTCTGGTGTTTGTAGCTGTGCTGTGTGGCTTGAAGGGGAGAGAGATGACACCCTTGCCAGGTCTACTCTGGGGTTAAGGCAGCCACCTCCAATCACTGGCACTATGCCCGTGATGTTGCTGCTGTTGTTCTTATGTCTTTGGGGCCGCTGGTCTCCCACGGGCAGAAGTCTGGTAGGGAAATAGGCCACACCCTTACCATACCAACTCTGGGGAGGGAGGCATGGCTAGGTCCCACATCAGTTTGAAAACCTGTGTGACTCAGCTATCTCATATTTCTGAAAGTGTGGTCTCCTCCCCCATTCAACTGCCAAGTGCAGATCCCAGCTTGGCACTCCTGAACCACAGGCTGCAGTCCTGAGGCTATAGGACCCACTTGGGCTCCTTCCTCCAGATGCACCAGGTTGAGTTTCAGGTGCAGTATAGGATCTGAAGGGCTCCCATGCTGCCGGAATGCACTCAGGTGGTGCAAAGTACCGAGGTTGGGCAGAAAGTTGCACTGTGTACATGCTCCTACCCCACAGCAAGGCAGGAGCCCTGGGAAAGGCTGGCAGGCCATCATTGGGCCTGCAGGACAGATGTGCTCCAATTCTGCAGGGAAGCAGGTTCTGCTTTGTCCTGAGCAGTTAGCTGGAGCCATAGCCTCTCTGAGGGAGGCTGGTAGCCCTGGGGTTGGGCACTTATGTCCAGGCTTTACCAGAGCTGACCCATGTTCCAATATTCCTGGCTCTGTGCCTACCACAGCTTCATCTCTGTCTAATCTCCAGGGAGATGCCCCTGCCAGCTCACAAGTCAGTGTGGGTGTGGAGTCCAGAGGTCAATGATGGGAATGAGCAGACCCCCAGTCCTTTCACTTACCCCTTCTCCCAGGTTTCATTCAGGACAGGGGACTGGCTATAGCATTCAGGCACTCTGCCTGGGATTCCCAATTTCCTCCCTCTTCAGCCTCAACAGCTGCATATTTTTCTCCATCCACATTCAGTGTTATGTCTCCAAAGATCTGTTAAAATTATGTTGATGTAGTTGAAATTGTGTTCTCTCTCTATAGGAGCAGCACTTCCTAGTTGCATATAGTTGGCCATTTTGGAAACAGTCAATTCAATCACTCTTAAACCTATAAACATTTCCCAGCTTCTGAGGTATCCTGACTTCATAGTATGAATCTCCCTGTACCATTTCCCAGCTTCCAGGTGTCTTATCATTCTCCCTATGGATCTTCCAGTACCTGCAGGTCACAGGGCAACAGAGGCTACAGGAGAGTTACCTAAGGCCTCCTGGATCAAAGGACATGGAAGAGTCTTAACAAATCTAAGATTAAAATTATACCAAGTATCTTTTCCAACCACAATGGAATGAAACTAGAAATTGCAACAGCAAGAAAATTGACAAATATATGAAAATCAAATAAGACATTCAAACAACCATTGGGTCAATTAGAAAATCAACTGAGAAATTTTAAAAATACCTGTAGTCAAACCAAAACAAAAATGCAACTTTCCACAATTTTGGGGATGCAGCAAAAGCAGCTATTAGAGAAAGATTTATACCAATAAATGCCTACATCTAAAAAGAAAAACATCTCAAAGAAATGACTAATTTTATACCTCAAGGAACTAAAAATCAAACAAAACATTAACCCAAAGTAAGCAAAAGGAAGGAAATAAGTATAATCAGAGAAAAAAAACAAAACAAATAGAGAAAACAAAGACTACAGAAAAAATTCAACAAAAGTGAGTTTAAAATATATATATGTATAAATGTATACATATACACACACTAAATCAACAAACCCTTAGGCAGGAGAAAGAAAAAAGAGAGAAGACTCAAATAAGTAAAATCAGAAGTGAGAGAGGAGACATTACAATAGATGCCTTAGAAATAAAAAGAATCATAAGGGACTGTTATGAACAATTATATTCCAACACATTGGGTAACCTATAGGAAATAGATAAATTCCTAGGAGTATGCAACCCATCAAGACTAAATCAAGGAGAAACAGAAAGCCTGAACAGACCAATAACAAACAGAGATGAAGTAGTAATCAAAAACCTCTCAACAAAGAAAAGCCCAGGGCCAGATGGCTTCACAGCTGAATTCTACCAAAATTCAAGGAAGAATTCATACCAATACTTCTTAATCTCTTCAAAAAATAGAAGTGGAGGGTATACTTCCAAATTCATTTTATGAAGGCAGCATCACCCTAAAACCAAAGCCAGACAAAGATACCACAAGAAAAAAACCTTCAGGCAAGTATCTCTAATGAACATTGACGCAAAAATCCTCAATAAAATACGAGCCAACTAAATTCAACAACACATCAAAAAGATTATATACATGATTGAATGAGATTTATCCATGGGATGCAAGGTTGGTTTAACATATGCAAATCAATCAATGTGATATACCACATTAACAAAAAGAAAGACAAAAACCACATGATCATCTGAGTAGATGCAGAAAAAGCATTTGACAAAGTTCAACAAAACTTTATGATAAAAACCCTCAACAAAATAAGTATAGAAGGAATTTGCTTCAACCTAATAAAGGTCATTAATAAGAAGCTTACACCTAACATCATAATCAATGGGAAAAACTGAAAGCTTTTTCTCTAAGACCCAGTACAAGGCAAGAATGTCCCTCTTGCCACTTGTACTCAATATAGTACTGGAAGAACTAGCAAGAACATTAGATAAGAAAAAGAAATAATATAAATCCAAATCAGAAAGGAGTAAACTTATCCCTATTTGCAGGTGATATGATCCTATATGTAGAAAACCCTAAAGATGCCACCCACAGTAAAACTTTTGGAATAAATGAATTCAATAGAGGAGCAGGTTACAAAATTAACACCAAAACATTTTTACATTTCTTTACACCAATATTATTCTACCCAAGGAAGCAATCAAGAAAACAATCCTAATTACAATAGCATCAAAAAGATTAAAGAATTTAGGAAATAAGTTTAAGCAAGGAAGTGAAAGATCTGTGTAATTAAAACTATAAAACACTAATAAAAGAAATTGAAGAAGAAACAAATAAATGGAAAGCTATCTCATGTGTATAGATTGCAATAATTAATTTTGTCAAAATGCTCATATTATCAGAAGCAATCCATAGATTCAATGCAATCCCGATACCACATCAAAATTTCAATAACCTTTTCACAGAAATAGAAAAAAATCCGAAAACTTGTATGGAACCATAAAAGACCACAAATATCCAGAACAATCTTAAGAAAAACAAAGTTGGAGGTGTCGCACTTCCTAATTTCAAATCATATTACAAAACTATAATAATCAAAACATTATGGTGCTGGCTTAAAAACAAACACATAGATCAATGGAATAGGATAGAGTTCAGAAATGAACCCAAGCATATACAGTCAACTAATTTTTGACAAGGCCACCAAGAAGACACAATGGGAAAAGGATAGCCTCTTCAGTAAATGATACTGGAGAAACTGGATTTCCACATGCATAAGAATGAAACTGTACCTTATCTTATGCTATACACAAAAATCAACTCAAAAACAGATTAAAGACGTAAACATAAGACCTGAAGGCCTAAAACCCCCAGAAGAAAACATAATGGAAAAAGCTCCTCGATATTGGCCTTGGCAATGATTTTTTGGAAATCACACCAAAATTCCAGGCAATCATAACAAAAATAAACAAGTGAGATGATATCAAACTAAAAAGCTTCTGCAAGCAAAGGAAACAACAAAATGAAATGGCAGCTTTCAGATTGTGAGAAAATATTTACAAACCATTTATCTAATAAGGGGCAAATATCCAAATTATATAAAGAATTCACACAACAGCAAAAAAAATCAATTAATTCTATTTAAAAATGGGCTAAGGACCCAAACAGACATATCTCCAACAGAGATACACAAATAACCCACAGGTTTATAAAAAGTGCTCAACATCACTAATCATCAGGGAAATGTGAATAAAAACCACAGCAATATATTACCTCACACCTGTTAGAATGGGTATCACTAAAAAGACAAGATAAGCATCAGCAAGGGTGTGGAGAAAGTGGAATCCTGTGCACTATTGGTGAGAATGTAATTATTATGGCCATTATAGAAAACAGTATGGAGTGTCTGCAAAAAAACTAAAAATAGAACTATCATATGACCCCACAATCCCTCTGCTGGGTGTATACCCAAGAAAATGAAATCGGCATGCCATAGAGTTATCTGCACTCCCATCTTTATTGCAGTGTTACTCACAATAGCTAAGATATGGAAATAGCCTAAGTGTCCACAAATGAAATGGATAAATGGATAAAGAAATTGAGATATATGAACTGTTAAGCTTTTAAAAAGAAGAAGATACTGCCATATATGACAACATGGATGAGCCTGGAGGACATTATGCTAAGTGAAATAAGCCACATACAGAAAGAAAACTACTGCATGATCTCATTTATGTATAGAATTTTTAAAAAGCTAAACACATAAAAACAGAGTAGAATGCTGGTTACTATGGTATGGAAAAGGAGGAAATAGGGATAAATAGGTCAAAGGTACAAGTTTTCAATTATGTAGGACAAATAAGTCTAGAGATTTAAGGGACAGCATGAGGACTATAGTTAATAATATTCTATTATATACTGAAAATTTGCTAAGAGAGTAGATTTTAGATGCTCTTACCACACACACAATAGGTAACTATAGAAGGTGATGGATTGATTAGTTTGCTCAACAATAGCATTATTTCACTATGCATATCAAAACCACATGTGTACATCTTAAAATATATAATAGAAAATTCCCTACATCTTTATTTATATTATTAATTTGTTTATTCCAACTTTCACAGATAATCAAAAAATAAATTTCAGTTACGTTTATGTCTGAATATTCCAAACTTTTTAACCTTACAATAATCTTGTTAGTTATTTTTTTTTTTTTTTTTTTTTTTTTTTTTTTTTTTTTTTTTTGAGACGGAGTCTTGCTCTGTAGCCCGGGCTGGACTGCAGTGGCCGGATCTCAGCTCACTGCAAGCTCCGCCTCCCGGGTTTACGCCATTCTCCTGCCTCAGCCTCCGGAGTAGCTGGGACTACAGGCGCCCGCCACCTCGCCCGGCTAGTTTTTTTTTTTGTATTTTTAGTAGAGACGGGGTTTCACCGTGTTAGCCAGGATGGTCTCGATCTCCTGACCTCGTGATCCGCCTGTCTCGGCCTCCCAAAGTGCTGGGATTACAGGCTTGAGCCACCGCGCCCGGCCAATCTTGTTAGTTATTAATGTGCATCTTTTTCACTGAGTAAAGTTTATATCAAAAGTGCTTATACCTTGAAACCAAATGAAATGTTTTACTGAAACTGCCTAACTTGACTTTTATCTTAACAGGAGATTAAACATTGAGTTTTCACATTCAGACTGAACTACAGCTACCTAGACTATCTACCCAGAAAAGAAGTCCCCGTGATAATCCAATTTCTGAGGGGGTGTCATAGAGTCTGAGCAAGAAGGTCAGACATTAAATAAACTTGCTAAGGTTTCTTTAATTTTTTTCCTTGGCTCTCCTTACACCTGCCAGATTGAGGGGAGGAAAATAGTTGTATGGTTATAAGATGATTGCCAAATTATTTGAGCTGCTCTGATAATTACGTAGTTTGACATGTCTTTTAATTTTTTATCTTGTAGAATTAATATTTATGTTGTATTCTTCTGAAGCCATAATCCTTTTAACTGGGGTTGGCAATGAGAGTTTTCTTGCCAGAAAACTGAATACAGATATCAAACTAATTGACCTAGATGATTGTTTCTGAAACTTTATCCCAGTAGACTTCTAAGAGAATGAATTATGGCAGATAGTCAAATCAAATCTTCCAGCCAAGTTCTCTTCATGTTAAAATCCTCTATTCCCCACTATCTCACATTTAAACCTATTGCTTTATTCCACAACTATGAAGGAAATTTTTATTCAACTCCCAAATAAGTACTCCAGTTTGAAAAAAAAAAAAAGAAGAAGAAGAAGGAAGCCAATGCAGTGAGAAGGGAAGATTTTGGATCCTCTGGTTAGATCCAGCTTTAATACAAGATTTTAGGATTATAGCTCATTGGGGCAACATCTCTACTAGGTGAAAACTAGTATCCTATTTTAGGAATAGGTGTTATCTGTGTTATTTTGTACAAATTCCTTAAGTGCACATAAATATTTAATCATGTCATCTTTCTATCATTTGAAATGGCATAGTGATACCAGCCAATTTTTTATCTATCTTATCATCTCATGGAGATATGTATAAATATTCACAGAGACAGAGAGACAGAGAGCCTTAACGCCATTTCAAAAAGTTCTAGGAATATTCCATTCCATAGCAGTGTTCAGAGGTAATAAAGTCATACTGAGGTACTAAATGAGACTCACAATGCCAGATGAGTTGCATAATACCTCTTGCTGCTAACCTTTGCTAGCCTAGTAAATATCCTTAAAAAGAAGATAAGTGAAAAAGTAAGGTCCTTCAAACCTAGGAAATACAGTAGTAGACAGATTTAGTGCAAGGAAATAATCTCAAAAGCAAAACTTCTATTTGAAGCAATAAATTAAATAAATTATTATCATTAAATTGAATAGCTATAAATTAGCTAAAATTTCAAAATAAGGTTCTCGTTTTTTAAAATGAAGCGATTAGAATATATCATTGAGAAGATTTTATCCTGTTTTTAGATTCAATGATGATGTCAGGTGTCCCACAAGACAGTATAATAAGAGTAAAAGGTAAAATTTTAAATTCTACATTTATATATGGCCCGAAAAATGGTTACAGAGTACTTTTAAAATATCACAACTATGAGGTGGCTCACGTCTGTAATCCCAACACTTTGGGAGGCTGAGGTGGGCAGATCACGAGGTCAACAGATCAAGATCATCCTGGCCAACACGGTGAAACCCAGTCTCTACTAAAAATATAAAAATTAGCTGAGTGTGATGGCAAGCACCTGTAATCCCAGCTACTCAGGAGGCTGAGGCAGGAGAATTGCTTGAATCAGGGAGGTGGAGGTTGCAGTGAGCCAAGATCGTGCCACTGCACTCCAGCCTTGTGACAAGAGCAAGACTCCGTCTCAAAAAAAAAAAAAAAAAAAAAAAAAAAAAAAAATCACAACCACGAAGTCTCCAAAGCCAGTCATATTTCTATCAGCATGGCAGTCATTTATATGATTGTCCTGATGCATGACCCAGTTCAATTAACATGTCACTCAACCCTTATTTCCACTATAAAAAATATAAGTTGATACTTAATATGTGCACATGGTGTCTCTGGGAAATTTAGTAAAACATAAAATCCCACATTCAAAAACAGCGTAGAATATGCTCTATGCTTCAGTGTTTGTGCATGTAAAGAAATAATGGTCTGGCCTAGTTTTTAATTTAAAATTAGTAGAGTACCTAGTGATTTAGAATGCACTTCTCCTTGTGCCTTTCACTAAGTAATTCTTTAGCTGATACCTACTTTGGGTAAATTATCCTTTATATTTATACCAGAACTTCAGAATAAATGTTTTAATCTTCAAAGAACTTTATAAAGTGAACAAAATACCTATATCAACATCCTCAAAAAGAAAAGCTTCTGTGCATAATGATTTTCATGCATCTTGTATATCATTTTGAAGTCATAATAGCAATATTTATAGATTCAAAGCCATTCAAAGCCATTCTCTTTCAAGAATTAAATGGAGACTTCAATTCCAATTGAAAACTGCTGAGGAATTTAACTTTGTTTCACTAATATTCCCTCTTAACAGAAATTCTAATTCACAGCAGAGGGCCAAGCTAAGGTCAGCAATTATGACGGCAGAGTAACAAAGACTATTAATGGCAAGCAATATTGTAGCTGCCTTAATACCCAGTGACAGCAATTCATGTTGAGCTGTTAAAGAGATATAAAAGCACATAGTCTGTGGCAAGCAGCTTTCTAAAAGCATCTGCTTGAAGATTCTATTTCATAGTGTAAAGAGCTCTTGATAAGCTATGCAAAGGGCTGATGAATGGAGAAAATTTATCCTGGCTAATAAACAAACAAATAAATAAAACCCTCAAATTGCTATGCAGTTCACTGGGATATTTTGGTTTTAAAGTGAAGACGATATGTGGTATAAAATCCAGGTAAAATGATTAAGAGACTAAGAAGAACAGAAGTTGGGTGGAATCATTGGTATCTGAATCCATAGAGACAGTCTTAAAAGCTTTTCCAGAAGGAGTCAAATGCATATTCAACTTCATACCATTCACCATCATTAGTTCGGGAGAGTCTGTTTATTACAAAAGAGACACTGTCACATTCCTTTTTTTTTTTTTTTTTTTTTTTTTTTTTTTTTTGAGACGGAGTCTCGCTCTGTCGCCCTCACTTAGCAAAAAGTGAAGCAGATTCATGTCATCTTTTTGTACTTCAGTTTCCTCATCTACAAATGAAAACACTTCCTACCGTCCCAAAGTAAAAGTTAATTAAAGTAATAAACAAATATATGATATAGTAGCATCTCAATTTTCCCAAGTATTCTAAAACATTTTTACAAAACATGAACTCAGAAATATTTCCCACAGTGTCCAAGCATAAGAAGCAACAAAAACAAATAAGAGTAAGTAAAAATGAAATAATTTAAGTAAGGTGCCTGACAATTTCACGAATCAGGAAAAAAAAAAAATCACTCCATAGCACATTGTGATCATTTCATTAATTTAAAATTAAGTCAACCAGCAAAGGAACAAGGTGTAGAAGGAGGAGAAACAGGATGAGGAGAAGAGAAAGAAGAAGGTAATAAGGAAGAGAAGGAGAGAATAAAGAAAAAGAAAATACAGTGTATAAGTCTTAGGCTGAATAAATGTAAAAAACTCAAATGAAGTTGAAGCCTGCATTACTGTCCAGCCTTAGACTGTGTCCTTAGGTTTTGTCCCCCAACACATAGGTAGGTGTGTGCTCGAGAACACGGTGGTGTGTCTCAGCAAGAGAATGAGGACGGTCTAGAACAGTGAGTTTCAAATTCTTTTGATCATGAAGCATAGTTTTTTTTGTTTTTTAATCTAGAATAAAACAAGAGTTTAACAAAGCAATATTAAGCCTTATCATATGTGATGGTCTCCAATATTATGTATTAACTTGACTAATGTGAAATTCTTGTTATTTGGTCAAACATGGTAAAATATCGGCAATTTCACATGATTCAACTAGCTAATACTTTAAATTACTGTGTTTTTCTCTTTTTAAATGCTTCCTTTTCTCTCTCCTGCATAACAATGAGGTCTGCATGTCGATCTGAGGACTCTCTCCATATTCTCTGCCTCCTTGGGCATTTCTCGTCACAGGTCTTTCTCCTTGTTGCTCCTCTGCTATCTGCCCATTCCATTTCCATCACTCTCCTGGTTCCTCAGGCACTGTATCTCTCCTGGATGTATTTCCTGTATTTCCTGAGACACCTGTCCAGACCTCCCTTCTGTGACTTCAGTTGCTACATACGTACTTACTCTTCCTACATTCACAACTCTACCCGCATCTAGCTCTTGGGCTCAGACTCCTATACCATATACATCTACATTTCACTGGGCTATTTGCACTTCACATACAGAATGTCCCACATGAAATCATCTCCTCAAAAACCTGCTGCAGCTTCAGGTTACCTCCGTCTCAGTGACTCAGACCACTTTCCTTGTGGTTGCCTAGCCCAGAGACTGAGGGCACCATCTTTCCTACCTTGTTGTCTTTCATCATCCTAATGGAGTTATGATAAATTTAAAATGACCTTCCAAATTCATCTAATGTTTTCCATTTCCACTGTTTTATCTTTATTCAAACCACTATCATCTCTTGACTGAATTGGTATGCTAATTGGTATGCTAACGCTAATCTTGCCCCAATCCAATCTATTTACTAATCAATACTAATAGTGACTTTTTATACGAAAACATGATTATCAAATAATCAAATAACTTATGCTTTATAAGGCCCATCAGGCTGTCACTGACCTTTCCTTGCTTGTCTCACCACTTTGCTACTCCACAATCTATATTTCAGCAATTCTGAGTTGTCTTCAACTCTCTGAAGTTACTGCATTCTCCTTTGGGATTGTATACATACTGTTCTCTCTGCCTCAAAACACTCTTCTCCCTGTTCATATCCACCTTTCACCTTGCTAAACTATCTTCATCCTTTAGGTCTCAGCTTTAAAAAAACCCCTCTGGGCCAGGCGCGGTGGCTCACGCCTATAATCCCAGCACTTTGGCAGGCCGAGGCGGGCGGATCACAAGGTCAGGAGATGGAGACCGTCCTGGCTAACACACTGAAAACTCGTCTCTACTAAAAATACAAAAAAACTAGCTGGACATGGTGGTGGGTGCCTGTAGTCCCAGCTACTCGGGAGGCTTAGGCAGGAGAATGAAGCGAATCCGGGAGGCGGAACTTGCCGTAAGCAGAGATGGCGCCACTGCACTTCAGCCTGGGCAACAGAGGGAGACACCGCATCAAAAAAAAAACAAAAAAAAAAAACCTTTCTGCTAGAAAGCTATGCCTGATACCCTGGGCAATAGTGGGTAGTTTTCCCAAGAATTGTCTGCAAGACTTTCCTAAGTACTATTCCCAAGATTGCCCCAACATAATTATGCACGATATTTTCATTCTTTTTTTCCTGTCTGCCACATTGAAGCACCATTCTAGCGTGTCAAGAATCATCTCTTGCAATCTCAGTACCTGGAACAGTGTCTGGAATAGTGTAAGTGCTTAACAAATATGTGTCGTGAATATGAGAGAGAAGAATCTTTACAGGACATATTACCAAAATGCAAAGATTGGAACCAGAGGGCCAAATAACCAACAGAGATCTTAAACTTTGCTTTTAAAGCCACGTAGATGAATTTATCCAATTCTAAATATTTTTATTAAAACTCTGAGTCTTTAAATTATATTTTGCTGTTGTCAATTTATAATTACAAACATAACACACTAATTATAAAAATAGACTATTATAAAAATCTGTAGTGTAGAATATTTAAAAGTCTTCTATAATTTTCCACACATACCCCCACATAAAATCACTATTTACAGATTGATGAATATTCTTTTGGTATTTTCTTTTCTGTGTAACAGGTTTGGTTGAAAAGTCTCAGTTCAGTGACAAGGGTGAAGTTGGCTTCATGTTTTTTGACAAGCTCTTCAATCTCATTCGCATCAGGAAGACTGCATTCATCAGCCCAATGAGTTTCCATATGATATTTGTCTGAGTTGCTTCACTTAAGATAATGGCCTTCAGTTTCATCCATGTCTCTGCAAAGGAGCAAAGAATATGATTTCATTTTTATGTCTAAATAGTACTTCATTGTATATGTCTACCACATTTTCTTTACACATTCATCCATTGATGGACACTTAGGTTGATTCCCTTTCTTTGTCATAGTGAATATTGCTTCAATAATAAGCAAGGCCGGATTGCTGGACCGTATGGTGGCTCCATTTTTAGTTTTTTTTAGGAACCTCCAAACTGTTCTCCATAGCAGCTATACTAATTTACATTCCTACCAACAGTATATGAGGGTTACATTTGCTCCACATCCTCTCCAGCATTTTTTATTGCTTGTCTTTGAATATAAGCCATTTTAACTGGGGTAAGAGTATATCTCATTGTAGTTTTGATTTACATTTCTCTGATGTTCAATGATTTCGTACATCTTTTTATATACCTGTTTGTTATTTGTATGTCTTCTTTTGAGAAATGTCTATTCATATCCTCTGTCCATTTTTTAATTGAATTATTAGATTTTTTCCTATAGAGTTGGTTTGTGCTTCTTATATATTCTGGTTATTAATCCCTTGTCAGATGGGTAGTTCTCAAATATTTTCTCCAATTCTTCAGGTTGTCTCTTTACTTTGTTAATTATTTATGTTGCTGCACAGAAGCTTTTTAGCTTGATGTGACTCCATTTGTCAATTTTTGCTTTGGTTGCTTGTGTTTGTGGGGTATTACTCAATAAATCTTTGCCCCGTCCAATTTCCTGGAGAGTTTCCTCAATGTCTTCATTTAGACATTTCATAGCTTGAGGTCTTAGATTTAAGTCTTTAATGCATTTTGATTTTATTTTTATATATGGTGAGCAAGAGTAGTCTAGTTTTATTCTTCTCATATTGATATCCAGCTTCTCCAGCACTATTTATTTAAGAGACTGTCCTTTCCCCAATGTGTATTCTTGGCCCTTTATCAAAAATGAGTTCACTGTAGGTCTATGAGTTTATCTCTGGGTTCTCTATTTTGTTCAACTGATCTATGTGTCTGTTTTTATGCCAGTATAGTGCCATTTCAGTTACTATAGCTCTGTAGTATAAAGTCAGGTAATGTAATTCTTCTAGTTTTATTCCTTTTGCTCAAGATTACCTTTGGCTATTCTGGAGCTTTTGTGGTTTCGTGTACATTTTAGGATTAATTTTTCTATTTTTGTGAAGAATGTCATTGCTATTTTCATATGCATTGCATTAAATTTGTAGATTGCTTTAGATGGTATGGACATTTTAACAATATTGATTTCTCCAATCCATATACACGGAATATCTTTCCATTTTATTCTGTGTCCTCTTCAATTTCTTGCATCAATGTTTATAATACAGTTTTCATTATAGAGATCTTTCACTTCTTTGGGTAAGTTTACTCTTTGGTATTTTATTTTACTTTATTTTATTTGATGCTATTGTAAATGCGATTACTTTCTTGATTTTTTTTTTTCAGGTTCTTCACTGTTGGAGTATGGACATGTTACTGGTTTTGGTATGTTGATTTTGTATCCTGCAACTTTACTGAATTTTTTAATCAGTTCCAGTAGATTTTTTGGTGGAGTCTTCAGATTTTTTCCAAATGTAAGACCATATCACCTGAAAGCAAGGATAATTTGACTTCTTTCATTCCTATTTGGATACCCTTTATTTCCTTCTCTTGTCTGATTGCTCTAGCTAGAATGTCCAGTACTATGCCAAATAACAGCAGTGAAAATGGGCATCCTTGTTGTGGTCCTAATCTTAGAGGAAAGGCTTTCAGTTTCTCCTCATTCAATTTAATACTAGCTCTTGGTCTGTCACATATGGCTTTTATTGTGTTGAAGTATGTTCCTTCTACATTCAGTTTTTTTAAGATTTTTTTTTTTTATCCTGAAGGGATATTGTATTTCATCAAATGCTTTCTCAGCAGCAACTGAAATGATCATATGGTTTTTGTCCTACATTCTGTTGATATAATGTATTACATTAATTTATTTGTGAATGTTGAACCATCCTTGCATCCCTGGGACAAATCCCATGCGGCCATGATGAATAATCTTTTTAATATGCTGTTAAATTCAGTTTACTAGTATTTGGTTGAGAATTTTACATTAATATTCATAAGGAATATTGGCCTATAGTTTTGTTTTTTTGTTTTTTGTTTTTTGTGGGTATTTTTGATGTGTCTTTGTCTGAGTTTGGTATCAGAGTAATACTGGCCTTGTAGAATGAGTTTGGACATATTCCCTCCTCCTTTATTTTTCAGAATATTAATTCTTTAATTCTTTTTTTTTTTTTTTTTTTTTTGAGACGGAGTCTCACTCTGTCGCCCAGGCTGGAGTGCAGTGGCCGGATCTCAGCTCACTGCAAGCTCCGCCTCCCGGGTTCACGCCATTCCCCTGTCTCCACCTCCTGAGTAGCTGGGACTACAGGCGCCCACCACCTCGCCCGGCTAGTTTTTTGTATTTTTGGTAGAGACGGGTTTTCACCGTGTTAGCCAGGATGGTCTCGATCTCCTGACCTCGTGAATGATTGAAACTTGAAGCTACTAAAAGAAATTAAGAGTTCCCAAATTAGCAAAAATAAAGGATAATTTTAAAAGATACTTTTTTCTTATTCTCAATTACTTTAATGGATAATAGTATTTTTTGCTTCAGATAATATATTCTGAATTTATAACATATGTAAAATAAAATATATGACAACTATAGTACAAAGAATGAGAGAAACAAATGGGAATTATACAGTTCTAAGATTCTTACACTCCTCATGAAATGGTATATTATTCTATGATAAACTGAAAATGTGATAAATTAACAATGTTTATTTTAAACCCTGGGACATCCAACTAAAATTAAGAATAGAGGTATAACTAGTAAGTCAATAATGGAGATAAAATAGAAGCATAAAAAGTACTCAAATAATCCATGAGTAGACAGCAAAGGAGGGTTAACAAAAGGAATAGTTGGAACAAATAGAAAACAACTAGCAAGCTCTTAGACATTATACCAAAATCACAATTCACAGAAAAAAAAGTAAAAATTTTTATCTGCAAAAGACACAATTAAGGTAGTGAAAAGATAAGCAAAAGACTAGAGAATATATTTGCAAATCATATATCCAACAAGTGATATATATTATATATATATATTTCAGAACATATATTAAAAATTCTTACAGCTCCACTGTAAGAAGACAAATAATCCAGTCTTTAAAATGGGTAAAAAAAAAAAAAAAAAAACTTGAACAGGCATGTCATGGAAAAGGACACACAGATGGCAAATAAACACATGAAAAAATGTTCAACATCATTAGCCATTTGGAAAATGAAAACCATGCTAAGATATCACTACTTATGTATTAGAATGACTAAAATAAAAATTATTGACAATACCAAGTGCTGAGATGGATCCAAAACAATTGGAATTCTCATACATAGCTTTTGGGGACATTAAATGGTATAGCCACTCTTGAAACAGTTTTGCAGCTTCTAATAAATAAACATTTATCATGAGCCCAACAGTACTTCTCTTGAGTATTTACCTTAGAGAAATGAAAACTTATTTTCACACAAAAACCTGTACCACTGGAATGCTTATAGCAACTCTATTTATAACCACAAAAATCTGGGAGCAAACCAAATGCCCATCAACAGGTGACTGGATTAAACAAAGAAACAAACAAAACACCTGTGATGTATCCATACAATGGAATACTATTCTGCAATTTAAAAAACTACTGATTCACAGAATTACTTGACTGAATTGCAAAGGCATAAGCCTAAGTGGAAGAAACCAAAGATTTCTCACAAGGTTACACGCTGCACGCTTCCATTTACATGACATTCTCAGGAAGACAGATAGTGACCATAAATAAATCAGTGATTAGCCAGAGATTAGGAGTAGAAGGAAGATGTGACTACAAACGGATTACTCAGGAAAATTTTTTGTAGTGATGAAACTGTTCTATATCATGAAAATATTGGTAGTTTTTAGTTTTAATTTTTATTTTTTATTTCAGCAGTTTTAAAAATTGCTTTTAAAAATACTAGCTCGCTGGACACAGTGGCTCACACTTGTAATCCCAGCACTTTGGGAGGCCAAAGGGTGGATCACCTGAGGTCAGCAGTTCAAGACCAGCCTGCCCAGCACAGTGAAACCCTGTCTCTACTAAAAATACAAAAATTAGCCTGGTGTGGTGGCGCATGCCTGTAATCCCAGCTACTCGGGAGGCTGAGGCAGGAGAATTTCTTGACTCTGGGAGGCAGAGGTTGCAGTGAGCCATGATCGTGCCATTGCACTCCAGCCTGGGAAACAAGAGCAAAACTCCATCTCAAATAAATAAATAAATATAATAAAAATACTAGCTCTAGAGCAGTGATTTGAAAAGTGTGATCTTCAGAGCAGCAACATCAGGGTTTCTAGGATGTGTTATATTTTCAGGTCCCATCCAGACATCCTGAATTAGAAACTCTAATTCTAACTCTAGACCCCCACATAGGAATACGTTTTAACAAACTCTCCAGGCGATTCTGATGCTCACCAAAATGTAAGAAGCTCTTTCTAAAGAAAGGTTTCTCCACCTTGGTACTATTAACATTTTGGACCAGATAGCTATTTGTCTTGGGGAGCTATCTTGTGCATTGCAAACAGGTTAACAGCATCCCCAGCACTACCTACTAGATGACAGTAGAAGTCCATCACCTGTCATGACAATCAAAAATATCTCCACATATTGTCAAATGTCCCCTAGAAAGCACAGTATCCCCTGGTTAAGAACCATGGCCCTAAAGTAAAATCCTATTTACAAAAGTGAGCATTTTCTTTCTAGCTTGATGCACATCCATTTTCTTCATTAACTTCCCACTTCCACGTTTCTTCTCCTCTGAGCTAAAATACATATGAGACATTAATTGTTCTATACCATAGTAAATTTCAGTTTCATGAGCAAATAATAAGCTCTGTTAGGAGTGGATGTTAATTAAATGGAAGCTATAATCAGAGTTTATCTCCCAGTTATTTATAGTAGGTGTTCTGTCAGTGAAAAATTTAAGAGTTAGATCCATGATGGCAGAAGATGACTTTTAAAAGCCTGTAAACATGACTCTTGGGTTTGGGGATTTTTCCTGTGCTTTCAGGGAGAAAAGCATACTGCATAAACTCTATGTATCCCAAAATATTGCTGGTTACTCTCACTTTGCAGGATACAGTTATTCACTAAGATAAATTCAGGTATATATTTCCAAAGCCTGCTCTACTTAAAAGTTAGATTCAAATTGACACCACTCTGGCTAACCAATCTTCTGATGGCAAGCTTTCAGCTGCCTCTTAATCTTGTCCTCTCATTCAGCCTACATTTTGCCATTTTATTGGCACAAAGATCATAAGATACTTTGTCAAGAGCCCTAATAACATAAAGGTATAGTACATCTATTGTTAGGCATTCTTTATCAATATCATAAGCATATTAATAGTGAAAAGAGAATAGTTTGATGTGACTTACCCTGTACTTATGTCTATTCATCCTCTAATTCCTAACAGAAAATCCTCATTTTCAATGTGTCTCATAATTAATGTGCATTCTCATAAAGTCAAAAAGTGTATAAGTTCATGGCAATGTTTCCCCCAAAGGACTTAAAAATATGTGCTTCCCTACCTGCAATTACTTTATTCACCCTGAAACTCAACAAATAATGTCCAAGGTTGGTGCTGAAATTTCCAGCTTAGCCATCTCAAGCCTGTCCAAATTTTCTATAATCACTAGCGAAGCCTTTCTGGTCACCAAAAGAAGACTCCCCAAATGCTCTTATATTGACTTGCTATCTGCAACTTTCAAAACATATTTCTTTATTTTTTCATGGTCCTAGGCAAACTCTGGGTCTAAGGGTAATATATTTTTTTTACCCTATGAACCTATGTACATGGACATATATCTTAATCATTCTCCCCAAAAGAATTCCTTTCTTCCTTCAGCTAAAGGACATATCATCCTTCCTTTTCTTTCCATATTTCTTTGTTTCTCTTATGATTGCCAGATTTATAATTATTTTTTAGCTTATTCTACTCTTCCCATGTTTCTAAGCAAATCTGAGTCTTGCAGTCACTGTGTCCCGTATGTATTTCAGATAACCTTTTTAACTTCTAATTCATAAAAATTCCATGGGGTTACTTCTCTCTACCTCAATCTAAGAAATTGACCTAGACTCTATATAATTAACGCTAGTATTCTTTATATGTTCCTTGATATATTACACTAAAGTCTTGGTCCTTGAAATGCCCAACTATTAAGTCCATTGGAGCAAAAAAAGGTAACAACTCCTTTTAAAGAAAAATAGAAACAAACATATTAGTTTTAATAATTTTATAAAAATATTTGACATTAACATTTGAATTTTGTCTGAAGATATACTCAAAAATGTTTACAGCAATACGGCAATTTCTTTTTTTCAGATGGGATTGAAAGTTTGTTCACTCATCTAGCAAATCTTTATTTGCATTCCTCCTAAGGTGTACTAAGCACAGCATTAAGTGATTGTAATATAACAATGCACAAGGCACTGGCGCAGCCCTTGGGACACAGGGAAATAAATAGGCAGAAGCAATTTGCTGTGGCAAATGTTATTAAAGATGAAGTGCAGGATGCCAAAGAAGCACAGAGGAAGCACATCTCATTTGAATGAAGGTGATAGTGTTGCAGGCAAAATAAGCATTGAGCAGGAAAGTGTCTTAGAGGAGTAGAATCTCTAGAATAAGGGCTAAGATGATGAGCAGGTATCAGAAACATGAGATAACAACAGGAAGGCAGGCAGGCAAAATGTTCCATGGCCACATAAAACACATGCAGTCCTAGAAAGAAGGGAGAAGGGAGAAGAGCAAGAAAGCTCAGGAGAACAGAATATCCTATCTGACTGGAGGACTGAGTAAACTGCAGAACAGTGATTCATGAAGAGGGAAGAAAAGAAAGATCCAGATAAGGAAGGAATTTTTATTTTATCCTGAGAACATATTTTTAGAGGGACAGTGACACAATTACACAAAGATTCCTCTCATTGCAAGAGGAATGATAGAAATCAAATTGAATTGCAGGTAGGCTGGACGCAAGGAGGCCTGTTAGGAAACTGTGGCAGGAACCCAGGTAAGCAATGAAAGCAGCCTGGACTAATTGAGCAGCCACATTAACAGGGACAAGTGGATGGATTCTATTGTGAGGTAGGTATGTCAATGGGACTTTGTGATGGGCTATAGGTGGGGAGAGACAAGACTGTCAGTCACTAATGGCACCTTAGTTCCTGACTGAAACAACCTGGTGAAGACAGATGCCATTCACTAAGAATGTAAATACCAAAGAGAAAGAGATAAGTCACAGAAGATCATTATTAGTTTCTAAAGAGTTAAAGAGGGACATTATTTTTCACTCAGTATCTATTTCTATAAACATGATAATTATATTGGCAAGGTTGTTGTAAGAACCAAAATGAGAATACATTTAGGAAAACCACATGACACAGTGCCTTAATGGTGTACATAAACTTCTTGTTAATGTCTTAGAATAATTACTTTGATATCTGTAAAAAATATACTTTGGCCAAATGTTTGTTTTGTAATGCTTAGCATTTTTTAAGATTTCAGGACTATTTCAAATACATCTAAACAATTTGAATTTAAGTATCTACAAAAGAAAGTATTTTCCCACTTATAAACCTTTTTAAAATACAAAATGTCTTATCAAGGATCTTTAAAATAAAGGTATGGAGTTATCTACTTTGTTCCAGGAGATGCGTGGGGATATGATAAATCAGAGGTGAATAAAAGAATCCCGCTGTCAAATAAAAGACAAACAAATAAAAAATAAATGTGATTATAGGCATATGCACTGGTTGGTGCAGAAGTGCAGAAAAGGACCACCTATTCCTATCTGGGAAGGGTGTGGGTGGTCAGCCAGGACCTAACAGGGAAGGTGGCATTTACCTGAGCTGAATCATGAAGGACAAGTAGAGGTTTGCTGGATGAGGAAGAGGGGAATGGGTATACCAGTGAAACAAAAGATCATTGCAAAAGTGAGACAAAATGAAATAACCTTTACTTTGGTGGACATGAAAAATGGTGAGAGAAATAGAAAAAAATAATAAATAAAAAGGTGTTATTAAGAATTGCAAGTACAAATAATGAAACACGAAAAATCCACTTGTGGCAAATTAAATGTGTAAAAATAATTCAAGCTTGATATACATAAAACATAAGGAAAACAGTAAAGAACGTCAAAATGTACCAGCTTTAAAAAATTGTGAGAAAATAAAAATTGCGTTTGAAAAAAACACCACCACACTGGTCAAGTAGAAACAGAAGACTGAGGAAATACCTAAGCAATAATATAGAAAAAGATTGAAGAACCAGATATATCCACAGACCTATAGAGAAGAAAATAAAAAAATATATATATATATATGCTCATACACTTACATATATACATTCACTTAGAGACTTTATTTTTGTATCAGCTTTTATTCTGTCCTAGAGTTTATTCAAATCTCAGCAAAGAGTTAAGAAAGGATTTTTATTTGCAATTCCATTTATCATATTCCTTATTTTATTTAGATTAGTATAGGCTACACTGAGTTTTCAAGTGAATATCGAATCTCTGGAATTTTTAAAAGAATGTACTCTCTGTAAATACAATGTTGTAGGATAAATATACTAACACTGGTCCTTCAGAAAGAAATTTAAAATGTACCAAAATCTAAAAATACACTTACTTGAAAATCAAATGAATCTACTAAGTATATTTACTCTCCCACCAACCCACTCCCATTTGTCTCACATAAAGCCCTTTTTTATCATATAAAATAGCATGGTTGCATTATATATATTCTACTATATCCCATAAAATGGTGCATGTGAAATTATTTTAAAAGAACACCTCTGAGCTGCTGTATTCAAGAAAGCCAAGAAATAATAGTATTTATATTTCTTTCCAGCCTAGGAAATCTATTTCCAACCTAGAACGTATTTATTACAGGAAGCAATTCCTTTTCCCTCCAAAAGTAAAATTAACGTTTATATGTCACTTAGTATGTACCAAGATTGTCCTAGGTACATTATATCTAACAACTCACAAAATACTCACAAATAGCCCTGAACGATAGTTATTAAAAGAATTTAAAATACTTCCATGAACTATAGCACTACAGAAAATGCAGCACATGAAAATACAGTAAGAGCACTGCATAACACATCATACACAGTAAAATACTTTGGAATAAATGAATGAATCCATTAGAAAATATTTGAAGACTTCCTACAGGCCAGACACTGTTCTATTAAACAAGACATACAAATGTTGCCACATTTATAATGCTTGTAAGGGGAAATACATAGTACTTAAAAGTAAATAAATTATTTGGTATATTAGAAGATAATTTTGCTATGAAAAATAAACAGGGGAAGATAAAGATCAGCAGTGGGGAGGTGGAACAAGATGGTGAAATAGAAGGGTCTGCCAATCATCCCTCCTGCAAGGACACCAATTTAACACCTATCTATGCACATACACACACACAAAGCACCTTCATAAGAGTCAAAAACCAGGGGACCACTCACAGTACCTGTTTTTTGTTTGTTTGTTTCTGTTTTTCTTGAGAGAGAGTCTTGCTGTCGCCCAGGCTGGAGTGCGGTGGCGCAATCTCGGCTCACTGCAAGCTCCGCCTCCCAGGTTCACGCCATTCTCCTGCCTCAGCCTCCCGAGTAGCTGGGATGACAGGCGCCCGCCACCACGCCCAGCTAATTTTTTTTTATTTTTAGTAGAGACGGGGTTTCGCCATATTATCCAGGATAGTCTCGATCTCCTGACCTCGTGTTCCGCCCACCTCGGCCTCCCAAAGTGCTGGGATTACAGGCGTGAGCCACCACGCCCAGCCACAGTACCTGACTTTAACTTCATATTGCTGAAACAGACACTGAAAAGGTAGAAAAACAGTCTTGAATCACTGACACTACCCTTCTCCCATCCCCTGACAGCAGTGCCAGAGTGGTCCAGAGAGGTTTCTGTGCACTGGGGCAGGGAAAGCACAGCAATTTGAGGGACTGAACTCAGTAAAATGTCCTGTTAAAACAGAAATGAAAAGTGGACCAAACTCAGCTTATGCCCACCAATGGAAGGAGCCCTAGCTGGGGTGAAATTGTTAATCCCAGTGGAGAGTACTTGAGTTTCCACAAGCATCACCACCAGGGGTTAATGTGCTCTGGAGCTCTAAATAAACTTGAAAAGCAGTCTAGGCTGCAACACCTAGATGAGTCCTAGTGATAAATTGGGCCAAGAGCCAGAGGATAGGAGGACACATGACATACTGAGACATCAGCCAGGGAGGCTAAGGGAATGTTGGCATCACCCCTCTTCTAACCCCAGGCTGAACAGCTCATGGCTCCAAAAGAGACCCATTCCTTCTGCTTGTAGAGAGGAGTGGGAATAGTGGGGAGGACCTTGCCTTGTATCCCGAAATACCAGCTCAGCCACAGCAGGATAGGGTACCAGTCAGAGTCATGAGGCCTCCTCTCCATGCCCAAACTGCTAGATAATACTCCTAGACACACCCTGGGCCAGAAGGAAACCTGCTACCTTAAACGGAAGGACTGAGTCTTGGCACCATTCATTGCCTGCTAACTGAAGAGCCCTTGGGCCCTGAATAACCAGCAGCAATACCCAGGTATTATGTTGAGGGACTTGAGTGAGATTCTGAGATTTACTGACCTCAGGTGAGACTCATCACAGTCCCAGCTGTGGTGGCTGTGGGAAAAGACCCCTTCTACTTAATAAAAGTGGAGGGAAAAATAAAGGGGACTTTGTCTTGAACCTTGGGTACCAGCTTGGCCACAGGGCAGTAGAGCACCAAGTGGATTCTTGGGATCTCCAATTTTAAGACTTCGCCCTTGTATGACATTTCTGGACCTGCCCTGGGCCAGAGGAGTACCCACTGCCCTGAAGGGTGTGTCCCAGGCCAGGCAACATTCACCAAAAGCAGACTAAAGAGCCCTTGGGCCTTAAAAGAACATCAGTGGCAGTCTGGCAGTATTCCCTATGGGCCTGTGGAAGTGGTGGCCGCAGGCTGAGGTTCCTCCGTCTTTGCAAAGGGGAGGGAAGAGTGGGAAAGACTGCGTCTGGTGGTTTGACCGCCAGCCCAGTTGCAGTACGGTAGAACACCAGATAGGTTTCTAAGGTTTTTTACTCTACTCCCTGTCTCCCAGACAGTACCTCTGGACTCACCCAGGGCCTGGGTGAATTTGTGACCCTGAAGGAAAGGACACAAGCCTGGCTGGCTTTGTCACCTGCTGATTGTAAAATCTCATACCCTTGAGCAAACATAGGCAGCAGCCAGGGAGTTGATTTGAGCAAGACTTGGGCAAGACCCAATGCTGTGCTGGCTTCAGGTCTAACCTAGCACAGTCACAATGGTGGTGGTCACAAGGTTGCTTGTGACACTACACCCCCAGCTTCAGGTAGCTCAGAGCAAAGAAAGAAACTCTATTTTTTTGGGAGAAAGTAAGGGAAGAGAACAAGACTCTCTGGCTGTTAATTCTGAGAATTCTCCCAGATCTTGTCCAAGACCATCAAGGTGGTACCTCTATGCATCTGCAAGAACCACAAGTTTACCAGTTTTGGGGTGACCCTTAAAGTAGATACAGCTTAGATTATAACACCTAAGTCCTTTTGAATATCTGGGAAAGTCTTCCCAAGAAGGACAGGCACAAACAAGCCCAGACAGTGATGACTACAATAAATACTTAACTCTTCAATTTCCAGACACAAACAAACATCTACAAGCATTAAGACAATCCAAGAAAACATGACCTCACCAAATAAAGCAACAGGGACTAATTTTGGAAACACAGAGATATGTGACTTTTCAGACAGAGAATTCCAAATAGCTGTTTTGAGGAAACTCAAAGAAATTCAGAATAACATGGAGAAGGAATGCCTCCAGCTTTGTTCACTTTGCTTAGGATTGTCTTGGCTATTTGGGCTCTTTTTGGTTTCATATAAATTTTAAAATAGTTTTTTTCTAGTAGTGTGAAGAATGTCAGTGGTAGTTTGCTAAAAACAGAATTGAATCTATAAATTCCTTTGGGCAGTATGGCCATTTTAACAATATTGATTCTTCCTATCCATGAGCATGTAATGTTTTTCTATTTGTTTGTGTCATCTCTGATTTCTTTGAATAGTGTTCTATAGTTCTCATGGTAAAGATCTTTCACCTCCCTGATTAGCTGTATTCCTAGGTATTTTATTCTTTTTGTGCAAACTGTAAACAGGATTGCATTCCTGATTTGGCTCTTGGATTCACTGTTGTTGGTGAATAGAAATGCTAGTGATTTTTCTAGGTTGATTTTGTAAGGGATGTTCACTTTTACCACTGTTATTCAGCATAGCAGTGGAAGTCCTAGCTAGAGCAATCAGACAAAGAAATAATAAAGTGCATCCAAATTGGAAAGAAAGAAATCAAATTATCCTCATTTGCAGATGATATGATATTATATTTGGAAAAACCTGAAGACTCCACCAGCAAACTGACACAAGTATCAGTTTATGAGAATTAATCAACAAATTCAGGAAGGTTGCAGGATACAAAATGAACATATAAAAATCAGTAGCATTTCTATATGGCAACAGCAAACAATCTGAAAAAGAAATCCTAAAAGTAGTCTCATTTAAAATGCCACAAATAAAATTAAATACTTGGGAATTAACCAAAGAAGTGAATGATATCTATAGGGAAAACTAATAATCACTGTTAAAAGAAATTGAAGAGGATACCAAAAACTGAAAATATATTCCATGTTCATGAATTGGGAGAATCAATATTGTTAAAATTTCCATACTACCCAATGCAGTCTACAGATTTAATTCAATCCCTGTCAAAATACCAAGGACTTTCTTCACAGAAATAGGGGGGGAAATCCTAAAATTTATATGGAACCACAAAAGACCCAGAATAGCCAAAACTATCCTGAGTAAAAGAATAAAACTGGAGGAATCACATTACCTAACTTCAAATTACACTACAGAGCTATATTAAATAAAAGACCATGGTTCTGGCATAAAAACAGACACACAGACCAATGGAACAGAATAGAGAGCTCAGAAAAAGATCCATACACCTATAGTAAATTCATTTTCTTTTTCTTTTAAGTTCTGGGGTACGTGTACAGGATGTGTAGGTTTCTGTGCCATGGAGGTTTGCTGCACCTATCAACCCACCACCTAGGTAATAAGCCCAACATGCATTAGCTATTTTTCCTAATGCCTTCTCTCCTCCCACCCTAGCCCCAACAGGCCCTTGTATGTGTAGTTTCCCTCCCTGTGCCCATGTATTCTCATTGTGCAGCTCCCACTTATAAGTGAGAACATGTGGTGTTTGAGGTTTTTTTTTTTTTTTTCTGCATTAGTTTGTTGAGGATAATGGCTTCCAGCTCTATTCATGTCCCTGCAAAAGACATGATCTTGTCACTTTTTGTGGCTGCATAGTATTCCATGGTGTGGTGTATATGTACCACATTTTCTTTATCCAGTCTATCGTTGATAGGCATTTGGGTTGATCCCATGTCTTTGCCATTGTAAATAGTGCTGCAATGAACATCCGAGTGTGTGTATCTTTGTAATGGAATGATTTACATTCCTTTGGGTATATCCCTAGTAATGGGATTGCTGGGTCAAATGGTATTTCTGGTTTAGATCTCTGAGGAATCACCACACCACCTTCCACAATGGTTGAACTAATTTACATTCTCACCAACAGTGTAAAAGCATTCCTATTTCTCCACAACCTCGCCAACATCTGTTGTTTAGTAAATTCATTTTCAACAAAGGTGCCAAGAACGTGCATTGGGGAAAAGAGTGTCTCTTCAATAAATGGTGCTGGGAAAACTGGATATCTCTATGCAGAAGAATGGAACTAGACCCTTATCTCTCACCATACACAAAAATTAAATTAAATGTACTACCAATTTAAATCTAAGACCTCGAACTATAAAACTACTACAAGAAAACATTAGTGGAAATCTCCAGGACATTGGTCTGGGCAAAAATGTCTGGGGTAATACCCCATAAGCACAGGCAACCAAAGCAAAAATTAACAAATGGGATTACATGAAGTTAAAAAGCTTCCGCACAGCACAGAAAACAATCAACAAAGAGAAGAGATAACCCACAGAATGGGGGACAATATTTGCAAACTACCAATCTAACAAAGGATTCATATTCAAAATCTATAAAGAGCTCTAACAACTCTATAGGAAAGAAATCAAATAATTAAAAAATAGGCAAAAGACCTGACTAGACATTTCTCAAAAGAAGACATACAAATGGCAAACAGGCATATGATCAACATCAACATCACTGACCATAAGAGAACTGCAAAGCAAAACCACAATGAGATATTGTTTTACCCCAGTTAAAATGGCTTATATCCAATGACAGGCAATAACAAAGGCTAGTGAGGATGTGGAGAACAAAGGCTGAAGGGATGTGAGGATGTGTATGCTTTTGGTGGGAATGTAAATTAGTACAAACACTTGGAGAACAATTTGGAGGTTTCTCAAAAAACTAAAAATAGTGTTACCATATAATCTAGTAATCCCACGGCTGGGTATATACCCAACATAAAGGAAATCAGTAAGTATATCAAAGAGATATCTCCATTCTTGTGTTTGTTCCAGCACTGTTCACAATAGCCAAGATTTGGAAGCAACCTAAGTGCTCATCAACATGTGACTGGATAAAGAAAATATGGTACATATATACAATTGAATACGATTCAGCCATAAAAATGAATGAGATTCTGTCATTTGCAACAACATGGATGGAACTGGAGATCATTATATTAACTGAAATAAGCCAAGCACACAAAGACAAAAATCACATGTTCTCACTTACATGTATGATTTAAAAATCAAAATAATTGAAGTCATAGAGATGAAGGAGAAGGATGGTTACCAGAGGCTGGGAAGGGTAGTGGGCAGTTGAATCAGGGTAAGGTGGGGATGGTTAATGGGTAAAAAAAATAGTTGGAAAGGATGAATAAGATCTACTATTTGATAATACAACAGGGTGACTATAGTCAATAATAATTTAATTGAACGTTTTTAAATAACTAAAAGAGTATAATTGAATTTTTTTGACAAAAAGGATAAATACTTGAGGGATAGATACTTCATATTCCACGATGTGATTATTACACATCGCATGCCTGTACCAAAACATCTCATTTACTCCGTAAATATATACTCCTACTATGTAACCACAGAAATTAAAAATAAATAACTTTTGGCCTGGCACAGTGGCTCACACCTGTAATCCCAGCACTTTGGGAGGCCAAGGTGGGTGGATTATGAGGTTAGATTAAGACCATCCTGGCTAACATGGTGAAACCCTGTCTGTAGTAAAAATACAAAAAATTAGCCAGGCGTGGTGGTGGGTGCCTATAGTCCCAGCTACTTGGGAGGCTGAGGCAGGAGAATGGTGTGAACCCAGGAAGTGGACCTTGCAGTGAGCTGAGATTGCATCACTGCACTCCAGCCTGGGCTACAGTGTGAGACTCTGTCTCAAATAAATAAATAAATAAATAAATAAAATAACTTTTTAAAAAAGATCAGGAGTGGGGTCAGAGCAGGGAGCAGTTTATGATTTTAAATATGGTGGTCAGGCTGGGCCTCATTAAGAAGGTGACATTCGTGCAATCACCATAAAGGAATAAAAGAGATAACTCTTCAGCCATCTGGCTGCTCTACTGAAAATCAATGATAGTGAGTGTATTAATCTCCTAGGGCTTTCATAATAAAGTACCACAAACTGAGTGGCTTAAAACAATAGAAATTCATTCTCTCATAGTTCTGGAGACTAGAAGTACAAAATCACTGTTGGTAGGGACACTCTCTCTGCAAACTCAAGAAGATTCATCCTTGACTCTTCTAGCTATTAGTGGCTAGTGGCAGTCCTTGGCAGTCCTTTGCTTATAGTAGACAGAGGTTTGTTTCACTTCCATTCTCCCACAGCTTTCTCACCCTCTGTGTGTCTCTGTGTCTCTGCTTACTCATCTTATAAGGACACCAGCCATTGGATTATAACCCATTTTAATCCAGTAAGACCTCATCTTAACTAATTATCTCGGCAAAGACCCTATTTCCAAATAAGGTCACATTCTGAGGTTCCAGGTGGATATGAACATTTTTTCAGCCCAGTATAGTAAGTCAGGGATGTAAGCAAGAAGACCTGTTAGAAAGTGATTACAATAATTCATCAGTAAAAATTAATGGTACTTGAAAATGGTTAGCAGTAGAGATGGTAAGAAATGTTAGATTTTTGGCCGGGCGCGGTGGCTCAAGCCTGTAATCCCAGCACTTTGGGAGGCCGAGACGGGCGGATCACAAGGTCAGGAGATCGAGACCATCCTGGCTAACATGGTGAAACCCCGTCTCTACTAAAAAATACAAAAAACTAGCCAGGTGAGGTGGTGGGCGCCTGTAGTCCCAGCCACCGGGGAGGCTGAGGCAGGAGAATGGCATAAATCCAGGAGGCGGAGCTTGCAGTGAGCTGAGATCCGGCCACTGCACTCCAGCCTGGGCGACAGAGCCAGACTCCGTCTCAAAAAAAAAAAAAAAAAAAAAAAGATATGTTAGATTTTTATTCTATCTTAAAGGTAAACTAACAAGATTTATGAGTAGATTAAAAGTAAAACGTGGAAGAGAAAAGTCAATGATCAGTTCAAACTTTTGGCCTGAAAAATCTAGAAGGAATAAATTGCCATCAACTGAGCAAAACACACAAACAAACAAAACTGCTAACAAATCACGTTTCAGTATCTCTGTTGTAAGAATTAGAAGGGGGAGGTTCCAAGATGGCCAAATAGGAACAGCTCTAGTCGGCAGCTCCCAGAGTGAGCGACGCAGAAGACAGGCAATTTCTGCATTTCCAAATGAGGTACCAGGCTCATCTCAATGGGGCTTGTCAGACAGTGGGTGCAGGACAGTGGGTACAGCCCACAGACCGTCAGCCAAAGCAGGGCAAGGCATCGCCTCACCTGGGAAGCGCAAGGGGTCAGGGAATTCCCTTTCCTAGCCAAGGGAAGCCGTGGCAGATGGCACCTGGAAAATTAGGTCACTCCCACCCCAATACCATGCTTTTCCAACGGTCTTTGCAAACAGCACACTAGGAGATTATATCCCATGCCTGGCTTGGAGGGTCCCACGCCCACGGAGCCTCACTCACTGCTAGCACAGCAGTCTGAGATTGAACTGCAAGGTGGAAGCAAGGGGAGGGGCATCCACCATTGCTGAGGCTTGAGTAGGTAAACAAAGTGGCCACAAAGCTCAAATTAGGTGAAGCCCACCACAGCTCAAGGAGGCCTGCCTGCCTCTGTAGATTCCACCTCTAGGGGCAGGAATAGCTGAACAAAAGGCAGCAGAAACTTCTGCAGACTTAAACATTCCTGTCTGACAGCTTTGAAGAAAGTAGTGGTTGTCTCAGCACAGAGTTTGAGATCTGAGAACGGACAGATTGCCTCCTCAAGTGGGTCCCTGACCCCTGAGTAGCCTAACTGGGAGGCACCTCTCAGCAGGGGCCGACCAACACCTCATATGGCCGGGTGCCCCTCTGAGACGAAGCTTCCAGAGGAATGATCAGGCTGCAATATTGGCCGTTGTGCAATATTTGCAGTTCTGCAACCTGCACTGGTGATACCCAGGCAAACAGCATCTGGAGTGGACCTCCAGCAAACTCCAACAGACCTACAGCTGAGGGGCATGACTGTTAGAAGGAAAACTAACAAATAGAAAGGACATCCACAGCAAAACCCAATCTGTACGTCACCATCAGCAAAGACCAAAGGTAGATAAAACCACAAAGATGGAGAGAAACCAGAGCAGAAAAGAAGAAAATTCTAAAAATCAGAGTGCCTCTTCTCCTCCAAAGAAACACAGCTCCTCGCCAGCAACAGAACAAAGCTGGACGGAGAATGACTTTGACAAGTTGACAGAAGAAGGCTTCAGAAGATTGGTAATAACAAATTTCTCCGAGCTAAAGGAGGATGTCCGATCCCATTGCAAAGAAGATAAAAACCTTCAGACGAGATTAGATGAATGGCTAACTAGAATAAACAGTGTAGAGAAGACATTGAATGACCTGATGGAACTGAAAACCATGGCACGAGAACTACATGACACATGCACAAGCTTCAGTAGCCAATTGCATCAACTGGAAGAAAGGTATCAGTGATTGAAGATCAAATGAATGAAATGAAGTGAGAAGAGAAGTATAGAGAAAAAAGAGTAACAATAAATGAACAAAGCCTCCAAGAAATGTGGGACTATGTGAAAAGACCAAATCTATGTCTGATTGGTGTACCTGAAAGTGACGGGGAGAAGGGAATCAAGTTGGAAAACACTCTTCAGGATATTATCCAGGAGAACTTCCCCAACCTAGCAAGGCAGGCCAACATTCACATTCAGGAAATACAGAGAATGTCACAAAGACATTCCTCAAGAAGAGCAACTGCAAGACACATAATTTCAGATTCACCAAGGCTGAAATGAAGAAAAAAAACGTTAAGGGCAGCCAGAGAGAAAGGCTGGCTTACCCACAAAGGGAAGCCCATCAGACTATCAGTGGATCTCTCAGCAGAAACTCTACAAGCCAGAATAGAGTGGGGGCCACTATTCAACATTCTTAAAGAAAAGAATTTTCAATCCAGAATTTCATATCCAGTCAAACTAAGTTTTGTAAGTGAAGGAGAAATAAAATCCTTTACAAACAAGCAAATGCTGAGAGATTTTGTCACCACCAGGCCTGCCTTACAAGAGCTCCTGAAGGAAGCACTAAACATGGAAAGGAACAACTGGTACCAGTCACTGCAAAAACATGCCAAGTTGTAAACACTATCGATGTGAGGAAGAAACTGCATCAACTAATGAGCAAAATAACCAGCTAACATCATAATGACAGGATCAAATTTACACATAACAATATTAACCTTAAATGTAATTGGGCCAAATGCTCCAATTAAAAGACACAGACTGGCAAATTGGATAAGGAGACAAGACCCATCAGTGTGCTGTATTCAGGAGACCCATCACACATGCAGAGTCACATATAGGCTCAAAATAAAGGGATAGAGGAAGATCTACCAAGGAAATGGAAAAAAAAAAAAAAAAAAGCAGGGTTTGCAATCCTAGTTTCTGATAAAACAGACTTTAAACCATCGAAGATCAAAAGAGACAAAGGCCATTACATAATGGTAAAGGGATCAATTCAACAAGAAGAGCTAACTATCGTAAATATATGTGCACCCAATACAGGAGCACCCAGATTCATAAAGCAAGTCCTTAGAGACTTACAAAGAGACTTAGACTCCCACACAATAATAATGGAAGACTTTAACACCCCACTGTCAACATTAGACAGATCCACGAGACAGAAAGTTAACAAGGATATCTGAGAATTGAACTCAGCTCTACACTAAGCGGACCTAATAGACATCTACAGAACTCTCCACCCCAAATTAACAGAATATACATTCCTCTTAGCACTACATTGCCTTATTCCAAAATTGACCACACGGTTGTAAGTAAAGCACTCCTCAGCAAATGTAAAAAAACAGAAATTATAACAAACTGTGTCTCAGACCACAGCACAATCAGATTAGAACTCAGGATTAAGAAACTCACTCTAAACCAGTCAACTACATGGAAATTGGACAATCTGCTCCTGAAAGACTATTGGGTACATAACAAAACAAAGGCAGAAATAAAGATGTTCTTTGAAACCAATGACGACAAAGACACAATACACCAGAATCTCTGGGACACATTTAAAGCAGTGTGTAGAGGGAAATTTATAGCACTAAATGCCCACAAGAAAAGCAGGAAAGATCTAAAATTACCCTAACATCACAATTAAAAGAACTAGAGAAGCAAGAGCAAAAACATTCAAAAGCTAGCAGAAAGCAAGAAATAACTATGATCAGAGCAGAACTGAGAGACAGAGACACAAAAAGCCCTTCAAAAAATCAATGAATCCAGGAGCTGGTGTTTTGAAAAGATCAACAAAGTTGATAGACCACTAGCAAGACTAATAAAGAAGAAAAGAGAGAAGAATCAAGTAGATACAATAGAAAATGATAAAGAGGATGTCACCACTGATCCCACGGAGATACAAACTACCATGAGAGAATAACTATAAACACCTCTATGCAAATAAACTAGAAAATCTAGAAGAAATGGATAAATTCCTGGACACATACACCCTCCCAAGACTAAACCAGGAAGAAGTGGAATTTCTGAATAGACCAATAACAGGCTCTGAAATTGAGGCAATAATTAAGAGCCTACCAACCAAAAAATGTCCAGGACCAGACGGATTCACAGTTGAATTCTACCAGAGGTGCAAAGAGAAGCTGGTACCATTCCTTCTGAAACTATTCTGATCAATAGAAAAAGAGGGAATCCTCCCTAACTCATTTCATGAGGCCAGCATCATCCTGATACCAAAGCCTGGCAGAGACACAACAAAAAAAGAGAATTTTACACCAATATCCCTGATGAACATTGATGCAAAAATCTCCACAAAATGCTGGCAAACCGAATCCAGCAGCACATCAAAAAGCTTATCCACCATGATCAAGTGGGCTTCATGCCTGGGATGCAAGGCTGGTTCAACATATGCAAATCAATAAATGTAATCCAGCATATAAACAGAATCAAAGACAAAACCCACATGATTATCTCAATAGATGAAGAAAAGACCTTCAACAAAATTCAACACCCCATCATGCTAAAAACTCTCAATAAATTAGGTATTGATGGGACATATCTCAAAATAATAAGAACTATATATGACAAACCCACAGCCAATATCATACTGAATGGGCAAAAACTGGAAGCATTCCCTCTGAAAACCAGCACAAAACAAGTATGCCCTCTCTCACCACTCCTATTCAACATAGTTTGGAACTTCTAGCCAGGGCAATCAGGCAGGAGAAAGAAATAAAGGGTATTCAATTAGGAAAAGAGGAAGTCAAATTGTCCCTGTTTGCAGATGGCATGATTGTATATTTAGATAACCCCATCATTTCAGCCCAAAATCTCCTTAAGACTTCAGCAAAGTCTCAGGATACAAAATCAATGTGCAAAAATCACAAGCATTCTATACACCAATAACAGACAAACAGAGAGTCAAATCATCAGTGAACTCCCATTCACAATTGCTTCAAAGAGAATAAAATACCTAGGAATCCAACTTACAAGGGATGTGAAGGACCTCTTCAAGGAGCATTACAAACCACTGCTCAATGAAATAAAACAGGACACAAACAAATGGAAGAACATTCCATGCTCATGGATATGAAGAATCAATATCATGAAAATGGCCATACTGCCCAAGGTAATTTATAGATTCAATGCCATCCCCATCAAGCTACCAATGACTTTCTTCACAGAATTGGAAAAAACTACTTTAAAGTTCATATGGAACCAAAAAAGAGTCCACATTGCCAAGACAATCCTAAGCCAAAAGAACTAAGCTGGAGGCATCATGCTACCTGACTTCAAACTATACTATAAGGCTACAGTAACCAAAACAGCATGGTACTGGTACCAAAACAGATATGTAGACCAATGGTACAGAACAGAGCCCTCAGAAATAATACCACACATCTACAACCATCTGATCTTTGACAAACCTGACAAAAACAAGAAATGGGGAAAGGATTCCCTGTTTAATAAATTGTCTTGGAAAACTGGCTAGCCACATGCAGAAAGCTGAAACTGGATCCTGTCCTTATACCTTATACAAAAATTAATTCAAGATGGATTAAAAACTTAAATGTCAGACCTAAAACCATAAAAACCCTAGAAGAAAACCTAGGCAATACCATTCAGGACATAGGCATGGGCAAGGACTTCATGACTAAAACACCAAAAGCAATGGCAACAAAAGCCGAAATTGATAAATCGGATCTAATTAAACTAAAGAGCTTCTGCACGGCAAACGAAACTACCATTAGAGTGAATACGCAACCTACAGAATGGGAGAAAATTTTTGCAATTTACCCATCTGACAAAGGGCTAATATCCAGAATCTACAAAGAACTTAAACAAATTTACAAGAAAAAATCAAACAACCCCATCAAAAAGTGGCAAAGGATATGAACAGATACTTCTCAAAAGAAGACATTTATGCAGCCAACAGACACATGAAAAAATGCTCATCATCACTGGCCATCAGAGAAATGCAAATTAAAACCACAATGAGTTACCATCTCATGCCAGTTAGAATGGTGATCATTAAAAAGTCAGGAAACAACAGCTGCTGGAGAGAATGTGTAGAAACAGGAACACTTTTACACTGTTGGTGGGACTGTAAACTAGTTCAACCATTATGGAAGACAGTGTGCCGATTCCTCAAGGATCTAGAACTAGAAATGTCATTTGACCCAGCCATCCCATTACTGGGTATATACCCAAAGGATTACAAATCATGCTGCTATAAAGACACATGCACACATATGTTTATTGTGGCACTATTCACAATAGTGAATAGACTTGGAACCAACCCAAATGTCCATCAATGACAGACTAGATTAAGAAAATATGGTACATATACACCATAGAATACTATGCAGCCATAAAAAAAGATGAGTTCATGTCCTTTATAGGGTCATGGATGAAACTGGAGACCATCATTCTGAGCAAACTGTCACAAGGACAGAAAATCAAACACTGCGTGTTCTCACTCATAGGTGAGAATTGAACAATGAGAACACCTGGACAGAGGGTGGGGAAAAATCACACACCGGGGCCTGTTGTGGGTTGGGAGGCTAGGGGATGGATAGCATTAGGAGATATACTTAATGTAAATGATGAGTTAATGGGTGCAGCACACCAACATGACACATGTATACATAGGTAACAAACCTGCACATTGTGCACATGTACCCTAGAACTTAAAGTATAATAATAAAAAAAAGGAATTAGGAATACAGAGGTTAGAAGTTGAGTTTTACATATATAAAGTTTAAGATGCTTATTCAACATCTCAGTGAAAACATCAATTAGGCAGCTGGATATACAAATATGAAGTGGGGAGAGATCTGGGCAAATCTGGAGTTGGGGAGACCTGGGACGGAGTTGAAAATTTGGGAGTTACTGGCTAACATTTAAATAAATGGGACATTTAAAACAATAGGTAGAGATCACCATTCAGAAAGTGAGCAGGTGAGTTACTAGGCAATAAGAAAATGAATAAGACAAAGAGAGAGAGCAGGAAGAAGCAATTCCCAAGCAATGAGTAAAGCATGCTACCAAAAATCTAATGGCAAAAGCAACACTTCTTAACTAATGTGTCAACAAACATCTATGATGTTAAGAAATTTTGGGTATTTAGAAGTAACAAAAACAAGAAATTCTTGCAAATGGTAAGAAGAACCCTTCAATAATAAAAGGACCAACTGCTGAGAGGGAGTTAGGAAAGAGGATGGAACATGCAAAAGGGTATTTTGGTCTTTAGACAGGGGAATTTTAGAGAGAGCTCACACTGAAAGAGCAACCATTCTCTTGGCATAATAAACAAAGGATGTTTCCTGATTCCTTAGTAACAACTGGAAATGGATATTACAACAATATTTATAGTATTCATGGTTTTTATATTTAATATGTGCTTAATTAATTACAGAGTAAATGTACTATCATATCATTCATTTGTATGTTGGGAAGCGCAGTCTTTCTTGTTTCACATAAAGCTTCAAATTAAAAATATCTCATAGACAGATAACCATAAATATACATTAAAGTACACTTATATCTAATAGATGCTTCCTAACAAACATAGTCACAATCTTGACATCACTACCAGTAATTGCCTCATACTTATACCATATGCTGCCACGGTGGAAAGCACTTTGGAAATATATATTAAGAACTTTAAAACGTTCATTTAAAAAAATTTTTTTGAGATGGGGTCTTGGGGGTCCTGTTATGTTTCCCAGGCTGGTCTCAAACTAAGCTCAAGCAATTCTTCCACCTCAGCCTCTTGAATAAATGCGATTACAGGCATCTGCCACTTCACCCAGCTCTGACAAATTTTGGTCTAGTAATTTTATTTCAGGAAATATATCCTAAGAATGAATGCCAACACACATCAAAAAAAAAATTCAAGGATGCTCACATTACATAATGTTAGAAAATTATAGTATCTTCATACACTGGAATATATTAGGTAATGTGTTAGATGGTATTGATCAGAGATATCAATACTGGAGGATAAATTGTTATTAAGTATTGTTAGAAACAAAAGAAGTCATCAGTCAGTAAATTCACAGTAGAATATAGTAATAAGTGTAACCCTATGCAAAATCAGATGAAACAGGAAAAACTCAACAGAAAATTTACAGTGTTATAATTATAGAAGTGAGGTTTGCCAATACCTCTGTGAGAGTTTAACCTAGTAGGGCTAAGATGTAAGCAAAAATGGAGTTGAAAATGTACCTTTTCCTAAGATCGGTTCCTTCTCTTTACGCCATCTATATTTTGATAAAATTCCATATATAAATGTGGTAATTGTTAACTAGAAGTAAAGCAAAATGTCCTAGTTAGTTTCATCTTTGGGAAAGTTCTGAGACAGGCCCACTGAATTAGTCAAGTAAAAGGTTCTAAATGACAAAGAGAATAAATTTGGGTTTTATATTTCAGGAATTTCACTGCAGCTGGATGCTTGGGAATGTCTTAGGTATGGTAGACCCGTTGTTCCTATTGCTGAATTTGGTGATAACCTGTATAAACAAAACGAGTTTTGTGCATTCATAAAATGTATTATACTCTTCTGCATCATTACCAGAAAGAGACTTTTAGCTGGAAAAACACAAAGGTCATTTTCCTGATGGCCTGGGTAAATTGGCTTGGGATTGGATCAATTGCAGCAGCCTGCCACTTAGATTGCTCACTCTATTGCTTGCTAATACCCAGAAGGGTCAACTCTGCTCAAAGTAGGTTGTGGGCATTAAATCAGGAATCAACAGATTATGTCAGCGTTAAACATGTTCATGAAGAATTTGCAATAAACCTGCAAAATGTTTATAATAAAAGCAGGAAAATTTTATATATTCAGTAGTATCTCAATAATGTATAAAATTATGAATGAGAAAAAATGTTAAGAGTAGTTCTATCTAGAGTAGCAATGTAAAGATTTTTGTTTTCTTACTTTATATTTAAAAAATATATATTAAGAGTGCAGAGTACTTGTACAAATAGGGAGTATGGACAGTTTCTGGGACTCAGAGTGAATAATAGCCAGTAAGCAGTTTCCCTTAACAAGGTTCATTTCTTTCTGACTATGCTTTATCACTGTTAAACACTAAACTAATTGAGGTCCACAACGAAGAAAATAATTAACAAATTAGTGAATTGTGCTTCTGCTTATACTTCATTCCCCAAATGCCTAATCAACCTTACTAAACATAGCTTTTTTATTAAAAGTAAGCAAAAAGCTAATTTGTAAATTTTATTATTGTCCTTCCTTGATACAAATGTTTCCTGGCCCATGGGAAACTATGACTTGACTTTTTCTTCTTCCTTTCTTAATCTTTGCTCACTGTGAACCTCTCATTTCAAGTAGAATGCATGATATAGAACTCTCTAAAATTTCATTCAGAACATAGAAAGATGCTGCCACCTGCCTTTTCCTATGTTCATAGATACCCAGCCATCAAAGAAGCAGAGGATGACCACCACTGACACTATCAACCACAACATATATGTGTGCTGCAGAATCCACCCTTTCTCTAATGACTTGGAGCTGCATACTTTTTAAATGTATTTGATTCTCAAAGATACATTGCTGTATCTCCGCTGTTTCTTTCATAAACCAAGAGATGTTTAATTATAAACAAGAGTCAACAGGCCCAATTCACTTTACCTTTGAGCAACCAAGTCCTCAGATGTAGAAGCCACAGGGCATGTTGTGCCAACCTCTTTCTGCTCATGTCGCTACACTTTAGAATTAAGCTATGTATCCATTATCAATTGCCCTGTGGGCATTCACTGACTGATATTTTGAAATGTTTTCTAAATCACCTGATTAAAATTGGTTTCTGAGCCCATCAGCATATATCATTAGGTTCCTGAACTTATTCCAAGAACAGTTGTGGCACAGACATCCTGAACAGTCTTCCTGTGTGGGGTCTAAAAAGAGAACACTTTCTGAGTCAACCATTACTTCTAGTGCTCAAAGGTAAGGTTAATTAGGAGTCACAGAACTGGTAAAGTCAAAGGTACTTTAAAAAAGTGATTAATTACTAAAACTCTTGAACCCTTTATCTCTTGAACCCTTTATCACATCCTCAAAGTAGTAGAATGTGAAAATTTTTTATAGGAACAAAGATATTATGTTGACCTGGAGACCTGGAAGAAGGCAACTTCTGAGATAGAATAAAATCCTGAGAAGCAGAAACTGAAGGATCATCATGTATAATCAAAAATCTATAGCAAATTAAAACTTACATTTGGGCTTTTACTCTTTCTTAAAACTACTAAGCAAGAGAGCACTCTCAGATGACTAGTTTTGTGTAATGGTGTCTTCATTGTTTGTTTATTTGAACGTTCTCTGACAACATTTATCTACAGTTTCACATATTTTTTCCATATTCAAATCTTCCTTGCTACTTTATGCTACTCCCAAAAGATGAAATGGAGAACTTAGAAACTTTTACTCCAATCTTCTACTGTAGATTCCAGCATTGAGTACGGATGAGGAAGAGGAAATAAATGGTATTATTGTCAGCCCAGAAGACACTGCAGGAGTAACACATTTTATCAAGACTACCCTATCTTTATACTCCTGGGACCTGAAAATACTGAAAATCCACCTAGCCAATTAACCTTAAAACGTTCTTCTGCATCTCCTTAGCATATTTCTAATTCTTTAAGAATTTCTTTTTATCCATTGCTAAGGAATCTCCCTTAAAGCTTTCCTTATTTGAACATGGTCATGGATTTAGGAAAAATAAAAGCATCAACTCATTTATGGGAAAGATTTTAGACTTTACTTTTCCCTGAAGAAACTTTATTAGCCATAAAACATGATCAAAAGCTTTAAAAACATCTAAATCCACCTAATAATAAAGAATTTTTTATTGGCACACTCTGAGAGCCTTGTTTATCTCACAAATAAAGCTATTCATTTTGTGCTTTTGTTTTCCAGTATCTCATTAACTTATCTTGCACAAGCACATCTAAAATAATCTCTTCTGCTCTTTCTTTACAATTCAAAATTATCCCTGATAATGGCTTTTAAATGCCAATATCAGGGATCTACCATACTTTGTGATCAAAGGGAAATACAGAAAATACAAATATGGTATCAGGAAGTACCAGGAAAATAATCTCTCCCCTGTGTTTACCACTATATTATGCTACACAATATAAAATACACAGCATGCCTCCTATCCTCAAGGAACTTGTTTTACCACCTACCTGAGGAGAAAAGATACATATAAAACAACAGTGAGCAATACAAATAGCATAGACTAAAGTTCTGTTGACACACTATTGATATTATACTGGATAATATCATGATTCACAGAAGAAAGCCAGTGTGTATCAGAGTCCACAATAAATTTCAAGAAACTAAATGTGCCTTAAGAGAGCTAATATGTGGATAGAGTGACTCAAGACGTAGGGATCCATCTCAGAGAGGACCAACAGTGCATTTGTAGAACACATTGTTGCATCTCCGCTGTTTCTTTCATAAGCCAAGAGATGCTTAATTATAAACAAGAGTCTTTGAATTAGATGAAATAGGATGATCATAAAACTTATTCAACAGGACACTTTTGAGAGTGAAAGGGAAAGCTATTAATAATTACACTGGGATAAAATGTATAATGTATAAACTGGGATTATTCCTGAGAGAACTAAGACATGTGGTCATCTCAACATTGAACACTTATTTTCTACTCTTTTTTCTTTCATGGGTATTATGGGTATTTGTGAGATTGTGAAGTATTTTAAATATTGTGGGAGAAAATAATCATCAAGAAAAAATCTGAGATTTTTCTGCTCAGAGCCAAGGGTACTAGGGAAAGTCCAGGAGTACCTTGAAACAGATAAATGCAAAAATAGAAAGCTCAGTATTCCCATTACTATTACTGTATAACAAATTTCCCTAAAACTTAATGGCTTAAAAAAAAAACATTTTATTATGCTTGCGTATTTGGTGAGTCAGAAAACTTAGAAAGGGTAACTCAAGGATGGCTCATCTCTGCTCCACAATGATACTGGTCTCAACTGGGAAGATTTAAAGGCTACATGTTGGGGTCATCTAAAGGCCTGTTCACTCACATACATCTACTCTGGGATGACGTGAAGACTAGGACTGCTGACCAGAGCACCAGCATGTGGCTTTGCTTCCTAATGGCATGATGGTCCCAGGGTAATTAGATTTCCTATGTGGCAGCTCAGGGCTCCAAACAGGAGTGCCCCAGAGAACAAGGCAAAAGCTACATCATCTATTGACTCAGTCTTGTAAATCACACAGCTTCACCTCCATCATACTCTATTGTTCAAAGAAGCCATAGGCCCACTCAGATACAAGGGGTGATGTCATAGAGAAAATAATACCCCACCTCTCAATGGGTTAAGTGACAAAGAATTTTGAGGCCGTATTTTAATATCAATGAACACAGGTTTGATGATTATTTTCTCCCAAACATTTAAAATATTTCACAATCTCACAAATACCCATAATACCCATGAAAGAAAAAAGAGTAGAAAATAAGTGTTCAATGTTGAGATGACCACATATCTCAGTTCACTCAGGAATAATCCCAGTTTATACATTATACATTTTATCCCAATGTAGTTATTAATAGCTTTCCCTTTCACTCTCAAAAGTGTCCTGTTGAATGATACGTTTTATGATCATCCTATTTGACCTAATTCAAAGACCTATCTCTACATAAAAGAGGAAAGTAACACCCTCACCTCTCTCCAAAATAATTCATCTTAATCTAAAATATCCAAATTAATCAACTATATCACATATTCCAAATGCATTTGCTTTTTGAGTAACATGCCAGTTACCTTATCAGTATGTGAAGACACCAACCAGTAGTCGATAGTAAGAACAAGGCAGAACCAGGAAAACATGACTTCAAGATTCCCCCTTAATTTAGGTCCTATCTCTGGTAACAGGGCAGTGTATAAATCCAGTTTTGTTTGTTCATGTAAGAAGTCATTACCTTCAATGTTACTTTTGTAGAGTTCTAAATGTAGTAGAGAAGCAGCTCTCCATGCTTTCATAAACCTTTTAGTGTCAAAACACCAAAAAGGGCTATATAAATAAACTGCATATAAAAAAAAAAAAACCAGCTTCAAAGGCATATTTTCCTACTTCAGTTTGAGAATGAATAGATAAAAGAAAAGTCAAACATTCTTTTAAATAGTCTTTGAAAAGACTGGAATTTTTTTGTTGCAACTTTTTTAAGCAAAGGGATTTATTTCCCCAAATGGAGCCTTTGTCCCACTTGGACACGTTGTACAAGTCAGACTATGTCCTAACACTAAATTGCATGCATTTACAATTCAGTTAGCACTTTCTCTTAGATGTAAGGGCATTTTCCTTGGATTTCCAACGGAGTTTGCTGTCAAACTCTAACATTTAAAAACGTTCAGCAAAGAAGAAAGGTGAAAGGAACTTGGTTTGCATTTAACTAAGAAAAATTTATCACATTAACTATGGATGCTTAACATCAGGTCATAAAATTCTTGTCATGCTGTCAGTGGGGCTTTCTCCCCTTATTTGTGCCTGCATTGCTAGAACTAGGAGTTTTCTACCAAAAGATCCATTTAGGGATTTTTCCATTAGGAGATTATTAACTACTCTTCTAATAGATTAAATTCACAAGATTCCATTTATATTGAGAGCAGGGGAACATTATATGGGCTCTACTTCCCTTAATCTGATTTTATTGTTCTTATGTTAGAAGGGCCTCAGTCCACACATGTTAATTTCTGGATACAGTTGTCAAGAGTTTAAATACTAGTAAAGAGTTATTTCAAACATCCTTAGTTAAAGTTCCAGAACATATCATATCCCACATGACAACTTTTATTTCACCTATAAGTCTATTCCAGTTATGGTTCTGTGCCTGGAGTCCCCAAGTCCATCCCCAGATTTGGTGATGTGCTAGGCAGACTCACAGAACTCACAGTTATGATGTACTACAGCCAAAGGGTACAAGCAAAATTAGTAAAAGGAAAAAGTACATGGGACAGAGTCTAAGGAAAACCAAGTACACATTTCTAAGAATTTTGTCCCTGTAGAGTTACATAAGGCAACTTAAATTTCTTCAGCATTGAACTGTGACACTTGTAAAATGTTGCCTCCTAGGACATCTCATTAGACACTTAGTGCCCAAGGTTTTACTGGCAGCTGGCCATATAAGAATCTCTGCCTAGGACATACCTAAATTCCAGATTCTCAGAATGAAAGCAGATGCTTAACATAAGCCACATTGTTTGCACAAATAGTTTAGGCACAATAAACTACTCTTATAAGTCAGAGAATGGTGGGAAACATGCCCAAAATCTAAGTACCCAGATGCCAGCCAAGGGCCAACCCTGCAACCAGGCCTTTCTAAAAATGGTCTCAGCCCAGCTATGTTAGCTCTTTCCTATGCAGGTTCCCTGCCACCTGAGATCTAGATGAGTTTGACTTGAACCCCTTTCCCAATCTCATACATTCTGGAAGATTAAGCCCTCTTAAATTTTTTTAAACTTCCTGGGGCCATGTCTTAAGGTCTTTCGCTGGATTTTTCAGGTTTTTTTTTTTTTTTTTTTTTTTTTGGCCTCAGCTGCCTGACCTCACCCACTTGGTAAACAAAGAAAGGCAGTCTTGTGCACCTTCTTTTATCAGTATTCAAAGCACAATGATGGCAATGACAAGTACACAAGAGCCTCTTCATATTTGTGACAGTACTGTTCATTTCCACTAGCGCTTTTCTAGAGCTGCTGTCCCTCTCATCACTTTCTACTCTTGTTTCTAGCAGTGCTTTTCCCATTGAAATAGAGGTGCCAAGCCAGACAGGATGATTTTAAGATTCAAACCACGCTCAAGTGATTCCCATCAGTGACCCAATAACCATACTATATACACTGGTTTGTTTATGTAATTCCCTAAAATTATGTATCTAAAACAAGGAAACTTCACCTATTTAATGTTACTTATGAGCCCTTATGTATTGTCCTTCCCTTGTAAGTTCTGATCAGCCTCCCAGAATGTGAAAAAATATTGGAATATTTTAATACATTCTACATAAAATTATCCTTCAAGGAATTTCATAGATGCTCCTAAATTTGAAAGCAAGAAATGAACCTTTCATAGAGCTCTGTGCCACTGGAAAGAAAAATTCAGCATTAAGTTTTCTGCCCTGTGAAGCACTATTTGACATTGTAATTTTAAACAAATATAACATTTAGGAATATCTACATCAGTGTGGCTCAAAATTCCATCCTTGCCATGTTAGGTCTTTGTAACACATCTCTGATTCCTCTCATTTTCATGAAACTCTGGTTGTGCTTTAGAAACTGTTTCCCCCATAGATCATTTTTAATTCAATTTAAATTAAGCAAATGCTCACTTGAGCAGCTAAAGCTCTCTTAAGGACACTTAAATTAACGATAATTATTTAAACATTCATATTCTCATATGCAGTTCTCCTGATTTACCCTCTAATCAACATAATTCAAAATTATATCCATGGAGAGAGAGTTAATTCACATATTTTATAGGAGAAAAATATATTTATTTTGAGGGTTATTATTTTAAAGGAAAATGAAGGAATTTTAATTGACTTGTGAATTCATCACCTCTATATAATTCAGTTGCAAGATAGTCTTTGCAACCTTAGGTAAAATGTTAGAACCTAAGATCCTTGCTGAAACAAAACATATTAATGTAAAGCCTCTTGGTAAAGTCTCATAAATGCCACATTCAAAGTCTTGGGTTTTTCTTTGAACTCTGTCTCCACATGTCCAAGCTTCACTGTCTTAATCTACAAAGAAGAATCATAAATATTAAATAAGAATATCTATGTAAGCTGTGAATGCATTCTGCAAACTGTAGCAGGTAACACAGTCATCAGACTAATATTACAAGACAAAAATTTAAGGTCAACAAATCTTCATGATCCTTTCTGGTTTCCATTAGCCTTATCAGCATCTTGTATTAGATAAATCTTGCATTAGATAAGATAACCCTGTCTTATCTTTGCTGTTAGAACATGTTCCTTGAAGGTCAACTCATCTCCACGGCCATCACATTTGTCATGGTGACTTACATAATATAAGTGCTCAATAAATATGAATTGAATTAATATAGAAATTGAAGTGCTATTCACCCTTCTCTTCATAAAAACTCAGACTCATAGTTTAAAAGAAAAGGTGCATATTCCTCAGTCAAATACATCATAGCACTACACAGATTTTAGTTTTAAACCCTCACTGGCCAGTGAATTTAAATGGGCAGTGGATATGCAATAATGAAAAGGAGAATTGTGTTAAAATGTGGGTAAGTCTCAAGGTAAGTATAGGCAGGACAGGAGGAAACCAGTGAGGCAACTTGGATACCTACAATCAAACATAGTAAGAGGATCAGTAATTGAAACCTGTAAAGCAAATTGAGGCCAAGCAACACATAAAGAATATATGCTTTTTTTGTTTTAATAAAACCAACCACTTGCATCAAGAAAAAAAGAACCTTATAAGCTTCCTGGGTCAATAGTAGGCAATTCACAAATTTGACCTACCTGAGGTTTACAGCAGATGATAAATGGTGACACTTGGTTAGAGTTGAGAATAAGCAGCCAAAAGAAAAACTATTTGAGATTCATCCATAAGATATAAAAGATAAACATGACATTTCTCATTACTGTCTGTCTTTCTTTCTTTTGTAAAACTGAACCATGCTTGCTTACATAGAAACCCTTCTTAAAATTCAAGACAATGTACATGAGATGAAAGCATTTTTTCTCCTGCAAAGCACTGTATCTCATCCAGTTACAGGAAATACCATGGCAGCATCATCTGAAACACCGTCAGTGAGATCAAGCATAAAATGGAAATGTACGTTTCCTACTACCATATACTTGCATGGCGTAACCAAGAAGAAGCTTAAGATCATACCTTTCCCTAAAATCCTCTAGTCTTTATCAACTGATGTTCTCAACATTAAATTCTCTATCTTTGAATTAGGACATTGACTGCTTGTAGTCATTATTAAAATGCACATATTTCCTAAGAGGCGTAAAATATCAACCCATTCAATGGTTAATCAAACTGTAGTACACCCATAACATGGAATGGTACTCAGCAATAAAAAGGACTGGAGTATTGATAGATGCATCTTGAATGAATCTCTACAGAATTATGATGAATGGGGAGGGGGAAGACAATCCCAAAGATATATACTATATGATCCCACTTATATAATATTTTTGAAATGACAAAACTATAGAAATGGAGAACAGATTAGTGATTGCCAGGTGTTAAGAATGCAAGGCATTTGGAGGCAGGGAGAAATGAGTGTAGTTGTAAAAAGGCAACGTGAAGGATTTTTGTGTGATGGGACTGTTCTGTATCTTGACTGTGGTGATATATACACAAACCTGTACATGTGATAAAATTGCACAAAACTAAACACATATACACATGTGCATGCACACACACACAAGCAGGGGTAAAACAAAGGAAACAGGAACAAGATCAATGAATTGTGTCAATGTTAAATCCTTGTAGTATGTTATAGTTGTGTGCAATCGTTAGGACTTGCCTCAATTCTTCTCTTCCTAATTGTACCACAGTTTTTCAAGATGTTATCATTATGAAAAGTAGGATAAAGGATACACAAGATCTCCTCTGTATTTTTCCTTACAACCACATGTGAATCTACAATTATCTCAAAATAAAACATTTAAATTTTTAAAAATATCCATTAAATGATTTTGGCTATTAGATACACATGCTCTTACTTGAAAGCAAGGTTGTAGGACACAGATAAGCCAAATTAATATTTAGAAACCATGTAAAATGGAAAAAAATGAGCTTCATAATTGAAAGCCTCCATTCAATGCCAAGATCTGCCACTGCTACCAAATTATGTGAACTCTTGGGTGCTCAGTTTTCTCACCTTCAAAATGGAGCTACCAAAGCCTGTTTTGCATAGTTGTTGCGAGAATTAAATTAAATAACTCGTGTCTGGGGACTTGGTTGGAACTGAGGAAATGAGAGAGATTATTCTTAACAGGTGAGCAATAAAGAGGAACATCACTGGAGTTTCTCCAAGAAGACAGAAAAGTGGGATATATTGAAAAAGTCCTAGAAGCTCAAGGCAGCTTGCTGGCAAAACAGATACTGAGGTACTACGGGGACCAAATCATTTGCAGCAGCCACCTCTTCATTTCCCTCTGGAATGCTCTCAACAGATATCTACTTGGCTGTGTTCCTCACTTCATCCAGTTCTCTGTTCAAATATAAGCCTATTTCAAGGTTTAATCTGACTATCATAGGTAGCCATTTTTCCTAGTATGTAGCAATGTAGAAAGGGAGGTAATCTAAAAAAGAGACAAAATGATTATGGCCACTGCCCTCTAAAACAAAATAATTCTGCATTCATCTTCTTCTCCTAGCCTCTTCTTTCTACATACCATTTCATTCATTCATTCAATATAGTATCTACTGTGTGAAAGGCACTCAGGATATGAAGTGTCTTTCATAAACATCTCAATGTTTAAAGCTGCCTCTTCTGATTGACTTTGGTCCTCAGTGGAATCTAGGCTGTTACTCCTCATTTTCTGGTTCTTGGTGAAAGCAAATGGACAAGTCAAACACTTGTGCAAAATTATAAAGCAGGTCCTATTTATCTTTGATATTATTCTACCTCCATTCCCACTCCATCACTACAACATGATCATCAAACCATTCCTTGGCTGCCTAAACCAGTATAATATCTTATCCATGCCTGATCATTCATAAAGTTTACCCCATAACTTTCCTAAATTTTACAATTACATTAATTTTAGTATCCTTCAAATTACACCAATAAGGAGGGCACATATTTTCCCCTTTTACATAATGTTAAGCCTCTTACTAAATCTTTTCTACTTAAGCTTACTTAAGTACAGCACAAGTATTCTGACAAAAAGTTAACTCAGAATACTGTAAAAAAAAAAAATTAGCATTTCAATTTCTGATTAACTTCCATTCTGATTCATAACAACTATATTTCTCTAGTAGAACATAGTAATTTTTAATGCCTTTCACTGTTACTTTTATACCACAGTCTGTCTTGTAAAAATGCAAATATCAAATGAAACTTTCAACTCTACTGAAACACTGTACCATCATTTTTGGAAAAGCATACCTGATTCCATTTCAAAAAGTAAAATATTAGAGCAGTAACATCAAGTTGTAAATTATCTATAACAAACCCATGGATTCGATTTCTGTCAATTAATCCTGCCAATACTATTTTAGATGCTAGTTAAAGTTCTTAATAAGATAAGGCAACATCCACTAAAACAACCTCCTCAGCTAATTGAAGTGGGAAACAAATCTGGACATGTTACATAGAAAGAATGCTTTACTGTAACATTTATCTTTAACCATTTCTAAGAAAACAAAAGCCATTTTACAAATTTGCCAAGAATAGGAGTATGAGGAGTTAGTAAGGTTTTTGCTGTGCATTAAAGGTTGAAACTTGGTATGCTAAGGAAAGAGAAATATTAAGATCATAGACAGAAAAACAGTCAGGCATGCTATGTTTTTAAATTCATTCTTAGTGAACTGAATTCTTGAAAGCATTAAAAATGAGTAAGTCAGAGCCCAAAATGGAAAACTAGAATTTTTCAGATCTGATTTGTTTTACAAAAATGCTATATCTCAACAGATTAGGTAACAGATTAGAATATTCAACAAAGTACTTGCTGCATAAATCATCAAAAAAGTAAGGGAAAGTAGGAGAACCACCCAACTAGCTCATCTGCTAAACAAAGGCACTTCATTTTCCTTGGAGATTTAGAAGGTTAACATTTGGGAGATTTAGAAGGTTGAGTTTGAATGGGCACAGTTTTTTTTTTTTTACATAGTCCTAAGTGAATTAAGTGCTGGATGTAATGCTTTCAATGCTGTCTTTCTTTCGGTTTACTTAAAAATGACATAATAATACAGCATGTACTCACTACTCACGAATATTCTATCTACAGGGGACCAACAGCAGCCTGCTACGTTACTGTTTTCATCTAAAAGAGTCCTAAAGAATATTCTAGCACCCACTAATAGTATTTATTTGAGAAACTGGAATGAATTTTTGCAATTCATTCATTCCACCTTCTCAAATAAATACTATTAATGGGTGCTAGAATGGGTTCCAATCTTAGCTCTGCTACTTACTAGCTGCATATCCATGATTCAAGTTACATAACTTCTCTGTGCTTCAAGTTTCATATTTGTAAGGTAGGGATAGTAATGTTACCTACTTCATAAGATTGCTTTAATAATTAAGTAAGTTAATATACCTGATATACTTACAACAATGAGTGGCACATAGTAGTAACTAGTAAGCTTTTCTTGTTGTTTGCCAGGCCCAGTACTAAGTACTAAGAATATTATGGCAACCAAAAGCAGAAAAAAGTCTTGCTCACTTTGTATTTTCAACCATTAATTTAATACATATATAATTTGCAACTGAAATAATGGTTCATAAGGGTAAAAATTAAAATTCTATAAGAGTATATAACATAGGAATTTTACCCAGCTATAGTGAGAGTCACAGAAGTCTTCCTTGAAAAAATGAGCCTGCGGTGAGACCTGATGGATGAGTATGAGTTAACCAGAACAATGCTAGAGGCATCATGCTTCCTGATTTCAAACTATACTACAAGGCTACAGTAACCAAAACAGCATGGTACTGGTGCCAAAACAGATTTATAGACCAATGGAACAGAACAGATGCCTCAGAAATAACGCCAAACATCTACAACCATCTGATCTTTGACAAACCTGACCAAAACAAGCAATGGGGAAAGGATTATCAATTTAATAAATGGTGTTGGGAAAACTGACTAGCCATATGCAGAAAACTGAAACTGGACCCCTTCCTAACACCCTATACAAAAATTAACTCAAGATGGATTAAAGACTTAAACGTAAGACCTAAAACCATAAAAACCCTAGAAGAAAACCTAGGCAATACCATTCAGAACACAGGCATGGGCAAAGACTTCAGGACTAAAACACCAAAAGCAATGGCAACAAAAGCCAAAATTGACAAATGAGATCTAATTAAACTAAAGAGCTTCTGCACAGCAAAAGAAACTATCATCAGAGTGAACAGGCAACCTACAGAATGGGAGAAAAGTTTTGCAATCTATCCATCTGACAAAGGTCTAATATCCAGAATCTACAAAGAACTTAAAACAAATTTATAAGAAAAAAACAAACAACCCCATCAAAAAGTGGGCAAAGGATATGAACAGACACTTCTCAAAAGACGACAATTATGCAGCCAACAAACATATGAAAAAAAGCTCATCATCACTGGTCATTAGAGAAATGCAAATCAAAACCACAATGAGATACCATCTCATGCCAGTTAGAATGGCAATCATTAAAAAGTCAGGAAACAACAGATGCTAGAGAGGATGTGGTGAGATAGGAATGCTTTTACACATTGGTGGGAGTAATTAGTTCAACCATTGTGGAAGACAGTGTGGTGATTCCACTAGGATCTAGAATTAGAAATACCATTTGACCCAGCCATCCCATTACTGGGTATATACCCAAAGGATTATAGATCATTCTACTATAAAGACACATGCACACATACGTTTACTGCAGCACTATTCACAATAGCAAGGACTTGGAACCAACCCAAATGCCCATCAATGATACACTGGATAAAGAAAATGTGGCACATATATACCATGGAATACTACGAAGCCATCAAAACGAATGCAAGGACACAGATGAAGCTGGAAGCCATTATTCTCAAGAAACTACCAAACGAACAGAAAAACCAAACACCACATGTTCTCACTCATAAGTGGGAGTTGAACAATGAGAACACATGGGCACAGGGAGGGGAACATAATACACCAGAGCCTGTTGGGGGGTGGGAAACTAGGGGAGGAATAGTATTAGGAGAAATACCTAATGTAGATGACAGGTTGATGGCTGCAGCAAACTACCATGGCGCATGTATACCTATGTAACAAACCTGCACATTCTGCACATGTATCCCAGAACTTAAAGTATAACAAAAAATAAAATTTAATTTAATTTTTTAAAAAAGAGGCCAGGTGCAGTGGCTCACGCCTGTAATCCCAGCACTTTGGGAGGCGGAGGCGGGTGGATCACGAGATCAGGAGTTCGAGACCAGCCTGACCAACATGGTGAAACCCCGTTTCTACTAAAAATACAAAAAAATTAGCCAGGTGTGGTGGTGGGCACCTGTAATCCCAGCTGCTGGGGAGGCTGAGGCAGGAGAATGGCGTGAACCTGGGAGGCAGAACTTGCAGTGAGCCGAGATCGCACCACTGCACTCCAGCCTGGGCAACAGAGTGAGCCTCCATCTCAAAAAAAAAAAAAAGAAAGAAAGAAAGAAACCTTCCAAATTGAAGACAATCACGTACAGAGACTTTGTAGTAAAAAGCTTCAGAATAAGTAATAAAACACACATCACATCACAAAAAAGGATCATCAACTTGGCTAGTTGTGGTGGCTCACCCCTGTAATCCCAGCACTTTGGGAAGCCAAGACAGGCAGATCACTTGAGTTCCAGAGTACGAGACCAGCCAGGCCAACATGACAAAACTCTGTCTCTATTTAAAAATTTAAAAATTAGCCAGGTATGGTGGTGCATACCTGTAGTCCCAGCAACTAGGGAGCCTGAAGCATGAGAATGCTTGAACCCAGGAGCCAGAGGTTGCAGTGAGCCAAGATTGCACCACTGCACTCCAGCCCGGGTGACAGACAGAGACTGTCTCAAAAAAAAAAGATAATTAATTCCAGGGAGAATGAAGTTATTTAAGAAAAAAATGTAATCATAGTATACTACTTGGCTCAGTTGTTAATAATATTTACAAAGTTATAATAATATAAACACTGAATAAATGACCAAAGCTTATGCATATATAGTAAGAAAATTAAGGAGGAAAACTTGTTGTAGAAGAGGGGTGGTTGGGGAATATGTAAATGAGTTAAAACTTTATCTTCCATAATAGGATAACAGAGGCTAAATGTACAGTGAACAAAATCTAGAAATAGCAGCATATGAATGTCATTGAAAACTATGTAAATCCCAGAAGAATTAGCTAAAAGACTTAAAAGTGCTTGACTATGGGGAAATGAATTAGATAACGGTAGGAATAGGCACAGGACACCTTTTTCATTCTAAGATCATAGTATCATTTTATTTTTAAACTGTGTGCATGCATAAGCAGGGCAGCCATGGAGGTGTACCACTGAGATATCTTTCAAGATAACCTGCTGTAAAAATTGTGGTTGACTGACAGCACTAGCTGCTGCTCCCATGAGCCTAGTGGGGTTCTAGTGCCAGCCAATCCTGCCTGAAACACAACTCCTCTAATGGGCAGTTTTGACTCAGGGATTCCCACTGGCCTGGCTGAAATCACATAAGAACTGCGCTTAGCTCTGAGGCTCTTCCTACCCAATCTTTCCTTCCTTCTTTCCAGGTGTCCAATCTATATCACATTCTGAATGTTTTCCTTGTCTACTCCTGTTCCTTCCCCTTTATGCTTCACAGGAATCTCCCTGAAGAAATCTCTTGCTTATCGAATCCCATCTTGGTTCCTGATTCTCAGAGAAATAAAACTGGCAAAATAATTTTGATAAAATTGTTTAAACTTAAAAATGGAAAAAAGACCTATGAAAAAATCTTTAATGTTCAAATAGAGCTTTGCCACTTAAAAAAAAAAAAAAAAGAAAGAAAGAAAAAGAAAGAAAGAAAGTAAGAAAAAACTTGGCAATATACCTTAGTTCAAAATCATTCCCAATAGAGGAAACAGCATGAACTTTGGAGTCAGAGAGGCCAAGCTCAGGTCAACTGTGTAAAACCCTGGTTTTTTAATTTATGTCGTCTATGATCTTGGGCACAATCAAGACTCTCATTATTTGTAAAAAGTACCTCCTTTTTAAGTTGTTGTTGCATATTAAGTGAAACATTAACTCAGGACAAATGTTGCAAAATAACAATAATAATAGCATGAATCACTTAAGGAACTGAAAATAGGCCAATATAGGTGAGAGTTAAATTGGTAGTGTAGTTTTGTTATATATATATATATAAAGAGCCTCATTATGTTTAGAACTTTTGTCCCTGAAATTCCATTTATAGGTATTTAAACCAAGTATGTAAACAGAAATACAACAAAGTTTATAAACAAGTATGTTTAATATCAAATTATTACAATCTAAAAAATGTTAGAAACAACTAAAATATACAAAAATAAGAGTTAGGTTATATTCAAATATATGAGTGAAATATATTTCTCAACTATTAGAAAATAATTTGTAATTTGGGAATGACAGGAAAGTGGCCACAACATAATACTAAATGAAAAAAGTTAGGTTTATAACTATACAGTACATAATTACACAAATATTATGTTTATTTTATATATTATATAGCATGTCAAACAATATCAAATTATTTCTTGTTGGGATATATGTATAGGAGGGAGAAGGAGACAGAGATAGAGAAAAAGAATTTTTTAAATGGCAAATGTTAACAGCACATAACTGAGCAGTAAGATTATGGGTCATTTTTCTTTTCTTAAATGAGGAAATCTGAAAACCATCAGAATAGTATGACAATGCAATAATGCCATCATCTGAAAGCTTAGCACTGAGTAGACACTGAGCATACAAAGGGTGAATCTCACTGACAGTGATAAATACTTATTCTTGAATAAATCATTCAAAATTTAAAAAACAGAAAAACAAAAAACCTAGTTCTCCACCAGTGAATCTATCCTACAGAAGAAGCTTACAAGCAGTTGTCAAGAGCATCAAATGTCATTATTGAAAATTGGAATTTACTATGATTGAGAACAAGAAAAGAGAAATTAAAGTAGAAAATGAGAGTTTTATAATCTGTCATAGGGTTAGAGAAAATTTAAAAGAGTTTTAAGACAGTAGATTAAAGTGATGTACATGCATTCCCCCATAAACTCTACTTCTGCACTTAGGTAAGTAATTTACACTCCACTCAATATAGCATCAGAGTTAATTAAATTTCTGCCTCTCTCACAGTTAAATAGACATACTTAGTTTTCATCAAAGCTAACAAGTTAGAGCACTATAATTTTATTGAAATAATTAGCAACTGTCATAGATAATGTGCCCCAACCTTCTTTTTCTACCAGACATGAATTGAAAGTGGCAAACATAAGAAGAGGTTAAAAAAAAATCCTGCTCCGTCTCAAAAAAAAAAAAAAAAAAAAAAAAAAAAAAAAGTCCTGAATGGAGTCCTTTAAAACCCAGCTCACGGGCTGGGAGTGGTGGCTCACGCCTGTAATCCCAGCACTTTGGGAGGCCGAGGCGCGCAGATCACGAGGTCAGGAGATCACGACCATCCTGGCTAACACAGTGAAACACCGTCTCTACTAAAAATACAAAAAATTAGCCGGGCATGGTGGCAGGCGCCTGTAGTCCCAGCTACTCAGGAGGCTGAGGCAGGAGAACGGCGTGAACCCGGGAGGCGGAGCTTGCAGTGAGCCGAGATGGCGCCACTGCACTCCAGCCTGGGCGACAGAGGGAGACGCCGTCTCAAAAAACAAAACAAAACAAAACAAAACAAAACCCGCTCATGGAGGCTATTATTCTTAGCAAACTGACACAGGAACAGAAAACTAAATACCATATGCCTCACTTTTAAGCAGGAGCTAAATGATAAGAACTTATGAACACAAAGAAGGAAACAACAGACACTGGAGTCTACTTGAGGGGTTGTGGGGGAGCAGAGAGACAAGCAGAAAAGAAAACTACTGGGTATTGGGCTTAATACCTGGGCAATAAAATAGTATGTACAATAAACCCCCATGACCCGCATTTACATATGTAGAAACCTTTACATGTACCCCAAACCTAAAATAAAAGTTTTTAAAAAGTTCAAAATATCTCATTCCTTTCAGCTATATGTACAGAGATTCTCCCGATTTGTTCTCTATCTCCCATTTTCAAATTTACAATCTATAGCTAGATTAAAGCATTCAAGCAACAACCCAGGATTCCAGTCTACAAAGAGTGCTAAAATGACACAGGTGTCCTTCCTATAAATTGAAAAGCAAATTTTCTGTCTTCACTACTTTCTTGTGTAAAGTTTCTTTATGTGGAGGTCCCAAAGAAGCAGATGAAAGGAAAGCAGGCATATGCATTAAAAATAAACAGCTATACAATATTTACTAAGTATATAAAATATGATTTTTAATTATGCATAATTTATAAAGACAACATGGAATCCAATTGCTTTGGTCTAAATCCTTCTCTCTCTTCTCCCACTTGCTAATTGACCTTAGGCAAGTAATTCAACCATTGCATGCCCTCAATTTTTTCATCAATAAAATGAGAATGATAATGCTACCTGTCTCGTTGACTTGATATGAGAATTAAATGAGTAAATACCATAAAGAGCCTATAACAATAATGCCTGGCATTATTGTTACTGCTTTTAGTAATAAAAAGTATTTCTACTCTGCTTCCAAAAAATAAATGTTAAACAAATATTTAAAGAACATTGGTTTAAAAGGCATTGAATATTTTCTTCTGTTCAAAATGTGCAGTCTCTCAGTTGTCCCAAAACTTTTATCTCCTCCCCCATTGCTGCCCCTCCCCACTTTTCAGTTTCAGCTAATTCAGCTTCGATTGTTAAAAAGCGCACTCAGACTGGTTTTCTTCAATGATGTTTTCCCTTAACCTGTCACCTCTCCTTGCATGTGCCTCTCCCAGTTAGGAATTCTGGATCCCATTTTTGAAAGGGCTTTCCTTGATGTAATATCAGTATATATTTGAAAAACTTTTCCTTTCCATGACCCAAGACCTCCACAACTGCACTTGAACCAAAGCACACAGAGGCAGTCAAATATATAACTTGAACCCACCTTTCCTTCATGTTATAGAAATTGTAATAACTACATCTTAATGCCTCAAATTTTTGCCTGCTCTGTTCCCAGTGTTGCAATTTTTATCTTTAGCGCTTTTGGTTTTAGTAGTCCATCCACAGGTTGCAACAACTACATTCATTGGCACCATGGTAAATACTAAGTCAAAATGCATTACAAAACAAGGAGATAATATACGCCTTAATCTAAAATAATGAGCAAATAAAAACAATCTGAATTATTTACTGGTAATTGTGTCATATGTATTGTATACTTTGTTTTTTAGTGATTTAAACCTATAGTATTAAAAAGGTATTTATACTGACATTTTCTATTCAGTGTCCTCTTTAAAATTAACAGTAAACATTTGTTCATCAGCAAATGAATGGATAAACAAAATGTGACATATACATACAAAGGAATAATATATTTAAAAAGGAAGTACATTCTGATACATACTACAACACAGATAAAATTCGAAGAGATTATTCTAAGTAAAATAAGCCAGACTCAAACAAAAAACAAAAACTGTATGATTCTACTTACATGAGGCACCCAGAGAAGTCATGTTCAGAGAGACAGAACATGGAATGGTGGTTGCCAGGGTCCAAAAGGAGTGGGGAATGGAGAGTTGTTTGATGGGGATAGAGTTTCAACTTTGTCAGATGAAAGGAGATTGATTGTACAACAATGTGAATGTAATTTGGTGTACAACTGAACTGTACACTAAAAAAAAGTTTAAGATGGAAAATTGTATGTTATGTGTATGCTACCACAATTAAATATTTTTATATAAAACAAAATAAATTTTTTAAAATGCTTATGCTCCCAAATGGACAATCAAAACCTTGAAGTTTATCCCAAAGAAATAGTAAGAAATTCTAACTAAGGTTTATGGGAAAGAATGTTCACAACAGTATTATTTATAATATGAAAAATTGGAGGGAACTTCAGTACCCAAGAGTAAGAACATAATAACATAAGTGATAATATGGCAATATGATATACTTTGACATAGAAGCTTAGTCATTAAAGAACATTTAATGCCAGAAAATACTAATAACATAATTCTAAATGAGAAAAAAAGCAATCTAACATTATTTACACTATATTTCCATTTTTAAAAAATAAAATATATCTTTTAAAGTAAGTATGTAATCTTGTAGTGGGAAATACTTTCTAATTATGCTAGTAAAAGTATAACCCAAAAGGAGAGACCAATCCATCTGAGAACATAAACATGTAATAGTTTAGTACCTCAAAATACATCATAAGCAAAATTTAAAGGAAAATTGCAAACTGGAAAAATGTTTACAACATATTATATGTGATAAAGGATTAATATAATTTACATATAAAGAGCTTTTACAATAAATAAAAATAAAGATGACTACTGTTACCTCCATGAAAATGCCACAGCACCTCAACAGGCAATTTGAAGAATCATGATGAAAAACAAGCTTTAAAATATATTCTGTTTAGAGTAGCTTTCAAGATGGCTGATTAGAAGCATTTCATGCTGGCCTCCTCCACTTAGAAGAACTAGGTAGTCATACTTCAAGTGCATTTACAAGAGAGAACACCGGAACTGAACAGAGAAATGACAGAGGACACCAAAAGCAGAGAAAAGGAAGGAGGAGAGGAAGCCTCCACAGTCAGGATTGACACAGAGCCAGTAGTGACTTCCCAGCACAGAGAAAGGGTGAGTGAGAGACTTGCAAGAGCCCACATCCCCCTGTCCTAGCCATGGGAGAATCCTTCATCCCTCCCCACCCCCGAAACTAACCTAGGGAGCTGCCAGGAGACTGTGAGATGTACCTGCTCCAGAGAGGAGCTCATGCTGGGTCCCACATCCTTTCTGAGACCTAAGCAGCTACAGAAAGGTGCCTTTTTCAAACCTAGCCTTCAGCAAACTGCACACTGTCCTGGGATCCAGCAGCACCAGGACTGGGTATCTCAGAAACTCAGGCTGTCACTGCTGGGACAGGGGAGTGAGACAGAAGCAGTCTGACAGTCAGAGCTAGGAAGTGAGTAAGGCCTAGGCAGCAACAGCTGATCTCAAAAAGTGAGCACTGCATTGCCAAGACCTGAGACGGGGACATGAGCAGGGCATGAGTTGCTGATGAGGCTTGGTCATGAGCTGGGCATCTGTTCTTACAGCTAGAGAAGGGGGTGAGCACCACCAAGACTGGGTCATGAAGGGTACATGCATTTCCCACTCACCAGCCCAGACTGTAACCACTGAGGAAGGACCCACCCTCTCCAGTGGCAGATCCTTAGCACAGCTACTACTTCCCCTCCAAACACTCTGTCTATGTCCTGAAGATTGCCCCACACCTGCTCGTCACAGTTGATGCCCACTCTCAGCATTGCAGGGCCTAAGCACAATCCCACCTAGACCAGGTTTGCCCCCAGACTCTGAGACAGGGCACATATCTCAGAGTCCTGGGGACTTCCCAACCCAATCTGCCACCTTGGGCACCTAATTACTCCTCTCAGAGGCCTAAGTTTGTGCCTAAACTCTCACCTGTTACCACTGTAGCTAGCACCTAACTGCAAGCACCACCTGTGGGCCTTGAGACTGGCCTTCCCAGCCATCACAGACACTGCCAACACCAATGCACACTGCTCGGGACCCAAGAATCATCCAACATTCCTGCTCTCTTTAGCTACACCATGCCAGCTGCCCATGGGTCCAAGAACCTACCTACCCTCCAGTCCACAGCTGCCACTACTGGCATCTAAGCAAGCCACCTGGAGGTCCAATAATCAACCTGCTAATAACCACCAACACAGGTGCCAGGGTATTCCACCATGAGTCACAAATACAGGCATACTCAGCCTACTGCTGCCACTACTGTGGCCTAAAGAGTAGTGCACCTGGGATCCCAGTCCTGAGCACAAACTCAACAAAGCCTCCACTAAAAATTGCACCCTAAGCCACTAAGGAAAGCACAGATACCACTAATGCTATATACAGCCAACAAAACCATACAGAGGCTACAGTATTGCATGCACCCAGAATCAAAGCCAACTACCCTATCCAGCCAAAACCAAAGATACATCTTCAGGAAAATATCCTTCCCTACAAAAGTAAATTCCAAAAGAGGAAGAAGCAAATATTACACCAGATGCAAACGTATCAACATAAGGACACAGGAAACATGAAAAAGCAAGGAAATGGGATACCTCCAAAGGAACACAATAAATCTCCAGCAATAAATCTTAAAGAGAAATTTTCAAAATCCCAGATAAAGAATTAAAATACTGATTTTAAAGAAATTCAGTGCAATACAATAAAATTCTAAAAAAGATACAAAGATACTAGAAAATTCAGAATATGAATGAGAAATTTACTAAAAAGACAGATTTTTTTTTTTTAAAGAACCAAAGAGAAATTGTGGAACTGCACAATTCATTGAAGAAAATACAAAAGACATTTGAAAGCTGCAACAGACTAGATTAGGCAGAAGAATAAATCTCAGAACTTGAAGATAGATATTTTGAAATAATCCAGTCAGACAAAAACAAAGAAAAGATAATTTTTTAAAAATAAGCAAAGCCTTCTAGATATTTGGAAAAACATAAAGTGACTGAATTAACAAATTATTGGTATCCCTGAGGGCAAAGAAATAAATAAATAATTTTAAAACCTATTTAACAAAATAATAGATGAAAACTTTCCAAGTCCAGCAAGAGATGTAGACATTCACATACAGGAGGCTCAAGGATTCCCAGGCAGATGCAATGCATAAAGGTCTCTTCTACAACACATTATAATCAGATTGTCTAAAGACAAAGTTAAAGAGAAAATCCTAAAAACCGCAAGAGAAAAGCATCCAGTCACCTATAAAGAACACCTCATCAAACTAACAGCAGATTTCTCACAGAAATTGTACAGGCCAGGAAAGAATGGGATAATTATTTTCAAAGTGCTCTAAAAGAAAAAAAACTGTCACCCAAGAATATTGTATCTAGCAAAATTGTCCATCATTTAAAAAAAAAAAAAAAGGAGAAGTAAAGTCATTCCTAGACAAACAAGGGCTGAGGGAATTTGTTACCACTAGGCCGGTACTACAATAAATGCTCAAAGGAGTCTAAATCTGGAAGTAAAAGGATAGGATGACATTTACCATCATGAAATGTATGAAAGTATAAAAAACTCACTGGTAAAGCAATCATGCACAGAAGAAAGAAAAAGGACTTAAATAGTACCACTACAGAAATTAATCAATTCACAATGACAAACTATGAGAGAAAAAGAAAGGAACAAGAAATAGATAAAACAACCAGAAAATAATTACATTGAATGTAAACAGATTAAATTCCCTTCTTAAAAGACACAGAATGGCTGAATGAATTTAAAAACATAATCCAAGTATATACTACTTAAAAGAAACTGACCTTACTAACAAAGTCACAAATAGACTAAAAGTAAAGGTATAGAAAAAGATATTCCATGCAAATGAAAACCAAAAGCAAGCAGGAGTAGCTATAATTATATCAGATAAAACAGACTGTAAGTCATAAATAGTAAAAACAGACAAAAAAAGGTCACTATATAATGATAAAGGGATCATTCCAGCAAGAGAATATAACAATTCTAAAAGCATATGCACCCAACACTGAAGCACCTAGATTCATAAAGCAAACACTACTAGATCTAAAGAAAGAGATGACAATAAAACAATAGTGGAGGACTTCAACACCCCACTCAGCATTAGACAGATTATTCAGACAGAAAATCAACAAAGAAACACTAGACTTAAATTCTACACTAGATGAAACGGATCTAGCAGACATTACAGAACATTCTATCCAACAACTACAGAATATACATTCTTTTCATCAGCATATGCAGCATTCTCCAGGATAGACCATATGTTAGACCACAAAATAAGTTTCAAGAAATTTTGAAAAATCAAAATTATATCAAGTATCTTCTCATATCATAATGGAATAAAACTAGAAATCAATACCAAGACAAACTCTGGAAAGCATACAAATACATGAAAATTAAACAATATGTTCCTGAATTGCTAGTGTGTCAACAAGGAAATTAACATGAATATCAAAAAATTATTTGAAATAAATGAAAATGGAAACACAGCATACCAAAACCTGTGGAACACAGTAAAAGCAGTGCTAAGAGGGAAGTTTATAGCAATAAATACCTATGTCAAAAAAGTAAAAAGATTACAAACTACAACCTAACAATGAACCTCAAGAAACTAGAAAAGATCAAACCAAACCCCAAATTAGTAGAAAAGCAAGAAATAATAAAGATCACAGCAGAATTAGATGAAATAGAAACTAAAACACACAAAAGATCAACAAAATGAAAAACTGGTTCTTCAAAGACATAAAGAAAATTGACAAACTTCTAGCTAAAATAACTGAGAAGAGAGAAGACCCAAATAAAAAAATTCAGAAATGAAAAAGTAGACATTATAACTTACACCATAGAAATACAAAAGATCATTAGAGACTATTACAAACAACTACATGCTGACAAACTGGAAAACCTTTAGGAAGGGTGAATATATAATGAATGAATGAATATACAAACTTCTTAAGATTAACCAAAAAACTAATCACACAGAAATAGAAAACCTGCAGATCAATAACGAGTAGTGAGATTTAAGCAGTAATAAAAAGTCTCCCAACAAAGAAAAATTCAGGACTGGATAGACTCACAGCCAAATTCTACCAAAGAAGAACTAATACCAATCTTCCCAAAACTATTCCAAAAAAAAAAAAAAAAAAAAAAAAAAAATGGAAGAGAAAGATTTTTTCCTATTTTATTCTTTGAGGTCAGCATTACTCTGATACCAAAACCATATAAAGACACACACACACACATACCCACATGCAAGAAAACTAAAGACCAACATACCTGATGAACATAGACATAAATATCCTCAACAAAATACTAGCAACCCAAATCTAACAGCACATCAAAAAGCTAACATACCACAGTGAGGTGAGATTTATCCCAAGGATATAAGAATGTTTCAACAAATGCAAATCAATAAATGTGATACATCACATCATCAGAATGAAAAGCAGAAACCATATGATTATCTCAATTGAGGCAGAAAAAACATTTTATAAAATTCAACATCCCTTCATCATAATAACTCTCAATAAACCAGACACAGAAGGAATATATCTGGAAATATTAAAGGCCACATATAACAAACCCTCAGTTAACATCATACTAGCTGGCAAAAAGTTAAGCTTTTTCTCTAAGAACTGGAACAAGGCAAGGATACTCACTTTCACCACACTCATTTAACATAGTACTAGAAGTCCTACCCAGAGCAATCAGGTAAGATAAAGAAATAAAAGGCATCCAAACTGGAAAAAAAAGAAGTTAAATTGTCCCTCTTTGCTAATGATATGATCTTATACCTAGAAAAATGTGAAGACTCTACCAAAAAACTCTTAGATTTGATCAATGAATTCAATGATGTTTCAGAATACAAAATAAATGTACAAAATCAGTAGCATTTCTATATACCAATAATGATACAGCCAAGACAAAAATCAAGAAGGCAATTTGATTTTCAATTGCTACCAAAAATACCTAGAAATAAATTTAACCAAGGAGGTGAAGTATCTCTACAAGGAAAACTTCAAAATACTAATGAGAGAAATGATCAATGACACAAACAAGTGGAAAAACATCCCATACTAATACATCTGAAGAATTAATATTGTTAAAATGATCATACTGGGCCGGGTGTGGTGGCTCAAGCCTGTAATCCCAACACTTTGGGAGGCCGAGGCGAGCAGATCACCTGAGGTCAAGAATTCGAGACTAGCCTGGCCAACATGGTGAAACCTTGTCTCTACTAATAATACAAAAGTTAGCTGGGTGTGGTGGCACACGCCTATAATCCCAGCTACTTGGGAGTCTGATGCAGGAGAATAGCTTGAGCCCGGGAGGCAGAAGTCACAGTGACCCAAAACCATGCCATTGCACTCTAGCCTGGGCAGTAAGAGCGAAACTCCATCTTAAAAAAAAAAAAAAAAAAAAAAAACCATACTGCTGCCCAAAGCAGTCTACAGATTCAATGTAATTCCACCAAAACAGCAACATCATCCTTCACAGAATTAGAAAAAACAATCCTAAAATTCATACAGAACCAAAAAGAGCCCAAATAGCCAAAGCAATTGTGAGCAAAAAGAACAAAGCTTTAGGTATCACATTATCTGACTTAAAAATATATTAAAAGGCTATAGTAAACAAAGCAGCATGGTATTGATATGAAAATAGACATGTGAACCAATGAAACAAAATAGAGAACCCAGAAATACAGCCACATATTTACAGCCAACTGATCTTCCACAAAGTTGACAAGAAGTTACATTAGGGAAAAGATGCCTTCTTTAATAAATGGTGCTGAGAAAATTGGACAGCTACATGTAGAAGAATGAAACTAGACTGCTGTCTCACATCACATACAAAAATCAATCCAAAATAAATTAAAGACAATTATAAGAACCTAAACTATAAAAATACTGGCAGAAAATCTAGGAAAAACTCTTGGATATCAGTCTAGGCAAAAACTTTATCACTGAGCCCTCAAAAGCATACACAACAAAAGCAAAAATTAACAAATGAGACAATTAGACCTAAAAGCTTGTGCAGAGCAAACAAAATAATCAATAGAGTAAACAGACAACCTGTTGAATGGGAGAAAATATTTGCAAACTATTCATCTGATAGGTGACTAATATCCAGAACATACAAGGAACTCAACTCAGCAGGAACAAAATAAGTAGTCCCATTTAAAAGTGGGCAAAGTACATGAGTAGGCATTTCTTAAAATAAGACATATAAATGACCACAGGTATATGAAAAAAATGCTCAACAATACTAATCATCAGAGATGTGCAAGACAAAACCACAATGAAATATTATCTTACCCCAGTTAGAATGGCTATTATTTGAAGATAAAAAATTAACAGATGTTGTTAAGGATGCAGAAAAATTCCTAACTGTTGTTAGGAATGTAAACTAGTATAGCCACTACTGAAAAAAGTATGGAGATTTCTCAAAAAACTAAAAATAGAATTACCATTTGATTCAGCAATCCCACTACTGGCTATCTACCCAAAGGAAAAAAAAATAATATTTCAAAGGGACACTTGCACTCACATGTTTATTGTATTAGGTCGGTGCAAATGTAATTGTAAATGTTTAAAAAAAAAAAAAAACATTACTTTCACACCAACCTAATAGCACTATTCACAAGAGCAAAGATATGGAATAAACCTAAGTGTCCAGCAACAGAAGAATGAATAAAGAAAATGTGATGTATATATATGCAATGGAATACTATTTGACCACAAAAAAAGAATGAAAACGTGTCATTTGCAGCAACATGGATGGAACAGGAGGTCATTATCTTAAGTGAAATAAGACAGGCACAAAAAGATAAGTATTGCATGTTCTCATCTATATGTAAGGGCTAAAAAAATTGAATCCATGGAGGTAGAGAATGGATAAATAGATAATAGAGACTGGGGAAGTTTCATGGGGGAAAGGAAGGAGGATGCAGAGAAATGGGTTAAAGGGTACAAACATACCCAGTGTTTGATAGCAGAGTAGGATGACTATACTTAAATGTATTATACTCAGATGATAGACACCCACTGCTATCAAAGATGGAAAATAAAAGGTAAATACATATAACTTAGGACAGTGTGGCATTACGGATCAAGAGCCCCATAAAAATATGCATTCCTTTTACCCACTAATTATACCATTAGAAATTAAAGCTAAAGAAATATTAAGCATATACAAAATAACATAAATGAAAAGGATGCTCATCCCAAAGTTCAACAAAGGATATAGTTTAAACGATTTAAAAATATGTTTTTGTTAAATTTTGAATGACATAGTAGAACCTTCTGTGCTCTTAGAGGAGGGTAGGCTTTCACCCAGGGAGTAAAGGAAAGCTTATTCTTCTACTTATTTGCCATCTTGATTATCTCTGCCCACTCATGCCCTTAGGACTTGTTAATTAGTTTGCTCAGATTCCTGGATGCTTCTTGGACATATGAAAGGCCATCATACTTGAATTGTTTTTTATATCTCTTACTTTCATTCCAAGTTGCTAGATTTATAAATGGAGCCATGCCCATTTGGTATCTAAACAGCATACTCCCTCTACTTTGCCCACTCAAGCACCTGACTGAGTTATTGTTTCAGGCTTGGCAGCTAACTGGGGTTAAGATGGAACTTAAGGCTGGGAAGAGAAGCTCAGGTTAAATCCGAAGAATAAATCCTGTGCACAACTCACCAGGCATTTGCTTAGATAAAAATATAAATATTTTCCCACTTAACCCTGTCCTCTTTGTGTATACTTTAAGACACTGTCCAAGGAGAGGTGATTATGCCTGTCTGGAATTCATGTCTTTTTGTATTAACTTTCATGATATATATGTTAAGTAAGAAAAAGTTTCTATAAAACAGCGAGACCTGTGACCACCTATATTAAGATGATCTTAGGACTAAGAAGTAAGACTACATGATCAACATGACTCAGTTATTTGCCCAGAAAAATTAAGACTATAAACCAACAAATAATTTTCCTGCCATGGAAATCCCTGAAAATTGATTTCTGAGGCAACGCTCTCCTCACCTGAGCAGACCACTCACTTATCAAATATAGTTCACTTATCAAATCTCCATTCAAGACTTATGCCATGCTCTGTTAATCAATCTCAAGGCTATTATGTTATAAAATTTGCCTAATTAATGTTTCCACTTTGCAAGGCCCATCTTTGAAATCATCCAGCCTACCTTTATAACACTAACTTTAAAAAATTAAAACTCACTTATCCTAAGCACTGAGGTAGTGTGTCTACAAACTATGATTCAATTAACACTTACTTTTCCTTTGGTTTGCTTGACATCCTTAAATATGCATTTCTGTTAGCCCATTTTCACACTGCTATAAAGAACTACCTGAGACTGGGTAATTTATAAAGAAAAGAAGTTTAATTGACTCAAAGTTCCACACAGCTGGGGAGGCCTCAGGAAACTGACAATCACGGCAGAAGGCAAAGGAGAAGCAAGCATCTTCTTCACAAGGCAACAGGCAAGAGAGAGAAAGCATGCAAGGAAATGCCATACTTCTAAACTATCAGATCTTATGAGAAGTAATTCACTATCATGAGAACAGCATGGGGGAACTGCCCCCATGATCCAATCACCTCCCATGAGGTCCCTCCCTTGACATGTGGGGATTACAATTTGAGATGAGATCTGGGTGGGAACACAGCACCAAACCATATCATATCACCTTTGGCCCCTCCAAAATCTCATGTCCTTCTCACATTTCAAAACAGTCATGCTTTCCCAACAGTCCCCCAAAGTCTTAACTCATTCCAGCATTAACCCAAAAGTCCAAGTCCAAAGTCTCATCTGAGACAAGGTAAGTTCCCCCTACCTGTGAGCCTGTAAAATCCAAAACAAGTTAGTTATTTCCAAGATGCAATGAGGGTACAGGCATTGGGTAAATGTTCCCATTTCAAAAGAAGAAATTCATCAAAACCAAGGGGCTACAGGCCCCATGCAAGTCTCAAACCCAGTAGGGCAGTCGTTAAATCTTAAAGTTCCAAAATGATGTCCTTTGACACCATGTCTCACATCAGGGCATGTTGATGCATGGGGTGGGCTTCCACAGTCTTGGGCAGCTCTGCTTCTGTGGCTCTTCAGGGTACACCCCCCATAGCTGCTTTCACAGGCTGGCGTTGAGTGCCTGTGGCTTTTCCAGGTGCATGGTGCACGATGTCAGTGGATCTACCAATTCTGGGGTCTGAATGACAGTGGCCCTCTTCTCACAGATCCACTAGGCAGTGCCCCAGTGTGGGAACTCTTTGTGTGGGTTCCAACCTTCCAACCCCATATTTTCCCTTGAATTGCCCAAGTCAAAGGTCTCCATGGGGGCTCCATCTCTGCTGCAGACTTCTGCCTGGACATCTGGGTATTTCCATATCTCCTCTGAAATCTAGATGGAGGTTCCCAATCCTCAAGTCTTCTCTTCTGCATACCCACAGACTCAACACCACATGGAAACCACCAACACTTGGGACTGGCACCCTCTGGAGCAACAGCCTGAGCTGTACCTTGGCTCCTTTTAGCCATGGCTAGAGCTGGAGTAGCTGAGATGCAAGAAGCCATGTCCCAAGGCTGCACAAGGCGGCAAGGCTCTAGGCCCCACCAACAAAACCATTCTTTCCTGCTAGGCCTCGAAGCCCGTGATGGGAGGAGCTGCCAAGAAGATCTCAGAAATGCTCTGGAGGCATATTCTACATTTTCTTGGCTATTAACATTCAGCTCCTCATTACTTGTGCAAATTTCTGCAGCTGGCTTGAATTTCTCTCCAGAAAATGGGTTTTTCTTTTCAACCACATGGTCAGGCAATAAGTTTTTCAAAATTTTATGTTCTTCTTCCCTTTTAAACATAAGTTTCCATTTCAAATCATCTCCTTGTGAACATGACAGATCATCTCTTTGTGAACAAGTGCATACGACTATACACTTTCAGGAAAAAAGAAGTCACCTCTTGAATGCTTTGCTGCTTAGAAATTTCTTCTGCCAAATACCCTAAATCATCTCTCTAAAGTTCAAAGTTCCACAGATCTCTAGGGCAGAGGCAAAATGCCACCAGTCTCTTTGCTAAAGCATAGCAAGAGGGACCTTTGCTCCAGTTCCCAATAAGTTCCTCATGTCCATCTGAAACCACCTCAGCCTGGACTTCATTGTCCATATCACTATTAGCATTTTGGTCAAAACCATTCAACAAGTCTCTAAGAAGTTTCAAACTTTCCCATATCTTTCTGTCTTCTTCCAAGCCCTACAAACTGTTCTATCCTCTGCCTGTTACCCAGTTCCAAAGTCATGTCCACATTTTTAGGTATCTTTATAGCAATAACCTACTCTTGGTACCAATTTTCTGTATTAGTCCATTTTCAGACTGCTGTAAAGAACTACCTGACACTGGGTAGTTTATAAAGAAAAGAGGTTTAATTGACTCACAGTTCTGCATGGCTGGGGAGGCCTCAGGAAACTTACAGTCATGGCTGGCAGAAGGCGCAAAAGAAGCAAGCACCTTCTTCACAAGGCAGTAGGAGAGAGAAAGAGAGTGCGTGCAAGGGAGTGCCACACTTAAATAATCAGGTCTCATGAGAACTCATTCATTATCATGAGAACAGCATGGGGGAAAACCACCACCATGATCCAATCACCTCTCACCAGGTCCCTCCTTCAACATGCGGGGATTACAATTCAAGATGAGATTCTGGCGGGGACAGAGAGCCAAACCATATCAACAATCAGTTAGAATAAGAATGCTTTAATCAAAAGTATTGAGTAAACTAGTCAAAGTTATGAGAACAATTAAAATGTTCTGTCTTTTTAATTGTAAAAACAGAGAGCCCAAGTATTGCCAAGTGTGCTTACATTCTGTTGACAGTGAAATAAAATAAAACAAAGCTCTTTCCTACAGACAAACACTTATAACCCTGCAATGTATTTCCACATTATTTTGCATCTCACCAGAATTGTCATTTTGAAATGAACTTGTTTCTTAAAACCTGTAAATGTTTAACATTTTTTATCACTACTGTTTACGAGATGTAGTTTGCTTAGTTAATATATAGTCTTTATATACATATAAACAAAAAAATAGTCTTTTAACACAACTGAAAAATATATCTGATTTCCTAGTGCACTGTATTCAGCCTACAAACAGGGAGAATTATTACCATGATGTAGCAAAGGAAAGAAGAAGTGCTTAGGGGTGGGGTTTATGAACGTCATTTCTGAGGTTGCCTTTTATTCATATAAGCATAATATAATTGATACCAGGATTAAATTTCTTTGACCTTCCCTTTTGAAAGGTAAGTGTTCACAATTCATTTACTGGTTAATCAAGCTGCCATACTGAGATTGCCCCTAAGAATGTAATAAGAATAGTGAGGTTTATTCACAATCCAGTGACAATCAGATTGAAAAAAAATTATTTAAACATCTGGCAGACCTATCATTAGAAAAATCTGGTTTAAATAGAGGTAAATATAAAATTTTCACTAAAAAATACTTTCTAATTTGTCTGTGTAAGTTACCAAAAATAGATAAAAGCAATAATAATATGTGTATCCATAAACATAATAAAACTCAATACAAAAATGTCTAATTCTAATAGTTATAAATGCTAAATGACAAAAAATATATCTCATCTCAGGCCTAAAAACTCTTTAAATACTCTTCTCTAATTTTTCCATTTTGAGCCACTTCAAAGTCTCTTTCAAGGTGGTGACTTTCTTACCACAATAAGTTCTAGATAAGCTTTACTATATTAACAGGTTTTCTGCCGATACATTGAGAGTTCAACAACAGTTACATATGTTATGACTCCACATATGAATAGTATTTGAGTATCTAGAAGTATAAATAAGGATTATATCAGGTAATTGTGAGATTATTTTCTTTTTTTTTTTCTTTTGAGACACAGTCTCACTCTTTCTCCCAGGCTGGAGTGCAGTGGCACGATCTCAGCTCACTGCAACCTCCACCTCCCAGGTTCAAGCAATTCTCTGCCTCAGCCTCCCAAGTAGCTGGGATTACAGGCACCCACCACCATGCCTGGCTAATTTTTGTATTTTTAGTAGAGACAGGGTTTCACCATCTTGGCCAGGCTAGTCTTGAACTCCTGACCTTGTGATCCACCCACCTCTGCCTCCCAAAGTGCTGGGATTACGGGTGTTAGCCACTGCACCCGGCCTTATTTTCTTTTCTCTATGATCTGTTATTCTCAAATGTCCAATAATAACTATTCTTACTTTTAATAGAAAATATTTATTTTAAAATTTTAAGTATATCTACATAGTATTTTTTTAAATTAATCTTGATTTTAACCTTTAAGCTAGCCAATGTCATTGACATTGAACTGAAATTACTGAAACAACACTTCTGGTTAATATTAGTTGCATAACATTAGCTCTCAGTTTTGGGAGTGAGTTCTCTTGTTATAATCTGAAGCTTTCTCTAGCATTCTGAAAAGTAAATGGCATGAGGATCTTTCGGTCTCCCTCTCCTTTTCAAAATTTAAATAAAAATTACTAATATAAACTGATGGTGGCAATATATATATTTACCCAAATTGTGTGTAGAGACATGCAAAAACTGAAAATGATTTCAAAACCAAGTTACTGCTATACCAATGATTCATAGTAACACACACTTAAATAATTACCCAAAGTAATGTATCAGACAAAGAAAGCATCTGTCACACACTGACAAGTTACCCCTTAAGTTCAGAGGGAGTCCCCTTGGATTTATTAAGGTTTTGTTTATTTTTCTTACAGGAGTTTTTTTAGTTGTTTTTTTAAAAAGTATTTTACACACACATTATTTGTATTGAAATTCACTACGTTTTTACTACTTTTAAGCACATTAATGAAATAAAATTTTTTTAAAAGACTCACTTAAGCCAATCCAGCAAAAATTAAAAAGCTCACTAGGTCATTTTCCCAAATTGACCTAATGAGGAAATCGGTTCTTCTGAGTTTCATATTGGAGGAAGAATAAAATAAATAAGAGCAAATTCGAAGCCTGATATTTTAGCAACAATTCAATTCTATGTAAAACACATCAGTGTTACTTTAAGGTACCCAAACCCCTCAAAGAGTTTCAAGACTGACTCCAGAATGAAGATTCTCAAAATGTCCAAGCATGTGAGACAGCATGGCATCAAACCTTCAAGGAAATCTGTCAACATGCCTTTTAGAGTCTCACAATGTACCAATTGACAAAAGTAAGTAAGTTGCATATTTCAGCAAAAAGATACTGGGTTTCTGGAGGTAACTTTTTAATTATTTAAATGTAATCATGATGCTAAATATGATATAAATGTCATTAAAAGATTTACCAAAGAGCAAAATTGATCCTTATCCAATAAAACTAAAGTTCTAAGAACAACACAAATATTTATTACAAATCCTCACTATATTCATTATTTATGATGCAGAAAATCATATTTCTTTTTTTTTTTTTTTTTTTTTTTTGAGACGGAGTCTCGCTCTGTCGCCCAGGCTGGAGTGCAGTGGCGCGATCTCAGCTCACTGCAAGCTCCGCCTCCCGGGTTCACGCCATTCTCCTGCCTCAGCCTCCTGAGCAGCTGGGACTACAGGCGCCCGCCACCTCGCCCGGCTAGTTTTTTTGTATTTTTTAGTAGAGACGCGGTTTCACCGGGTTAGCAAGGATGGTTTCGATCTCCTGACCTCGTGATCCGCCCGTCTCGGCCTCCCAAAGTGCTAGGATTACAGGCTTGAGCCACCGCGCCCGGCCAGAAAATCATATTTCTAAGGGTGTTACATGAAGAAAAAAGATTTTAAATACTTAAAGATATATTTACAAATTATGTTTTTAAAACTTTCAACTTTGAAAAGAAACTTCAAACTCTTGACTGACGCTGGTTATCTCTGAAAAGAGGCTGTTTCTTTCATTTTAGTTTCCTATAGTTTCCAAGTTCTCCTTATTAAGTATTTAACAATTGTATAATTGGAAGACATAAGTTGAGGGTGGAAGGATTGTTAGAAAGAAAATAAAACCATACATTCAGATCTGCAGTCAAATTCTCCCAATTCTCTGTCTTGCCTATTAATCATTAGACACACTGGCACTTTGATATTGTTGAATTTAAATTCAAAAGCATAAACATATCTCCAGACTTGTGAGTCAAATAATTATAAATCATAATTATTATTATGCAGCAGGCACATTCTGTCTCACAGGAAAAAGACGCAGAAAAAAACAAATTATATACAAGATCATATCATGCCAAAATGCAGAACACTTTCTCGTTATTCACATTAAGCCATGCTGAATATGTTCAGCCTTATGCACTTCAGATTTATGTATTTTAGTTACATAGCCATCTTTTATTTTTAAGAGAAGTACAAAAATGCAATAAAGCCAGTTTTAACAAGGCAATGCTAAAATTCAATGAAAGCTTTATTATCCCCACTTAGTACATTATTCTTGAGATCAAAGTTAATTATCTTTTCTAAGATGACACCTATATGCCCCATAGTTCTCTTGTTCAGTAACTTCCATTTAAAATTTTCTCTGCTTCCAAAGCAAAGGAAATGTTAAGGTACATGATGTGTCTCTGAAGATCTAAGACTCCAAATGCTTTTGGTCTTTAGAAGTGCAACTACAAAGAAACCACAAAGGACTACAAAGCAGGATGAAATATTAGCCATGGCCCTTGTGTAGATTATAGCCAAAGGAGTATATTTGGCTTCAGGGATTCAATGATTTATTACTGTTCAACTAACCTCCAATGAAAGTATTGTAACGTCTCTGGAACAGACTTTAGAAACATCTCTAGGTGTCAAGTACAAGAGAGAGGGAGAGACTGACTTAGCGTATAGACTGAGTCTATCACTGTCAATAATACTATAAAAGCATACTATAAAATATTTCCAAGTCTCCTCTGACTAGTAAGAAAGACCAAGCTCTGAACTCATAAGCTCATAAGGTCTTGATTTACTGACACTGTCTTCAATACATTGGCTCACTTGCTCATAATAAAGTTGAAATCATGATACTCCTTTTATATTTAGAAATAGTCATTCTACTTTCACGCTTCCTGGTTCAGGAATCAAAAAATAGCTAAGGAAACATGGTGTTGGGTGTATGGCTGTGTGATAGGAATACAAATGTAGAGAATGCAGCAATGATGAATTGCTCATACAACAAACACTACAACCAATAGAAAAGTAACTGCTTTTATACTAGTTATTTTCTTACTCATGAAAATTCCTACTGCTGATAAGAATTATATCATAACCACTTCTTTAGGAATATATGTTACCATAAAACCTAAAAATTGATTTCAATTTCTTTTCTTTTTTTTTTTTTTTTATACTTTAAGTTCTAGGGTACATGTACATAGTGTGCAGGTTTGTTACATATGTATACTTGAGCCAAGTTGGTGTGCTGCACCCATCAACTCGTCAGCACCCATCAATTCGTCATTTACATCAGGTATAACTCCCAGTGCAATCCTTCCCCCCTCCCCCCTCCCCATGATAGGCCCCTGTGTGTGATGTTCCCCTTCCCGAGTCCAAGTGATCTCATTGTTCAGTTCCCACCTATGAGTGAGAACATGCGGTTCTTGGTTTTCTGTTCTTGTGAGAGTTTGCTAAGAATGATGGTTTCCAGCCGCATCCATGTCCCTACAAAGGACACGAACTCATCCTTTTTTATGGCTGCATAGTATTCCATGGTGTATATGTGCCACATTTTCTTAATCCAGTCTGTCACTGATGGACATTTGGGTTGATTCCAAGTCTTTGCTATTGTGAATAGTGCCGCAATAAACATACGTGTGCATGTGTCTTTATAGCAGCATGATTTATAATCCTTTGGGTATATACCCAGTAATGGGATGGCTGGGTCATATGGTACATCTAGTTCTAGATCCTTGAGGAATCGCCATACTGTTTTCCATAATGGTTGAACTAGTTTACAATCCCACCAACAGTGTAAAAGAGTTCCTATTTCTCCACATCCTCTCCAGCACCTGTTGTTTCCTGACTTTTTAATGATCGCCATTCTAACTGGTGTGAGACGGTATCTCATTGTGGTTTTGATTTGCATTTCTCTGATGGCCAGTGATGATGAGCATTTTTTCATGTGTCTGTTGGCTGTATGAATGTCTTCTTTTGAGAAATGTCTGTTCATATCCTTTGCCCACTTTTGGATGGGGTTGTTTGTTTTTTTCTTGTAAATTTGTTTGAGTTCTTTGTAGGTTCTGGATATTAGCCCTTTGTCAGATGAGTAGATTGCAAAAATTTTCTCCCATTCTGTAGGTTGCCTGTTCACTCTGATAGTAGTTTCTTTTGCTGTGCAGAAGCTCTTTAGTTTAATGAGATCCCATTTGTCAATTTTGGCTTTTGCTGCCGTTGCTTTTGGTGTTTTAGACATGAAGTCTTTGCCCATGCCTATGTCCTGAATGGTACTACCTAGGATTTTCTCTAGGATTTTTATGGTATTAGGTCTAACATTTAAGTCTCTAATCCATCTTGAATTAATTTTCGTATAAGGAGTAAGGAAAGGATCCAGTTTCAGCTTTCTACTTATGGCTAGCCAATTTTCCCAGCACCATTTATTAAATAGGGAATCTTTTCCCCATTTCTTGTTTCTCTCAGGTTTGTCAAAGATCAGATGGCTGTAGATGTGTGGTATTATTTCTGAGGACTCTATTCTGTTCCATTGGTCTATATCTCTGTTTTGGTACCAGTACCATGCTGTTTTGGTTACTGTAGCCTTGTAGTATAGTTTGAAGTCAGGTAGCGTGATGCCTCCAACTTTGTTCCTCTGACTTAGGATTGTCTTGGAGATGCGGGCTCTTTTTTGGTTCCATATGAGCTTTAAAGCAGTTTTTTCCAATCCTGTGAAGAAAGTCATTGGTAGCTTGATGGGGATGGCATTGAATCTATAAATAACCTTGGGCAGTATGGCCATTTTCACGATATTGATTCTTCCTATCCATGAGCATGGTATGTTCTTCCATTTGTTTGTGTCCTCTTTGATTTCACTGAGCAGTGGTTTGTAGTTCTCCTTGAAGAGGTCCTTTACATCCCTTGTAAGTTGGATTCCTAGGTATTTTATTCTCTTTGAAGCAATTGTGAATGGAAGTTCATTCATGATTTGACTGTTTGTCTGTTACTGGTGTATAAGAATGCTTGTGATTTTTGCACATTAATTTTGTATCCTGAGACTTTGCTGAACTTGCTTATCAGCTTAAGGAGATTTTGGGCTGAGACAATGGGGTTTTCTAAATATACAATCATGTCATCTGCAAAGAGGGACAATTTCACTTCTTCTTTTCCTAACTGAATACCCTTGATTTCTTTCTCTTGCCTGATTGCCCTAGCCAGAACTTCCAACACTATGTTGAATAGGAGTGGTGAGAGAGGGCATCCCTGTCTTGTGCCAGTTTTCAAAGGGAATTTTTCCAGTTTTTGCCCATTCAGTATGATATTGGCTGTGGGCTTGTCATAAATAGCTCTTATTATTTTGAGGTACGTTCCATCAATACCGAATTTCTTGAGCGTTTTTAGCATGAAGGGCTGTTGAATTTTGTCAAAAACCTTTTCTGCATCTATTGAGATAATCATGTGGTTCTTGTCTTTGGTTCTGTTTATATGCTGGATTATGTTTATTGATTTGCGAATGTTGAACCAGCCTTGCATCCCAGGGATGAAGCCCACTTGATCATGGTGGATAAGCTTTTTGATGTGCTGCTGAATCCGGTTTGCCAGTATTTTATTGAGGATTTTTGCATCGATGTTCATCAGGGATATTGGTCTAAAATTCTCTTTTTTTGTTGTGTCTCTGCCAGGCTTTGGTATCAGGATGATGTTGGCCTCATAAAATGAGTTAGGGAGGATTCCCTCTTTTTCTATTGATTGGAATAGTTTCAGAAGGAATGGTACCAGCTCCTCCTTGTACCTCTGGTAGAATTCAGCTGTGAATCCATCTGGTCCTGGACTTTTTTTGGTTTGTAGGCTATTAATTACTGCCTCAATTTCAGAGCCTGCTATTGGTCTATTCAGGGATTTAACTTCTTCCTGGTTTAGTCTTGGAAGAGTGTAAGTGTCCAGGAAATTATCCATTTCTTCTAGATTTTCTAGTTTATTTGCATAGAGGTGTTTATAGTATTCTCTGATGGTTGTTTGTATTTCCGTGGGGTCGGTGGTGATACCCCCTTTATCATTTTTTATTGCGTCTATTTGATTCTTCTCTCTTTTCTTCTTTATTAGTCTCGCTAGCGGTCTGTCAATTTTGTTGATCTTTTCAAAAAACCAACTCCTGGATTCATTGATTTTTTTGGAGGGTTTTTTGTGTCTCTATCTCCTTCAGTTCTGCTCTGATCTTAGTTATTTCTTGCCTTCTGCTAGCTTTTGAATGTGTTTGCTCTTGCTTCTCTAGTTCTTTTAATTGTGATGTTAGAGTGTCAATTTTAGATCTTTCCTGCTTTCTCTTGTGGGCATTTAGTGCTATAAATTTCCCTCTACACACTGCTTTAAATGTGTCCCAGAGATTCTGGTATGTTGTATCTTTGTTCTCATTGGTTTCAAAGAACATCTTTATTTCTGCCTTCATTTCGTTATGTACCCAGTAGTCATTCAGGAGCAGGTTGTTCAGTTTCCATGTAGTTGAGCGGTTTTGATTGAGTTTCTTAGTCCTGAGTTCTAGTTTGATTGCACTGTGGTCTGAGAGACAGTTTGTTATAATTTCTGTTCTTGTACATTTGCTGAGGAGTGCTTTACTTCCAATTATGTGGTCAATTTTGGAGTAAGTGCGATGTGGTGCTGAGAAGAATGTATATTCTGTTGATTTGGGGTGGAGAGTTCTATAGATGTCTATTAGGTCTGCTTGCTGCAGAGATGAGTTCAATTCCTGGATATCCTTGTTAACTTTCTGTCTCGTTGATCTGTCTAATGTTGACAGTGGAGTGTTGAAGTCTCCCATTATTATTGTATGGGAGTCTAAGTCTCTCTGTAAGTCTCTAAGGACTTGCTTTATGAATCTGGGTGCTCCTGTATTGGGTGCATATATATTTAGGATAGTTAGCTCTTCCTGTTGAATTGATCCCTTTACCATTATGTAATGGCCTTCTTTGTCTCTTTTGATCTTTGATGGTTTAAAGTCTGTTTTATCAGAGACTAGTATTGCAACCCCTGCTTTTTTTTGTTCTCCATTTGCTTGGTAAATCTTTCTCCATCCCTTTATTTTGAGCCTATGTGTGTCTCTGCATGTGAGATGGGTCTCCTGAATACAGCAGAGTGATGGGTCTTGACTCTTTATCCAGTTTGCCAGTCTGTGTCTTTTAATTGGAGCATTTAGTCCATTTACATTTAAGGTTACTATTGTTATGTGTGAACTTGAACCTGCCATTATGATATTAACTGGTTATTTTGCTCGTTAGTTGATGCAGTTTCTTCCTGGCCTCGATGGTCTTTACATTTTGGCATGTTTTTGCAATGGCTGGTACCGGTTGTTCCTTTCCATGCTTAGTGCTTCCTTCAGAGTCTCTTGTAAGGCAGGCCTAGTGGTGATGAAATCTCTAAGCATTTGCTTATCTGTAAAGGATTTTATTTCTCCTTCACTTATGAAACTTAGTTTGGCTGGATAAGAAATTCTAGGTTTAAAATTCTTTTCTTTAAGAATGTTGAATATTGGCCCCCACTCTCTTCTGGCTTGTAGAGTTTCTGCTGAGAGATCTGCTGTTAGTCTGATGGGCTTCCCTTTGTGGGTAACCCGACCTTTCTCTCTGGCTGCCCTTAAGATTTTTTCCTTCATTTCAACTTTGGTGAATCTGGCAATTATGTGTCTTGGAGTTGCTCTTCTCGAGGAGTATCTTTGTGGCGTTCTCTGTATTTCCTGGATTTGAATGTTGGCCTGCCCTACTAGGTTGGGGAAGTTCTCCTGGATGATATCCTGAAGAGTGTTTTCCAACTTGGTTCCATTTTCCCCCTCACTTTCAGGCACCCCAATCAGACGTAGATTTGGTCTTTTTACATAATCCCATACTTCTTGCAGGCTTTGTTCATTTCTTTTTCTTCTTTTTCTTTTGGTTTCTCTTCTCGCTTCATTTCATTCATTTGATCCTCAATCGCTGATACTCTTTCTTCCAGTTGATCGAGTCGGTTACTGAAGCTTGTGCATTTGTCACGTATTTCTCGTGTCATGGTTTTCATCTCTTTCATTTCATTTATGACCTTCTCTGCATTAATTACTCTAGCCATCAATTCTTCCACTTTTTTTTCAAGATTTTTAGTTTCTTTGCGCTGGGTACGTAATTCCTCCTTTAGCTCTGAGAAGTTTGATGGACTGAAGCCTTCTTCTCTCATCTCGTCAAAGTCATTCTCTGTCCAGCTTTGATCTGTTGCTGGCAATGAGCTGCGCTCCTTTGCCGGGGGAGATGCGCTCTTATTTTTTGAATTTCCAGCTTTTCTACCCTGCTTTTTCCCCATCTTTGTGGTTTTATCTGCCTCTGGTCTTTGATGATGGTGACGTACTGATGGGGTTTTGGCGTAGGTGTCCTTCCTGTTTGATAGTTTTCCTTCTAACAGTCAGGACCCTCAGCTGTAGGTCTGTTGGAGATTGCTTGAGGTCCACTCCAGACCCTGTTTGCCTGGGTGTCAGCAGCAGAGGCTCAGTTGAAAATGCAGAAATCACCGGTCTTCTGTGTCGCTGGCGCTGGGAGTTGGAGACTGGAGCTGTTCCTATTCGGCCATCTTGCTCCGCCCCCTCCTGATTTCAATTTCTTTATTGGCATTTTATGTTGCTTAATTTTTGAACATTATACTAATAATTATTGTCTTCCAAACTCACTGGGGAAAGACTAATCAAAAGGACTTAAGGGACTGACTTTGATTTCTCTATAATTCTATTAAAGTGCATACTGTTAAGACAACCATACTTCAATGTCATTAAACAGAACTTTTAAAATTCATTCAGCCACATCCATTCATCACATATTTATAAAACATCTATTATATGCCAGTTCTGTTGTAGGCCTCAGAGATGAAAGAATAAACAACAGAGGAAGAAAGTTCTGAATTTAGATTAGCCATTTGTAAGACAGTATCCTGGGCTATACCTTAAAATTTTAAGATTCTTATTATAATTTTTAACTACTCAGAATTTGTAATAATTCCATTAACCTAATTAACATTTTAAAATATTCTGAAGATAAAAATATTCACCATTAGTCCTTGAAAAAGAAAATGCTTTATTTCATATGAGTGCATATTAAATTCTAGTAAAGTAGAATTTATTAAAAGAAGAAAATATTGCCCTGAATTTAAGGAATTAAGTTTTCTCTTGATAGGTAACATAAAATAGCATAAGCAATAGATGCCCCCAAAAAGTCATTTTTTTCACTTCACAGAAAATGCCTACATCACAATGCCTTAAACTACAGACCACAGAGGTAATTTATTCCCAAGTCAACACCTCCACTTCTATCCCCCAGAATAGAAAACAATTGCTAAAACCATAAGAATGAAAACAAACATTAATTTGCAAAAAGCTGTTTATTACATTCATAGCTGGAAAGCTAATAAACTTTGGAAAGATATTTTCCACTCTAGTCCAACTCAAATGATAGTGTCTACATCTTCATTCAACAGAAAATAAGTCTCAAATAAAGAGATTAATCTCTAAAGCCCTGCCATTCATCATCAAAGGCAAATTAGATAACTGCTTGCTGCTGCTTCTACCATTTCAATAATTCATAAGATTCTCCTGCAAAGGTTGCATCAGCTAAATCTTTGGTAGTAAAGTGCCTTTACAGTCGAATTCATGTGGGGTGGTTTAAATAACTGACTTTGACATTTCATGAACTAAGTTACAGCCAACCTGAATGGGGTTGAAACATCATTCGACTACGAAGTTCAGTCCTGAGAATAAAGGAACTTGCCTTTGGAATTGTCTTATGTCCTTGTCTGTGCCCTTCACTCACTTCTATACTCCCCTTCACTTCAGCTGCCTGGTGCCTGGGCCATCCTCTGAATGTCCAGCAACTGCACTCCAGGGTCCAGATTATTAGAAAAGGAGCTGATTGGACTGTTTTCCACTAAAATGTGGCTGTCATTTTGTTTACTCTCCCAGGAGTATCTGTCTTTTAAGAGCAAATGGAAAAAAGAGAAACAGTTGTTAATGTTTGGTAAACAGTCTTATGCTGTGGTAATTCAGGATGTGTTAACACATCAAAATGAAGAACTTCAAGCAGTTTGTGTAGGGAAGAAAACATTGGACTGGAAGACTTCCTAGGCCACTCCTCATTCCAACAGCATCGGTCCTGTTTCAGGTTAATAAATAAGTAGAGCTAATCATTCCCTCTATTTCTTTGGCACCCTATAAATATCTGTTTCTTTACTCACCACTTGTAAAGTACTTCATTTATTCATTCAACACTCAAATGTTTGCCAAACGCATAGCCTGTTCTAGATATTATTTTGGGCCCTAACAGTGCAGCGGTGAAAGAACACTGAGCTTCCCCTTGTGGAACCCACAGTCTGGCAGTAAAAAACCCTGTGGTATAAAATGAAGAAATAAGTAAACAAGATAATTTCATATTATAAAAATATTTATAAGGAAATAAACAAGGTGCTAAGATAGGTTTTGCCTGGGAGAGCTCCTTGAGAATAAGTGGTCAAGGAAGTTCCCTCTGAAAAGGTGACTTTGACCTGAGACCTAAAAGGTGAGAATGAGTCAGTCAGGCAAACTGCTGGGGAAAGAGCATTTCAGACAGAGGCAACAGCAATGTGCATATCCCTTACCCCAGGAAGGGGCTTGCCATGTTCCAGGAACAGAAGCAGGGCCATTGTTTTGAGGCATGGCAAGAGGATGAGTGGTAGGAGGTGAGGTTGGAAAGACAAGCAGGAGCCAAACCTTGCAAGTCTGAATTTTCTTCTCTGTGCCAGTGGAAAGTCAGGGAGAAATTTAATGAGCTGGGGAAAGAAGGGAAGATCTGATTTATATTTTATCACTCATTAAAGATCACTTGAGGTCACCTTTCCACAACCAAAGTATCTTTCTTTATCTTAATGGATGAGAGAGCAGCCTCTAAAATTGGACTGCCTAGGGTTAAATCTTGCCTCCACCATTTATAGACCTGTGACTTTTGACAAGTTTTATAACTTCTTTCAAACACAACATCCTCATTTTTTAAATGTGGAAATGTGGAAATAAGAGTACTTATGAAATCTGTACTTGCTGATTCCTGATTCCTCCTCTTGTCCCTTGCTAAAACTGTACCTCTCTCAGTCTTCAATGAATGACACCATAATCCATCCAGTTGTTCTGACCAAACTCCACTTTATAATTTTCCCTCACAAGCTACATTTAATTACGTCATTTCTACCTTCAAAAAAGTGTATTCTAAATCTGATCTCCATTGTTAAAACAGTACAGGTTCCCATTACCTCTCTCCTAGCTACTGCAACCACTATCTTTTTTCAACACAGAGTCTTTCTCTGCCACCCAAGCTGGAGTGAGGTGGTATGATCTTTGCTTAGCCTCCAAGTAGCTGAGACTACAGATGTGGGTCACCATAGTCACTTTTAATCATGTTTCAGGCAGTCTCCTTGGACTGGCTAGTTTTTGTATTTTTTGTAGAGATGAAGTTTTTCCATGTTGCCCAGTCATGTCTTGAACTAGTGGACTCAAGCAATACACCTGCTTCACCCACCCAAAGTACTGGGATTACAAGTGTGAGCCACAGCACCCAGCCTGCAACTGCTTTCTAACACTTAAATACGTCTTCTACTCTCAAAACCTACAGTCTAGTTTTTATATGGTTTAAAAAGAGTGATCTTTTAAAGATGAAAGTCAGATCTTATAGCTACCCTACCTATACCTCTCAAATAGAATCCCATTGCATATTCAGTCTTATTGCAATTCATAAGACCCTGATGACCTGATCCTGGCCCAACACTCTCACCAGATGTCCTACTGGCTTCTTTATTCCTGGGAACACTCAAAACTCTTTCACTCAGAGTTTTTTCACTGCCTGCTCCCCACCTCCACTCATTGCCTGGAATGCTCTTCTCCTAAATCTTTACCTTGCTTCTTTCTCATCATTCAATTCTCAACTCAAATGTCACCTCCACAGACAAGCCTTTCCGGATAACCCAGTTAAGTTTCATCTTTCTCAATCTCAGTTGTCCCAAACTGTGTGGTTTCAGGACCCTTTTGTACTCTTAATAATTATTGAGAACTTTAAAGATCTTTTATTTATGTAGATTATAGGTATTAATATGTAATTTAGAAATGAACACAAGGATGTTTTGAAATTACATGTTCATTGAGTCATTTTAAATAATAATTTACTTACAGCAAAGTAATAACATATTTTTATGAGAAATAACTTTATTTTCCAAAACAAATATATTGAGTGAAAGCAGTGGCATTTTGTTTCACATTTTCAAAAATGTCTTTAGCATGTGGCTTCATAAAAAACAGCTGGATTCTCATACTTGCTTCTGCATTCAATCAGTTATAAAATGTTGTTTAATGTTAAAGCATATGAATAAAATCTAGCCTATAAATCCAGCCTATATGAACAAAATCCATATAGTTGGAAAAGGGCAGAGTATTCTAAAAGCCTTTCCAGATAATTGTACACCAAGATTCAACAAATATTAATTACGATATGGAATCTGAAACCATAACAATAAACTTCTCTGTTATACTAAAATCTATTGGTCTATCTTGCATTTTGAATTTGATGTTGTAACATTGTTAGAGAAGGCACACAGCCAGAAACAGACAGACAAGAGAGCCCCTGAGGAAGAGTCTTGGAGACACCTCCCACTGATAGTCAGTACTGCTCAACTGACAGTCAACGAGAAAGACAATGGCTGCACTAACTACTTGTAACCTTGTGTTTGGGCTCCTCTGGATCTGAAGGAAATTATCAGGCCCCAGTCAGAGATAACCATGGTAGAGACTTTCCCTGCTGATGAGTACACTCACTCCCCCAGTAACTCACCCTAGAGTAAATAGCCTTTTACTCATAATCATAGTAAAAAACACACCCTGGGTGGAGATTTTAAATACAAATGAGACATACAACATGTGTACTAGCATGTACAACCACAAAACATGCAGGTCCAAGGAAACCACCTAAAACATGATTACAAGTGACACCCCTCATGCCCCGTCATAAATAATCATGTAAGATTCTCATAGAGTCCCCCAGCACTAACTGCTGCTGGTTCACTCTCTCATGCAGCCCAATCTGCCTCATCTTTCAGAGTGTACTGCCTCTTTAAACCTTGCTGTTGCTGCTGCTGCTGCTGCTTTTCAGTCAGGGCAGCCCACTCCTCTCTTGAAATCCACATAAAACAACACTAACTTTAAATGTAAATCAGCTAAATGCCACAGTTAAAAGACATAGAATGGCAATCTAGAGAAAGAACCAAGAACCATTGGTATGCCGTCTTCAAGAGACCCATCTCACATGCAAAGACACACATAGGCTCAAAATAAAGGGATGAGGGGACACCTACCAAGCAAATGGAAAACAGAAAAAAAGCAGGGGTTTCAATCCTGGTTTCTGACAAAATAGACTTTAAACCAACAAAGATCAAAAAAGAAAAAGAACAGCATTACATAATGGTAAAGGGCTCATTTCAACAAGAAGAGCTAACTCTCCAAAATATATACGCACCCAGTAGAGGAGCACCCAGATTCATAAAGCAAGTTCTTTGAGACTGTCTAAGAGACTTCAACTCCCACACAATAATAGTGGGAGACTTTAACACCCCATTGACAATATTAGACAGATCATCAAGAGAGAAAATTAACAAAGATATTCAGGACCTGAACTCAGCTCTGAATCAAGTGGGCCTAATCGACATCTACAGAACTCTCCACCCAAAAATAACAGAATATACATTTCTTGCACTGCCACATAGCACTTACTCTAAAATCAATCACATAATCACAAGTAAAACACTCCTCAATAAATGCAAAAGAACTGAAATCATAACACTCTCAGACCACAGCACAATCAAATTAGAACTCAAGATTAAGAAATTTACTCAAAACCATACAACTACATGGAAATTGAACAACCTGCTCCTGAGTCATTTTGGGGTTAAATAATGAAATCAAAGCAGAAATCAAGAAGTTTTTTTGAAACTGATGAGAACAAAGATACAACATACCAGAATCTCTGGGATGGAGCTAAAGCAATGTTAAGAGGGAAATGCATAGTACTAAAATGCCAACATCAAGAAGCTAGAAAGATCTCAAGTTAACAACCTAACATAAAAATGAAAAGAACTAGAAAACTAAGAGCAAACAAAGCCCAAAGCTAGCAGAAGACAAGAAACAATCAACATCAGAGCTGAACTGAAAGAGATAGAGACATGAAAAACCCTTTAAAAAATCAACAAATCCATGAGCTGTTTTTTAAAAAATAATAATAAAATAGATAGACTGCTAGTTAGACTAATAAAGAAGAGAGAAGATTCAAATAAATGCAATCAAAATGATAAGGATGATTGGGTGAGGGAGAAAGGACAAGATGGAAGAAGGTAAAGAAGATAAACAAGATGGTGCAATTCCAGGTTCTTCATCAGCAACTTTCCCGCCCTCGGGAAAAACTCCCACGCACGGGAAAAACACCGATTGTCTGCGCCTGCGCATTGTGACATCAAAACAAAGAAACCGAAACTTACCCAGCCACGCCTATGAAGACGCCCTTACCCCCTGCCCCTGTCCTGCCCACCTCAAGCCCCATCCATAAAAGGCCCCTCCCGGAAGACATCAACGCGAACTTCCTTGGCCCCTCCTCATATGCAGACCTAGGAACCTTGCCCGAGAACGCCGGAGCGACTTCCTCGGCCTCCACCGCAGGAGACCGGTGAACCTCGCCCTTTCCTCCTTCACATTTGTTAGCTAATAAAGTTTTTTTTCACCTTGCCTATTTGCCTCATCCCTGGCGCCTGCTCCGGTGGTCGCACAGAACAAATCAATGATATCAGCTCTGATCCCACAGAAATAGGAACAACCATCAGAGAATATTACAAACACATATATGTATATAAATTAGAAAATTCTGATACACCCTCCCAAAATTGAACTAGGAATAAATTAAATCCCTGAATAGACCAATAATTAATTCTGAAATTGAGGCTGTAATCAATAGCCTACCAACCAAAAAAAAGCCCAGAATCAGACAAAGGTACAGCTGAATTCTACCAGAGGTACAAAGAAGAGCTAATACTATTTCTACTGAAACTGTTTCAAAAAAATTGAAAAACAGGAACTCTTCCGTAACTCATTCTATGAGACCAGCATCAGCCTGCTACCAAAACCTAGCAGAGACACAAAAAAGAAAGAAAACTTCAGGCCAATAACCCTGATGAACATCGATGCAAAAAATATCAATAAAATACTGGCAAATTGAATCCAGCAGCACATCTGAAAGATTATCCACATGACCAAGTTGGTTTCATCCCCAGGATGCAAGGTTGGTTCAACATACACAAACTAATAAATGTGATTCATTACATAAACAGAACTAAAGACAAAAACCATACGATTACCTCAATAGATACAAAGGCCTTCGATAAAATTCAACATCCCTTCATTTTAAAAACTCCCAGTAAACTAGATATTGAAGTAATATGCCTAAAAATAATAAGAGCCATATATGCCAAACCCACAGCCAGTATTATACTGAATGGGCAAAAGTTGGAAGCATTCCCCTTGAAAACAGGCACAAGACAAGAATGCCCTCTCTTACCACTCCTATTTAACATAGTATTGGAAGTTCTGGCCAGGACAAACAGGCAAGAGAAACAAATAAAGGGTATTCAAATAGGAAGAGAGGAAGTCAAATTATCTTTGTTTGCAAATAACATGATCCTATATCTAGAAAACCCCATAGTCTCAGACCCAAAGCTTCTTAAGCTGATAAGCAACTTAAGCAAAGTCTCAGGGTACAAAAGTCAATAGGCAAAAATCACTAGCATTCCTATACACCAACAACAGGCAAGAAGAAAGCCAAATCATGAATGAACTCCCATTCACAATTGCTACAAAAAGAATAAAATATTTAGGAATACAGCTAACAAGGAAAGTGAAGGACCTCTTCAAGGATAACTACAAACCACTGCTCAAAGAAATCAGAGAGGACACAAACAAATGGAAAAACATTCCATGCTCATGAATAGGAAGAATCAATATCATTAAAATCGCAATACTGCCCAAAGTAATTTATAGATTCAATGCTATGCCCATTAAACTACCATTGACATTCTTCAGAGAATTAGAAAAAACTACTTTAGGATTCATATGGAAACAAAAAAGAGCCCAAATAGACAAGATAATTCTAAGCAATCAGGCTACCCAACTTCAAACTATACCACAATGCTACAGTGGTTACAGTGGTTTTGGTTAAAACATCATGGTACCAGTACAACAACAGACACATAGACCAATGGAACAAAATAGAGAACTCAGAAATAAGACCACACACCAACAACAATTTAATCTTCAACAAACCAGACAAAAGCAATGGGAAAATGATTCCCTATTTAGTAAATGGTGCTGGGAAAACTGGCTAGCTATATGCAGAAAACTGAAGTTGGACCCTTTCTTACACCTTATATAAAAATTAACTCAATATAGATAAAAGACTTAAATGTAAAACCTCAAACTATAAAAACCCTAGAAGAAAACCAAGGCAATACCATTCAGGATATAGGCATGGACAAAGATTTTATGACCAAGACACCAAAGCAATTGCAACAAAAGCAAAAATTGATGAACGGGATCTAATTAAACTAAAGAGCGTCTGCACAGCAAAAGAAACTATCAACAGAGTAAACAGCCTACAGAGTGGGAGAAAATTTCTGCAAAAGAATGCATCTGGCAAAGGTCTAATGTCCAGCATCTATAAAGAACTTAAACTAATTTATATAAAAAAAATATAAACCCAATTAAAAGTAGGCAAAGGACACGAACAGGCATGTTTTAAAAGAAGACATACATGTGGCCAAGAATCATATGATAAAAATCTCACCATCACTGATCATTAGATAAACGCAAATCAAAACCCACAATGAGATACCATTTCACACCAGTTAGAATGGCTACTATTAGAAAATTGAAAAACAGATGCTGGTGAGGTTGTGGAGAAAAAGAAACTGTTATACACTGTCATTGTGAGTGTAAATTAGTTCAACCATTGTGGAAGACACTGTGGCAATTCCTCAAAGATCTAGAGGCAAAAATACTATTCAACCCAGCAATCTCATTACTGGACATATATGTAAAACAATATAAACCATTCTGGCAGGGCACAGTGGTTCACACCTGTAATCCCAGCACTTTGGGAGGCCAAGGCAGGCAGATCACCTGAGGTCAGGAGTTCGAGACCAGCCTGGCCAACATGGTGAAACCCTCTCTATTAAAAATACAAAAACGGCCAGGTGTGGTGGCTCATGCCTGTAATCCCAGCACTTTGGGAGGCCGAGGCAGGCAGATCACAAGGTCAGGAGATCAAGACCATGGTGAAACCCCGTCTCTACTAAAAATACAAAAAATTAGCCAGGCACGGCAGCGGGCACCTGTAGTCCCATCTACTCAGGAGGCTGAGGCAGGAGAATGCGTGAACCCGGGAGACGGAGCTTGCAGTGAGCCGAGATGGCGCCACTGCACTCCAGCCTGGGGGACAGACCCAGGCTCCATCTCAAAAAAAAAAAAAAATACAAAACTTAGCCGGGTATAGTGGTTGGTATATGTAATCCCAGCTACTCGGGAGGCTGAGACAGTAGAATCGCTTGAACCCAGAAGACAGAGGTTGCAGTGAGCTGAGATCGTGCCATTGCACCCTAGCCTGGGTGACAAGAGTGAAACTCCATCTCAAAAAAAAAAAAAAGAATATAAACCATTCTATTATGAAGATTCATGTACATGTATGTTCATTGCAGCACTGTTCACAATAGCAAAGACATGGAATCAACTTAAATGGCCATCAATGATAAACTGGATTTTTAAAAATGCGGTACATAAATGAGACCATGTCATTTGCAGGGACATGGATGGAGCTGCAGACCATTATCCTCAACAAACTAATGTAAGAACAGAAAACCAAATACATGTGTTATTACTTATTAGTGGGAGCCGAATGATGAGAACACATGGACATGTGGGAGAAAACAACACACACTGGGGCCTGTCAGAGGGTGGGGAGTAGAAGGGGGGACAGCACCAGGAAAAATAGCCAATGGACACTGGGCTTAATACCTAGGTGATGAGATGATCGGTGCAGCAAATCACCATGGTACACATTTACCTATGTAACAAACCTGCACATGTAACCTTGAACTTAAAATAAAAGTTGGAAATTTAAAATAAAAAGAAATGTACTTTACCTTCCTTCAATAAACTCTGCTACTTAACCTGATTAGGTTTGTAGCATTCATTAGACACTGAAAGGGGCTCTGATCTTTTCCCAAAAAAAGGCTGCAAATTTTGTATCCTCTACCCAGAAAAATCTGTTTTATTGTTATTATCCAGCTTTGCTCTTTGGGCTTAGGATCGACTTGGCAATGTGGGGTCTTTTTTGGTTCCATATGAACTTTAAAGGAGTTTTTTCCAATCCTGTGAAGAAAGTCATTGGTAGCTTAATGGAGATGGCATTGAATCTATAAATTATCTTGGGCAGTATGGCCATTTTCACAATATTGATTCTTCCTATCCATGAGCATGGTATGTTCTTCCATTTGTTTGTGTCCTCTTTTATTTCACTGAGCAGTGGTTTGTAGTTCTCCTTGAAGAGGTCCTTTACATCCCTTGTAAGTTGGATTCCTAGGTATTTTATTCTGTTTGAAGCGATTGTGAATGGGAGTTCATTCATGATTTAGCTCTCTGTCTGTTACTGGTGTATAAGAATGCTTGTGATTTTTGCACATTGATTTTGTATCCTGAGATGTTGCTGAAGTTGCTTATCAGCTTAAGGAGATTTTGGGTTGAGACAATGGGGTTTTCTAAATATATAATCATGTCATCTGCAAACAGGGAGAATTTGACTTCCTCTTTTCCTAATTGAATACCCTTGATTTCTTTCTCTTGCCTGATTGCCCTAGCCAGAACTTCCAACACTATGTTGAATAGGAGTGGTGAGAGAGGGCATCCCTGTCTTGTGCCCGTTTTCAAAGGGAATGGTTCCAGTTTTTGCCCATTCAGTATGATATTGGTTGTGGGTTTATCATAAATAGCTCTTATTATTTTGAGATATGTTCCATCAATACCTAATTTATTGAGAGTTTTCAGCATGAAGGGCTGTTGAATTTTGTCAAAGGCCTTTTCTGCATCTATTGAGATAATCATGTGATTTTTGTCTTTGGTTCTGTTTATATGCTGGATTACATTTATTGATTTGCGTATGTTGAACCAGCCTTGCATCCCAGGGATGAAGCCCACTTGATCATGGTGGATAAGCTTTTTGATGTGCTGCTGGATTTGGTTTGCCAGTATTTTATTGAGAATTTTTGCATCAATGTTCATCAGGGATATTGTTCTAAAATTCTCTTTTTTTGTTGTGTCTCTGCCAGGCTTTGGTATCAGGATGATGTTGGCCTTGTAAAATGAGTTAGGGAGGATTCTCTCTTTTTCTATTGATGGAAATAGTTTCAGAAGGAATGGTACCAATTCCTCCTTGTACCTCTGGTAGAATTCGGCTGTGAATCGGTCTGGTCCTGGACTTTTTTTGGTTGGTAGGCTGTTAATTATTGTCTCAATTTCAGAGCCTGTTATTGGTCTATTCAGGGATTCAACTTCTTCCTGGTTTAGTCTTGGGAGAGTGTAAGTGTCCAGGAAATTATCCATTTCTTCTAGGTTATCTAGTTTATTTGCATAGAGGTGTTGTATTCTCTGATGGTATTCTCTGATGGTAGTTTGTATTTCTGTGGGATCGGTGGTGATATCCCCTTTATCATTTTTTATTGCATCTATTTGATTCTTCTCTCTTTTCTTCTTTATTAGTCCTGCTAGCAGTCTATCAATTTTGATTGAGTTTCTTAGTCCTGAGTTCTATTTTGATTGCACTGTGGTCTGAGAGACAGTTTGTTATAATTTCTGTTCTTTTACATTTGCTGAGGAGTGCTTTACTTCCAACTATGTGGTCAATTTTGGAATAAGTATGATGTGGTGCTGAGAAGAATGTATATTCTGTTGATTTGGGGTGGAGAGTTCTGTAGATGTCTATTAGGTCTGCTTGGTGCAGAGTTGAGTTCAATTCTTGGATATCCTTGTTAACTTTCTGTCTCGTTGATCTGTCTAATGTTGACAGTGGGGTGTTAAAGTCTCCCATGATTATTTTATGGGAGTCTAAGTCTCTTTGTAAGTCTCTAAGGACTTACTTTATGAATCTGGGTCCTCCTGTATTAGGTGCATATATATTTAGGATAGTTAGCTCTTCCTGATGAATTGATCCCTTTACCATTACGTAATGGCCTTGTCTCTTTTGATATTTGATAACAATATTAACCTTAAATGTAATGGACTAAATGGTCCAATTAAAAGACACAGACTGGCAAATCGAAAAAGAGTCAAGACCCATCAGTTTGCTGTATTCAGGAGACCCATCTCATATGCAGGGACACACATAGGCTCAAAATAAAGGGATGGAGGAAGATCTACCAAGCAAATCGAAAACAAAGAAAAAGCAGGGGTTGCAATCCTAGTCTCTGATAAAACAGACTTTAAACCATCAAATATCAGCAGACTTGGTCCTGTCATTACGATATTAGCTGGTTATTTTGCTCACTAGTTGATGCAGTTTCTTCCTAGCATCGATGGACTTTACATTTTGACATGTTTTTGCAATGGCTGGTACCTGTTGTTCCTTTCCATGTTTAGTGCTTCCTTCAGGATCTCTTGTAGGGCAGGCCTGGTGGTGACAAAATCTCTCAGCATTTGCTTGTCTGTAAACTATTTTATTTCTCCTTCATTTATGAAACTCAGTTTGACTGGATATGAAATTCTGGGTTAAAAATTCTTTTCTTTAAGAATGTTGAATATTGGCTCCCACTCTCTTCTGGCTTGGAGAGTTTCTGCTGAGACATCTGCTGTTAGTCTAATGGGCTTCCCTTTGTGGGTAACCCAACCTTTCTCTCTGGCTGCCCTTAACATTTTTTCCTTCATTTCAACTTTGGTGAATCTGACAATTATGTGTCTTGGAGTTGCTCTTCTCGAGGAGTATCTTTGTGGCGTTCTCTGTATTTCCTGAATTTGAATGTTGGCCTGCCTTACTACGTTGGGAAAGTTCTCCTGGATGATATCCTGCAGAGTGTTTTCCAACTTGGTTCCATTTTCCCCATCACTTTCAGGCACTCCAATCTGACGTAGATTCGGTCTTTTCACATAATTCCATATTTCTTGGAGGCTTTGTTCATTTCTTTTTACCCTTTTTTCTCTACACTTCTCTTCTCGCTTCATTTCACTCATTTGATCTTCAATTGCTGATACTCTTTCTTCCTGTTGATCAAGTCAGTTCCTGAAGCTTGTGCATTTATCACGTAGTTCTCGTGTTATGGTTTTCATCTCTATCAGTTCTTTTAAGGACTTCTCTACATTGGTTATTCTAGTTAGCCATTCATCAAATCTTTTTTCAAGGTTTTTAGTTTCTTTGCACTGGTTACATAGTTCCTCCTTTAGTTCTGAGAAGTCTGACTGACTGAAGTCTTCTTCTCTCGACTTGTCAAAGTCGTTCTATGTCCAGCTTTGTTCCGTTGCTGGTGATGAGCTGGGTTCCTTTGGAGGGGGAGATGCACTCTGATTTTTTGAATTTCCAGCTTTTCTGCACTGCTTTTTCCCCATCTTTGTGGTTTTATCTGCCTTTGGTCTTCGATGATGGTGACATACTGATGGGGTTTTGGTGTGAGTATCCTTTCTGTTTGTTAGTTCTCCTTCTAACAGTCAGGACCCTCAGCTGTAGGTCTGTTGGAGTTTGCTTGAGGTCCACTCCAGACCCTGTTTGCCTGGGTATCAGCAGCGGAGGCTGCAGAAGATAGAATATTTCTGAACAGTGAGTGTTGCTGTCTGATTCTCGCTCTGGAAGCTTCGTCTCAGGGGTGTACCCTGCTGTGTGAGGTGTGAGGTGTCAGTCTGCACCTAGTGGGGGATGTCTCCCAGTTAGGCTACTCAGGGGTCAGGGACCCACTTGAGCAGGCAGTCTGTCCGTTCTCAGATCTCAACCTCCGTGCTGGGAGATCCACTGCTCTCTTCAAAGCTGTCAGAGGCATTTACCTGTGTCGAGGTTTCTGCTGCTTTCTGTTTAGCTATGTCCTGTCCCCAGAGGAGGAGTCTACAGAGGCAGGCTGGCCTCCTTGAGCTGTGGTGGGCTTTACCCAATTCGAGCTTCCCAGTGGCTTTGTTTACCAACTTAAGCCTCAGCAATGGTGGGCACCCCTCCCCCAGCCTCGCTGCTGCCTTGCAGTTAGATCTCAGACTGCTGTGCTAGCAATGAGGGAGGCTCCATGGGCGTGGGACCCTCTGGGCCAGGTGTGGGATATAATCTCCTGGTGTGCTGTTTGCTAAGACCCTTGGTAAAGTGCAGTATTAGGGTGGGAGTTGCCCGATTTTCCAGGTGTTGTGTGTCTCAATTTCCTTTGGCTAGGAAAAGGAATTCCCTTCCCCCTTCCGCTTCCCAGGTGAGGTGATGCCTCACCCTGCTTCAGCTCTCGCTGGCCAGGCTGCACCCACAGACCAGTGCCAACTGTCCGACATAATACGCCCCAGTGAGATGAACCTGGTACCTCAGTTGAAAATGCAGAAATCACCTGTCTTCTGTGTCGCTCACGCTGGGAGCTAGAGGCTGGAGTTGTTCCTATTTGGCCATCTTGGGCACGCCCTCCCCCCATAAATGTTAATAGTAATTGCCTTCTTTTGAAATGATATCAGGTGATTTTTACATTTCTTGCCATACTTTTCTATATTACAGTTTTTTTCAACAATCCTGCATCATTTTATAAAATTGATCAACATATTTTTTAAATAAAAGAAAATTATGTCTTTCAGATATTATGTAGATTCTATGCAACCTTAATTTCTCAGTGATAACAGAGTATGATGTCATGGTAAATATTCCTGACCTTAATTGCAGTGGCATTTATATTTGTAGTTAGAACATCAAAGAGAAGAAAGAAAAAGAAAATCTCCCAGAACCTAACAATCCATTGAAGAATTTTTAAATGCATGAGATTTTAGCCCAATGTAGCTCCATGTGAATCCTCTGCTTCACTTCAAACTACTATTAATATGACTATACTACTGTACTTACTCCCTGACATTAGCAAATATCAATTCATTACATATTATATTAAATGTCATGGAAATTTCAACCATGCATATACTATGATCCTTGCTGTGATGCCATGTTCTTGAGTAACCACAATTCAAGTTAGGATGGAGAAGTATCCAATAAGGCAATTTTCATGTTTCAAAAGTTCCAAAGAAAAGATCATTTTCAACCCCACTGAGCAAAAGCATTCAAAGGAGATGGTGGTGTCTCAGCCATGCTGGGAAAAATCAGAATTCCAGGATACTAAACTAAACAGAAAAAAGACCTCCCAGCAGAGGAAGAATAAAACCCAGTCCACCTATTCAGATGCACAAGAAAAATACATTTCTTTTCTACAACAACTTTTATCCCAAGCCCCCAGGACATGGAGTAATAGAAAATACTTGATGTTAGTCTTACCGTTTCCCAAATTTATATGAAGTGCCAAGGCACTGGAGTTTGTGGCAGTAGTGATTAATAAGGAATGGCCCAGTCCACACAGGTGGGTTGTTACTGTGACATCCATTATCTCTGATGGCCTAGCCTCTTCAGTTTTTATGGCTCTCTGTCATTTCCATAAACAACTTTGGGAGAGAAACGTTATATAATGCCAGAGGATTCCCACTTCCTCTGTAGGATTTTGCAGCCACCCTAATGGCACTGGAAGCAAGCCCTAGGTCCTTCTTGCCCCAGGTCCCTCTTTTCCCTGGTCCCATAGGCCTCTATCCCTTTTTACTTCCCACCCTGAAGGAAGTTCTTTCTAGTATGGGACATGGTATATAACCTTGATGTCTTCCCACCTTCTGATTAGCACTTGTTCTAGTCCCATAAATCCTCTTCACATTAAGATTTAGAATTTTGAAACACAACACTCAGAGACATTCACAACATGTTTCTATTTCCTGTCCTGCTACATCCCTACTCTGAAGCAATGAGCCCAAAATTGACTGCTTGCTTGAGTACGCGGTGAGATAAAATATAGGAAAATTGTTTCAAAGACAATACCAGCCATAATACCTTAAAAGGTGTTCAGTCAAGTCCTTGTACCATAGTATAATTAAAAATCAACTAAATACCAAGAAATCTGCCCCTGAGGGATTAACCTAAGAGATTCTCTTCTTCTCCTGTGGAGATACTGCAGGCAAAAACAAAACAAAACAAAACAAAACCATCTACAATACTCATCCATCTGAAAGCACATACCAAAAAAAGCAAGTTTCTCACAGACCAATCTTGACTTAAAGTTATGTTATTATTTTACAAATATAGGGGACGTGTACTCAATAAATTTTTAAGTCACATTCTTTAGGAACACTCAAAAGTCATTTCCTCTAAGAACACACGGGTTATATTAGTATTAAATCATTTACTCATGGTATAGCCAAGAGGTATTAGAACTAGGATCCCCTACTGTGACCCCAGAGTAAATTCAGCAACAGGAAAGAGATCCTTCAAGTTGATAGCAGCTTTATGTGGAGAATGTACCATTAGTGCCACCTAGTGGTTATATTGAAATAATCCTGAGGTTTGGGTTTGTCAGTGAAATCTCAGCAGTAAGGAGGTTCCTGGGTATATTTCCATGTGTTTCAATCAGGGAAATGCACCTTGGTACATTTCCACATGTTTCAATCAGAGAAACATAGCTGCTTCTGGAAAATACTACAGCTTGGCAGCCAGGCACCAAGTCTGATTTTCATCCTGTTCAAGTCTTAAAATCTATCTCCCCATAAGTTTCCTCTGACTTCTTTTAACGTTGTACATTTATATTCCTCAATTTTATTTTATTCCTAACATTCTTTCACCTTCAGTACCTAAATTATCAGTAAGAATCTTCTCCTCCTCCTATTATAAGCTCACAAACTAGAAAATCTACATGAAATGGATAAACTCCTGGAAACACACAACCTACCAAGTTTGAAACAGAAAGAAATAGAACTCCTGAACAGACCAATAATGAATAGCGAGATTGAATCAGAAATATAAAAACCTCTCAACCAAAAAAAAAAAAAAAGCCCAGGACCAGATGAATTCACAGCCAAATTCTATCAAACATGCAGAGAATTAATACCAATCCTCTTGAAACTATTCCAAAAAATCAGGGAGGAGGGAATTCTCCTTAACTCATTCTACAGTGTCAGTACCTCCCTGATGCCAAAATCAGATAAGTACACAATAAAAAAGGAAAACCACAGACCAATATCCCTGATGAACATATATGTAAAATTCCTAGACAGAATACTAGCAAACCAAATCCAACAGCACATCAAAAAGATAATATACCATGAATAGGTGGGATTCATCACAGGAATGCAAGGATGGTTCAACATACGCAAATCAATAAATATGATATATTAACAGAATTAAAAACAAAAACCATATGATTATCTCAATACAGAAAAAGGATTTGATTAAATTAAGCACATCTTCATGATAAAAATTCTCAACAACCTAGGCATAGAAGGAATGTACCTCAACACAATACAGGTCATGTATGACAAACCCACAGCCAACATCATACTTAATGGGGAAAAAATAAAAGCATTCCCTTGTTAAAAGAAAAACTTCAGCTGAATTAAATTTAAAGGAGTTTAACTGAGGAAAGAACGATTTGTGAATCAGGTAGCCCCCAGAATCACAGCAGATTCGGAGAGACTACAGAGATGCCTCATGGTAAAAATAAATTTATAGACAGAAAAGAGGAAAGTGACATACAGAAATCAGAAGTCAGATTCAGAAACAACTGGACTGGTTACAGCTCGGCATTTGCCTTATTTGAACACAGTTTAAACACTCAGCAGTCTATGAGTGGTTGAAGTATGGCTCCTAGGATTGGCCAAGACTCAGCTATTGTTACAGTTGCGTACTCCAGAGTTAGGTTTTCAATCTTGTCTACCTATCAAGTTAGTTTGCAGTTCATCCAGAAGGACTCAAACGTAGAAGTATATTCTCAGGCCACATTTAGTTTGCTTTAACAGTTCTCCCATTTCGGTCATTTTCTCAATTTTGAGAGATTGATGAAAACTTCAATTATTGATGTCATATTACCATCATAACTGTACTTCTTGGTTTTGAAACCCACTTGGAAATAGTAGAACAGTGAATTTTGCAAAGGTAGGAACAAGGACTGAGTAGAGGGTACCTCTTTATGCTGAAGCATCCTGTTTACAGGAGAAAAACAAAAACTGGTCTGTTCTAGGATCTACAAGTTTACTTAAAGTGTCACTTTGATTATGTCATATTTAGCAAAAGCACCTCGATTTTTGTTTGGTTTGGTCTCTTGGGGCCTAGTGCATAAGCTCAATCCAAAACAATGGACTTCCATAATTTTGTTTAAAAAAAAATTTGGCCGGGAATGGTGGCTCACCCCTGTAATCCCAGCACTTTGGAAGGCCAAAGCAGGAGGATCACCTGAGGTCAGGGGTTCAAGACCAGCCTGGTCAACATGGTGAAACCCCCACCTCTGCTAAAAATACAAAAATTAGCTGAGTGTGGTGGCACATCCCTGGAGTCCCAACTACTCGGGAGGCTGAGGCAGGAGAATTGCTTGAACCCAGGAGGCAGAGGTTACAGTGAGCAGAGATCATGCCACTGCACTCCAGCCTGGGCGACAGAGTGAGACTCTAACTCAAAAAAAAAAAAAAAAAAAAAACCTTTTTCATCAGGTTCTCACTTAGGTGAGAGTGTGACCAAAATTTAGTCACTCAGTGCCATTCTCAGTTACCATCATTTTGGGTTTCTGGTCTCAGGTTGTCATTCACAGGCTACAGTGTCCTCATAGTCACTCATTTCTTTCAGCTCTTGTCATTCCAGTTGAAGAGAGACCATTTGGCATTTTAGAGATGGCTGAATGCAAACACTTAAAACATTTAAGAGAATACAGTGCACCAGGGAGACTACTATTATGACTATTGGGAGGATAATACCAAGAGTTTGGAGTATGCTCCTTACCATGGGTTCCCATAAACCAAACCACCTAAAATCAAATAGATCAAAGAATGAGCTAGATAAAGAGTCTAGTTGCTTAATTAAGTAGTCTTTTCATCAATCCCCTACAACTGAATCTCTGTAATACCCAGTGTCTTCTCCATAGGCCATAAGTGCCAGCAGCTGCACAGATACTTCTCCATTTAGCCAATTCTATTATTTAGTATAATTTTCACAAGAGAATTTAAAGTCTGTTGTGTAACTACAGCCTTTACAGTAGAATCTACTATAGTTCCTATCATAAGGGAGACATTTCTAATCATTGCCTCTTTCACTCCAACCATGGGGGGAAAAAAACTATGCCCTTCTAGAAGAGTGAAGGCCTCCTGGCAATATTCTCTTTAACCATAATATGGGATAAGAGAAGTGAACCAGTGTTCTGTTTCTGACTGATTATGAGGCAATGTATGTACCATTAAAGTTTCTCACCTACACTGAGCCTTCATCTTTATCAAAGTATAAAGTTATCCATATATTAAGGCTGGCTGCAAAATCATTCATAAATAAAAGTAAATAAGCGCACATAACAGATCCCCTTTTCACTTCTGTTGTTCATAAAGGCATAAGCAAGGAAAAAATATCCAAAGATAAGAGTTTCATAATAGTAAAATCTTGACCCGTGAACTTGGAAAAAGCTGTTCACATCAAGGATGCCATCTTCTTCTGGGCAGAAATTTCCCTGGTTAGCTTTGCCTTAAGAGTTCCAATGGGTGTACAGTTCCAAGAGTATGAAGGGACCCCCTTCTCAGTTGTGAGATTATGAACTGTAGCATAATAATTTACTGTATTATATCAGCCCTCTTACATGGGAAAGCTTTTATACAAACAGAAAAAAAATGCATTGAAAATGACAATTGAATGAAATCCCTTTATAAATATTTAAAGGGTCCATTAGGTAGCCAAATGTACCTGAAGCTTTGATTGTCTTCCCAGGAGTATGAGTTTGACAAACCAACATTGGTCATAAACTATTTTAGCACTTTAGATGTCACCACACCAATATATATTTAATTTGGACCTTTAAAATTTTATCTTTTCCATGATGAGACAAGGAATGCAGAACCTTTAATAACAAAAGCTTTAAGGACTCGAGAAGAATAAGGTGGCCATCCTGGTTCTCCATAAGTCCATGCTTAATTAACATTAGACTTACGTCCTCTTGAATACTGGTTGCTTCTCCAAATTAGGTGAATAGCACTGATAACTGATGGGTTATCATAAACAAATTGACTTAGACCATGAGTTCATTCAAATTGTATATCTAAATAATTTTAGTATCAGCTAATTTAGCATGAAAACCTGGCAAGGCATTTTCTTGGTATTTAATTAATTTTTGTTCTACTTAGTTTAGCAGTTTTATAACCCAATCAGTCTTTTCATTACCCAGTTCAAATAATATGATTCTAAAGTTATTAGAAACCTGTTTTCAAGAGTGCTTTTCATGATCCTTTCCAGCCTTTCATGAATCTCCTAAAAGATACCATATTCGAGGATTTTGTGTGCTTGTGAAGTTTACAGAAACTGCATCAGCATTAAGCAATTAACTGTGGAAATGACTTTAAATTGTAATAGTCAAAAACACAATTGATAAGGAAATTTGGTTATTTCTATGGTTTATGGTAACTTAACATATAACCATAATTATGACTGATAGCATATACTCAGATATATTAGAATTTTAGAAATCTCATACAGTTTTGGAACATATTGATGACATACATGAAAATACAACCTGAAGAAGGTTAATCATTATCTTTTATTTTGACAATGCTTCAGCCATGGAACTTAACATGTCAAATAGCCCTATTCATCTCTCTTTTGGATGCTTCAGGGGCCCTCTGTAGGATCTCAAAGTTAGAGGTCAGAAAAGACAATTTTGAAACTGAAATTTGATTTTGGAAAGCCTGTCAAATATGTTAAAGGTTTAAAATACTTGATTCTATGAAATAGAATTCCAGGTTACCATAAGTCATTCATTTAGCCAAAATGATGACTTGAACATTTTTAAAAAGGCAAAAACCTTTACTCATTGATAGAGGGAGGACTTAGCTTTCCAAACAATCTGTGTCTTTTCTTTCCCTTCTTTTTTCAGTAGTTTATTCAAGAGGCAAACAATAATCTTTCATTATCCTTTAATATTACATGAAAATCGTGTTCAAGAGAAAGCTAAATTTCACCCTTGCATCAGTGTACTACTAATGTCAACCCCAATTCTTAATAAAACCTTATAAACAAATTGATTCAATCTTATCATAAATCTTTTATAACCCTTTATAAATGTTTGTTAAAGAGAAGATTAGTGCTCTGAAAAAACCCTATTGTGCTTTTATTTTAATGTTTAATTTACAGAAAATCCAAATAATATTCCTTTAAATTTAGTCAATATGTTCACACAGTTTCTTTACACAAATGATCTTTACAAACTTTCCACAACTTGTTTAAACCTTTAGCTTTACCTTATCTAATTTAAAATAATCCTTTAACCCTCTAAACTAGGTAAAAATTTATATTCCCATGCCTTCTTATAATCTTTACCAAAAAAACACATTTCACTCTCCTCACACACCTTGCATACAGAACTATTTTTTCAGTGGTCTCATTTGTTATAATGGTAACTCTTAGCAATTTTTAATTTTGGTGAAAAATCTTGGTAAGTAAAGGATTTTAATTATGTACTAGGTGTGGAGCCTAGGACACCAGATAAGGTCTGACTTTTTCCAGCATAGCTAGGACCATGGCTCTCCACATGTCTCAAAGCCTTATCTAGAATCTAATGCTCCAAAGTAGGTAAATTGAAAATTTTTCAAAAGTCAAAGAAGCAGTTTACCAAATGTCTTTATTTTTGCCAATAATCTTTAAAATTTTTATTTCCCAAAGATTACTAAAGTTACATAACTAAAAGGCATTACAGTTTTTATTTTTCTTTCTTTTTTTTTTTTTTTTTTTTGAGACATAGTCTTGCTTTGTTGCCCAGGCTGGAGTGCAATGACACAATCTCAGCTCACTGCAACCTCCGCCTCCCAGGTTCAAGTGACTCTCCTGTCTCAGCCTCCTGAGTAGCTGGGATTACAGGTGCATGCCACCCCGCCTGGTTAGTTTTTTGTATTTTAGTAGAGATGGGGTTTCACTGTGTTGCCCGGGCTGGTCTCAAACTCCTGAGCTCAGGCAATCCACCCACCTTGGCCTCCAAAAGTGCTAGGATTACAGGTGTGAGCCACCACTCCCAGCCTAGTTTTTATTTTTCTTACAAAATATTTGATCTAAGCACTTATTTTTCTTTAATTCAATTAATTAGAGCTCTTTTATATAAATATTACACACGACACATATATAACTACTCAGATAGACAGAAGAAGATCCAGCAGTTGTAAGATTTTTTCATTTGCCAGTTTCTAAGTTTCTCTTTAAAGCATGCAGTTTTTATGGCCTAATAAGCAGGCACAGCTGGAAGACAAAAACAAATCTCAGAAATTAAGGGTTCCATTTTTACATCACATCCTGGATCCCAAAAAGGAAAATGCTATGTGACAAGACAGTGCAATGCTTTTACTGTGCATTTTATTGCATGGCAACCCAAAGCCATTGCCCATTCTGCAATTTGGCTATCCTTAAAAGTATATCTCCTACTTAGTTGTTACACACCAAAGCTCTCTTATAATACAAAGTAATTTGTGATATTCCCAAAAGTCAAAAACATCAGATAATGCAATGCAAAACAGAGCAGAGTCTTAGATTTTGAGGAAGATATATCCACTTTTAATTCTTAAGTTTTCATGACAAAAACAGAGGGTTTTTCTCAAAACAGGATCTATGGTGCCTCCTCTGCTTTTCTCAACGAGTCCCAAATTGTTAGAGATTGAATATCCACTATTAATTAAGCTGACTTTTAACAATAACACTCTTTATAAAGGTCTTTTTAAATCTCTTATTACCTGACTTTAGCCACACCAAGTGGACAATATTTCTGGCTTTTAAACTTTACCAAAAGTAACCTCACAAGTGAAACCAAAAAGCCTCAATTAAGGTTATGACTTAACCATGAGTGTACGAGGTATTTTCAAAGAAGTGGTAAGCAGTTTTTACAAAATCTAGAATCTTTAAACATAGCTCAGAGAAAGGAAGATATAAGAAGGGAAACTAGAAGTTGTTCATGGAGGGGAATCAGCAAAAGGTAAAGGTCACACAGACATCAACCAGAGCACTCATTCCCTAAGCCAGAACTGAACCTGGGCCACCACTGTAAAATGGCAGAGATCAAAAGAAAGTACCGCTACGTGGTAACAGAGTCAAGCTCCCAAGGACGTAAAACAAAACGGAGACCTATCCAGTTTTGGGGTGTGTGGGGTGGGGGAGGGGTGTGTTTTCAGAGACGTGTAGCAAAGTTTGCAACTGATCAGTTTGCCAGGCTGGCTTGAACAGCGGGCTTATGGGGTCCTAAGCCCATGCTCTAGCTTAAGGCATTCCTCCTTATGACAGAACCATACAGAAAGACACAAAAAGCACACCAGATTGGCTACAGCTTGAGACTGGCCTCACAAACGCTTTTTTTCAATTAATCAAAATTTTACAGAGGATATAAACAGGAATCTTTATTATTCTTTCAACAGGTTTGCAGAGACAGAGAGACCAGAAGTCTAACTGGTAAGCAATTCTTACCCTTTTGCCAGCATGTCAGGTTTTTGGGTTCCTCTTACCTGAGTGGCCCTAGCAACCACTGAGAGCCAGGCTGCATCACAAAGGAAAATCACAGAACCACAGGTAAAATCCTCTTAATTTTGCAAGGTGCTGCCCAAGGGGTGGCATGTGGTAACCAAATTAACACTTTCCATTCTGGCCAGAGCAAAATACGTGTGCTTTAAATAAAAATATTGAAATCTTTTTAGAAGCTTATGCATATCAATTGGCATCCCTAGATGAGACTAATTTGGGAGCCATCTTTTTTCTTTTCTTTTTTTTTTTTTTTAATGCACTTCAATGCACTGTTGTTCATTCAGAACGTTCCACTGTAAGTTAACTTTAGTAACATTTTGCCATTTCTGTAAGACTTTGCTGCCTTGGGCCTAATGTATAAGCCAGAAGGAACTCAGTTTGCCAAAAATTAAGGATTCCATTTTTAACTAAAATATTGGCTTTGATTTCAGGTTCCCTTAGTGAACTTAGCCAATGATTTTTTTCTACCTAAGCATGCAAGAAAAATGGAAACAAAGGAGTAGAACACAAAAACCCCTGTGAATTTTCAAAAGTCAAATTTTACAGCCCCTGCAATATTACCATTTACTACCAGTTTATCTCTGACCCAGTCAGATGTAAGCAGCCTGTAACTGGATCCAAAGCAGTTAATTACTGGATCAAATTCCATCCTGAACCCTGTCTAATATCTATCACAACTTCCAAATCCAGTTTGGAACAGAAATTTGCTCAAAGAAACTTGGAGAGCTCAAAACACAAATCCATGGAGCTCTGAAATCTGAGAGAGAACTTACCATGATCTCCCGCTGCTGAGAGATCAAAGGACACAAGTAGCTGCAGCAGATACCTTGCTTGTTCACTCAGCACTCCTGGGGTTAATTATAGAGGCTCTACTTCACACCCCACTTCTAACACCATCTGTTAAAAAAAAAAAAAAACTTCAGCTGAATTAAATTTAAAGGAGTTTAATTGAGCAAAGAATAATTCGTGAATCAAGCAGCCCCCAGCATCACAGCAGATTCAGAGAGACTGCAGGAATGCCTCGTGGTAAAAACAAATTTATAGACAAAAAAAGGGAAGTGACATACAGAAATCAGAAGAGAGGTACAGAAACAACTGAATTGGTTACAGCTCGGCGTTTGCCTTATTTGAACACAGTTTAAACACTCAGCAGTTATGAGTGGTTGAAGTATGGTGGCTAGGATTGGCCAAGACTCAGCTATTGTTACAGGTGCACACTCCTAAATTAGGTTTTATTATTATTATTATTATTATTATTATTATTATTATACTTTAACTTCTAGGGTACATGTGCGCAATGTGCAGCTTTGATGCATAGGTATACATGTGCGATGTTGGTTTGCTGCACCCATCAACTCGTCATTTACATTAGGTATTTCTCCTAATGCTATCCCTGCCCCAGCACCCCAACCCCCTGACAGGACCCAGTGTGTGATGTTCTCCGTCCTGTGTCCAAGTGTTCTCTTTGTTAACTTCCCACCTATGAGTGAGAATATGCTGTGTTCAGTTTCCTGTCTTTGTGATAGTTTGATGGTTTCAAGCTTCATCCATGTCCCTGCAAAGGACATGAACTCATCCTTTTTTGGGGGGGGGGGCTGCATAGTATTCCGTGTTGTACATGTGCCACATTTTCTTAATCCAGTCTATCATTGATGGACATTTGGGTTGGTTCCAAGTCTTTGCTATTGTGAATAGCACTGCAGTACACATATGTGCATATGTGTCTTTATAGTAGCCTGATTTATAATCCTTTAGGTATATATCCAGTAACGGGATTGCTGGGTCAAATGGTATTTCTAGTTCTAGATCCTTGAGGAATTGCCACACTGTCTTCCACAATGGTAGAACTAATTTACACTCCCAACAATGTAAAAGTGTTCCTATTTCTCTACCCCCTCTCCAGCATCTGTTGTTCCCTTTTTTTTTTTTTTAGATGGAGTCTTGCTCTGTTGTCCAGGCTGGAGTGCAGTGGTGCCATCTCAGCTCACTGCAAGCTCCGCCTCCTGGGTTCACGCCATTCTCCAGCCTCAGTCCCCCAAGTAGTTGGGACTACAGGGGCCCACCACCATGCCCGGCTAATTTTTTGTATTTTTAGTAGAGATGGGGTTTCACCATGTTAGTCAGGATGGTCTTGATCTCCTGACCTCATGATCCACCCTAAAGTGCTGAGATTACAGGCATGAGCCACTGCACCTGGCTGTTTCCTGACTTTTTAATGATCGCCATTCTAACTGGTGTGAGACAGTATCTCATTGTGGTTTTGATTTGCATTTCTCTGATGACCAGTGATGATTAACATTTTTTCATGTATCTGTTGGCTGCATAAATGTCTTCTTTTGAGAAGTGTCTGTTCATATCCTTTGCCCACTTTTTGATGGGGTTGTTTTTTTTTCTTGTAAATCTGTTTGAGTTCTTTGCACAATCTGGATATTAGCCCTTTGTCAGATGAGTAGATTGCAAAAATTTTCTCCCATTCTGTAGGTTGCCTGTTCACTCTGATGGTAGTTTCTTTTGCTGCACAGAAGCTCTTTAGTTTAATTAGATCCGATTTGTCTATTTTGGCTTTTGTTACCATTGCTTTTGGTGTTTTAGTCATGAAGTCCTTGCCCATGCCTATGTCCTGAATGGTATTGCCTAGGTTTTCTTCTAGGGTTTTTATGGTTTTAGGTCTAACATTTAAATCTTTAATCCATCTTGAACTAATTTTTATACAATGTGTAAGGATGGGATCCAGTTCCAGCTTTCTACATAGGGCTAGCCAATTTTCCCAGCACCATTTATTAAATAGAGAATCCTTTCCTCAATCTGCTTGTTTTTGTCACATTTGTCAAAGATCACATGGTTGCACATGTGTGGTATTATTTCTGAGGCCTCTGTTCTGTTCCATTGGTCTATATATCTGTTTCAGTACCAGTACCATGCTGTTTGGTTACTGTAGCCTTGTAGCATAGTTTAAATTCAGGTAGTGTGCTGCCTCCAGCTTTGTTCTTTTTGCTTAGGATTGTCTTGGCAATGCAGGCTGTTTTACTTTTTTTAAACAACTTTAAAGTTGTTTTTTCCAATTCAATGGAATGGAAGAAAGTCATTGGTAGTTTGATGGGTATGGCATTGAATCTATAAATTACTTTGGGCAGTATGGCCATTTTCACAATATCGATTTTTTCTGTCCATGAGCATGGAATGTTCTTCCATTTGTTTGCACCCTGTTCTATTTTGTTGAGCAGTGGTTTGTAATTCTCCTTGAAGAGGTCCTTCACATCCCTTGTTAGTTGAATTCCTAGGTATTTTACTCTTTTGTAGCAATTGTGAATGGGAGTTCACTCATGATTTGGCTCTCGGTTTGTTTGTTATTGGTGTATAGGAATACTTGTGATTTTTGCACATTGACTTTGTATCCTGAGACTTTGCTGAAGTTGCTCATCAGCTTAAGGAGATTTAGGGCTGAAATGATGGGGTTTTATAAATATACAATTATGTCATCTGCAAATAGGGACAATTTGACTTCCTCTTTTCCTAATTGAATACCCTTTATTTCTTTCTCCATCTGATCGCCTTGGCCAGAACTTCCAACACTATGTTGAATAGGAGTGGTGAGAGAGGGCATACTTGTGCTGGTTTTCCAAGGGAATGCTTCCAGTTTTTGCCCATTCAGTATGATACTGGCTGTGGGTTTGTCATAAATAGCTCTTATTATTTTGAGATATGTTCCATCAGTATCTAGTTTATTGAGAGTTTTTAGCATGAAGGGCTGTTGAATTTTATCAAAGACCTTTTCTGCATCTATTGAGATAATCATGTGGTTTTTGTCATTGGTTCTGTTTATGTGATCGATTATGTTTATTGATTTGTGTATTGTTGAACCAGCCTTGCATCCCAGGGATGAAGCCGAGTTGATCGTGGTGGAAAAGCTTTTTGATGTGCTGCTGGATTCAGTTTGCCAGCATTTTACTGAAGATTTTCACATTGATGTTCATCAGGGATATTGGTGTAAAATTCTCTTTTTTTGTTGTGTCTCTGCCAGGCTTTGGTATCAGGATGATGCTGGCCTCATGAAATGAGTTAGGGAGGATTCCCTCTTTTTCTATTGATTGGAATAGTTTCAGAAGGAATGGTACCAGCTTCTCTTTGTACCCCTGGTAGAATTTGGCTGTGAATCCATCTAGTCCTGGACTTTTTTTGACTAGTAGGCTATTAATTATTGCCTCAATTTCAGAGCTTGTTATTGGTTTATTCAGAAATTTCACTTCTTCCTGGTTTAGTCTTGGGAGAGTGTAAGTGTCCAAGAATTTATCCATTTCTTCTAGATTTTCTAGTTTATTTGCATAGAGGTGTTTATAGTATTCTCTGATGTTAGTTTTTATTTCTGTGGGATCAGTGGTGATATCCCCTTTATCATTTTTTATTGCATCTATTTGATTCTTCTCTCTTTTCTTCTTTATTAGTCTTTCTAGTGGTCTATCAACTTTGTTGATCTTTTCAAAACACCAGCTCCTGGATTCGTTGGTTTTTTGAAAGGATTTTGTGTCTCTTTCTCTCAGTTCTGCTATGACATTAGTTATTTCTTGCCTTCTGCTAGCTTTTGAATGCGTTTGCTCTTGCTTCTCTAGTTCTTTTCATTGTGATGTTAGGGTGTCGATTTTAGATCTTTTCTGCTTTCTCTTGTGGGCATTTAGTGCTATAAATTTCCCTCTACACACTGCTTTAAATGTGTCCCAGAGATTCTGGTACATTGTGTCTTTGTTGTCATTGGTTTCAAAGAGCATCTTTATTTCTGCCTTCATTTTGTTATGTACGCAGTAGTCATTCAGGAGCAGGTTGTTCAGTTTCCATGTAGTTGTGCAATTTTGAGTGACTTTCTTAATCCTGAGTTCTAGTTTGATTGCACTGTGGTCTGAGAGACAGTTTGTTGTGATTTCTGTTCTTTTACATTTGCTGAGGATTACTTTACTTCCAATTATGTGGTCAATTTTGGAATAAGTGTGATGTGGTGCTGAGAAGAATGTATATTCTGTTGATTTGGGGTGGAGAGTTTTGTAGATATCTATTAGGTCTGCTTGGTGCAGAGCTGAGTTCAAGTCCTGGATATCCTTGTTAAACTTCTGTCTCATTAATCTGTCTAATATTGACAGTGGGGTGTTAAAGTCTTCCATTATTGTTGTATGAGAGTCTAAGTCTCTTTGTAGGTCTCTAAGCACTTGCTTTATGAGTCTGGGTGGTCCTATATTGGGTGCATATATATTTAGGATAGTTAGCTCTTCTTGTTGAATTGATCCCTTTACATTATGTAATGACCTTGTCTCTTTTGATCTTTGTTGGTTTAAAGTATGTTTTATCAGAGTCTAGGATTGCAACCCCTGCTTTTTTTTTTTTTTTTTTTTTCTTCCATTTTCTTGGTTGATCTTCCTGCATCCCTTTATTTTGAGGCTATGTGTGTCTCTGCACATGAGATGGTCTCCTGAATACAGTATTCTGATGGGTCTTGACTCTTTATCCAATTTGTTAATCTGTGTCTTAATTGAGGGATTTTGCCCATTTATATTTACAGCTAATTTTGTTATGTGTGAATTTGATCCTTTCATTATGACGTTAGCTGGTTATTTGGCTCATTAGTTTATGCAGTTTCTTCATAGCATCGATGGTCTTTACAATTTGTCATGTTTTTGCAATGGCTGGTACTGGCTGTTTCTTTCCATGTTAAGTGCTTCCTTCAAGAGTTCTTATAGGGCAGGCCTGGTGGTGAGAAAATCTCTGAGCATTTGCTTGTCTGTAAAGGATTTTATTTCTCCTTCACTTATGAAGCTTAGTTTGGCTGGATATGAAATTCTAGGTTGAAAATTATTTTCTTTAAGAATGTTGAATACTGGCCCCCACTCTCTTCTGGCTTGTAGGGTTTCTGCCAAGAGATCAGCTGTTAGTCTAATGAGCTTCCCTTTGTGGGCAACCTGTCCTTTCTCTCTGGCTGCCCTTAACATTTTTTCCTTCATTTCAACTTTGGTGAATCATCTGTTTTGGGGTTGCTCTTCTTGAGGAGTATCTTTGTGGTGTTCTCTGTATCTCCTGAATTTGAATGTTGGCCTGCCTTGATAGGTTGGGGAAGTTCTCCTGGATAATATCCTGAAGAATGTTTTCCCATTTGGTTCCATTCTCCCCATCACTTTCAGGTACACCTATCAAATGTGGATTTGGTCTTTTCATATAGTCCCACATTTCTTGGAGGCTTTGTTCATTTCTTTTTACTCTTTTTTCTCTAACCTTGTCTTCTCACTTTATTTCATTCATTTGATCTTCAATCACTGATAGCCTTTCTTCTGCTTGATCGAATCAGCTACTGAAGCTTATGCATGCATCATAAAGTTCTTGTGCCATGGTTTTCAACTCCATCAGGTCATTTAAGGTCTTCTCTACACTGTTTATTCTAGTTAGCCATTCTTCTGATCTTTTTTCAAGGTTTTTAGGTTCCTTGCGATGGGTTCAAACAACTTCCTTTAGCTTGGAGAAGTTTGTTATTACCTACCTTCTGAAGACTACTTCTGTCAACTCGTCAAGTCATTCTCCATTCAGCTTTGTTCCATTGCTGGCAAGGAGCTGCGATTCTTTGGAGGAGAAGAGGTGCTCTGGTTTTTAGAATTTTCAGCTTTTCTGCTCTGGTTTCTCCCCATCTTTGTGGTTTTATCTACCTTTGGTCTTTGATGCTGGTGACCTACAGAGGGGGTTCTGGTGTGAATGTCCTTTTTGTTGATGTTGCTGCTATTCCTTTCTGTTTTTTAGTTTTCCTTCTAACAGTCAGGTCCCTCAGCTGTATGTCTGTTGGAGTTTGCTGGAGGTCCACTCCAGACCCTATTTGCCTGGGTATCACCAGCAGAGGCTGCAGAACAACAAATGTTGCAGAACAGAAAATATTGCTGCCTGATCCTTCATCTGGAAGCTTCATCCCAGAGGGTCACCCATCTGTATGAGGTGTCTGTCGGCCCCTACTAGAAAGCACCTCCCAGTGAGGCTACATGGGGGTCAGGGACCCACTTGAGGAGACAGTATGTCCATTCTCAGAGCTCAAACGCCACACTGGAAGAACCACTGCTCTCTTCAAAGCTATCAGACAGGGATGTTTAAGTCTGTAGAAGTTGTCTGCTGCCTTTTGTCCTGCTATGCCCTGTCCACAGAGGTGGAGTCTATAGAGGCAGTAGGCCTTGCTGAGCTGCAGTGGGTCCACTCAGATCAAGTGTCCCAGCCACTTTGTTTTCCTACTCAAGCCTGAGCAATGGCGAATGCCCCTCCCCCAGCCAGGCTGCTGCCTCGCAGTTCAATCTCAGACTGCTGCACTAGCAGTGGGCAAGGCTCCATGGGCGTCAGAGCCACCAAGCCAGGCGCAGGAGAGAATCTCCTTGTCTTCCAGTTGCTAAGACCTTGGGAAATGTGTAGTATTTGGGTGGAGGTGTCCCATTTTTCCAGGTACAGTCTGTCACAGCTTCCCTTGGCCAGGAAAGGGAAATTCCCTCTCCCCTTGTGCTTCCCAGGTGAGGCAATGCCCCACTCTGATTCGATTCACCCTCCGTGGGCTGCACCCACTGTCCAACCAGTCCAAGTGAGATGATCCAGGCACCCCAGTTGGAAATGTAGAAATCACCCGTCTTCTGCATTGATCATGCTAGGAGCTGCAGACTGGAGTTGTTCCTATTCAGCCATCTTGGAACGGCTAAGTTAGGTTTTTAATCTTGTCTACCTATTAAGTTAGGTTGCAGTTTGTCCACAAGGACTTAAATATAGTATGGAATCCTTCTCAGGCCATATTTAGTTTGCTTTAACACCCTCTAAGAACTGCAAGAAGATAAGGATGTTCACTTTCATCACTCTTATTCAACAAGTACAATAAGTTCTTGCCAGAACAGTTAGGCAAGAGAAAAAATTGGAAAATTGGAAAAGCAGAAGTTAAATTATCTCTGTTCCCTGATAATATAGTCATATATCTAGAAAAACCTAAAGACTATACCAAAAACCTCAGAGTTGATAGGTGAATTCAGTAAAGTTTTAGGATACAATATTATATAAAGAGAAATCAATAGGATTTCTATACACCAATAACAATCTAGCCAACAACCAAATCAAGAAAGCAAACCCGTTTATAATAGGTACCAAAAAAAAAAAAAATACCTAGGAATAAATTTAACCAAAGAGGTGAAAGATCTATACAAAAAGAACTACAAAACACTGATGAAACAAATTGAAGGTGATACAAACAAATGGATAAACATTCTATACTCATGGATTTGAAGAATCAATATTTTTAAAATAAACATACTGTCCAGAGCAATTAACAGGCTTAATACAATTCCTATCAAATTACCAACATCAGTTTTCAGAGAATTAGAAAAAAATCCTAAAATTCATACAGAACCAAAAAAGAGCCCAAAAAGCTAAATCAATCCTAAGCAAAAAGAACAAAGCTGTAGACATCACATTACTGGACTTCAAATAATGTTACAGGGCTACAATGACCAAAACAACATCATACTGGTATAAAAATAGATACACAGATCAATGTAACAGAGCAGAGTGTCCAAAGATAAAGTCACATACCTACAACCAACAAATCTTCCACAAAGTCAACAAAAATATACACTGGGGAAATGTCACTGCATTCAATAAATAGTGCTAGGGAAATTGGACACATGCATTAATCTGTTTTCACACTGTTAATGAAGACATACCTGAGACTCAGAAGAGAGGTTTAATGGACTTACAGTCCCACATGGCTGGAGAGCCCTCACAATCATGGCAGAAGGCAAGAAGGAGCAAGTCACATTTTACATGGATGGCGGCAGGCAAAGAGAGAGAGAGCTTGAGCAAGGGAACTCCTCTTTTCAAAACCATCAGATCTCATGAGAATTATTCATTATTAGAAGAAAGAACCACCCCATGGTTTAATTACCTCCCACTGTGTCCCTCCCACAACACGTGGGAATTGTGGGAGTTACAATTCAAAATGAGATTTGGGTAGGGACACAGTCAAACTCTATCAATACCCATATACAGAAGAATGAAACTGGACCCATACCTTTCATCATATACAAAAATTAACTCAAGATAGATTAAAGACCTAAGTGTGAGACCTACAAGAATAAATAACCTAGAAAAAAACCTAGGACAAACTCTTCTGGACATCAGCCTAAGCAAAGAATTTATGACCAAATTCTCAAAAGCAAACACAACGAAAACAAAAATAGACAAATGGGACTTAATTAAACTAAAAAGCCTCTGCACAGCAAAAGAAACAATCAACAGAGTAAACAATCTACAGAATAGGAGTGAATATTTGCAAACTATGCATCTGACAAAGGACTAATATTCAGAATCTACAAGGAACTCAAACAACTCAAAACGGAAAAAACAAGTAATCCCATTAAAAAGTGAGCAAAGAACATCGGCATTTTTAAAAAGAAGACATACAAGGAGCCAACAAGCATATGAAAAAATGCTCAAAATTACTAATCAGAAAAATGCAAATTAAAACCACAATAAGGTACTATCTTATACTAGTCAGAATCGTCATTATTATAAAGTCTAAAAACAATAAATATTGCCAAGAATGCAAAGAAAAAGGAATGCTTATACACCACGGGTGGGAATTTATATTAGTACAACCTTTATGGAAAACAGTGTGGAGATTTCCCAAAGAATTAAAAATTCATCCAGCAATTCCACTATTGGTATCTACCCAAAGGTAAAGAAATCATATCAAGAAGATTCCTGCTCTCATATGTTTATCATAGCACTATTCGCAATAGCAAAGATATGGAACCAACCTAAGTGTCCATCATCATATATATACACACTATGGAATACTACTGAGCCATAAAAAAGAATAAAATCATGTATTTTGCAGCAACATAGATGGAACTGGAGACCATTATCCTAAGTGAATTAATGCAGAAACAGAAAGTCAGAAAACACATGTTCTCACTTATAAGTGGCAGCTAAACAATTGGTATACATGGACATAAAGAAGGTAATAATAGACATTGAAGACTACAAAGCAGGGGCAGATGAGACAGTGTGAGCTCAGGGCATGAGGGCTGAAAAGTTATCCATTGGGTGCAATGTTCACTATTCAGTGATGGGTACACTAAAAGCCTAGGCTTCACCAGTACACAATGTAAGAATCGGGCGCTTATACCCACCAAATATGTTAAAATAAAATAACCTCTTTCCCCTTCCTCACCAATACCAATAATATCACAGATAAAGAAGGTAGTTCATAGGGTAGCTCTGAGCTATGAGAAGGTAGCTCATAGTACCAGACCCTGAGGCAAAGTTTTCATGTTAGCAGGGCTCAGATGCATCTCCTCCCCTTGCACCAAGATTCGAGAGACTATAGGCAATCATCTCAGAATTTTATTGCTGGAAGGATACTGATCACTTTACCATTTAGTAAACAAACAGGAAGGAGTGTTTATATGTCCAACTTTACATACCTAGTTAGTAACACATTGAAAACTAGAAGACAAGCTTTTTAAATTTTTGGTCCAGTATTCTTTCCATGTAATGCTGCTGTTCCTACCTTCCTTCTGGAACATTTTCAGCAGAAAAAGCAGATTGGCCTAGTGGAGTGAGACCAAGTTTCAAAGAAAATTACTATGACTCTTGGCCAAGGTCCTAAACTTAAGTTTGCAGAATGGGATAACACTTAATTTGTAATCAACAAAGCTTGACTTCTAATGAAGTTTTCATCATTAGGCAATGTTTCATACTGTTTTTGAGCCCTGCAGTTACTGGGCCATGTACTGCCAAATCACATTTACTATTGTTTTATTCATTTTATGAAGTGCTGAGCACCCAGGCAAGCTTCCACATGTATTCCCATTCCCACCCTGTTCTGAACACATCCTAGCTTTGTGTAAGTTTTCTTACAAGCTTATGATTACAATCCTAGGTGTATTTTTTTTTAATAAGTCATACTTCTTGCTTCAGAGAAAAAAAATTCTTCAAACACAACTACTGATTTGCATCTTGCAAATGGCATAATTATAAACTCTTTCCTAGAGAAAGCATCAAAAGAACAAAATTTTGCTAATATCTATATATTGTACACACAAAGCTCAGGCAAAATCTCAGAAATAGCTCACTGATATTTATTTTCTGATATTTGTTGGTCATCCTCTTCTGAAATGAGAGTCCTCATGCAAGAGGAAAATAATATTATTATATATTTCTAAATCAGCCTCCCATAAATATGGATGGCTTTCTAATATATGAGACTGGTTGCTTCTCAGTCTTTGGCTAAGAGCAAATATGGTATCTAATGTATGAGAATAAGGTTGATTTCTTTATGCTTTAATTAAAAATAATAAAATTAATGTCTGAAATCCAATTGTCCTTATGCTCTTGATCTTAGCTTTTCAGCTTCTAATCACTCTTTTTCTAAGCTAACTACTGCTTTACTTTACCATTTTTGCCTCAGGTAAAGCTCATTCTCCTCTTCTTTATTTTTGTATCTAGTTACACAGTCAGAAGAACAGACATAGTTCAAAAGAAAAATATTGAGTCCAATATTCCAATCGCTTAAACCTTCTGGAAAATAAATGATTTCCTGTGCTCTTTGTAACCGTGAGTACGTGGCCTTTTACATGAAGGTGAAGGGTGAAAATTTACAAGTCACAGTCTTGACAGCCATGAAACTAATGAAGGCAAACATCCATGCTGATGTAAGCTGGTCAGCATGGTATTTCACTATAGAAAAGTGCCAAGTCATTATTAAATCTCAAATGTTATAGCTGGAGACTTAATAGCCTCACCCCAAGCCATTATTATTTCTTTGCCTAAACACAGTTTGCTAGAATTCCCTCTGCTGTGAAAATAAATTGCTGATTAGCCAAATGGGACTTAAGCCTCCCTTCACTGGTCTAGTAAATAGGGTTCCCAAGCTATGTGCCACTCACTCCCTCAAGTACTTTTGAGCACAATTTCTTTCACAGGAAGCATCACCTCTCTACAGTCCTATACCAAGAAACCAAAATGATGAAAGGCTGAGTCGTTAATTTGCAACTCTTTCTTAATTGAGATCACATTCAAGAATGAGAAAATACTTGACAAAGAAAAATAAACCAGCTTTCAATGTACCCTGTTCTTTGCAGCACCTGCTGTCTATTCCCAGATTAAGCTGAATAAATACCGTTTTCATGAAGATCCTACGGAGCCTATGCAGATTTAACAGCATTTCTTGCCCTTCTTTGCCTCCTATCCCCTGCCACCACCATAACTGTGTAAAATTCTGAAAAACTGCAATTTGGGCCCTTATGAAAAAACATTTCATATGATGAAATTTACTAAATTTCTAGCTCCTGTTCAGTTTCCACATGGACAAAAATAACTGCCATGAAGGCCCACAAATTTGGAAGTCAACATTTAGAAATTTCTTAGAAAGAGAGGTGGATGATGGAAGAAAGTGAAAATACGGCTGGCATTTCATCTCTGTCTTCGTGGCAAAAAGAGAATTGTTTCTGAATCAGCAGTAGAGGGGGAAGAAGCTCAGCATGAAATTTCTTGTGCATCTGATTCGCCAATGGAGTCAAAACATTGAGTACAGCTGATAACAAGAAGCACAAGAAAAGAAGGGACACATGGTTCCAAACTAAGAATGTTACCTCTGGTTTCTGGTAAGAAGGGAATTGCAAGACATTTTTTGGCACAAAATCAGAACACAGTTTGAATGCAAAGTAAAAATGTTCAAAAGAAAGATGCTTTAGACCATACCTAGGAAACTCTTCACAGGTAAGCATATGTTTGTAGTTAACATAATCTGTCCAAACAAGAGAGCCTTGTTTCATCAGACAAGTGTCTGTTCTGATGACCCAGGTACTAAGCTAGCAGGGAACATCTTTGCTGAAAATAGGGGGAGAAAGCCTTATACCTGCTCAGAAAATATATTCTCCTGTTGATGGAAAGGAAAAGAATATGAGAAGAAGAAAAGTGTAATTACTGAGCCTCTGACTATCTCTGCAAATACTTTCTTCCCCTCTTTGCTTCTCTTGGTTTCTCACTGCCCCTCTGTGTTTTTACACTTTGTCATCTCTTTGAACTTTTGATGAATATTCATGTCTCCATAGTGATGTGGCTGTACTATGATTAAGAACAGACTGAAGTACTTAATATAGCCTCTTCTGATAAAGGAAACTGTTGGGTAGCAAGCCATCCATGTTAATGAGGGACATTTTACTATGACTAGCTAATGAGTAAAACTGTAGGGTCTAGACCTACAGAGAAAATTCGATTGCCTTATCACAACATCACCATTCCCTAAATGTATTTGGGAGATACCACCAGTAACAATTCTTCTAACGCATTTGTCAGCTAATCAGTCACATTTACAGATCAAATATTTATTGAGCTGGGTTTTATCCTAGGCACAAGGTAAAAGAGGAAAAAGCAGACATAAAAACCTTATACTTGGGCTGGGCGCGGAGGCTCACACCTGTAATTCCAGTACTTTGGGAGGCCAAGGCGGGCGGATCATGAGGTCAGAAAATCGAGGCCATCCTGGCTAACATGCGAAACCCCGTCTCTACTAAAAATACAAAAAACATTAGCCGGGCGTGGTAGCAGGCGCCTGTAGTCCCAGCTACTTAGGAGGCTGAGGCAGGAGAATGGCATGAACCTGGGAGGCGGAGCTTGCAGTGAGCCGAGATAGAGCCACTGCATTCCAACCTGGGCAACAGAGTGAGACTCCATCTCAAAAAACAACAACAACAACAAAAAAAAAACTTATACTTAAACCTTAAGAGTCTAGGGCAAGTGCGTTCTGCAGATCATCTGCAGCTACTGTGGAAGCTTCTCTTCACAGCCTCTTAAAACACCAGCCACTCAAGCAGCATTACCAACCAGGTAAGGTTGACGGGACGAGTAAGGGCTGAAATTCAACTTGTACTCTGCTCTCCAAAATCTGCCCTAACCAGAGGAGACATCTTTTAAAAAGTCACACAAAGGCAGCACCAGAAGCTGTAGCCCTGTTTTAAAGCAGAGGTTCCCCTTCCACATGAGTTATTGCATCTTTCCTTCCCTGGGTGTTTCCCAGTGATGCAAAGGCCATACCCACTTGTCAGACCTCAGCCATGGACCTACATGCTAGAGCTGAAGTGAATAATGTAACTTACACCAGAAAACAAAAATCTATATACCAGTGGAACCATAACAGCACAGCCGATCTCAGATTCCTTAGAGGTTTTGCCTTAAACCACATACTTAGTTGTCATTTTATTTTAAAGTTCCAGAACAGCTTTTCTGAGTTAGTATGCATTCTGAAGGTGAGAGTCCTTTGTCCAGAGTACATCCAATTTTATCATACACATTTTTCACATAATAAGGAAGGCAAGAGCCTTTCTCCAACTGACTTACTACATTCCTATACTTATTATTAGTAAATATGCAAAAAAAAAAAAAACAAATACAAAAAGGGCTTTGAAGAAAGCCAGGTTTGAGTGAATTATTTGCTGATAGAGATATACAATTTCATTCATACAGTTGATTTCCTGCTAGCTAGTTCCTTAGATTATAGGAAATGGATATGGCATGTTTTTGTTATGTGTCTGCTGCCTCTGTTGCAAAGATAAACCTTAATTGGCAAGCCTTTAACATCTAATGGTATTTTATGTTATGGTCTTATAGAAATAATCTGTCTGGGCTTTGTGACAAAGTTGTTGTATAATAATGGAAGAAAAGTTGTGATAATGCATGCGTTCTTGTTTTGGTACTAAAAATTTACACTAGCTTTAGTCAAAACAAATTTGGATTCTATTGCTTGAAAATGTACTTTTTATTCCTTTGATTATAAAAAAATTTGGGGTAAAAGCTTATAAAGCTAATTTTATATGAAGTTCTCTAGCAAGTTATTTATAATGTGATTTTTCCATGAATTATTTGAAATCTGTTTAGCCTGTAAAGATAGCCCATCCAAAAAAAGTCAGAGTATTTTGTATTTTAACTCAAGTCCTGGATTGCCTCTCACTGCCCATGATTCAAGAGCAACTAGAAACTATAGCCAAATTCAGTTTCTATCTATGATTAAAGACCGGTTTCAAATGGACAAGCAAGCAGCAGTCAACATATGCATTAAATGGTGCCTAATAATTGTTAATCTTTCTGACTGCTTCATCAAATAAATTAGCTGTGTCATTCTTTCAACACAAGTTTTCCTCACTGCCATGATATGCTTCAAGTTATGTCATATGAAATTGTTCTTTTGGAAATAAATCAAAAACCATGCAAACACAAAACAAAACAAAAAAACTGTAGTCTTTAATATACAAGGAAGAGAATCCTGAGGATATAAACTAATGGCATAGGTCAAAGCCAAATGTATTCATATTAGATAGCCTCCAGAGAAGCTCCCTCAAAGACCTGCTATAGTTTGAACATTTGTCCCCTCCAAAATTCATGGTGAAATTTAATCACCAATGTACCAGTATTGAGAGGTGAAGCCTTTAAGAGGTGATTGGATCATGAGGGTTCTGCCTTCATGAATGGATTAATCCAATAATGAATCAATGGGCTAATGGTTTAATGGTTTATCATGGGAATGGGACTGGTGACTTTAAAAGAAGAGTAAGAAGCCTGATCTAGCATGCTTAGCCCCCTCACCATGTGATGTCCCACACTACCTCAGGACTCTGCAGAGAATCCCCACCAGCAAGAATGGTCTTACCAGTTGCATCTTCTTGACCTTGGACTTTCAGGCCTCCAGAACTATAAGGAAACAAATTTTATGTCATACAAATTACCCAGTTTTAGGCATTCTATTATAAGTAACATAAAACAGACTAAGACAAGACCCCTTCCTCATAAACCAACAGAAATACATCTCATAACTCTTCTTCAACCCCAGCCTAAGTTCCAAGGAGCCACAAAGTGGAGAAAAGCCTAGACCCAAATTCCTGAAATGCCTGATTCCTCTTCCTCAGCAGACTATATGTCTCTGGTCCTTTAAGATGTGTCTGATATATTTTCTTCTCTCAAACCCTTTATCTGACTCCACACATCTCCTTCAGCCTGACTTAGGTATGGCTCCATCTTAGCACTTAACATAGTAACACAAATATCTGTTAATATGTCTTTCATTCCACTACAATATTAGTTTCTTGAGGTCAGTAACTGTGTATTTGAGTCTCTGTATTCCTAGTACCAGCCATGATACTTGGAACATAATAAATGCTTAATAAAAATTTGCTGAATATAAGAACCAGGAACATAAAAATGAAGCAACTTTAAGTATTATTAAACTTTAAGTTTAATAATAATAAATAAATTAAAAAAAAAAAAAAGAAAATGTAGTGATCCATCTAGTTCTTCAGGGAGTTAATAGGTAAAACAGGTATTCCCAAGCAGTCATTTGCTGGAGGAAATGTACTGCTTCATTTTTATGTTCCTGGTTCTTATATTCAGCAAATTTTTATTAAGCATTTATTATGTTCCAAGTATCATGGCTGGTACTAGGAATACAGAGACTCAAATACACAGTTACTGACCTCAAGAAACTAATATTGTAGTGGAATGAAAGACATATTAACAGATATTTGTGTTACTATGTTAAGTGCTAAGATGGAGCCATACCTAAGTCAGGCTGAAGGAGATGTGTGGAGTCAGATAAAGGGTTCAAAAGGTGGGTTCTTTTCAAAGTTTCAATCATTTTGAACAACTCCCATAGTTTAGTCATCTCCATTTCAAGGATGATCATATGTAAATGTGGTGAGCTTTTTTATTAATAGTTCATTCAACACCTCGCACATGTCTGATCAGTCCAGAAGAGCCAATATGGTATAGAATGCTACCTGTAGGTTTCCTTATGGAAGAAGCTAGCAGCAGGAATAGTTACCAATTAACTGCTTAACTGTGAATTTCTCCAGTTTTCCAAATCAATTTCTTTTTATCTCAGCTTCTAACATCTTTATGTCCTAAGAAGCTTGCTTATTTGACTCACAGGCAGAATTGTCATTTCTACTCCTTAGTTACTCATGTTAGCTGAAAGAATAACATGTTTCAAAAATATTGTTCTCCACTATTTGCTTTCATTTAACCAAATGTAGCCTTACTTTGTTAAGCTCTTGAATAAGTTTGCAATTCCATTTCTGAACACAAATCTACATTCATGAAAATGGATAGTCTTTATGCTCCTGAAAATTACATTCTGTTACTTCTTTAATGGAAAAGGATGCATATATTGCCTTTGACTAAGCTGCCTTTGTGTAGATTTATGAAAAATTGGCAATTCCAAAAGATTGGATCTTGATATGTCTGTCTTATAAACCCATGAAGTTCTTTGATCTCCAGTTTGAATCACTAAGGTAAGCTTTTCATGAGCTGCAACAGCAGGCTTCGTTTCTCCATCTGCTGCACAGCACTACAGAGATGCCACAGGCCTAAGGAAAGTAAGAAACAGAAATAGAAAGAAAATTTCTCTGTTTTTTTTAAGTGCCTGGAGCAAATCAAACCCTCAAGTCTAGCTGCTAAAGAGGCAAAATCTATCCGCATTTCCAAGGGAAAAGATGGGTCAGTTACCCAAACATAGGAAAATGCCCTTATGCAAGACAGAAGATAAAATAAAATAAAGTACAAAGAAATTCTAAATTGCTATAATGTTAAAAACCTAAAATTATAAGTTAACCATTAGGAAGACTTCTTTTTAAGGGCTCTCTCTCCCTTGCTTTGCTATAAAAATCACACTTTATGAAAGTGGAACAAGAAACTACGCCCCCAAACAGTGACAAAACATTATTTTCAATTTCATGAATGCAAACACACTACTTGATATTTGGTTCCTCGACCAGGTCATTAGCCATGCAAAGAAATGAAATCCTGGGTGTCATATGCCCAAATTAAAAAGAAATCAGCCTACTGACTCCTTAACCAAGGTTGACAAGCTATCCAGAAGGAAGGCTGTGTCCATTAAAATAATGTGTCTATTATTATCCTTTCTCTGTGTTATTATTCTATTCTTAGCTGGCAGAGTTACTCTATCCACATGAAAGCATCAGTCCAACTTCTGACTGACCACAAGAGCACTGATTAATATCGACACAGGAGGAGTCCTGTTAAAACTGCAGGATCTTCCTCCAAACAGCTCAGTCACACAAAGCCAAACTTGCTACTGTTGTAACCAGAATATATAGCTTGTTATTTTTAATTATATCCCATCCATAGTTAGGTCTTTCCTTTGGAACACTGGATTATTATTCAGCAACATTTGAATGACAGGGGTGTGCATAGGATGCCTCCTATGTTAGATTTGCTCATCAATTCATGATAGCTAAAATGAAAGTCAAAGCACACAATGGGTATTAAGATCTTAATTTCAGTCAAACAGCATTACCCCTGCAACACAATACATCACAAATTTAAATACATGGATGCTAAGACCTACATTTCAAAGCCTATGGACTCGTAAGAAATTTTACAATTCAAAGTGAATTCTAAATGTTTTTGACATGTTGATGGACACTTGGAGAGCTTTTGTGCCTCTGGTTTTTGTTTGCTTTTAGAGTCAGTATTGGGTAGATTCAAAGCAGTGGTTCCCAAACCAGGGTTCAGTTTTATCCCCCAGGGGATTTGACAGTGTCTCGAGAGATTTTTAATTGTTATTAATGTAAATGGATGGAGAAGACAGGTGCCACTGAATATAGCCCTTAGTGACCAGGAACGCTGCTAAACATCCTCCCCCACACAGGACAGCCCTCACAACAAAGAAACATCTGGTTCAACATGTCAATAGTACCATGCATGAGTGAGAAAAACAGGGTAAGAGGAAAATAACAATAAGAAATTTTTATTTGTTTAAAGTTATTATTTTATCCAATTAATGCATTACCTAATATTAAAAGTTAAATAGCACTAATAGAACCTCTCATGAAAAAAATAGACATCCTCTGCCTGCTTTTTCCTGTCTTGAGTTTTCCTTCTCAAACATGACATTATTTCCTCTGGCTACCGTTTATTTCTAAAGTATATACTTATACCAAAAATTCTTGAGTTAAGCAAGTTTAGATATTATTGTTATTGACACTTTATTTTGCAACGAGATGATTTAGCACTCTTTTAACATCTCACTTTTTCACTTTCTTCTCTAACTTTATCTTTTTTCCCTGTTTTTCATTTCTCTCTGGAAGATTTTTCTAACTTTATTTCCAACCCTTTTATTGAACTTTAATTTCAGCTGCTTTAATTTTATTACCAAAGGCTCTTCCTTGATCTCTTTTCACTTATTATTCCTTTTATTATTATTATTAGCAACTTGTTTTTGCTTCAGGAATAAAACATCTCCTCATATTTCTTTAATGTTATAAGCTACATCCTTTTGGATATTTTCCTTTGCTCACTGCTTTGTTACTATTTCCTTTGAGATCTGTTTTTGTTTGCTTTTGATAGTCAATCTGTCTAATATGGGAACATTTACTTAGTGATATTTTGCTGTCCATTTATGTTTAAAAGTTAGAAATTGAAAAGCTGTGCATGCATGGGTAGGGTTTGCCTACTAGGGACGTCACAGAGCTCAATCTGGTGGTAACTGGCGATACTGATGGTCATCCCAACTGCCAGTCCCATCCTGCCTATTCATCAGGATAGGCTATGCCCAAACAAACAAACAAATTCATGGTTCAACACACTGGGGCAGTGTGTTCACTACAAATCAAAGTGGCTCTTTAGGGCAGGTATACTTATGATAGCTCAGCCATCTAGGCTGCTTCCAGGTTGTAGTTCCTTCACACCAAAACACAGCTTCTATGGTCACCACAGAACAGTGACCGTATCACTTTCCTTCACATCCCATTGGCCAAAAACAGCTTCATGACTTCATCTAACTGCAAGAGGTTGGGGGACATTTGAATATTTAGCAGGGAGCCATTCAGCCGCTCCATTGGTTTGACTCACATCTTTACAAGGGATATATCTTTTTTGTGTTTAGTTTTTTTGTGTGTGGGTGGGTACATAGTAAGTATATATATGGGCTACATGAGGTATTTTGATACTGGCATGCAATGGTAATAATCACACCAGGATAAACGGGGTATCTATCACTTCAAGCATTTATCCTTTGTGTGACAATCAATCAAATTATAATCGTTTATTTTTAAACGTACAATTAAATTGTCTTTGACTATACTCACCCTGTTCTGCTAGCAAATACTAGGTGTTACTCATTCTTTCTAATTTTTTTTGTACCCATTAACCATCCTCACTTACCCCAATGCTTCTACTACCCTTCCCAGCAGCCAGTAACCATTTTTCTACTCTCTATCTCCATGGATACAATTATTTTAATTTTTAGCTCCCACAAATATGTGAGCATATGCAGTTTATCTTTCTGTGCTTGGCTTATTTTACTTAACATAATGACCTCCAGTTCCATTCATGTTGTAATAAATGACAGAATCTCATCTTTTTATGGCAGAATAATGTCCCATTGTGTATATGTACCACATTTTCTTTATCCATTCATCTGTTGCTGGACACTTAGGTTGATTCCAAGTCTTGGCTATTGTGCATAGTACTGCAATAAACATGGGAGTGCAGATATCTCTTTGATATACAGATTTTCTTTCTTTTTGGTATATCCCTAGCAGTGGGATTGCTAGATCCTATGGTAACTCTATTTTTAGTTTTCTGAGGAACATCCAAACTATTCTTCATAGTGGTTGCACTAATTTACATTCCCACCAACATTTCCCTTTTCATCACGTCCTTGCCAGCATTTGTCATTATCTAACTTTTGGATATAAGCCATTTTAACTAGGGTGAGGGAACATTTTATTAGTTTTGATTTGCATTTCTCTGGTGATCAATGATGTTGGGCACTTTTTCATACACCTGTTTGTCATTGGTTTGTCTTCTTTTAAAAATTGTCTACACAAATATTTTACACATTTAAAAATCAGATTATCAGATTTTTTTCCCCATAGAGTTGAGCTCTTGATATATTCAGGCTATTAATCCCTTGTCAGATGGTTAGTTTGCAAACATTTCCTCCCACTCTATGAGCTCTCTCTTCACTTTGTTGATTGTTTCCTTTGCTATGCAGAAACTTTTTGACTTGATGTGATCCCATTTCTCTATTTCTGCTTTGGTCACTTGTGCTTTTGGGGTATTACTCAAGAAATCTTTGCCCAGTCTAGTGTTCTGGAGAGCTTCTCCAATGTTTTGTTGTTTGCTTGTTGGTTTTGAGATGGAGTCTCATTCTGTCACCCAGACTGGAGTGCAGTGGCGCCATCTCAGCTCACTGCAACCTCTGCCTCTCGGGTTCAAGCTATTCTTCTGCCTCACCCTCCTGAATAGCTGGGATTACAAGCACACACCACTACGCCTGGCTAATTTTCTGTATTTTTAGTAGAGATGGGGTTTCACCATATTGGACAGGCTGGTCTCAAACTCCTGACCTCAGGTGATCCACCTGCCTCGGCCTCCCAAAGTGCTGGGGTTACAGTTGTGAGACAATTGTGCCTAGCAAGTGATTTCTTTTAGTAGTTTCATAGCTTAAGGTCTTAGATTTAAGTCTTTAATTCATTTTAATTTGATTTTTGTATATGGTGAGAGATAGGAGTCTAGTTTCATTCTTTTGGATATGGATATCTGGTTTTCCCAGCACCATTTATTGAAGACTGTTCTTTTCCCCCCATGTATGCTATTGGCACCTTTGTCAAAAATAAGTTCACTATAGATGTATGGATTTATCTCTGGGTTTTCTACTCTGTTTCACTAATCTATATGTCTTTTTATGCTAGTACCATACTGCTTTGGTTATTATAGCTCTGTAGTATTCTTTTTTTTTTTTTTTTTTTTGAGACAAAGTCTCCCTTTGTTGCCCAGGCTGGAGTACAATGGTGCAGTCTTGGTTCACTGCAACCTCCCCCTCCCAGGTAAAAGTGATTTTCCTACCTCAGCTTCCTGAGCAGCTGGGACTACAGGCCCACACCACCACCCCCAGCTAATTTTTGTATTTTTAATAGAGACGGGGTTGCACCATGTTGACCAGGCTGGTCTTGAATTCCTGACCTCAAGTGATCCACCCACCTCAGCCTCCCAAAGTGCTAGGATTACAGGGGTGAGCCACTACACCCTGCCAGCTCTGTAGTATAATTTGAAGTCAGGTAATGCAACTCCTCCAGTTTTGTTCCTTTTACTTAGGATGGTTTTGGCTGTTCTAGGTCTTTTGTTTGTTCCTACAATTTTTTTTTTATGGATTTTTCTTCTATTTCTGTGAAGAATGTCACTGGTATTTTGATAGTGATTGCATTAAATCTGTAGATTGCTTAGGGTAGTATGGACATTTTGACACTATTGATTCTTCCAACCTATGAACATGAAATATTTTTGCATTTTTTGTATCTTCTTCAATCTCTTGCATCAATGTTTTATAGTTTCATTGTAGAGATCTTTTACTTCTTTAAGTTAATTTCTAGGTATTTTATTTTGTTTGTAGCTATTGTAAATGGGATTACTTTCTTTATTTCTTTTTCAGATTGTTCACTGTTGGCATATAAAAATGTTACTGATTTCTGTATGTTGATTTTGCATCATGCAACTTTACTGAATTGGTTTACCAATTAATTAAACGGTTTTTTTGTGGAATCTTTAGGCTTTTCCAAATATGATTGTATTACCTGTAAGCCAGGATAATTTGACTTCTTCCTTTTCAATTTCGATGCCCTTTACGTCTTTCTTTTATCCGATTGCTCTAGCTAGGACTTCTAGTACTGTGTTGAATAGCAGTGGTGAGAGTGGGCATTTTTGTTGTGTTCCCAATCTTAGAGGAAGACTTTCAGTTTTCCCTCATTCAGTATACTAGTTGTGGGTGTGTCATATATCACTTTGATTTGTTGAAGTGTGTTCCTCCTACATCCAGGTTTTTTTCTTTTCTTTATGGTTTTTATCATGAAAAGATGTTAAATTTTATCACCATATAAGGTAATATATATTATATTATAGGTAATATAATCTTATAGTTTTCACTGTATCACATATATTTTGGTATGTTGTGTGTTCATTATTATTTGTTTCAAGAAATGTTTCAATTTCCTTTTTAATTTCCTCATTGACCCACTGGTCATTTAGGAGTATATTGTTTAATTTCCATGTGTTGGTGTCGTTTTCTAAATTTCTCTTGTTATTGATTTCTAGTTACATTCTACGCGGTCAGAGAAAATGCTTGATATTTCCATTTTTGAATGTTTTAAGATTTGTTTGTGACCTACCTTATGGTCTTTCCCTTATTATCCATGTGCTGAAGATAAGAATGTGTATTTTACAGCCAGTGGGTGAAATGTTCTGTAAATACCTATTAGGTCCATTTGATCTATAACACAGATTAAGTTCAATGTTTCCTTGTTGATTTTCTGTCTGGAAGATTTGTCCAGTTCTGAAAGTGGGGTCTTGAAGTCTCCAGCCATTATTTTATTGGGGTCTTTCTCTCTCTTTAGCTTTAATAGTATTTGCTTTAAATATCTGGGTGCCAGTGTTAGGTGCATTTATTTTTACAATTGTTATATTCTCTTGCCGAATTGACTCCTTTGTCATAATATAGTGACTTTCTTTGTCTCTTCCTATAGTTTTTGTCTTGAAACCTATTCTGTCTCATGTAAGTGTAGCTACTCCTACTCTTTTTCAGTTTCTATTTATATAGGATCTTTTCAATCTCTTTAGTTTCCATCTGTGTGTATTTTTATAGGTGAAGCATGTTTCTTATAGGCAACAGATCATTGGATCTTGTTATTTAATTCATTCAGCCGCTCTATGTCTTTTAATTGGAGAGTTTAGTTCATGTACATTCAATGTTATTATTACTCATTAAGGTTGATAAATAAGGACTACTCCTACCATTTTATTATTTGTTTTCTGGTTGTTTTGTGGTTTTTGTTTTTTCTTCCTTCTGGTCTTGCTTTTATTGAAGGTAATTTTCTCTGGTGGTGTGAATTAATTTCTTGCTTTTTATTTATTGTATATCTGGTGTATGGTTTTTTCATATGAGGTTACTATGAGGCTTGCAACTGCTATCTTATAACCCATGCTTTTAAGCTAATAATAACACTGTTTGCATAAACAAACAAGCAAAGAGAAACCCAATAAACACTTTAAACTTTACCTGACAAAAACCTTAACTTTCTTCCCCAGCTTTTTAACATTTTGTTTTTTCTATTTATGTCTTATTGTACTATGTCTTGAAAAGTTGTAGTCTTATTTTTTTATTGCTTCATTGTTTAGTCTTTCTACTTAAGAGTAGTTTACACACCACAGTTACAGTCTTATAATATTCTGTTTTTCTGTGCACTGTTAGCACAGTTTTCTACTTTCAGATGATACCTTACTGCTTTTTAATGTCTTCCTTTTCTTTCTGATGGAAGTACTTTCTTTAGCATTTCTAATAGGACAGGTCTGGTGTTGAAGAAACCCCTGCTTTTGTCTGGGAAAGTCTTTATTTCTTCTTCTGTTTAAAGGATATTTCAATGAGATAAACTTACTCTAGGGTAAAAGGGTTTTTTTTTATCCTTCAGCACTTTAAATATGTCATACCACTCTCTCCTGGCTAATAAGGTTTCTACTGAAAAATCTGCTTTTGCTACTTTTAGAATCCTTTCTTTATCCTTGGCCTTTGGGAGACTGGTTATTAAATGCCTTGAGGTAGTCTTTTGGTTAAAACTGCTTAGTGTTTCATTACTTTCTTGTAGTTACATATTGATAACTTTCTCTAGATTTTGAAAGTTCTCTGCTCTTATCCCTTTGAATAAACTGAAGGGGGCCTGCCCCTCCACACCTGTGGGTATTTCTCATTAGGTGGAGACGAGAGACTGAGAAAAGAAATAAGACACCGAGACAAAGTACAGAGAAAGAACATTGGGCCCAGAGGACCAGCACACTCAGCATGCGAAGACCTGCACCAGCACTGGTCTCTGAGTTCCCTCAGTATTTATTGACTATTTTCACTATTTCGGCACGGGGAGTGCAGCAGGAGAACAGAGTGATGGTGGGAAGAAGGTCAGCAGGAAAACATATGAGCAAAGGAATCTGCATCATAAATAAGTTCAGGGGAAGCTACTGTGCTCAGATGTGCATGTAGGCTAAATTTATGTTTCTCTTTACCCAAACATCTCACTGTAGCAAAGAGTAAGACAGCAGTATCACCACCAGCATATCTCGCCTCCAGCCACAGGGTGGTTTTCTCCTATATCAGAATAGAATGAATGGTCCTTTTATACCAGACATTCCATTCCCAGGAATATGCGGGAAACAGAGGCCCTCCTCTTATCTCAACCGCAAAGAGGCCTTCCTCTTTTACTAATCCTCCCCAGCACAGATCCTTTACAGGTGTCAAGCTGGGGGATGGTAAGGTCTTTCCCTTTCCACGAGGCCATATCTCAGGCTGTCTCAGTTGGGGGAAACCTTGGACAATACCCAGGCTTTCTCAGGCAGAGGTCCCTGCGGCTTTCTGCAGTGCATCGTGTCCCTGGTTAATAGAGAATGGAGAATGGCAATGACTTTTACCAAGCATACTGCCTGCAAATATATTGTTAACAAGGCACATCCTGCACAGCCCTAAATCCCTTAAACCTTGATTCAATACAGCACATGTTTCTGTGAGCACAGGGTTGGGGCTAAAGTTACAGGTTAACAGCATCTTAAAGCAGAACAATTTTTCTTAGTACAGATCAAAATGGAGTTTCTTATGTCTTCCTTTTTCTACATAGGCACAATAACAGTCCGATCTCTCTTCCTTTCCCTCACAAAACTCTCTACCTCTATCTCTTTCTCTATGTCCTTTTTAAGGCCAATAATTCTTAGATTTTCCCTGTTGAGACTATTTTCTAGATCCTGTAGGCATGCTTCGTTGTTTGTTTGGGGTTTTTTTGTCTCCACTGATGGTGTATTTTCAAATAGCTTGTCTTCAAGCTCCCTAATTCTTTCTTCTGCTTGATCAATTTTGCTATTCAAAGACTCTGATGCACTCTTTTGTATGTGAGTTGCATTTTTCAACTCCAGAATTTCTGCTTGATTCTTATTTTAATATACTTATTAAGTTTATCTAATAGAATTTTGAACTCCTTCTCTGTATTATCTTGAATTTCTTTGAGTTTCCTCAAAACAGCTATTTTGAATTCTCTTTCTGAAAGATGATATATATCTCTGTTTCTCCAGGATTGGTCTCTGGTGCCTTATTTAGTTCATTTGTTGGGGTCATATTTTCCTGGATGGTCTTGTTGCTTGTAAACGTTTGTCTGTCTCTGGGTATGGAAGAGTTGGGTATTTTTTGTAGTCTTCTCAGTCTGGGATTGTTTGTACCTGTCATTCCTGGGAAGGCTTTCCAGACACTTGTAAGGACTTGGGCATTGCTATCTAAATCATATCTGCATTAGGGGCACCCCAAGTACTGTAACACTGTGGTTCTTATAGACTTATAGAGGTGCCATTTTGATGGTCTTGGATAATATCTGAAAGAATTTTCTGGACTACTAGGCAGAGACTCTTTTCTTCTTCCTTTACTTTCTCCCAAAAAACAGAGTCTCTCTGTAATGAGCTACCTGAAGCTGGGAGTGACGTGACAAAAGCACTCCTGTGACCATCAGCACTGAGACAGTGCTGGGTCAAACTTGAATCCAGCACAGCACTGGGTATCATCCAAGGCCTGCTGTAACCACTATGTGGCTATTGCCTATGTCTGCTCAGGGCTCTGGTCTTCTATAATCAGCAAGTGGTGAAGTCAACTAGGCTTGTGTTCTTCCCTTCAGGACGGGGAGTTCCCCCAGGCCCTGGGGAGGTCCAGAGGTGCTGTCCAGGAGCCAGGGACTGGAGTCAAATACCTTAGAAGTCTACCTGGTTTTCTATTGTAATGTGGCTGAGCTGGCATTCAAACCATGAGACATAGATTTTCCTGCTTGTCCCTCCCCTTTCCACAGGCAGAGGCTCTTCATTTTTGGCCACCACTACCACAGGCCTGCAGGGAATACTGTTGGGCTACCAGTGATGTTCCCTTAAGGTCCAAGGGCTTTTCAACCAGTTTTGATTGAAAATGCTGCCAGGCTTGGGATTCACTCTTCAGGGCAGTGGATTTCCCTCTGGCCCAGGGCAGGTCCAAAAATGTCATCTGATAGCCAAGTCCTGGAATCAGAGGTTCTAAGAACCCACTCAGTGCTCTACCCACCATGGCTGAGTTGGTATCTAATGTGCAATTAAAGGTGCCCTTTACTTTTCCATCCACTTTTCTCAAGCAGAAGGTTCTTTCTCATAATCACCACACCTGGGAATGTGCTGATTCTCACCTGAAGCATGCTAGTCTCAGAGTCTTACCCAAGGCCCATGGCATGATACCTGGGTATCACTGCTGGTTATTCAGGACCCAAGAGCTCTTTAATCGGCAGGTGATTAATGCTGCCAGGACTGGGTCCTTCTCTTCAAGGCAGTGGGTTCCTTTCTTACACAGGGTGTATCTATAAATGTCATCTGGGAGTTAGGGCCTATAAAGGGGGTCTCATGGCTCTGACCTGTGCCTTATCCTCCTGTTGCTGAGCTGGTACTCAAGATGCAATACAAAGTCCTCTTTAGTCTTCCCTCTCCTATTCCTCAAGTAGAAGGAAGGGGTATCTTTTGAATCCACAAGCTATACAGTCTGGGTTTGGGGAAGGCATGGTGTGAGTCTATTAGCCACCCAGGCTGGTCTCTCAGTAGGTGCTACATCCCCCAAATCTACTGGCTCTCAGCCCAGTTCAGCACGAGAACTTGCCTGGGAGTTGCAGTTTTTGTGGCCTAGACTACCTTTCAAGTTTATGTAGGACCCCAGAGCCCTTTAGCCCATGATGGTGAGGCTTGCCAGAACTCAACTTCCAGTCACTGGGATGGGCAATTTTCCCTCTGTCTAGGGCTAGTTTAAATTCTCCCACACTGTATGGGCATCGACTGAGTTCATCTTGGTTTTGCTTTTTGTTGTAACAGGGCAACACTAAGTTTAATGAAAATCTCATTATCATTGTGCTCTCCCTCTCCCAAGCACACAGATTGTCTCTTTATGCCACATGTCCACTGCCAAGGAATGAGGAAGGGGTGGTGCTGGCGATTCAAGACTGTCTTTCCTACCCTATTCCAGTGCCTCTTTCAGCTGTATGAAGTTAAAACCAGGTACTGTGAATGCTCACCTGATTTTGGTTCTCATGAAGTTGCTTTTTCTGTGTGTAGATAGTTGTTAAATAGGTGTTGTTGCAGAGGAGATAATTAGTGGAGACTTTTATTTGGCCCTCTTGCTCAATCCCCAAAAGGGCTGTATCTTTAAAAAGGAGAAAACATGCAAAAATGGGGTTTTGAATATTTGGAGAGTTTAGAATATTCAACAGGAACATATCCATCTTTCCTCCCATTCAAATATGTCCCATCTTGACATATTCTTCCTTTTGGCTTCTTTAGGGTTAGAATTGCTCAGAGAGAGAAGAAAAGGGGAAAAAAAAATGCATTTCTGTTTCTTTTTATCTTTATTTGAATCTCCATGCATGGAATTCTCCTTGGAAATTTAAATCAACACAGAAATGTGGTTAATGTAACTGTAGCCATCAGATGGATTGTTAAGGAAAGGGACATACTGTTTTTAAGTTTTCACATATACTTTTTTTTTTTTTTTTTTTTTTTTTCCTGAGACGGAGTCTCGCTCTGTCGCCCAGGCTGGAGTGCAGTGGCCGGATCTCAGCTCACTGCAAGCTCCGCCTCCTAGGTTCACGCCATTCTCCTGCCTCAGCCTCCCGAGTAGCTGGGACTACAGGCGCTGCCACCTCGCCCGGCTAGTTTTTTGTATTTTTAGTAGAGACGGGGTTTCACCGTGTTAGCCAGGATGGTCTCAATCTCCTGACCTCGTGATCCACCCGTCTCGGCCTCCCAAAGTGCTGGGATTACAGGCTTGAGCCACCGCGCCCGGACTGCAATCACTACAATTACAGAATTCACTACCTTTAAGATGAAGGCATAGGTGTGTAGTCCAGTTATGTATTTCTTCTTAACAAACCACCCCACACCAAACTTAGTGTCCTAAACAATAATCTTTATACAGTGCTTAGAAACCTAAGCAGGGCCAGGAATTTATAAAGAATAAAGCTGGTCTCTGTTCCATGATGCCTGGGACTTCGTCTGGGAAGCCTTCAACCCTAAAGAGGTGACTAAACAGTTGGGGTCTAAAGTCATATGAAGGCCCATTCACTCCCATATCTGGAAGTTAATGCTGACTATTGCCTGCAACTGGACATCCTATATGTGGCATCTCCACATATCTGTATGCACTTCCTTGCAGTCTGATTCCAAGAGCAAACATTCCAAGAGAATACAACAGAAGAGTGTTATATTTTTATGACCTAGTTTCAGAGTCATCAAGCCTCACTTCTGTCATGTTCTACTGGTTGAGGCAGTCATAAAGGCCAATCCACCTTCAAAGGCAGAGGACATAAAATCCATCTCTTGATAGGGAAATACCAAGGTTCTAGAAAACTATGTAAGATGAGAGATATTGCCTAAGATAGAGAAACAAAAGTTTACCATTATAGTCCTAACAACGTACACAAGAACTTTACTGATAAACAGACTTCATTATCATTTTGCAGCCTCATCACGTCCTGCAAAATCGAATATCTGAAGTTTTAGCTGTCTAAGAATCAAAATTTGGCAATTCAGGAAAAATGCAAAGCCAAAAATCACAAAAAGTGACTATATTATGAATTATTCAAAAGGAAGTAATGTTATCCGTCATCTTCTCACTCTAGGAGTGCCTTGTGGGTAGGATAAAAGGAGAGACAAATCTTTATGTACCTAAAGTATAGATAATGTTCAAAGGATGATCTACTTTTCCATTTTCTCCATTATCTAAAATTCAATATAGCATGATGAAGAACAGGATTTCACAACCTGAGTTGAAATTTAGTTGCTAAATTCATTCATTAAATTAGCTAAAAAAAGAAAATGAGTTTCTATAACATAGTCAGAAATACAACAGAAACAAGACACTTCCTCTATGTACAAGAAGCTTTTAGTCTAATAAGCAAGCTAGCAATACATTGTAATAAATGCTAGGTGGGTATACATGGTGACTGTTCAGGGTGGGTATTTAGACAGATGTTCATAGCCAATATCCATTCCGAATGGACTGTTCTTTGTTTTGATTGCTTAGTGCCAATGCCACTGCAAGTGATAAATATTTTCAGTAGCACTTCTGCTGCTATTATAACATGAGTGTAACTGAGTGTCCAGCCTGCATGGGAAACTGCAGGGTAATATACTAGAGGTATAGCATAGAATGAAAAGTGGGGAGTGGCATGGAGGAGGCTTGAGAAACAAACTCTGGGTCTTCTATGTTATTCTGGGGTAAATGAAGAACTATTGAAGGGGTTTTAATCAAGAGACCAAGCCTTTTGGATTGGTCTTTTGAAAATATTATTTTATCTGGTCAGTGAAAGATTGAAGGGAGCAAGGTGTTAAGTAGATAGTAGGAGGTAATTTCCAGAATCCAGGGAAAAGAAAAGCAAAGTTAAAGGCAATAAGAATGGAGGAAAGTAAACAAACATTAAGAAGGTAGAATTTGAAGGATTTTGTGATTATTAGATGTGAGTGACACAGAGGGTTGGAGGCAGAGTTTTCAACGATGACCTTTAGATTTCTGGTGTGGCAACTGGGAGGATGGCTACTACCAAAGACACAACCCTGTCTAATCTTTGACCACTGGTCACTGCAAGGCAGAAAAACAGCAATGGCAGCTGAGTTCCAGCTAAGGATGGTGCTCACGTCTAGCTTGACAGGGAAGAGAAACCAAGAGGCTTAGGCAGATGGACAGGAGGTTATTTTCTCTCTCCCTTCATCTCCTCCACTAAAGATACCTGTAAAGACCTTGAGATTATAATTACCATAAGAGCAGTTGGATGAAGGACATGGAGATTTCTTTAGGGGGCTAGTATAAGTGGGAGCAAAATATGGTGAAATTGAGTCCAGGTGGAATCTGAAACTCACTAGTAAGAGCAGAAGTTGGTCCTGTGCTTTATATCCTCCTTCAAGAAATACTTTACTACTAGCCCTTCTATACCAAGAAAAGGGGCCCAATGGAGCAAGATTTCAAGGGAACCAATAGGCTAGCATGGCCAAGAAATGAAGACTTTTTTGTACTCCTATTCCTTTCAGCAATTGAAATCCCCTTGAAATTAAAAATCTTCAGATGGGGTTGTGAAAATTCAACCATAATAGAATCTTCAAAGAAGGGCAAGCAGAAAAGTATTGTCTCAAGTCTTGGAGAAATATCAATATTGAGGTTTCTATGTGGTGGTTTCTTGCCCAGGAATTGCTTCCTCTGGGTCATCTTTCATTTCTGGAGGTCTCCAAGGTGCACTAATTTATCATGAAATAGCATCTGATGTTCTTTCTAATTCTGCAAATTTCCCTTAAAATTATATAATGTGTAGGTCCTGCATCTTAAGTAATTATTAGTTATATTTCACTTCCAAATCTCTTTGTTGAATATCTAAATAATCTTCCTAGAGATTTTGTCATGTTTAGAAGAGGTCATTCTGAGGCATTATTTCAGTCTCTCCAAAAGTCATTTGTTGGGTCACTTTAAATAACCTATAGAGATTTTGTTTAACTTTTTCCTTTTCATAGTTTTTAGGCTACCACTATTAGAATTTATTAAAACATCCCTCTTCAGAGACAAGAGGGGTTTTGCATACCACAGATTTACTAAATTGTGTCTCAGTTTTGAAAAGAAAGTTAACATTCCAAAAGCAAGCCACTCTATCTATGGTATTAAAATATAAAGCTTATCTAAGAATGTATCATTGTTTCACAAATTTTGAAATTAGCAGTACCCTGACTCACTCCCTCTCAGCCTGTACTCCAATTTCAGCTATGGGTGAATGGATATCTCCAGAATGGTGTGGACTTCACACTGACAGTATCTCACCTTGAAGATGTGCTATGCCTCCTGGCTTTCTGCCCCTAGGTAGCTCAGATCAGCAGCTAATGTGTATAGCTCAGAAACTCAGAAGAAGCATCCCCAAGGACAATTCTGGGCTTATGGGGGATGGAGATGATTGATAAATATTCCCATCTCCCTTCTTTTGGAAAGCAATTCTTGGAGGTGCTTGGTATACTTCTCAGGAGGTCCCAACAGGATGGAATCCCATTGCGCCCATCAGTAGCCTCAGTAATGTTCCCTTATAGTAGTTCTTCCTCCTTCCTTGTCCCACTTTCCCAGGATCTTCCTCCTTCTTCCGGGGATGACTGCTCAAAATAAGTCACCTGCGCACAAACTCTCTCTGGCTCTGCTTTTAGGTAATACCTGAACTAAGAAAGCTATTCTCTATTCAAATCCCTTCATTTTAAAAATAAGAAGCCTCTTGTACAAGAGCACAATATTAGTTACAACAGAAACTAGATCTCAAAGCTCCTAGCTTCCAGAATACGGAATTTTATTTTACTGCCTAGGTTGACATCAAACATTGAACAGTATGAGCGAGTTAAGTGCTGAACTGTGGTGGAACAGACCTTCAGAGCTACTGACATTCAGAAGGGATAGCCAGGAGTGAACACTGGTGTAGGCAGGTAAGATTTTATAGTAAAGGGGAACTTACATTGGGCCTTAAGTAACTGTATAGACATGTGGAGGATATTCCAAGAAAAGGAAACAATGAATGAAAGTGTCACAGGTAGTTAAACAGGCATGACTGGGGCAGGAGAGGGCTCTTCCCCTACCCAACAGGAATATCAGGTGATAGTTGGATAATTATCACATTGAAACAGGAGAGTTCTCTGGCCTCCTTGCACTTGTGACAGGGGTGTGACTCATTTGCTGCCACTGCTGATCAAACCCTTTATGGGAGGGGGAGCATGCAGAAAAGCAGGTGCAGGAGCCAGGGTGAGCCCTTTTGGGCTCCAGACCCATGGTGGCATCTAGGGTGTGTTACAATTAATGTTCTTTTAGCAGCTGCCATCCGCGGATGGCTAAGTGTTAAACCAGCTCAGTGGAGTGTCAGGGTGACAGCCTTTTATACCCTGCCCTCTTGGTACCCAGGTGCATGTCTGGCATCCAGGAAGAATCAGGTCACACACTGACATGGTGTATGCAGGGATTTTTTTGAGTGGTGGAGGTGGCTCTCAGCAGGATTATCTTCCTCTGGAGTTTGGCTGTCCTGCAGCCAATCTCCCTGGCTGTCCCCAGCAAAACCCCTCTCGACATTCAGACGCTCTTTCTCTTCTCTCCTTCTCTACCACACTGCTCTGCTGCTCTTCTGCTCCTCTGCTCGACCACTCACAGAACCTGGGGTTTGGGGCTTATATGGGTATAGGATAGGGGGCCAAAAGGCAAGATTTGGTTGCAAAAACAGGAATGTCTGTTCCCATTTAGGGCCACAGTTTCCAGGCTTGAAGGTGGGGTCTTGGCCAGTGAACCACCCTCTTCTACCCAGTATTTCCCTGCATCCTGTCCATATCAACATTGCCTCTCTAAATATGATAATTTGGCAGCCGAGCCAGGTACAGACAATCACCTGATGTTCTACAGATGTCACATTAAAGTGTTAATTGAGAGCAGGTACCAGGGAGAGGCAACTTCCCAAACAGATAAAAACACTTGAGATTGATAATAAAATCTCAGGTATTGGGTGAGTGAGCCAGGCATGCGCAGTAAGAGACAAAATGGTGTTCCCCCAGAAAAGGGAAGAAAGTCTCAGAAGGGCATGCGTTCAACTTCCTAACCGCATTGCACATGCTCACTTCCCAAGTGGAATGAGGGCACTGCGCATGCGGGCAGTCCACCCCAAGGGAGGAACCACAGGAAAGGGGCACAAGACCCCGAGAGTGGACCAATATATAAAGTTCTAGAATCAAGTATAAATGTCGCACTTGTGCTTCAACTTGGCCACTTGGGTCTCTTCCACTTGTACCTTCTTTTCTGTCCTCGTCTAATGCCTTTTTTAAATGAACTTTCACTCCTGCTCTAAAATGTGCCTTGGCCTCTTTTTCTGCCTTATGCCCACCAGTCAATTTTTTTCTTCTGAGGAGACAAGATTGAAGTTGTTGCAAATCCGTACAGATTCACCACTGGTAACTCAAATACCTTCTACCCCTAACAAAAGTATTAAAATAAAAATGAACTGTCTATATTCTTAAGATATCTTGTATATTAACCTGGCACATCACATTGATGTATACAGGGAATGCTGAATAGGTAGGATAGTGTCAGGTTACAAAACTTTGCAAGCCAAGCAAAATAACTTAAAAACTAGGTAATCAAATGCCTTCATTTCACACATAAAATGTTAAGAAATCTGACCACCAACATTCAATTAGAAACTGGCAATGGTAGAGGCAAATCTGGAGTCCTTGTCTCCACAGCTTTAAATCCTGTGTTTTTTTGGGGGGATTTTGTTTGTTTGCTTGCTTGACTATCCTACTCTTCCAAAGTTACCTTGACACACTTTAAAATCTAAGGATATTTTTGTATCTTTTGTATTGTAATATTCATGGAACAAAAAACAAGATCCTTGGCTGGGTTTATTAGATTCATTACCATCTTATCACTGCTTTAGCCCTCCTGCCTAACACAACTCATTCAACCCATACCCCATACTCCTGAAGTAGTCCCCATGGTCACTTACACCTTCATGAAAACTTTCTTTCTCTGTTAAGGTTGTGCCATTCTGTTTTTCCACAATATTTTCTCCCTTGCTCTAATTTACTGAACTTTAGCTTATTCACCCCCATTGGTTGAGAACTATGTCCTGGGCTCCCAAGTTCCTTTTATTTCTAGTCTTCCTAAGATTCTGTACAGCCTTAATACCTAGGCAGATGATCCACATAATACCATGGCCTCACATCTTCATGACCTCCTAGATTTCAACTATGCTATATCCACTTCAACCATAGTCTGGACCTTGTCATCAACCAGAACTGCATCAACTTTGAAATCTTAATTCAAAAATATTAATCTGAATATAAACTCATATTCCTCCTTCTCTTTCACTATCTCATGTTTGTTTAGTTGTTCCACCACCTACAAGTGCCAGGCATTAAAGTGGGACACTGGAGAAACAGGGATGAAAGAGACAGACAAGGTCCTTGTTGACACAGAGCTGGTAGCCTAGTGAAAACAACTACCCAATAAATTAATGGAAATAACTATGATAGGGGAAGTACAGGATGCTATGGGGGGTTATTGAGGGGCACACAACCTGGACTTGAGGGTCAGGGACTTCTCAGAAAGTAGTGTCTATGGTAGCCCTCACCAAGGCTCTTCAGACGCTTGATCCCTCCATTTTATCCTCATTCATCATCACTCCCGCATGGCTTTGCTTCCCTCCCTCACTTGCCTAAACTCCATAATGCAACCTTCTAACTGATCTCTTCCTCATGTGCTCATTACTGATACTAGTCCCCTTATCTTTCTCCCACAGCCATTCTGAATAATTTTGATCTTGGATAAACCTAACAATCAGCCTTCTCTGATCCTATACCTTGGCTGCTGAGAGCTTCTTGAGAAAACCACACAAATGTGCCAACTGATAGCATTGAATTCTGGATCTCTGATCCACACTGAGCCCCATATACATAATCCTTATTCTAGCCAGATCATTTCTAGTTCCAACAACAACTATTTCAGTGTTTTCTCCTCTGTTCACAACTTTACTATTTCACTAATGTTGCCGTCACACACATGCCACATTCTAAAAACTCTTCACAAATTTCATCTTCCATGACCTCTTTGGAGCATCTAGAAACTTGGGATTGCTTCCATTATCTTTAAACTCTCTTTTAATTTTATTTTAATGATATCACTTGGCTCAAGCCTGTAATCCCAGCACTTTGGGAGGCTGAGACGGGCGGATCACGAAGTCAGGAGATCGAGACCATCCTGGCTAACCCGGTGAAACTCCGTCTCTACTAAAAAAATACAAAAAACTAGCCGGGCGAGGTGGTGGGCGCCTGTAGTCCCAGCTACTCGGGAGGCTGAGGCAGGAGAATGGCGTAAACCCGGACGGCGGAGCTTGCAGTGAGCTGAGATCCGGCCACTGCACTCCAGCCCGGGAGACAAAGCGAGACTCCGTCTCAAAAAAAAAAAAAAAAAAAAAAAAATGATATCACTGTCTCCTGGTTCTCTGACTGTATACCTAACCATTGCATCTTAATATCTCATTAAGCTCTTATTCTTCTAGCTATTACCAAAGATTTGTGTATTTCACAGTTTTATGCTTGATCATCTTCTTCTTTGACATGCCACCACAGAGACTTCATCTACTTTTGCAACTTCAAATCATCCTTCTACATGCTCATAACTATAAATCTAGATCTGCAACCAAGACATTGTCCTGAAGTCTAGGTCAAGAGCCTATAGCTATCTCTGCCTAACTTAACATATATAAAACTAAACTAACTATTCTTATTATCTCTCCCGAATCCAATTTCAACTCAATTTTTTATCATATTCACTCTTTTGAAATTTGTAATCATCAGCCACCCAACCAACAAAGATAAGTCTACGAGTTATTGTGTATTCCTCTCTTTTCCTCACTCCCACATCCAAAGATAATCAAATACTGTTTATTCTACTTAAAATAACATTTTTTCTTATCATTGCCTCAAAATTTGATCATGTCATTCTCTACACTCTAATCACACAGAATTACTGGATATTGCTTCCAAATCCAGGCTATTTTATATTTCTATGGCTTTTCTCAGTTTGTTTTGTTATCTGGAATGCCCTCCTTTTTCCTACCCATGTTTCAGGACTCACATTATGTCACTTTCTAATTAATATTTTCTTCACCCTCTACTGACTCCCCATATCCATCAAAACTTTACCCTCCTATTGAATTTCATATATACCCTAACAAAGCAACTATAATATTAAGATGCTATAATCATTAAGACACTATTTACTCAAGGGACTGTTTGCCTGTCCTATCTATAAGCCACATCTATCCTATTAAGCCAAAAATTCCTCCTGAAAGAGACCATTTCTGAATTTACTTTGTATCCCTAGGATCTAGCATAGTGTCTGCATCAGCAAATATTTCTTGAATAAATGAACAAATGAATTCAGAACAACATACAGTTCCTGTAACACATCACTTTTGTGCAGCTGATACTTGAGAACATTGAGAGCATGAGTTTTGGAGTCATATAAACATAGGTTTAAGTTCTCAGCTTAACACAGCATAAGTTGTTTGCCCTTAACAACTTAGCATCTTAAAATTTCAGTTTCTTCATCTGTAAAATAAAAATAATACTACTACCTCATTCAGTTCTCGTGAGGATTAAATAAATGAAGGAAATGTGTAAAAAGAAACTAGGGAACAATTGGCATCAAGCAAAGACTTAAAATGTCATTAACACTATTATTATCCTTTTGCTCAAATCTTCCCTCGGTCTGGTGAGTCCCCTCCCTAGGATGGCCTTCCTTAATTTTTTGAACTAACTAATACCTTGACTTCTTTTAAAACTGAAGCAGGCTGTTTTCTCTTCTGGGACTCTGCCCTGACTTCCTCTACCCCTTGTGGTCAAGTAGTAGTCTTCTTTTTCAGTGTTCTCAAAGTTCGTTATGCTATTTCTCCCATAGTAAATATTATACAGAATATGTGTCTGTTTGCTTGCCTAGCTCTTTCATTAGACTATAGGTTCAATAAGAATAGGAGCTATGTATTTTACCCCCATAACCTAGCAACCTGCATAGCAGGTATGTTGTGCTCAATAAATGATCACTGAGAAGAGAAATACTAATAGAGTACCATGAATGTGGTAAATGTAAATATTTTTTGATGATTCAGTGGACTTAAATGGTTGATCTACTGTGCCCTATAAGGTTATTTGGGTAAGAGTAATCAATCCCAGTTTAATTAAGTGCTGTCAATTATGTTAACTTGGTCTATATGGAGATATTGTATATAGCACATAGTAACTATACTCCCTTATTAATAAGCTCTTGGATATATTTGCAGCTCTATCTTGTAGCAAGTTCAAAAAGTTGGCAAAGAAGACTACCTTAACAGGAAGTGGAATAAAGCCTGACAGTACACCCTTTTAATCCCAATAGCTATTTCTTCCCAGGCTTTCTTTTTTCAATTATTTTAAATGTTTATTGCTTTATTCTCCATCCTGCTTAACACAAGATAATTAAGACTATGAACCCTTGTCTTAATTGCCCCCATATCACTATACTGAAACCTGCAAAAGATAGCACATTTTTCTTCATGTAATTTGTTTGATTGGTATTTGATGAAGAAAAATTTTTCCCTGAAAACAGCATGGAATCCTGAGATAATGGCTTAAAATATTTATTTATAATTGGAAAGGCAGACAAACTCTTAATCATGGCATGGCTTAATTATAGCAGCATAAGTATAATTAGCACTGTTGTAATAAATTGCTAATTTATAAGATGAATTATCTTGCTTCATATTCAAAGTAGAAAGAGTTCTATATAATATTGTATGTATTCTTGGTTTAAATTATTATCCTTCCGGATCCTGTTTGTTGATAACTAAATATCAAACTTTTCATTTCTCTATATACATTAATTTTAATATCTAAAAAGTTGAAAGTAGAAAAGCCAATAAAACCAACCTATTAACCATTTTAATTTATGTTATTAATTAAGCATCAATGTTCATTGTCTATTCACCAATTTTTAAATTTATTTCAACTAGTTTTCCAATATGTGTTATCCTTGTCATTGATAAATAAGTAAAAATCAGCATGGATTTATGCCTAAGAAATGGTGGGGTTTAGTGACAAAGACAGAAAAACAAGTTAATGGCTGAAAAAGTACATGATAAGTAGTTCAAATTCTTCAGAAGTATAATTTTGTATTGCTATGACAAGGTCTGGCTTTTATGCTTTTATTTTTCAGCTTAATGTTTCAAGTTCATTTTAAGTGATAAAATTTTCTTTTAACCATCATTCATTAGCAAAGAAGACAGTGAAAACAAAATATTACTTTTTTTTTTTTTTTTGAGATGGGAGTCTCACTTTGTTGCCCTGGCTGGAGTTCAGCGGCTATTCACAGATGCAATCATATCTCACTGCAGCCTCGCTCACCTGGCCTCAAGCACTTCTCCAGCCTTCTGAGTAGCTGGGACTACAGAAAATATTACTATTTATAACGTCACCTACTTCCAATAGCTTTTTTTCTTTTATTACTCAGCCATTCACTATAAAGTATATTCCAGTAATAAGCTCTAGGCCAGACATATATTGCTAGAGAAAGATGGTTATTTGTTTAAATTCCTCTTTCAATATGATTTGTTACCACAAATCCTAGGCATTCTTTCTTCGTTTTAAAAGAAAAAGCACAATTTAGGAAAGAAGAATTTGCCACTATTACATCAGAGGTCAGAAAGTCTCTACAAAAGTAAATAAAGGGTTTAAACAAATTTCAAGGTTATCTAAATTCCAGTATTGCAAGGCAAAGTGGATTTAAGGAGCTTGAATTATCCTGAAAGTTGACTCAATCCTTTAATGACATTCAAATTGTAGGGGGATGATATATTGGAAGTATGTACACTTAAGCCTTGAGAAATTCAACATGTCAGTCTGGGGGTTATGAGGTCATTTTCTGAAAACAGAGATGTGATCACCTCATTCTGGTGGAGTCTTCATTCCCAGCCTGACTCACTGCAGAACCACTCATCAGCCTCTGATCAGCTCTGCAGATTGGCCTGATGTTCAGGCTCGTCACAAATGTCTCTCAGATCAGCATTAATGAGACATTTGCCTCTGCCAGGCTTCAAGAATCCAGCCTTCATGATTTAGTCCTGAAATAATTTGCTACCATAGAGAGCCTGGGAATCAAAAGGGAAAAACGGATTAAGAAATTCTATTTAAAATTAATTACAGAAATTATATAATTTGTAAAAAATTAACCCAGTTAAACATTTTCTTTGATATTTTTCTCAGGGTGATATACCATGGCCTAGCTCAATTCTTCTGCATATTATCATAATAGAGAAATACTGACCATTTATTGTAAAAAAAAAAAAAAAAAAAAAAAAAAGTTAATTGCATCTTAAGGTACAAATAGTCAACAAAATATATTTATTTTAAGTCAAATTGAAATCTGCAATATTATTGGTTTTTCTCTTTACCTAACTTCTTGCCAGGCAATCTGATGATTTCCTGATAGTACCACTCTCAGCATCAGTCATAACTATTGAAGTTGGATAACATGAGTGAGGGGAAACATCGCTTAAAGATGAAATGGTCATATCATTGACCTTGAGCTTCTCCTGAAGAAAATGAATTGGCTTACTAAAGCAGTCAAGTAGAAAGCAGAAACCATCATTTTCTAAATGTTTTCAAGGTAAAAATCCTCAGGGACAATCTTTTATCAGTGTCTCAGGCTTGATTAACTGTCTTAATTCACAATGATTAATGGCTTTTAAAACTCTGGGGCACCAAGTTTCTTTAAATCTTGCATTATATGAACCTTGTAAGTGGGATGTTCTTCAAATGAACATCATAACCTATACACAAAGCACAACAACAACTGTAACAGATAATTATGCATTATGTCACTCAGTCAGTATGAAAGACAGTTCCAGGTAAGGCCCTCCTTTCATTTGAATAAGATGTCAATTTCTCACCCAAAAATACATATCTCTTCACGCAAGCAGTTTATCCTTCATCAACACATGACACTCCATTCTTCCTGTTTCCGCAAGTGATGATGTCACTTAGAAAACCCACTAATGATTCATTTTTGTCAAATGAAGATTTCAGTCATAGTATTTAAAAATTACTTTGCTTTGCCGGGCGCAGTGGCTCACGCCTGTAATCCCAGCACTTTGAGAGGCTGAGGCGGGCGGATCACGAGGTCAGGAGACGGAGACCATCCTGGCTAACATGGTGAAACCCCGTCTCTACTAAAAATACAAAAAAAAATTAGCCGGGCTTGGTGGTGCATGCCTGTAGTCCCAGCTACTCGGGAGGCTGAGGCAGAAGAATGGCGGGAGACTGGGAGGCGGAGCTTGCGGTGAGCTGAGATCGCGCCACTGTACTCCAGCCTGGGTGACAGAGTGAGACTCTGTCTCAAAAAAAACAAAACAAAACAAAACAAAACAAAAACAAAAACAAAAAACTTTGCTTTTTAATAGCTAGTGAATAGAAAATATTAAACAGAAAAGACAAACGTGAATGCATATAGAATATCAAACTCTACATATTCTTAAAGATAATAAAGTTCAAGTTCCAACATCCAATGCAAATTATATAAAATTCAGTGGACTGCTATTATCTAAAGTGAATAGCACAAAGGTTTCCATCTTCAGTAAAAAGTAGGATTAATTACAAACTTTGGCCACAAAAATCGTGAGACTGGCACAAAAGTTATATTGAAAATGCCAGCTGGGTGCGGTAGCTCAGGCCTGTGATTCCAACACTTTGGGAGACCGAGGTGGGCAGATCCCCTGTGGTCTTGAACAGGAGTTCAAGACCAGCCTGGACAACATGGTGAAACCCCATCTCCAATAAAAATAGAACAACAACAAAAATTAGCCGGGCTTGGTGGTGCATGCCTGCGGTGCCAGCTGCTTGAGAGACTGAGGAAGGAGAATCGCTTGAACCTGGGAGGCGGAGGTTGCAGCAAGCCAAGATCGCGTGGCTGCACTCCAGCCTGGGCAACAGAGAAAGGCTCATTTCAAAAAAACAAAAACAAAAACCCACAGTCTTTCTCCGTGGGATGGAAGGAATGAGATCCTAAAGTTTTCTTCAAACCCAAGTATGGTCTTCAGAACAGATGCCAAAGATAACTGCACTGTTATGGACTACTTGGGCTTCCACATTAGTCTCATTTACCCTAGAAGCCAATTTATTTTAAGTCCACAGGCACTCAGAAAAGCAGATATACCTCATGCTTCCAGGTTCTCCTTAGGTGTGTCAGCAAATACACTACTCAAACTCTAGGACTTCCTTATTTCTCCCAGGCTTTAGGATAAAGTCATAACATCCTGAAAAGCAATCAGTAATAGTCAGATTATCAAACATCACCCAACTGACACTACTGCCTTAAAGGATTTGTACCAAAAGCATACACCAACTTTAAAGAGAAAGGGGCACAGCTCACCTAGGCTGAAATTGATGTGATGTATGTATCAGATGATTATATGAAGCTTTTAGAAGTTAGTTAGTAACACTGAAAAACAAAGACAGGGAAATTGTACAAGGAAATAAGACCCTCATCCCACCAACCTCCTTCCTTTCCCAAACTTGTATAACTCTAGCTACTGAAACAATAATAAATTATAATATAATTCTTATGAATCAAATAATTTAAATAGAAATTTCTTCTTCTCTAAAGTTTGTATATTTCATTTTAGATGTAGAATTCATCATTTGAGTTATATTTTTTCTTCTTCCAGAGGGAAATAATGAGTTCCATTTTACATGGTTGGTATGTGTTTATGATAGCTTTAAAAGGAATACCATAGGAGGCCTTTATCATGGAAAATAAAATTGTTTCAGAGGATACACTGGATGGCTATTAAATTTTTTTCTACATTTTTTCTATATTAAGCTTATTTGATGTAGCTCACTATCTCTTAGTAACATAAAACTTCTTTAATGTTAATTTTTAAAAGATACAAATTAATTTACAGGGGAAATAAATTAATACATAGACACATGATTTTTAGGGTATTGATAGGTGTCATTAATCACTCTAAGGTTAGAACAGTACAGCCCCCAGTAAAACTCTGCAACATTTTCTCTAGCATAAGATCTGTGACAGATAAAAAAAAAAATCCATCCTATTTCTTTTCTTGTTAATAAAATGCACAACTTATACCTCCGAAAAGTGTTATAGCTAAATCTCTAGTGACTGAATTTCTGTACTGTACATAAAAGGAAAGTGTACAGAGGCAGAGTTGGGAGCAGATGACCTTAAGATGTTTATTTATTGGATTATCTCACTCTTAAAGTATAATTTTGAAAAAAAGTGAAAACCCAAGCTAAATAAATTTATCACGCTCTTTGTGCAAAAAGCTATATAATGCAATAGTTTATGTTGATACAAAAATATAATTCCCATAAAATACAAGATATAAGAGACAAACATCATCAAGATGGCTGATCTGAGGTGCCCAACATTCATTTCCACAAGGAAGGACCAAAACAACAAATAGATAACTGCACTTTGGGTAGAGTGTCTAAGGGAGAACACTGCAATTCAGCAAGGAAATGACCAGTATCCTCTGAGACAAGGAAACTCGGGATAGCACCACAGAAAGGGAAGCAAAGCACGCAGCTGGGATTGTCCCAGAGACAAAGGGGAACTTCTCATTATGGGGAAAAGCTAAGTGGGAGATCCCCAGCAATACCTATAACTGCCATGAACACCTGCAATCCTAGCTACAAAAGGCCCTACGTCTGGTTTAGGGAGCTGCCTAGAATCCATGCAGCTGAATGGACTCAAACTTCTGTAGCACAGGGCCATTTTGAGAAAGGAGCCACTGCGGAAATGCAACCTGCTCTGGGGCTCAATTTTACCACTTGTATTCAACACAACACTGGAAGTCCTGGCCAGAGCAATTAGGTGAGAGAAAGAAAGGGCATCCAAATTGGAAAGAAAGAAGTCAAATTGCCTTTCTTACAAATGACATGATCTGTTTTTCAATTTTTTATTATAATTTTTATGAATACATAGTAGGTGTATGTATTTATTTCACAAGCATTTGCCGAATACTACATGCCAGGCACTGCTCAAGAAACTAGAGATACAGTAATTAACTAGACACATTATGTAGGCCTTCCCGTTCCTGCATTTCATTTCTTTCAAAGTGTCTTGCCATGCCCAGAAACCCATTCCATTCTAATTCTAAAACCTCATATTTTTTTCTAACTTGCTCCCATTCTCCCTTGTATCCAACTCACACCTTATCTATCATCTAGTACTTGATTTTAATAAATTTTGTAGTTAATGCACACATATACAATCCATTCATACATATGTATAAATACTTAATTTATATATCATATAATATAAATAATATGTATAAACTCATGGGAATTTTTCCAACTACTTTGTAATTTCCTTAAGGAGTGACATATTTCTATCTTATATCCCTAGCACACAGTAGGAACATCCAAATATTTAAGATGTAAATCAATGAGAATACCACTAGACAGGGACTATCTATTTGTACATAAATGGAACAGAGCAAAGAGATCAACTTAATACCTCACTGCAATAATAATAACTTCTATTGAACATCTGCATCATTGCAAGTGCTTTACACACATTTAATCCCCAAAAAAATTCTATGAAGAAGGTACTATTACTATCTCAATTTTTTACATGATAAAATTAAGGCAGAGAGAAGTTAAATGCCTCTTGAAGGCCAATGAATGGTGGTGTCAGATACAGGCAAATTTTATTTAAAATCAACCATTCTTATCTACTTTGTCATACTGTTTTTCATGATTCTGAGTCTAGAGATTCAGACTTCTGTCACTATCAAATGCCTCTCTCATGACAACTTTCATAAGTGTCTCCATACTAATGCCATGGTGAAAGCTCTGTCAATAGAAAAGAAAAACCCCTAATAAATTCATGATTTAGACTTCTGTTAACATAGGGTGACTTTATCGTTTTTCATCCAAATCAAGACACTTTTAGGAGTAAATGGGGTGCTATATTTTTATATATATTGCTTTATAACAAATTACCCCCAAATTTAGCAGCTTAAAACAACACACACATGTCATCTCACATGCTTTCTCAGAGACATGAACTTAAGAGGGGTTTAGCTCCTGGTTCTGTTTCGGGGTCTCTCATGAACCTGCAGTCAAGATACAGGCCCATACCCTAGCCATCTGAAGGCTTAACTAGGCTGGAGAATATGCTGCCAAGCTCACTCAAATGTCTGCTAGCAGAAGGTGTCAGTTCCTTACCATAAGGCTGCTCTTGGCAAGGCATCAGGCTTCCCCTAGAGTGAATGATGAAAGAAAGACAGAGAGGAAAGATAGAGCGTGCAAGAGCAAGATGGAACCACAGTGTTTTTACCATCTAATCTCGGAAGTGATGTACTCTCACTTTTGTCTTATTTGGTTAAATAGACCAACTGTGATACAGTGTGGTAGGGTATTACATATAGTGTGATAAGGGATTACATATAGTGTGAATGCTGGAAGGTGCGATCATGAAGCACCATCTTTGCAGGCTGGCTACCACAGGTGATATTAATAATTATGCCAGGACAGCAGGCATAAATGAAGACAGTCCCTATGCCTTGATTTATATTTAGCACATCAGGAAGTAATTTTCTACCTCCAAAACTATTTAATTCTATAACTAAGTCCCTAGAAATCCATGATATGAGTAACTGCCAGGACTCTGTCTTACTTGCTCCCACCAAATCACTCTCATGACATTGCTGTGGAAGACAACAGTAGCCAATAAGTAGTAACTTCTCAACTGGGTCTCTTTTCTTCCACAGCAAATACTAGACTGTTGCTTCTCTCTGTCCCTCACAATTATACCTAGGCCCCCAAACATCCATAGCAATCTAGGAGGTTCATGAATGATAAAGCTTTAAAGGCCCTGAAAAACACTGATGATATTAAAACTTCAGTCCTTTATGATTTAAATAAAACTTCCTAAGATGATCCCTGGAATGACAATCATGACATTTTCTATGACAGATCAGTGTACTGGCAGAGAAAAGCACTAAAACTTAAAAAGGATTTGCTCATAATTATTGGTACTCTCAACCCTGGGCATTTTGCCTTCAACAGCTAACTTGACCATGTGCTATCTTAATCACTTCCAAGTGAACTTGGTCATGGTGCTAAAGCCAACTCCAACCCATCTTCTGAGTCTGTAAGAACAAGAACTAAAGCAAAGGTAACATATCTAGATTAAATGATTTGATTATTAGGGGTAATTAATTCTCTTTTGTTTTGAAAATACTAGATATTAAGCAGAGCTACCTATACCCTGATATAGGACAAGAAAGAATAATAATAGTGCATGGTAATATAGTATTATTTATAAGAATCAAGTTAAGTAGACCAATTAAGTCAGAAAAACAATCCTTCATTTCTAATAACCATTAAAGTAAAGGCAATGAAAAGAAAGAATCGTGGTCATTGGGATTGTAAGTAGAAATGCTGAAATTATTATTTTTTACCCTGTACATATTATATAAGACCATCTGCTCAGAGGAAAGTTCATTAAAACTGGAGAATGTGGTGGCTGTCTCAAATATAGCAGTAGCCATCATCATATTAAACAGACAGGGTGGTAATTTGAATGTCAAGCTTAAAACCTGAGAGTCCATGCATGATTCAGTGCTATTGATATGTTGATATACTGGAGAGAGAGGCTGGAGGAGAGGTAAAATAAGAAAGAGAGAGAGAGAACAAACAGAGACTATATCTCCTTTTTCCTAGTTGTTTGTTCAACCCCTTGACCAGAGAAGTCGGGAACTGACTTCTGAAGAATGAAAATGACTGTAAACTTCCCATGAAAGTCAAACCAGAAATAATGAACCCAGAGAAACAGAAATAAAGCATTTCACTGATGTCTATCATGATTCATTACTTACATTTATTCAATTTCCAGAACCATCTTGACAAGCACTGTTAGTTAGGATAAAGGAAAGTAACTGCATGACCAGGGTACATTAAATTGCTTTCCTTCTTCATCCTTTCAGTTGTGCTGGGGAAACAAGTTAGTTGCTATTTTCTGCGGGGCAGCGGGGGCGGGGGTTCCCCTGTTGATAATATATCTTCCCATCATTTGTAAGCCCAGATCCTTTTTCTCACTCCAGTTTTAAAACAACCCTCCTGCCAGTTGAGGCTGACTTCGCCTTGCTAAAGGCTGGGTAATTCCTCTAGGCAGTAAAATACCTCATCTGTTACTTGAATGTTGTTTTCCTTAGTGGAGTCCTGTCAAATAATTTTTTTCTTGCTCATCTATTTCCCTCCAATTCAGGGACCACAATTGATTTACCATAAGTTAAGTCAATTTACTCCTAAATTTTTCTAGCTGTGATTTGGGAATATTCACTTAAGTGCACAGAACACCCACTGTGACTCACATTTACATGGGTCTTTAATCTTAAACCTTTAAGCATCTGCTAGAGTTATTCTTGTTTCTCTCTTATTTTTGCAACATGCACACAAACATTATTTATTGGAGAAGAAAATTTCAAATCTTCTCTTCATTTAGAAGAGGTCGTAGAATAGATATTTGCATGCAGGGAAAATGTGTTACATGTTTATAAACTGCATCCAAGAGTCACCAATTCTATTTGAAAGAAACTGCAAACTGAATTTATTCCTTAGATTGGGTTTTCCAGACAAACTGAAAGAGTTACTCTTCCAGTCTGTTCTAAATTGCCCATTTTTTCTGTCTAGATTTCCTGGAATTTATAGTAATACAGCTTGTCCTTAGACTAAATTTCAGATTATGTACACAAATCCATTAAAATTAGTTGTTGTCCATTAAATATAGTCCATGTTGTTCTTTACTACTGGCTATCACAAGCTACATAGAAATGACACCCAGGAATAGCAACATAAATATGGTGCCTTCTGCTTTTGCATTTCCTTCCCAGTTGATCATTACAACCATTGCATTCATATGATAAATATGTATCAAGTACCTGATATGTGCTAGGTGCTAAAAAGACAAAGAGACACAGTCCTATCTTTCCAGGCTAATATAATTTCTAAAATTTTGGGTTTATTTTATTTTGAATCTCAACCCAGTATTCTCAAACTTTCTTAGCTGGATTATCCTTTTTTTTTTTTAATATTACTTTGTGTATACAAGAAATACAAACAGAAAAGCTCTGTTAAAAGCAGGCTCAGTGGGGGCAGCCATCTGGACCCCTGACAGACTCCAGAACAGCCAATGAGACACTGCTGAGAACTCTGGGACATCATAGAGCACCTTTCAAACCACAGACATAGCCAACCCACTTATTTTTCAGGTAAATAAACCATGAGTTGGAGGTACTGCATTAAGTTGCCCAGAGTCATCAACCAGCCAGGGGCACATTCAGAACTATCCACGTTTCCTGACACTTAGGTTCTGGGTTCTTTCCAGGGAGCCCAAACTACTACTTACTTTGAGTAATCTTGTTTCTTTGTCAGAAAGATTTCTGCTTGTAAATATTTACTTTTTAGGGCTTTATGAATTCTTAAGATATAGTTCATTATATCTCAGAAACAGAAAAAGCATCCTGGCCTGGTGCGGTGGCTCACGCCTGTAATCACAACACTTCAGGAGACAGAGGCAGGCAGATTGCTTGAGCCCAGGAGTCCGAGACCAACCGGGGCGACATGGCAAAACTCCATCTCTACTAAAAATACAAAACTTAGCCGGGCATAGTGGCACACGTTTGGAGTCCCAGCTACTTGGGATGTTGAGGTGGGAGGATCGCTTGAGCCTGGGAGGTCCAGGCTGCAGTGAGCCGTGATCGCACCACTGCACTTCAGCCTTGGCAACAAAGTAAGACCCTGTCTGAAAAAAAAAGAAAAGAAAAAGCATCATGAATTACTCATCTCTGATGTTAGACCACAAACTGATTTTTAAAAGCCTTATTTCTTCCAAAAAGTAGATGGAGGAGAAGAGGGTAGTTGGTCAGTCCCTCAAAATTCAGAGTAGTAACCACTGTAGCTCAGAGAAAAGAAAAGATTTGTTCACCTCCAAATCACTCAAAGAAATTCGTATTACTAATACCTCTCCTAGCAAACAGAAATCCTGCATAACTCCAGGATAAAAAAAATAATAAAATAGAAAACATTGTTGCATGCCCAAGGCTGCTGTGCTTCCCAGATTATTTCTCTTCTGTTGCTTTGTCCTTTTGTACTATTGCCCCCGGATGCTTTTCACATCCTCTTTCAATACCTAGAGTGAAGTTGTTACGTCACAGCCTTTGCTCCCACTTGCCCATGTCACATGTCCTGCTGGTAATAATACGTTCCTATTGTTGAGAATACAGTGGCATCTGGAACATAGTGGCCTGCCACTACATCATTGCTCATTATTGATCACTGCTATGCATGTATCTAAACTGCTCTAAAAACTATTTTAAACTGCCTTCATCTCTAGCTCTTAATCACAATAAAACATTTGTTTTCCCCTCATCAATTAGAATACATTCATAGCCAGGAGTCTAGCATTTTTTTTTTAAAGTTAATTCCAATTTTTTATTTGAAATAAAAACATTAACTGTTACCCCATGCTATGCTGGTAAAACATTAAACTCAAGCTCTTGAGTGCACTGTTTTTATATTGCAGGTATTGAAATGTTACCCTTGACATTATAGACTGATTAAGAGGGAAATTTTATGGCATCCCAGCATGTCATCTGCTTTTAAATATTTTTTTAAAAATGAGGAGTGAAGAATAATGAATTACAAAGGTAGTTCAAGTTATCAAAAGGTGCTTAATTTGAAAAGAATTTCCTGTAGTTGTGGTTTAAGATGTTGATGCTCGTAGCTAAATTAGTTTACAACTCACCTGCATTAAATTCCTTAATTACTCAATTATTACTATGTATACTGTTTAAAGAGGCCAAATTACTCCCGGATAATTGCTTCCTTATCTGTTTTTAATACACACTCAATTCCTTGGAACTGTAGATCATGTACGTCAACAGATTTCTTCAATAAGGAGCTGAGCTTTAAGTTAGAGAGTATAGGGGCAAAAAGGTGTAATACGTTTTCCTCACTCATCTCAGGGTCCAAGACTGACACCCTAATAACAAAAGACAGATTAACAAGAGAAGAGGGCTTGGTGTTGTGGCTCACCCCTGTAATCCCAGAGCTTTGGGAAATTGAGGATTGCTTAAACCAGGAATTCCACACCAACTTCGGCAACATAGTGAGACCCTGCCTCTATAAGAAATTTTAAAAATTAGCCAGGCACAGTGTGTGCCTATAGTCCCAGCTACTCAGGAGGCTAAAGCAGGAAGATTGCTTGAACCTGGGAGGCTAAGGCTGCCGTAAACTGTGACTGTGCCACTGCACTCCAGTCTGGATGACAGAGCAAGACCCTGTCTCAAAAATAATAATAATAATAAAAATTTTTTAAAGAGAAAACCATAAATTTATCTAATCAAAGTTTTACTTGACACAGGAACCTTCAGAAATGAAGACCCAAAGACCCAGGGAAAACGGTATTTTTGTGCTTCTATTCAATGAAGAATGGACAGCCATGTAGAAATGTTACTGGACAAAAAACAGTATGATCTAACAGTAATAAACTAGGGGAACTTAGCAAGGTGCATTTATTCAGATCCTTCTTGGCCTTTATGTGTAAACATTATTTCCCCTAGATTATGGGGCGGGACCCCACTGGAATGAAGGTCTTCAAGGGAGAAGGGAGAAGGTTAGAGAGTGACCATTTTAGGTTTTATGGCTTGCTTTGGAGAATAGAAGTTCTAGTGTCTATAACACACCTTGGAAAAGAGGAATTCTGGTTCCGGTGCCTTGCTTTGGAGGAGTAAAAAGGGCAGGAGACAAGAGGGCAAGAGAAGGTCAGAGTCTCTGCTTCTGAGGCTCTTCCAATCTCCTTCAGTTCAAAACACTCTAGTATACCAAGATGCCATGCTTTGGGGTAATACGTTCTGAGTCCAGACAATAGCCAATGTATTTTGGAAATTTACTCAAAAATATTGTAATACCCATATATTTATTATAAATATGCCCATTATATTAATGATTAACAACAGCACATTTAATTTTCATGGTTTTATAGAAAACAAAGCAGAAATTTGCTACCTATATCTATATATTTGCTACCTATATCTATAATTTGCTATCTATATATAAGTTAGGTTTCTTTAGGTGTTTTGAATGTGAAAAAAAAGATACGTAATGTTTTAGGTAAAATGATATTAAAATAGACCCAATCTGGCTGGGTGTGGTGGCTCACACCTGCAATCCCAGCACTTTGGGAGGTCAAGGCAAGAGGATCGCTTGAGCCCAGGAGTTCGAGACCAGCCCTGGCAACATAGGAAGTCCCCATTTGTTCAAAAAATAAAAGTTAAAAAATTAGCCAGGCATAGTGCTACATACCTGTAGTCTCAACTACTTGGGAGCCTGAGGTGGGAGGATCACTCAAGCGTTACTGGAAGGTTAAGGCGGCAGTGAGCTGTAATCATGCCACTGCACTCCAGCCTGGGTAACAGAGCAAGACTTCATCTAAAAAAATTGAAAATGAAAAAATAAAATAGACTCAATCTTACATTATACAGAGTAGCCTTATAATAAAGAAAAGGAATATGGGGTCATTCAAATGCTTTGAAAATACCATAGAACTCTGTTATGTGCAAAGATATGTTCTAAGACCTTGATGAATCCCAAAACTGTGAATATACAAAACCATATATTCCCTTCATAAAATTCAGTGAGGTACAACTGAAAAATTGAGGTGATTACTTGAGACCCTTACTGATCCCATAAATAGAAGACTAGAGTCATTTGTAAAACTATTAAAATGAATTCTTCCTTTGAAATAAACTCACTACTACATTACATCATGTCATTACTATAAAAATGTAACACAGAATTAACTGAATCTCTACATTCTTACAGCTTAAATAAGGCCTTGGCCAAGGATGCATGGCCAAGTGATTGTGTGGGGGCTGAAATCCATTTGCCAGGCTGAGCACTGGGCATGGAACTCATCAAGCCAGCATCAGCCTGGTGGAAAGGCAGACTTTTTTAAATTCTTACAAATGCTCTGTAGGTCCAGCCGATGACCCTACTTCTCCCACTAACTCTGGACAAGTCAAAATTAAGTGATAAATTATATAGTTAAAACCCAAATTGTCTTTCCTGGTCTACTTGTTAGCATTACTGCTTAGAAGGAAGCAACAAGTACCTGGAATCCCCCTCTGGGGGGACGGGGGTTATTAACCAGTTGACTCCTGTGTAAGGATTCCAAATAACCTAGGCAGATAGATGTTTGGTTTGCCCAGCCTGTCCTTCCAATCTCCAAGAGAGAATGGGGAGATGAATCACTCTGTGGGGCCAAGTAACAGAGCTCACTGGCCTGCACTGAGGAGGGTGCAGAACTGGAACTGGGTCTGGTACATTCTCTGGGATGGATTTTCCCAAAAAGATAGATGCTAATTACAGGCTAGTTTATATCTGATCCATTTGAAAAATTGGCCGGGGGAGGGATGGAGAAGGAAGCCTTCTCAGGTCCCTGAGGAAACCTGCAGAGAGATTTTCAAACGATGAAACTGCAAGAATTTTCCCCAGGGCAAGGAAGGAAGAAAGGCTCAACTTCTACATGTCCAAAACACAAAGTTGCTTTTGCAAGGGCTTTTTGTAAGGTCCATGTGCTGGCCAAAATTATAAAAGCTTGGAAGACAGACAGCAAGGAGTACTCCTGCAAGGTTTCGTTACGGTTAGAGCCAGGATAGCTAAAGAATTAAAACATGTGTGGAAAAACTGAATGTAATGAAGCTGGGACATATAATCCCTGTGCACTCTCAGCCCAAACTATTTTTGACAGCAGGAGTGAAAACGCAACAGCTAACCGTGTTGGAAAAGGAATTGTGCCAGATCTCAAGGACACCAAGGCAGGACAAAATGAGATGGGGTTTCCCTCCTCTTTCTGCCCAGAGGAGAAGGTGACTGTGAGCAATAGGGATATGGGCATGAAAGGGGCAAATCTCTAGGTGAGGACCCCAGGGGCTTCCAATTATACCTGGCCACTGGCACAAAGTTGTTAAATCACTCTGCCGGGAATGGTAATGTTCCTTATATTTTTTCACTGGCCTTTTCTGAAAGGGAGGCTAGGCATAAATGAAGTTCCAACTTAATGTTCTTATCTATGAGTAACTCTGTATTAAATTGCAGGTGTCAAATTTTCTCCCGGCATCTCTGTGATTGTACTGAAAACTAGTTTTTTAACATGAGACCAGGGGTTTCAAAATTAGCTTCATGGGAATTACACATTTCCTCTGATAAAACTAGTATAATGTTTTTGAAATTTCTTCTTGAAGCAGGACTGTGTGGTGTATGCAGAGCCTGACTAGATGTACTGATCAGATGTTTCACCTAGGTATAAGGGATTGTGAAAACCTCAACATTTAATCCTTTCCAGGATGGTTTACATTCCCATGTACACTGAATCACAATGGTCTTGAGAACCGTTGGTATAAATATTGTTTCAAATCATTAATGTCTCTATTTCAGGGATAAATTGTTTTTACTTAGGACTGACTGACAACCCACAGACAGAGATAAGGAATGGTATAATTTAACATATGCCCACAACGAGGGTTATCAAAATGTTTTTTCCAGAGGCTAGGACTTGTGAAGTATATTTTCTTATTCTCTTTGTTATGTCATTTTAGAATGTTAGCATGAGGTCCTGGCTTTTGAGCACATCAACACCACCACTCTTGTCACTTCCACAGCCCTTCTTTAATAAAGAGTGATTTGTTAAAAATAAAAAATAAACAGTGATTTGTTGAAGAGAATTATAGTTGCAGATTGGAAATGTTTTCTTCTTGGAATGCTAATGTTAAAATCTTTTACTATAAACTAAAGAATAAAAGATGCAATAGAAGTAAGAAGGCAAAACTTTTTACTGATGAGATTCTTTTACCCTATGCTGTAAACTTAAGTTGATTAAAAATGTTGTTATACTATTTTATGGACTTTCATCCTATGAATATTTTCTGCTTTTCTTCTACTGGGTAAACATGAAATTGCCATAGAATATACAACTGGGAATATGAAAGTTAAAATTATATAATATATAATTTATATATACATTTTGTTTTAAAAATAGATGTAAATAATGGAGTACAAATGTAAAACTGGGAAAATATTTTAAATAAACCTTGAAAGCCAGTGCTTGTCTTATTTTGCTTTTTATTATTATTTTTTATTAAGTTTGCAAGGACTCTGTGAAACTGGGTGGTGAGAGAGAATTCTCCATGGTCTTTTGAGTTTATTGCAGGCCAGGGAGGGCACTGACCTACCTTTTCAAGGATGCTTATATAATAAACATGTTGTTCAGTATAGTAAAGAGAGCTCCCCAAGGGTAAAGTTTGAGAAGATTTGCGTATAGTCCCTTATAAAAAAACTGGGGTTTCTAAACTCAGATTCCTCAAAATCCTGCAAAAGCACTGTGCAGCAACCACCTGGGCCCACCTCCATGTAACTGCTGTAGGACTTGGGAAATGAAGGGGAACATGAAGCTCATGCTGACACTTGTGCTCTGAGTAACAGCTGATCTGTGAGCAACAGATCTTTTGTATCTGACTAGGGAATCTTGGGTCTTCTGACAACCTTCATGAAACTGTACAGGCTAACTTGTGAATTTGCAAACAGGCGAAACCTTAGACCCTTCATGGTTCTTGATACTGAGTACACTGTACTTTGAAGGTTCTCTTGTGTTCCCCTGAAGAAAATATGGAATTTGTTTATTATTGCTTCAGATAGTTTAGGCTTAAATGCTGCTGACAAGGTGCCTTTGGAACCATTTCCAGGATGCTGGAGACAAGATTCAAAAATGAAGAAATAAAAGGAAATTTAGACTTCAAAGCTTAAAGAGTAACATTGGGTTGGAGAGCCAAGAAGTCATATAACATATACTAAAATTAGCTGACAAAGGAAAAATATGTTGCCATTGGGACAAGAAGGATCAGCTTTTAAAACAATCCTAGAGAATTATTTGAATTGGTCCCACATTTGCTGCCCCAGTCCAACCTCCCTGGACCTTGACAACTTTAACTTATTTTCAGCTCCCTTCAGGTCTGTAGTTTTCAGTAAACCTCAGCATCTACTAATGCTGTTCAATATCAGCTTATTTTCCCATTCACTATCCTGCCTTCAAAATCACAAAATACACCTGTTATTTGTGTAGTAATTTCCAGGGCTGATACTGTACACTCCTGATTGTCATCACTGCCAGATCAAATGTCTTACCAAGTCTCTATCCCTTTTATTCATTTTTGTCTTTTGCTTGGTGCTGATGATTAAATCTACCACCCTCCCAACCTTAGCTCAAAACACAGCCCACTTGATTATTTATACTGCAGTGGTAATTCCACTTTAACTTGTCGAGTCAGTGTTCCTGGCTGCAGGGCAACCAGCACTACTGAATTAAGACACCAAGACACTGAGAGCAGTTCAGTTCTAAGTCCTCTCAGAAGTCATTATGAAGGCTGAATTCACTTGGAGACAGTAGGTATCCTCTTATAATCTCTTCACTTTCTTAGGCCTTAGAGGCCCTCTAAGAAAGTGAAGAGCCCAGGCCGGGCATGGTGGCTCACTCCTATAATCCCAGCACTTTGGAAGGCCGAGGCGGGTGGATCATGAGGTCAGGAGATCGAGACCATCCTGGCTTACATGGTGAAACCCCGACTCTACTAAAAATACAAAAAATATTAGCCGGGTGTGGCGGTGAGCACCTGTAGTCCCAGCTACTTGGGAGGCTGAGGTAGGAGAATGGTGTGAACCTGGGAGGTGGAGCTTGCAGTGAGCCGAGATCATGCCACTGCACTTGAGCCTGGACGACAGAGCAAGACTCCGTCTCAAAAAAAAAAAGAAAGTGAAAAGCCCTAAGAAAGTGAAGAGATTGTAATGTAAGAGGATGTCTACTGTCCTTTTGCAAATACTTGTTTTATTCTTACTAATTATAAGATCATTATAAGATCATTTTCCTTACAGAGGACATAAAGGCAAAATTGGATTTGTGAATTCTCTCTTCTCTTTTTCACCCATCTGCTTTCCCATCAGTCCTGAGCAGGACATGTCACTTCTTTGACTGGCCTACACCCTAAATTTTTAAAAGGCCTTTTTAGCCTCATTGTATATCTACAAGACTCAACTCATTTGAAGATACAGTCCTTCTGATGCTATTCTTAAAAGTCTCTGGCAGTCTCTCATTGATCCTTAGTTATGTGCTCTTCTTTCTCTCTTTTTGTTCATGGATTTTAAAATCTGATCTCATTTGAGAATCTTCAGTGTTTTCCATGTTGATTTCTTTGGGTTCTTCTGCCTCTTCTTCCTCATTTTAATCGTATGTAAAAGTTGACTCTTTGATAATATCTAAACCTTTAGCTCATATCTCTTTCAGGGACTCATGCCATGTAATTACGTCTACTTTTTTGCCTCTCAACTTTTTAAAATCTGCCTTCCTAAAATCTACACTGTTTATCATGCCCAGTCTTCTCTCACTGGTTGTCATTAAGTCTGCAGTTATGCAGTCACAGACAATAGGCTGAGTCAGAAAGACATGGATTGTAATTCTGTATTTTACTCATAACTTGGCCATGAACAAGTTATATTACTTCCCTGAGCCCAGATTTCATCATTTGAAAAATGAAGCTAATATTCTACTAGCTGCCTCATAAAATTACTGGAAGAATTAAGAAATATAATATATATAAAGTGGCTGCCATGTTGAAAGTACTTGATAAATATCTTCCCTTACTCATCACCAGAAAAAAACTCTCTCTGGTCAGAATTAAGTTCCAGCTAGGGGATCTCTTATTCAGTTAGCTGAAGTTATCACTAAAGCAAGTCAAGAACACGTCAAATGTTCTTGGTTTATAAGAGGTTCAGAATGTCTCCAACAGCTAAAAATACCCATCACTACTGTAGCTCACCAATATGGAGTTTTGTGATCTGATAATACAAACTTACCATCTATTCTGTCATTTGGCAATGTGACCAATAGTAAAATTACACAATACAATTGTTTCTTTTCTTTTATCTCTTTAACAATAGATTTTCTCATAGGCATATTTTTAATTGCCCACAGTAACATTGCCCTGCACTTTCCTAATGTTGGGGCTCAGAAAACAATACCCCAAAGCATGGTGTTTGGCAGGCTTACTACTTTAAACTTAAGGACATTGCAAGGGCCTTAAAAGCCCCTCTCTAACCTTCTCCTGTCCTCCTGTCTCCTGTTCTTCTCTCTTCCAAGACAGGCCATAAAAACTAAACTCCTCTTCCCCATAGTGGGTCATAGAAATGAGAAATATTGCTCTAAACTTTCCCCACCTTTCTGTGTAAGAGCTGGCAAAAAGAAATCCTCTGTCCTACCTTGCCTGATAGTATGTCAGAATACCCGTGTTCCAGAAGAGGTACTGCCCTATACCCAGGAGGAAGAAATGCTTCCTCACAAAGAGGTCAAGAAGAATCTAAACAAATAGGCCTTGCTGGGTTTCTTGCCTTAGTCTATTACCAGTAGATCATACCTTTTTACTTTTTTTAATAGAGAAGATGTCTTACAATGTTGCCCAGGTTGGTCCTGAACTCCTGGGCTCAAATGATTCTCCCCGCCTCGGCCTCCTAAAGTGCTGGGATTACAGGAATGAGCCACTATGCTTGGCCAGACCACACCCTTTGTGTCTAATCACATTTCTACATAGTTGTTTGTTCTTAATTGAACCTAAGCATAAAAACTGACAATTTTCCCAGAGTCTTTGGCTCTTCATTTCTGAAGGCTCTCATGTCACATACAACTTTGATTACATAAATTTGTTAAGCTTGTCTCTTGTTAACCTGTCTTTCATTGTAAGAGTGCTCGCTGTGGCCCTTATAACATATGTAGGGGAGTAAAGGTATTACACCCTTCCTGCCCTGCATTAACATGTCTATTCTTTTGGATAACATATTCTGTTACCCAACTATATTCCAGTCCTCAGTTTGAAGTCACCAATGTTTCCTAAGTTTCCTTTGTTGATTACTCATTTTTAATATAATGCTAAGGAGAAATCTGAGGACACAAGTAGCAGTCTTGATCTCTTTGTAATTGTTGTATCATCTATAGAAAGCATCTTCTTCACTCTTTTCTCCAAGTCATACATGATATCATCATTAGCTACTATTTTAACTGGTTTATATCAGTATTTTTCTCTTTCTTTCATTATATTACATTTAGCATACTCTTCTCAAAATAATTTGGCTCTATCCAAGCACATCTTCTCCTATTTTTATGAAATGCATTAACTAAGAGTTCAATCAACTAGTATTTTAATCCATAGGACATAAATACAACTCATATTCATGAGGAACATCTGCATACGCAGCTGTTCACCTCCCAAGTCATCTTCCCTGTTCTATCAGTATTAGGTAGAAATAAACCAATAAATTAACATCTGAGCTCCTAATTCCTTCTGCTTCTATATTTGCTAGATATTTTACAATGAACATATTTTACTTTTATAATCACAAAAAAAAAAAAAAACCTTTAAAGGAATTTAAAATATAATTCTAAGGACTTTGGAGAAGGACTCACATTATATAAGAAAAAAGAAAGAAAGAAAGCAAAGACAAAATTCTGCCTAATTGAAAGGTCATGGTTTATCTTTGTGCAGTTACTTGAAATTCAGTAAAATGTCAATGTCTTCAGAAATAGTTGCTGATTCTCCTTTTACGGTAATACAAAAAGAATAATAATAATTATCTTTGGTAAAATATTTCTATAGGTCTCATTAGCTCCAATCTTTACTTAACTTCACCTGACAGATATCATTTCTCCCATTTTCAGCTAAGGAAACTGAGGCTCAGGGATATGAAAGCACTTCCCCACTGTCACTCAGCCAGTTATAGGCAGAGCCAAGATTTGAACAAAGTGTGTCTAACTCATATTCTCCCCAGGATTCCAACATGCCTATTTGTGTATTGAAATTCAATATAAGAATTTTTCTGACTACAGCAGGCCCATCTTTTATGAGGCTCCCAAGAGAAGTTTCATACAAAGGATCAAGAATCAGAATAAAGTCAGACTTCTCAAGTGCCACACTGGAAGCTGAAGGTCAGGGCACAATGACTTGAAAATCATTTCCTAGATTTTATTATTTCCCAGAATTATTTGCTAGAATACTATAACAGCCAAACTACCAGTTATATGTAAAAATAGAATAAAGGTATTTTCAACACTTTTTGTGCAGCTTCTTAAGAAGATGAAATTGATGGAATATCTGATGTGTTTGAACATATTGAGAAAAGATAAATTAATAAGTACATAGAAAACAAAACAAACCATAAAAAGTATTATTAACCTCAAGGAAAACAGAAAGCTGTGCATATATGCCTACTGCATCGTTCAGATTTCAAGAGCATATACAAAGTCATAGCAATGTAAACATTTAATTATTATCTAACCAAAATTATAATATAACCCTATTGAGAGGATGAAGGAGAAGAAGTGTATGAGAGCATATGTATACACTACTGAATGGGTGTGCTTGAAGTAGAGGGTAAGGAAAAACATTAAATGTTTCATTTAAACAAAAAGAAGCTATCATGCCTCATAGAAACGAGTCAATAGGTAATACCTAAAACTGAAAAATAAAGTAACAATACAAGTTTGTTGTTCAAACATTTGGCAATACATGATCAAAAGCAAATGGTTAAATTGTTGGAAATGGTTGCCTCTGAAAATGGGAAGCAAGAAGATAGGGGAGTCTGTTGTTTTTTGAAACAAGTTGTGGTTTATTATATGACCCTTTAAACTGTGTGATTAAAAAAAAAGGAAAAAGAAAACGAATCTCTTTAAAAAAAAAGAGAGAGAGAGAGAGAGAGAAGGAAAAAGTTGTTGCTCTCAAGGTGTCCATGAATTAATGGAAGATGTCAACTGGTAATTGGTTAAGTGGTATGAAAGGCATGTATAAGATGTTCAGGGACAACATAAGAAGGTACAATTCATTCTTCCTTGGGCAGAAGGAGGTGGTGAGAAGCTGCATAGGTTAGGTCTTCTTTGGATAGACCTTAAATTAGGAATTTTTCAGTCTGAAAGAGGGAAAGCTATTCTAATCTAGTCAGGGAAAATAGCATTAGCAAAGGCATGGAAGCATGAAACTGCCGTTCAATTCTCAGGAACTCTGCATCATTACTATGCCTAGGCTGTGCTGTACGTGCAGACGAATAGTAGACGATGGTGCCAGAGACAGTATTTCGGTGTACATTGCAAAAAACTTACATATCAATCCACAGAAAGATATTCTTCAAGTCACAAATTCAACCATGTATATTGAATAACATTGCCATCTATCTAGTGGCTTAGTCTATAACTCAGGAGTCATCCTTCACATTCCTTATCTCTTAATTCACATTTCTCATCCATCATCAACTGACACTCCCTTTGAATAGATGTAGTCTTGTGAGTAAGTAGAGTTGGGAGCTTTTGTGCAGTGCCTTAGCTACACAACTGTATGAGGCAACCTTGTCCACGTAAGTCCAAATTCCCACTATCTCTTACCTGTAATCTCACAAGAGCTTCCTAATTAGTCTTTAGGGATGACTCTTTTCCTTCCATTCTTCACTTGCAGCCAGAATTATCTCATCAAAATGCAAATCTTACTATGTCAACACTCCTATTTAGAATACTTCAGTGACTTTACATTTCTCTTGATAAAGACCAATATCCTTAACATGGTCTTCAAAACTCTGCAAGGTCAGTTCTGAGCATAACTCCATCATGTCCCAACAATGACATGGAGCTATGTCTACCGTCCAATTACAATGGCTTTCTTTCATAATTTGAACCTTACACGCCCCTCCACCACTGGTCCTTTGCATATGATACTCCCTCAGCTCAAATACTCTCTTACAGTACCTCCCACCACTTTCACATTTATCTGATTAATTTCTACTCATCCTTCAAATGACTGCCCTCAGGATACCACACATATGTCCTTTACGGTACTGATCATAATTATAAGTTCAAATTCATTTGTACGATTATTTGATTAAAGTCTATCTCCCTTCTTGACTGTAAGTTCAATGTGAACAAGAACTAAATCTATATCAACATATATTTGTTTAATTCATGAATGAATAAATAGCACACTTACTAAAACCTATCAAAATTTTTTTAAAAGCCTTAGAGAACAATAGAAAATTCTTTCTTATATAGCGGAAATTCCAGAAAAAGTAGCTCTCTAATGTCATGAATACCATCTAAATGGACAAGTTGTCCTGAAATAAAATAAGAAATATACAAAATATATAAATAAGCATAAGATATATTTGGAAGTGAGCTCATAAATGGCATGCTTAAGACTCTCTGTCATCTAAAAAATGCAACAGATTTTCACCATGTTTTAGAGGACTCGCCTTTAATCCTCTCTGATTCCTATCTGATCTTTTTAAAAGTCAGCAGTGTGCTGAGAACAGACTCTGAGGAGGTTGGTAAAAATAAAAAACTTTTTCAATAGGTAGTCTCCCCTTCTATTTCCTTCCAAGTAAAGAGAGACGTCATCTTTACAAAGCTTCTGGCCATCAGCAGGCCAGATGATCCATCTGTTTTTTTTAAATTAAATAGACCGAACATTGCTTCATTTGAATTGGACACTCTCCAATCTTTCTAAAGTTTTTCTGCCCACAGGGCAGCTTATCTATTAGAAAAAAATTTAAGGATGATACATCATTTTTCACTCTTTTACTAAAAGTAGAGATCCTAATTTGCTAACATATTTACTTCCTTAACCCATTATAAACCAGATGGTATCTCCAGAAAAACAATGATTAATGTTTTAATTGAATTAACTATGGATGTTTAAGTGCTATTATGTCTTCTCTTTTTAGATGAGTTGCAAGAACAAAGAATAAAATTACTAATGAAGAGTTAACAGGAAAATTCCTTTATTTTATTAACAATAACTCAATAAGTCTCCAAATAGCAAACCATAATGTTCTCAAAGAAATTAGTTGCCCACCTTTGTCCATTCATTTATACAACAAAGGCTTGTATTAATTATTTGTCAGCCACTCTACGTGACTAGGGAAAAAAAGAGATGAAAGTTATAGTTCCTGGCTTCAAGGAGCTTACAGTCTAATCAAGGAGAAAGAAAAAAATACAGCTTAATAGATGCCAAGACACATTTTGGTCATTCCAGTTGAAAGAATTATCTTCAAAAAAAGAGACAGCAGCAGCTTAGGTTGAGGAAACTGCATAAACCTTTGAAAAATAAAGGGCTGTAGAAACTGTAAAGGGTGAAAGTGACAGCTAGAAAGATGAATAGAATCTTTGTTAAGAAAGACCTTGAATATCATACTGGAGAGTTTGGATTTTATTCTGAAACTGAAGAGAAAGGATCATAGAAGGCTTGTAATATCAAATATCTCATTTAGAAAAATTATCTTCGCAGTGATATGGAAGATGAGTTTGAAGAAAGAAAAAAATTTCCATTAAATCTAAAAGCAACTCCTAAAATAGAAGACAGTTTCATATTACTACAAATGTAAAAAGAATAATGTTACACTTAAGCAGACTGTCTAGAGAGATTTGAAATACTGTGCAATACCTTCACAATTCAAATAACTGGTTACAAAAACTAAACAACCTCGGCTCCTTAAAGATTTAAAACTTAGTCTGAAAATTATCAACAGTTATTTTCTAACTTTATTTTTAACATGACCAAACAGCCTTAGCATTCCCTTCTGCTTAACTCAACTTTAGACAAGTTTCTCCTCAATATAACCCCCCAGTCTCTCTTTACTTACAGCATTCACTTTCAGAAAACTTTCCATTGTAAATTCTTTTTTCTGCCCCTTTGAGATGTAAACACCATCTGAAAAAGTCTTTCTCAAGAACTTAAGAGCCATCCCTTTGAAATGTAATCATCAAGAAAGATAGCTTCTATCTCCCAGTCTCTGTGGGAAGGTAGAAGTCTAACTTCAATAAGCACCAATGAGCAACATACATGGCCTAACCACACTGACCAATGTACTCCCTAATGCCCTCCAAAACTCTTCCAGTAGTTCACTCCAATGCTCATAAAACTCTCCCACCTTTTGCACCAACGGAGTTGAGTACAATCTATCCCATATTGTTATGCTGAGAGCATTCATCCATATCTCCTTTGTCTTGCTAATCCCTATTCATCCTTCACATCTCAGCCTGAATATCTTTTTCTCTAGGAAGTCTTCTATGGTACTAGCCATCTAAGTCTAGGTCAAGTACCTTCCACTACTTTATCTAAGACAGCATTTATTACACTTTATTAGTTGCCCATTTACTTGTCCCTAGACTCTATTAAGTCTCCATCAGGATAAGAAGCATATTTGTCGTGTTCACCATAGTGCATATAGTTTTAATGAATAAATATTTGTTAAATAAATTAATGAATGACTATAAAAATGGTCCAGTCTTCCATTCAAGCCAGCACACTGATTAGGCTCCTGATATTTCAGAATAGAATCCTAACTTTGTTACCTTCTTATCTGTTTTTATCCCATGTGGACCTGCCTTCAGTCACTCACAGAAAGGATTCTATGTCTTTGTCAAAAACTACAACCTCAAATTGTCTGTTCTCCTCTTTCTTTAGACTTAGCCAAGAAAATTTGAGGCAAATTGCCCTAAAAGAAAACAATCTGCCTTTTTTTCTCTACATGCTCTAAACTATAAAGTATGAGAAGATGACAGTTTCACATTAGTATAAAAATAAAGATAAAAATCAAATTGGACCACCAAAAGTCTACATAGTTGGACCATATTAGTTTGGTCCCTCAAAGACTCACCTGGGTCACTACTACATTTGAAAACTCCGTGGGCACTATGCACTCAGAATTTTGTGTGAAAGGCACACACACATACTCTATAGTCTGTTTGAACAGCATCCCCTGGAGTTATACAAAGCACCATGGCCTTGAAATCACCTCTATCAAGTTGCTGTTTGTGTTAAGCCTCTAGCTTTAATTTTAAAAAGCCAGAAACAGACACAAAAAATTCACTCCCAGGTTTTCAGTAAACATATTGTTAATGAAATTTTCCTCTTCAATAATTAGCATGCAACAAAGAAATATATTTTTGAATTTGATGTTAGCACAATCCAATGCTGGTTCTTGAAGAAAGGTAGTAAAACAAACCACTATCAATTCTAGAGGAAAATTCTGAAGGCTCCTCTTCCCTCCCTGTCCCCATTCACTGTGTCCCTAAGAAGGAAAAGTCTTCTTGTAAACCAGGCAAATTCCAAGGTAATCTTTGTGTTACAGTACTAGGTATCTTCTGACAATGTCTAACTTCCATGATGCTGGAGACACAAGATAGAACTCAAGTATTTCACTTTTCCGGGAAGAGGCACTCTCTCCACCTATACCTCATTGCCTTCTTTCCCCTTAAATAGCTATGTGGGAACCAGAGAAAGCCTGAGGGAAAAGGAGTGCACTTTGATCGGCCTCTTCTAAGAAAAAAAAGTCCTCCAGAACTAACCTAACTCACTAGCATTCAGGACTTCCCTTGGGTTTTGAGTCAAATCTCAAGTTAAAAAAAATTATATCCCTTTTTCTGGTATAGTCCTCTACAACACATAATGACAGGGTGGAATGAATCTTTGGTGCACTACTTTATTACCACAGAAGCACTCATTTTGAAAGATTTAGGAATAGCCAAAATTTTCAAAAGGAAAAATTAATGAGGCTTTAAACATTAAAATATAATTAAAAACTATAACAAATGTTAAATTGTGGCATTGCCAGACAAGAGAAATTTAATAGAAGAATTTTAAGTAGGAGAATGACATATTCAGATTTGTATTTTGAAAGAGAATGTGGAGAATGGATTACAAGAGGGCAAGAGTAGACACTAAGACAACAGTTCAGAAGTTTTATGGTAATCCAGGGAGGAAGTAAAAAGGGCTTGAACAAATGGAAATGGAAAAGGGAATGGAGATAAATGGACTAATCCAAAACATATTTTAAAAATTATAGTCATCACAACTTCCTGATTGATATGATAGAGGTGAGAGAGAAAGAACAGGTGTGAATGGTGCTGAGTTTCTTGAATTTACTACCTGGTGGATGTAAAAAGAAAACAAAATTTAAGGACTTTTCAAATTTATTATGCCAAGGGGAAAAGTTAAGCCTTAATGCTTTCCAAACAGCTGCCCTCACACTTTGCACTTGAATAAACTCTTTTAACTGGATCCTGAGCCTTTTGATTATTTTAGGCTGACATGGATAAAGGTGTCTTTCACAGAGACTGGAAACAACAGGGGGAGAAAGTTTGGAAGGAAGATATTAAATGGGGTTTGAGATATTATTAATGTAAGATATCTTCATGATAAACAAATAGAGATAACAAGAAAGTTGTTGGGTTTAATTTAAAAGATAATTGTCAGACTAGGCATGGTGGCTCACGCCTGTAATCCCAACATTTTGGAAGGCCGAGGCAAGCAGATCGCTTGAGGTCAGGAGTTCGAGGCCAGTCTGACCAACATGGTGAAACTCTGTCTCTACCCAAAAGTACAAAAATTAGCCTCCCCGGTTCAAGCATGGTGGCAGGCCCCTGTAATTCTAGCTACTCAGGAGGCTGAGGCAGGAGAATCGCTTGAACCCTGGAGGCAAAGGTTGCAGTGAGCTGCAGTTGCACTACTGCAATCCACCCTGGGTGACAGAGTGAGACCCTGTCCTGCCAACCCCCCAAAAAACAAAAAGATAATTGTGACCTAGAGATGTAGATTTGGGAGTCAGCACCATAGAGGTAATTCTTAAAGCTATAATGGTGCTGAATAGGACCCAAGAGAGTATATAGAGTGAGAAAAAAAGTATGGCAAAACTTTGAGTATTACCTAAAGAATGGTAAAGAATGGACAGCAAGAAAGGATTCTGCAAAGGGGACTGAAAAGGAGCAAGACAGAGAAATTGGATGAAAAACGGGAGAGTAACATACCAGAGCAACTACTGGAAGAGGGATTTTTCAGGAAAAAGAGAGTGTGACTGGGTCAGCAGCATCAAATGCTACTGATAAGTCAAGTCATAGTAAAAGGAACTGAAAAATGCCCATGGGACTCAGCTACAAGGAAGTGAGGACCTTGACAGAAGTACTTCAGTGAAGTGAAAGGATGCTGTCTGCAAACAGATTGAAAAATAAATGCAAGTGATGAAACAGCAACAGAGCACATGAACAACATTTCCAAGAGGCTTGAATGTAAAGAGGAAAAATAAAATGGAGAAAAATAAGGCAGGATTAGGAGTTGTTGCTACAGAGAGATTTTACTGATTTGATTGTTTATTTCGTTTTTGAGTAGTAACTTTTTGCTGTTGTTTTGTTAGTTTTAAAATAGGAGAAAATTGAATATGTTTAAATGCTCCATGATTCCTGCCTCCTGGTATTCATGGCTTTGTGTAGTTCTCTTTCCACCTCACAATGCCTGAACTTCCACATTCAATAGGACAGATCTATGTAAACAATAGGATAATATGGAAATGGTGGTGTGTGATTGTGATTCCTGAAGCTAAGTCATAATGGGCATTGTAATTTCTTTCTCTTTCTTTCTTTCTTTCTTTCTTTCTTTCTTTCTTTCTTTCTTTCTTTCTTTCTTTCTTTCTTTCTTTCTTTCTTCTTTCTTTCTTTTGAGATAGAGTTTCACTCTTGTCACCCAGGTTGGAGTGCAATGGCACGATCTTGGCTCACTGCAGCCTCCGCCTCCTGGGTTCAACTAATTCTCCCGCCTCGGCCTCCCAAAGTGCTGGGATTACAGGTGTGAGGCACGGTGCCCAGCCAAGACATTGTAATTTCTTCCTTGTTCTCTTGGATTGCTAGCTCTGGAGACAGCCAGTGTCATGTTGTGAAGACGTTCAAGTAGTCCTTTGAAGAGGTCCATGTGGCAAGAAACAGGCTTCCTGCCAATAGCCCTCTAAGTGAGGCATCCTAGAAGTGGATTTTCTATCCCTAATCAAGCTTTCAGATAATTGTCAGCCTTAGCAGACATCTTGACTGCAACCTCATGAGAAACTCTGAGCCAAAATCACCCAGCTCCATCACTATCGGATTTCTGATGTACAGAGACTGTAAGGTAATAAATGTGTGTTGTTTTAAGCTGGCAAGTTGTTATGCCGCAAAACATAACTAATACAGGTTATGGTATTAAAGGAAAGAAGACCGGGCGCGGTGGTTCACGCCTGTAATCCCAGCACTTTGGCAGGCCGAGGCGGGCGATTTACCTGAGGTCGGGAGTTCAAGACCAGCCTGCCTAACATGGTGAAACTCCGTTTCTACTAAATATACAAAAATTAGCCAGGCGCAGTGGCGCACACCTGTAATCCCAGCTACTCTGGAGGCTGAGGCAGATGAATCGCTTGAACCCGGGAGGCAAAGGTTGAGGTGAGCCGAGATAGCGCCACTGCACTCCACCCTGGGCGACAGAATGAGACTTCGTCTCAAAAAAAAAAAGAAAAAAAAAAAAAGGAAAGAAGTTAAAAATATTTTTAAAAAGGAAGAAATCATTGATAAGCAATATATCTGGGGACACAGAAGGAAGTGTTCTCTAAGTGAAATGAACAGCCTCAAATGGAAGAATGCCTCTTTCACTTCATAGGAGGAAAATAAAAGGATGGCCGTATTAGGTCAAGTTGTTTGTCAGTAGCAGGGAATGAGGAAGTATGCATCCAATGTTCTGTTTTCTCTGAAAAGAAGAAAGTGGGGTTATCTGTTAATAATGACGGAGGAAGTGGAGGGGTTTAACTTGAAGAGGATAAAGAAATTTTAAGTAGCTGCTGTGGAAAATAGGAAAGACATGACTAAGGAACCATAAAAGGATTTCTCAATAGCATTCAGATCCCAGCTGATGTCAGAGATCATGAATTTTTTATATAACCAATCTGTGAATTTTCTCCAAAATAGAGGTGAACTACAGGAGTTCCTGTTGGCAAATCCTCACAAAGCAGCTTTGAATCACAGTTCAAATTAAGACAAAGTTGCCTGCACTGTGGTCTAATCACAGCTTGACAATTAAAAATGGCAGGTGTGATTGAAGAGAAGCATGGTGCTTTACATCCAAAAGAGATGGAAAACTATACGGCTAAGGAAATTCAAACTAATCCCCCAACCATTGTTGTATAGAGCTATGGCTATGTAGCTAGTTTCTTTTAAAATGTCAAGAAATACAATAGTGTAGAAAATTATTAGAAATATTTTCTGGGTATTAATGATTCACTATTTCTTGCTCTTTCATCTAAATACCTTTCCTTTCTCTTCTAGTCTCTCCTGTTACTTTAATAGGCAACCATTACAGAGCCTAATGAAACACTCCCCAAAAAATAAATAAAAAATACCTCCCTTCATGCTTAAATTTAATAAATTGCATTCTTTAGAAATGGCCCATCAAATATGTTTACCCATTGAATGCAACATATACATAAATTTAATCTAACAAATAGCTCAAGAAATAATTTCTATGATCCAGCATATAAACTTTTCTTTATAAAATAGATATCCATGATTCAAATTCAAATGTCAGAGCAGCAGTATATAAACCACCTCCAATCAGGCTTGTTGTAGTCTGTCTCTTTAAATACGACTTTTTAAATTCCAATATAAACCAGGCTTAGAAAGACTTACACATTCCCACCATGCATTAGCAGAACAAGAAAAAATACCTTAAATGTGAATGCTGTCCCCTTGTGAATCATATTCATTAAAGAATAAAATATTTTATACAAATAAAAATTTTTAGGCTCCAAAGTATGGAATGTAGTATTTTTCAGCCATGACTTTTTAAAGAGATATATTTCTAAAAATACCTTGGGCTTTATTTCAGTAAACAATAACACACAATAATAATAATAATAATAAACAGATACACTGCCAAGTCATTATTCCCATCCTTATTAAGGCAAATAGCACCACTAACCTGAAGCACTATAAATAATGAGAGTGTTAAACTGATTTCAATGAATAATTCATGAAACCCAATTCTTCCAGTTTCCTTGGCAGTACTCTTACAGCCAGATGAAGCAATGCAGAATGATTACAAAGATGTATCATCTGTATTATTGGGGTATATGCCTTATCTATTAAACTAGCTCATTTATTTAAAAAATAATCATCATCTCACAGCTACTTTGTATTCTAAATGTTTGCTTTTATAAGATAATGTGATGCAAATGTACCTTACTCGAGTCTGAAAATGAGATAATGTCCAAACGATGTCTGCTTCACACTCAGGACCTGATTTAGGAGTGAACTGAACCTTCAAGGTTAAGATGGAACACCCTGTGACTCTCAGAGACACTGTGTTGCATTCCTGATCCAGCATTTCACCAAGATGAAGGAGTTTAGGGTCATCAAAAAGGATCCTGGGAGTTCAGTGAGCAGAGAAACTGGTTCTAATTCTGGATCTGCCATTGACTTGATTTGACCTCAACCAAGTAACGTAACTTGTCTAGATTTTCATCCCTAACTCTTTCACACGAGACTATGGACTGGAATAACTATGAGACTCCTTCTGGTCTTCATTTTCAGCAGTCTACATCACCACCAAACCAATTTTCTAGCTTCCAGCCATATTCTACTAAATTGCAAGAATCATGAATGCAGAGAGATGTTTTCTTCACCAATGTATCCTCAGTATCTAGCACAGAATTGGAGTATTTCAACATAAATTTATTGAGTAAATGAATTAACCTAGTATAATTGAAAAACACACTATCAATCCCAAATGTGTTTCTTCTTTAAAACAATGTTTGACACAGCAAAAGTCTGGAATTGCTAAAGCCCTAAACTGCTGACAAAAACTAAAGATAAGAGAATCATTACATTCAACAACAAATACCTTAGTGTTTGGTTTTCTCACCAAACTATCAGAGCAATATATTTTTCAAAGTTTATGATGGAGCAAGTATTAAAATTTTGTTTTTCTATTGCTCCGAGTAGCTAGGTTTAGGTCTAGCATTCTGAATAATCAGCTGGCTATTCGTTTTGATAGTAATCCTATTGCAAAGCAATAAATCCTCTCCCTCTTCCAATACACAGATATGAGCATATGTGCATACTTAAGCCTATATCTCTTCTCAAAACACAGACTTAAAAACTATACACTCTAAGAAAATGTTTAAATCATGGAATATTCTAGACAAGACTATTCTATAGCTTCTGCCAACTTTATACCTGCCACCAGTCTATCTTGTGATTTATTCCCATTCTCTGATTGAACCTCTGCCCTATGGAATTTTTGCATTTTCTCCAATAATTGAAGATTAACACTCTGTTTCTACCCTCAGAAATTCTTCCTGATCTAGGCCAGCAGTGATAGTGAGGGAGAAGCATTTTAAGTTTTGCTTTCCCAGATATCTGAAATTTATTCAAGTAGATTCTTATAACCACTCAAAAATAAGAAAAAAAGATATTTTATATCTAAGAAATGCCTCTGTGATAGATGATTTCTACCATATTGTGCTTTGTATAATAATGGTACAATATGAAAGATTATAATGTAAATGATAAAGTATAGCAGATAAGCCCAGAGCCATTTAATAAAGTAACAGTGGTGAACCTTATAAAAGACATCCAATATTTATTTTACCATTCTTCCATTGAATAATAAAAACATGGTTTCAGAATTTTATCTAAGCTTAAGTTTGCTAATAATTGGTTCAAGAATGAGTAGAAACATACCTCGTTTAATTGTGCTTCACTTTAGTGTGCTTCTCAGATGGTGCATTTTTTATAAATTGAAGGTTTGTGGCAACCCTTATATGAACAAGTCTATTGGCACCATTTTTCCAACAGCATATGTTTACTTCTTGTTTCGGTGTCACATTTGGTAATTCCCACAATATTTCAAACTTTGTCATTACTATTATATCGTTACAGTGATCTGTGATCAGTGATCTTTGATGTTACTATTATAATGTTTTGGGGGCACCAAGAACCACTCCAATATAAGATAGCAATTTTAATAAATAAATATAATGTGTGTTTTGAGGGCTCTGTCTCTCTCCCTCTCCATGGGCCTCCCTATTCCCTGAGACACAACACTATTAAAATTAGAACAGTTAACAACACTATAATAGCCTGTAAGTGTTAAAGTGAAAGACAGAGTTGCATGTCTCTCACTTTAAATCAAAAGCTAGAAAAGATTTAGCTTAGTGGGGAAGTTGAAAGCAAAACAGACAGAAGGCCAGACCTCTGGCACCAGTTAGCCAAGATGTGAATGCAAAGAAAAATTCTTGAAGGAATTTAGAAGTATTATTCCAGTGAACAGATAAATAATAGGAAAGCGAAACAGCCTCACTATTGATAATAAAGTTTGAGTGGTCTGCATAGAAGATCAAACCAGCCACAAGATTTCTTTACACCAAAGCCTAATACAGAGCAAGGCCCTAATAATTCTCTTTAATTCTATCAAGGCTGAGAGATGTGAGGAGGTTGCAGAAGAAAAGTTAGGAACTAGCAGTGGTAAGTTCATGGGGTTTAAGGAAACAAGCCATCTCCATAACATAAAAGTGAAAGGTAAAGCAGCAAGTTCTAATGTAGAAGCTACAACAAGTTATCTAAAAAAAATCTAGCTAAGATCATTGATGAAAGTGGCCACACGAATCAACAGATTTTCAATGTAGACAAAACAGTCTTCTATTGGAAGAAGATGCCATCTAGACTGTAATAGCTAAAGAGGAAAAGTCAATGCCTAGCTTCAAAGCACAGGTTAACTTTCTTTTTTTTTTTTTTTTTTTTTGAGACGGAGTCTCGCTCTGTCACCCAGGCTGGAGTGCAGTGGCCCGCTCTCTGCTCACTGCAAGCTCCGCCTCCCGGGTTCGCGCAATTCTCCTGCCTCAGCCTCCCGAGCAGCTGGGACTACAGGCGCCCGCCACCTCGCCCGGCTTATTTTTTTGTATTTTTAGTAGAGACGGGGTTTCACCATGTTAGCCAGGATGGTCTCGATCTCCTGACCTCGTGATCCGCCCGTCTCGGTTAGGGAATAATGTAGCTGGTGACTTTCAGTTGAAGTTAATGCTTTTTTACCAATCCAACAATGCCAGGGCCCTTAAGAATTGTGCTAAATCTACCCTGCTTATGCTCTAGAGATGGAAGAACAAAGCCTGGATGATGCACATCTGTTGATAACATGGTTTACTGAATATCTTTTTTTTTTTTTTTTTTTTTTTGAGACAGAATCTCACTCTGTCTGTCACCCAGGCTGGAGTGCAGTGGCACAATCTCGGCTCACTGCAAGCTCTGCTTCCCAGGTTCATGCCATTCTCCTGCCTCAGCCTCCTATGTAGCTGGGACTACAGGCACCCACCACCACTCCTGGCTAATTTTTTGTATTTTTAGTAGAGACGGGGTTTCAACATGTTAGCCAGGATGGTCTCAATCTCCTGACCTCGTGATCCGCCCACCTTGGCCTCCCAAAGTGCTGGGATCACAGGCGTGAGCCACCGCGCCCGGCCGGTTTACTGAATATCTTAAGCCCACTGTGGAAACCCACTTCTCAGAAAAAAATTTTTTTCAAAATATTACTGCTTATTGACTATTCACCTGGTAATCCAAGAGCTCTGATGGAGATGTACAAGGGGATTAATGTTATTTTCATGCCTGCTATTACAACATCCATTCTGCAGCACACAAATCAAGAAGTCATTTCAACTTTCAAGTATTATCATTTAAGAAATATATTTTGTAAGGCTATTACTGCCATAAATAGTGACTGTTGTCATGGATCTGGGCAAAGTGCATTGAAAATATTCTGGGGAAAAAAAAATCACCATTCTAAATGACATTAATAACACTTGTGATTCATGGGAGGAGACTGAAATATCAGCGTTGAAATAGTTTAGATATTTGTCCACTTCTAATCTCATGTTGAAATGTGATCCCCAATGTTGGAGGTGGGGGCTGGTGGGAGGTGTTTGGGCCAGGAAGGTGGATCCTTCATGAATGGCTTAGTGACCTCCCCATGGTAATAAGTGTAGTCTTTCTCTATTAGTTCACATGAAAGCTGGTTGTTTAAAGAGCCTGGCATCCCCCTCTTGCTCCCTCTCTTGCTATGTAACATACCAGTTCCCCCTTCACCTTTTGCCATGATTGTAAAATTTCTGAGGCCTCACAGAAGCCAATCCTGGCACCATGCTTCTTTTACAGCCTGCAGAGCTATGAGCCAAATACATCTCTTTATAAATTACCCAGCATCCAGCATTTCTTTGTAGCAATGCAAAATGGACTAATATAAACGTTAACAAGAATTTGGAAGAAGTTGATTCCAGCCCTCTTGGATGACTTCGAAACCTTCAAACCTTCAGTGGAAGAAGCAAGTGCAGATGTGATGGAAATAGCAAGAGAACTAGAATTAGAAATGGAGCCTGAAGGCCGGGGGCAGTGGCTCACGCCTGTAATCCCAACATTTTGGGAGGCCGAGGCGGGCGGATCACCTGAGGTCAGGAGTTCGAGACCAGCCTCAACATGAAGAAACCCCATCTCTACTAAAATTACAAAAATTAGAAGGGTGTGGTGGTGCATGCCTGTAATCCCAGCTACTCGGGAGGCTGAGGCAGGAGAATTGCTTGAACCTGGGAGGCGGAGGTTGCGGTGAGCCGAGATCGTGCCATTGCACTCCAGCCTGGGCAACAAGAGTGAAACTGTCTCAAAAACAAAAAAGAAATGGAGCCTGAAAATGGGACTGAATTGCTGCAATCTCATGATAAGATTTGAACAGATGAGGAGTTGCTTCTTATGGATGAGCAATGAAAGTGGTTTCTTGAGATGAAATCTACTGCTAGTGAAGATGCTATGAACACTGTTGAAATGACAGAAAAGGATTTGGAATATTACATATAGATAGTTGACAAAGCAGCAGCAGGGTTTGAGAGGGTTGACTCCAGTTTTAAAAGAAGTTCTACTGTGGGTAAAATGCTAGCAAATAGCTTTGCACAGTGCAGAGAAATCTTTCACGAAAGGAAGAGTCAATCAATGAGGCAAACTTATTATTGTCATATTGCTGCAGTCACCCCAACCTTTAGCAACCACCACTCTGATGATTCAGCAATCATCAACATCAGCGCAAGAGCCTCCACCAGCAAAAGGATTGTGACTCACTGAAGTTCAGATGATCATTGGCATTTTTTAGCAATAAAATATTTTTAAATTATGGTATGGATGTTGTTTTTTAGACATAATGCTATTGTACACTTAGTAGACTGCAGTATAGGGTAAACATAAGTTTTTATGCACTGGGAAGCCAAAAAATTCATGTAACTCACTTTATTTCAATATTCACTTTATTGTGGTGGTTTGGAACTAAACCCGCAAATCTCTGAGATATGCTTGTAGTGGCATAATTATTATCAATTAGATATGAAAAGAGAAATGCTAGAAGCCTCTAGAAATATTATTCTTTGTTTATAAAACAGAGTGAGAATAAAACCTGGTGTCTCTTACAGCTGGACAGCTGCACATGAACAAGAAAACATGTAACTCAGTTGCAGCCACTTAAAAATCACAAAGGGAATCAGCCTTAGTTTGAAGCCTGACATTGCAGATGGCATAATAGAAAACAGAAAGAAGCTAGGTCCATGATGCCATTAATGAGCTCCTAAAGCATTTAAACTTGTAGCCAACCTTACTTCTAGATGCTCTGTTATTTGAGAAAACAAATGTTTTTGCTTAAATTAGTTTAAGTTAAGGCTTCTGTTACTTGCAGGCTGAAGAATTCTATCTGATATACATAGTGATCTGTTTGTGGGAATTTTAAATAAGCATATAATTAATGTGATTTCAGATTTTTTAAAAACAGGCCAGGCATGGTGGCTCACGCCTGTAATCCCAGCACTTTGGGAGGCCAAGGTGGGTGGATCACCTGAGGTCAGGAGTTTGAGACCAGCCTACTAAAAATACAAAAAAATTAGCTGGGCATGGGGGCAGGTGCCTGTAATCTCAGTTACTTGGAAGGCTGACGTGGGAAAATCGCTTGAACCCAGGAGGCAGAGGTTGCAGTGAGCAGAGATCGTGCCACTGCACTCCAGCCTGGGCAACAAGAGTGAAAGCCTGTCTCAAAAAAATAATAATAATAATAATTTAAAAATTAATAGCAAACCTGTGAAGATTTCTGCCATACACAATGTATAATTATACACAATAGCCTTCTCTGAGCACATAGTCTACTAAGCAAATATTTCCTATTTGATTTATCAAGGTTTCTTATCTGTTCACAAGCAACTTTTTTAAAAAGTTAAACGTAAAAGACATACTAGGAATAAAACTTTATGTGTCAGTCTGTCTCTGTGGAAAGACCTTTATGGAAGTAAAAGATGGAAAAGGCCTGTTTGATTTGTACCTTTTGCAAGACATGATAGTTCGTTACCACATACTTTCTTGTTAAAATTATACAATGGGTCTCAATCCTGAGGCATTAGTGGATAAGCTGACTTCTAGCTGGGATTGAAATGAGATTTCCCCCCACCCTGAGGAATAGTACTACAAATAGGATCAAGTGAACTACTGAGGGATTTCACCGTACCCTACAAGACTCCTAGTCTGCTCTAGCGTGATAATTTCTAAATATACAAGAAAAATTAAATTCAATGTAAAAGTTACTTCATGCCCTCAGCTTCCATACAACCAGGAACTGACATAGTTCCGTGTGGAAGTAAACTTTCTAAAAGATCATTCTGCTAGGTTATAAATTTTAACTGACCTGCCAACTTTCTAAGGGCCACAAAAACTACCTCAATAATCTAACTTGTCCTCACACCCTAACCATACATCTGTCACATTAATGTAGCTGGGCTTTACAGTGTTTTATGTTTACTCTTTGATGTTTTTATTTTTGATAGCTCCTTTGTTTCAGATGAACTTCCCCTCCTCTCATCTCTCCCACATTCCTCTCCTCTTCTTCCTCTTCTCTGCTCTTCTCCCACCTTTTCTCTCTCCTTCTTCTTTCCTTTCCAATTCCTACTCATCATTTCAGGTCTAATTCATATCTTATGACATGCTGAAAACCTTTCCTGAGCACTTCTCTCCTCTAAATTCCTATGAAGGAAAGTCTGTACTACACAATCCCAACATGTCTTGATTTAATAAGGCAAAACGGTATAACAAAGAACTTAGTCTTTAAGATGAAACAAGTGTTCAAAGCCCAGCTCTGACACTCTTTTTAACATTGTGACTTGTATCAGACCCTCAACAAAGAGTACAATTATTACCAATAACAATAGGAATAAATGATTATTAAATCCTGATTCTGCTATGTAGTACCTTTATGATCTTGAGAAAGACATTTAGCATACCAGAACCTCAGTTTCCCTGTTTTAAATGAATAGCATCTGTCCTACTGACCTCATAAAATTGCGAGAATTGAAGTAAGATTATGAGAGTAATAGCGTTTGTAATGATTATACAAATATCTACATGATAGATTCTGTGAAATAACAATAAATCCTAAACACCCCCAACCAATGGAATGAACCCTTCTTGACCAAGGAGACTCCAGAAAAACTTGAAAAACTAAATTTTTGAGCCACAACAAAATGGGAGGTTGGGCATACCTCAGTACACTCTCTTCCTTGCTAATCATTCTCAGACTTTTTTTTCTTTTACTAAGAGTTAAACAGAAACCAGCCCCATAAAACAAAGAACAAAAGACACACTCCTCCACTGACTTCAGTAAACTGCCTGACACTGCAATCAGACTCTCCTCCATTTCTGTGGTTTCAACATGGCAGCTAACGAGTTTCACAAAGCATCCTTCCTGATAAATGACCACCAATCACAAATGCTTCTGATTAGTTTACTAAGGCTGCATACTGAGCACCATTGTGTGCTGTTTCAGTTTTTGAGGTACAGAGCCTAATTTTACGGCATTTTTTTCTTGTTCTTTGTCTTTTTTGTTGTTGTTGTTCTTTTCCAGAGACAAGTTCTCGCTCTGTCACCCAGGCTGAAGTACAGTGGCACAATCGTGAACTCCTAGGCTCAAGCAATCCTCTTGCCTCAGCCTCCTACAAGCACAAGTCACCATGCTTGGCTAATTTTTTCTTCATTTATTTGTAGAGAAACTCAGTGAGATACGAGAGAATATAGACAGATAATGTAACAAAATCAGAAAGCCAATTTATGATTTGAATGAGATAATCAGCAAAGAGATAGATATAAAGAAGAGCCAAACAGAAATCTGAGACCTGAAGAATTCAAGAAATTGAATAAAAAATGTAACTGAAAGCTCCAACAATGGATTAGATCAAGCAGAAGAAAGAATTTCTGAACTTGAAGACATATATTTTAAAATAACATAGACAGAAAAAAAAAAAGAAGAAATAATTTTTTAAAATTAAGAAAGCCCACAAGATTTATAGGGCACCATTAAGCAAACAAATATTCAATCATTCATGTTTCAGAAGAAAAGAGGAGAAAGGTATAGAAAACATGTTCAATAAAATAATATCTAAAGCCTTCCCCAATCTTGGAAAAGAAATTGATATCCAGGTTCAGGAAGCTCAAAAAACCTGAAGTGAATTCAAACCAAACAGGTCCTCTCCAAGACACATTATATCAAATTGTCAAAAGTCAAAGACAAAGAAACAATTCTAAAAACAGCAAGAGAAAAGCATTAAATCAAATATACGGCAGTCTCCAATAGATTAACAGTGAATTTCTCAGCAGAAACTTTTCAGACCAGGACAGAGTGGGATGATATATTAAAAGTACTGAAAGAAAAAAACGGTCAGCCCAGAATATTATAACCATCAAAACTATTCTTCAGAAATGAAGGAGAAAAAAATCATTCACAGGCAAGCAAAAACCAAGGTAATTCATCACCAATAAACCATCCTCAAAATAAACAATAAGAGAGAAAGTAAGGAACAAATGATACACAAAACAACTAGAAAACAATCAATAAAGTGACAGGAGTAAGTCTTCCCCTATCAATAATAAACTTGAATGTAACCAGATTAAATTCCCCATTTAAAAAACATAGACTGGCTGGATATATTTTTTCAAAAACAAGACCCAACTGTATGCTGCACAAAGAAATTCACCTCGCCTGTAAAGACATACAGACTGAAAGCGAACGGATGAAAAAAGATATTCCATGCAAATAAAAACCAAAAGTGAGCCAGAGTAGCTCTACTAATATAAAACAAAACCACAATAGATACTGAATAGCCAAGGCAATCCTGAGCAAAAGGAACAAAGCTGGAGGAATCACACTATCAGCTTCAAAATATGCTCTAAAGTTGTTGTAACCAAAAAATCATGGTACTGGCATAAAAGCGGACACAGATATGAATGGAATAGAACAGAGAATCTAGAAATTAATCCACATATCTACAGCCAATTGTTTTTTGACAAAAGTGCCAAGAACACTCATTGGGGAAACGACAGTCTCTTTAATAAATGGTGCTGGGGAAACTGGATATCCATATGCAGAAGAATGAAATTACACCCTGCCTCTCACCCTATATAAAAATCAACTCAAAATGAATCAAAAACCTAAATATAAGACCTAAAACTGTAAAACTATTAGAGTAAAACATATGGGAAACATTTTAGGATATTGGTCTGAGAAAGATTTTGTAAATAAGACCTCAAAGCACGGGTTTAGAAAAAGCAAAAATAAACAAATGGGATTATAACAAAGTAAAAAGCTACTGCATAGCAAAAGAAACAATCAACAGGGTGGAAAGACAACCCAGAAAATGGAAGAAAATATTTACCAACTACTTATCTGACAGGGGATATTTTAATATCCAGAATATACAAGGTTCTTGATGCAATTTGGATATTTGTCCCTGCCCAAATCTTATGTTGAAATGTAATCCACAATGTTGGAGGTGGGGCCTGGTGGGAGGTGATTGGATTGTTGGGGCAAGTGTCTCATGAATGGTTTAACACCATCTTCCTGATACTGTCCTCACAATAGTGAATGAATTCACATGATATCTCATTGTTTAAAAGTGTGTGTTAGCCAGGCATGGTGGCTCATGCCTGTAATCCTAGCACTTTGGGATGTCACTTGAGGTCAGGAGTTCAAGACCAGCCTGGCCAACATGACAAAACCCCGTCTCTACTAAAAATACAAAAATTAGCTGGGCCTGGTGGTAGACTCCTACAGTCTCAGCTACTCAGGAAGCTGAGGCAGGAGAATTGCTTGAATCCAGGAGGCAGAAGTTGCAGTGAGCCAAGATCATGCCACTGCACTCCAGCCTAGGTGACAGAGTGAGACTCCATCTCAACAAAAAATTTTTAAAAGTGTGTGTCACGTCCCCACCAATTCTCTCTCTCTTGCTCCCGCTTTTACCATGTGATGTGCCTGCTCCCACTTCACTTTCTGCCATGAGTAAAAGCTTCCTGAGGCCTCCCCAGAAGCAAGCAATGTCAGTACCATGCCTATATAGCCTGCAGAATTTTGAGCCAATTAAACCTCTTTTCTTTATAAATTACCCAGTCTCAGGTATTTGTAGCAATGCAGCAGCCTAATACAGATCTCAAACATCTCAATAGCAAAACACCAAGCAATCCATTTTTTTAAATAGGCAAATGATCTGAATGAACATCTCTCAAAAGAAGATATACAAATGGCCAATAAATATATGACAAAATACCCAACATCACTAATGATCAGGGAAATGCAAATCAAATCCACAATGAGAAATCATCTTACCTCAGTTAAAATGGCTTTTATTTTATTTTAGTTTAGTTTATTTATTTTTTTTTGAGACAGAGTCTCACTCTTGTCCAGGCTAGAGTGCAATGGCGCAATCTCAGCTCACTGCAGCCTCTGCCTCCCAAGTTCAAGTGATTCTCCTGTCTCAGCCTCCCAAGTAGCTGGGATTACAGACGTGAGCCACCATGTCCAGCTAATTTTGTATTTTTAGTAGAAATGGGGCTTCACCATGTTGGTGAGGCTGGTCTCAAACTCCTGACCTCATGTGATCCACCTGCCTCAGCCTCCCAAAGTGCTGGGATTACAGGCGTGAGCCACTGAACCCAGCCAAAATGGCTATTATCAAAAAGACAAAAAATAAGAAATGCCAGTGAGGATGTGGAGAAAAGGGAATTCTTATATACTGTCCATAGGAACAGAAACTAGTAGAACCACTACAGAAAACAGTATGGGAGTTCCTCATATAACTACTAATTGAATTACCATATAATCCAGTAATCCCACTACTGGACATTTATCCAAAGGAAAGGAAATCAGCACATTGAAAAAACATCTGCACCTTCATGTTTATCCCAGCACTACTCACAATAGCCAATATATGGAGTCAATCTAGGTGTCCAATAAGAGATGAATGGATAAAGGAAATTTGGGTCACAATGGAATACTATTCAGCCATAAAAAAAGAATAAAATCCTGTTATTTGTGGCAACATGGATGGAACTGGAGGACACTGTGTTAAGTGAAATAAGCCAGGAACAGAAAGTTAAACACCGCATGTTCTCATTCATATATAGAAGCTAAAAATAAGTTGAATTCATAGAAGTAAAAAGTAGAACAGAGGATACTAGAGGCTGGAAACAATAGGGGTAAAGAAGGAATAAAGAAAGATATCTTAAAGAATACAAAATTACAGCCAGAAAGGAGGAATAGGTTCTAGTGTTCTATATCACTGTAGGATGACTATAGTTAATAATAATATATTATATAATTTCCAATAGCTAGAAGAAGGATATTAAACATTCCCAACTTAAAGAAATGATAAATGTTTGAGATGATGGATATGCTAATTACTTGATCTGATCACTACACATTACATGTAGTGCAATATCAATGTGTACCCCATAAATATACAATTATTATGTATTAATTTAAAAAAACAAAGTAAGCTGGGGACAGTTCTCATGCCTGTAATCCCAACACTTTAGGAGACCAAGTCAGGTGGATCACTTGAGCCCAGGAGTCTAAGACCAGACTGGGCAACATAGAAAGATCCATCTTTTAAAAAAAAAAAAAATTAGCCAGTATGGTGGTGCATGCCTATGGTCCCAGATACTCAGGAGGCTGAAGTGGGAGGGTAACTTAAGCCTGAGAGGTCAAGGCTGCACTGAACTATGATCATGCAACTGCACTCCAGCTTGGATGACGAAGTGAGACTCTTGTCTCAAAATAAATTCAAATAAAATATTTTTAAGTATGCAATTGTTCAAAAATATGAATAAAACCACATAAAAAGTGTGTTTTTCAAAAGAGTATAATGAAACATACCAAATTGTTAATAGTAGTTTTTATGGCAGGGACTAGAGGGTGATGCAAGTGAGGCACTTAGGACACAAAATTTATGGAGACAATTGCTCATCTCTTGCAAATGCAAGGTCAGCCTCCTTAAATTTTGTTCCCAAAATAATATCCTGGATACCCAGATAAAGTTGCATTGCTGGGACGACATTGATGGTAATAGCAAACAATCAGGAATGAACAGTCGCTTCTCTCACCTCCTGCCTTCCAATCTCCCTCTACTGCTCCCGGCAGATCCTAATAGGAAACTAGCCAAGGACAAATAGTTGGCAGAGTCTCAGACCCAGCATTACCAATTATAGAAGGTCAACTTGGAGCTGGAAAACAATGGCTTAATAATTGGCACACCAATCAACTAAAGCTTCCCTAGGAATAATATAACCATTTTTCTTTTAATCAAATTGTATGTAAAAATAAATTCTGACAAAGAGCAGAGTCTCAACTCCCATCTAGAAGAAGGCATGGAGCAAAGACAGGAGTACTATTGTGCGTTTCAATGCAGTGAAAGGACTTGCCTTGAGTTGGAAATAGAGCCTACCTGAAATTGTTTTTACTCAATATATGATTTCATGGACCTGGAATAATCAATCTTCTAAAGAAATAACTCAGTGGTAATATAGGTAACATAAGGTTGTGTTTGACAGCATGAATAGTGAAGCCAAAATTTATTTAGCCAAACTAAATAAAAGACATTCTCAAGAAACTCATTAGAAGAGACACAATTCACATTCAAATTACCTAGTTTCAAATCCTTGTTTCACCATAGAAGGGCCTAGTGGCTTTAGGCAAGCTACTTCAATTATTTGTGCTTTAGTTTTCTCATCTATAAGGCTAACATAATAATAGTGGCTACATGATTGTGCTACTGTGAAAATTAGTTAATCCACATGCAGTGATTAAAGAAGTGCATGGAACGTGGTAACTGCGTAATAAAACTTGGCCAGTATTTCTGGCTATTGATTAAATTTCTTCCTTTAGTTTAAAGAAATCTCGTTAGTTCAAAAAAGTATAAATGTGTCTTGAGATAACACTTTAATTTATTATTGGTTATTTATACTACAGTGTAAAGAAAAGAATGAGGGTAGATTTAGAAGAGAATATAAGGAATCAATAGTGAAGATTTAGGAAAACATGAGAATACTAGGTTTGTAAAAAAAATAAATGTTAGAATATACTGTAATGTCCAAGTGTGGTGGTTCACGCCTGTAATCCTAACACTTTGGGAGGCTGAGGCAGACAGATCACTTGAGAACAGGAGTTTGAGATCAGCCTGGCCAACATGGTGAAACCCTGTCTCTACTAACAATGTAAAAATTAGCTGGGGGTGGTGGCACATGCCTGTAATCCCAGCTACTTGGGAGGCTGAAGCAGAAGAATCACTTGAACTTGGGAGGTGGAGGCTACAGTGAGCCAAGATTGTGCCACTGAACTCCAGCCTGGGTGACAGAGCGAGAAAGAAGAAAGAAGGAAGGAAGGGAGGGAGGGAAGGGAAAGAAGGGAAGGAAGGAAGGAAGGATGGAAGGGAGAGAGAGGAAGGGAGAGAGAGGAAGGGAGGGAGGGAGGGAGGAAAGGAAGGAAGGAAGGAAGGAAGGAAGGAAGGAAGGAAGGAAGGAAGGAAGGAAGGAAGGAAGGAAGGAGAAAAAGAAAAAGAGAGAGAGGGAGAGAGAAAAGAAAAAGAAAATAAAGAGGAAGGAAGGGAGGAAGAGAGAGAGAGAGAAAAAGAGAGAGGGAGAGATAAAAAGAAAAGAAAGAGGGGAAGGAAGGAAGGAGAAGGGAAGGGAAGGAAAAGGAAGGGAAGGGAGTGAAGGGAAGGGAAGGGAGTGAAGGGAAGGAAGGAAGGAAGGAGGGAAGAAAGAAAAAAAGAATGAATGAACGAATGAACGAAAGAAAGAAAAGAAGGAGGAGGAAGAAGGAGGGAGAGAAGGAAGGAAGGAAGGTTGGGAGGGAGGGAGGAAGGGAGAGAGAGAGAGAAAGGAAGGAAGGAAGGAAGAAAGAAAGAAGAAAGAAAGAAAGAAAGAAAGAAAGAAAGAAAGAAAGAAAGAAAGAAAGAAAGAAAGAAAGAAAGAAAGAGAAAAAGAAAAAGAAAGAGAAAGAAAAAAGAAAGAAAGAGAAAAAGAAAGAGAAAGAAAGAAGAAAGAAAGAAAGAAAGAAAGAAAGAAAGAAAGAAAGAAAGAAAGAAAGAAAGAAAGAAAGAAAAAGAAAGAAAGAAAGAAAGAAAGGAAGAAAGAAAGAAAGAGATGGGAGGGAGGGAAGGAAGGAAAGGAAGGAAGGAAGGAAGGAAGGAAGGAAGGAAGGAAGGAAGGAAGGAAGGAAGGAAGGAAGGAAGGAAGGAAGGAAGGAAGATACTGTAAGATCCACAATATTTTGCTCATAATTATATTCCTTGCATAGTGTCTAACACATAAGAAATCTCACTAATTATATGTGGAATGAATCACTTGAATAAATGTAGTAATTAAGGAGTGTTGAAAGTAAACTTAATGTAATTGACATTTCTGCCTCTGTCCAATCTAGAAGGAGGCTATACAATACTTGAAGTGAGTTGATTGGTCTAAATATGGAACAGAAGGATGTAATAGTCTTCCTTCTCTTCCACTAAATAAAATAGGTGTTTGGGAGGAGTTGAATAGTTACCTAGAGGTATACAAAAGCTACAAAAAGTAAATAAAAGATGTTCTCAAGAAATTCACTAGAAGAGACACAATTCACATGCAAGAAATAATTGACATTATCATCAGAAAGCAGCATATAGCAAAGAACTATATTGTCTGGAATAAACAGTAAATGCCATAGCAGTTTAGGGATAGAACAGGCAAATCATTGACCTTATAGAGGCTACAAGAATTCAGCTCTCCTGCTCCACACAATACTCCCCAGTAGCAACAGCTCCTAAGGTCCTGGAGTAACATAAATTAAGTCAGAGATAATTTGACTGGCAGATTCTAAGATTTTATTGGTGACATATCCTACTTCATTTACATTACAGAGATCAAAGAGGATCTCACCCTGACATAGAGATAAGCTTTTATGAAGATCTTCTAAGTCTCCATATTACAATAACTTTATAAGTTTTCATCCATTCCTCCCCGTCTCAATATACATCTATATCCATTTAACAAGGGAAGAAGAGAAGAGGGAGGAGGAAAAGGCGTTTTGTCAGGAAAGCTTGCTATCTTTGTCCTAAAAAGTTTCTAAGTGTATCAATGTTTTATCTTATTCTTTGATCTTTCAAATAGGCCACAATGACACTCCTTCATCCCAGAAGACAAGCTTCAGAAATCTTAAAAGTATATATAGTGAAAGAAATCAAGGTGGGCACTGTGGCTCACACCTGTAATCCTAGCACTTTGGGGGACTGAGGTGGGAACATCACTTGAGGTCAGGAGTTCGAGACCAGCCGGGGCAACACCGTGAAACCTCATCTCTAGTAAAATACAAAAAATGAGCCAGGCGTGGTGGCGTGCACCTGTAGTCCCAGCTACTTGGGAGGCTGAGGCAGGATTTTTGCTTGAACTTGGGAGGCAGAGGTTGCAGTGAGCCAAGATCGTGCCACTGCATTCCAGCCTGGGCAACAAAGTGAGACTCCATCCTCAGAAAAAAAAAAAGAAATCAGTCTTCGCCATTCCCACATTAGCCTTGTTTTCTGAAGTAGTTGTAATCGATCCTTAGAAAATGAATCTCCAGAACTCAGCTAACTGGGTTTCAAATAGTAAAATGTTTTCAAGCTATGCTTTGCAACTGTTTAGTGGATCGTGATATTATTTTAATTATGTGATATATTTGTATATAGGTACACATATGTTGAGTCATGACACAAAATGCATTCTTACTATGGGTCACAAGTCAAAATGTTTGAAAAACACTAGTCTAATCTGTTAACAGGGAAGAGATCAACAAAGGAAATTCACCATATTGACACTCAGCCATACAAAGCTCTATTAACATTATTTTCAGCAAAAGATACGAGAAGATAAGTCATCTGATTTGTCTGACATCTTTATAATTAATGTCAGGACAGTGTTAATTATTAATAGGATAGCATGACTTGCTTCCTCTCGTGGAAGGATCTGAAGAAAACTTCACACTTACATTTTGAGTTCACTCTCCTTGACTATTTACAATGTAATGGCTGTTATTTCTCCACATCTGTAAATAAAGGCATATGCCTCTGAGTGCTGAATAATTCATGTGTCTAGATATATAAGGGTGTAAAAGTTATATGTCTTTATATAGAATACATAAGTGTGAACTGGCATTTTTTTGTTAATATGAGCATTACTGGACCTGTCCGTAATAATTAAGTTTGTTAAGGAGACTTTATCAGATAGAACACATGCGGCATAGCCCATTACCTTGTAGGGTGTGGGAAAGAATGCCCTAAAGAAACAAGCTGCAAGTTATGATAAGCCGCATGTAAGTACTAGATAAAAGCCTGCAACTGGGTGGCCATTAGGACAGCTGACAAGGAAGACAGACCAGTGTATGTGTGAAATGGCTTCCTTGCTCATTCTTATCCTGCTGTTTCTTCCTTATGCACCATAGAAAGGTCAGCCCAACTGGTGCCAAACAGCCTTGAATATTAATCCAGGAGCAGGTGAAGCAAATTGCCTTCATCACCATAAATGCTCATTATTTTATCATTTCTTTTTCTTCCCTCCTTTTGATGATGTGCATTACATGTTATAGGTTATATATGCTAAACTAACAAATTTATAACATCAGTTGTTTGCTACACTTTGTATATAAAGTTATTTAAGTAACATCTTCCTAAGAAAATAATTTTTTTCTCATCTGCACAAACTCTCAATCTAAAAGAAATAGAAAGGCTAAGGAAAGCATACACAAATTCCCACAGAGCAAAATAAATTCCTTTCACTTTAGTCTAGTTCTTTATCCCCAGATATGGTCATTATACTACTTAGAGCTGACATAAATAGGAGAAATAAATGCATGAAGGAGGGGAGGCTGTGTAGAAGTACTTATTTAGTGCCATTTTTATAGCTCTTAGCAATTTTACAAAAGCACTTAAATATATATTATAACATTTAATTCAGATTACATTGTGATGCAGTAAACAATATTACTTACCCTCATTTTTCAAGTAAAGAATTGAGGCTCAGAAACGTAAAAACAAAGCCAAGACTCAGAGTCCATCTGTTTCTTCCATATACCACACTGCCCCTCTACTGACCCAAGATGATTGGGACTTCTTCAAACGGGATGAGATGAAACTCTGAAAACAAATTTAAAAAACCTGGAGGGTGGCATATAATCCCAACCCCTTTTGACCTTACCTATAATTGTAATTCTATACAAGGCCGCCTAGGTATCATAAATATCTGCTCTTGTCACAGCTCTCTGCTACCACTAATTATTATGGCTCACAGCCATCAAAAGCAGTGGCACTGACTGTCCAAAACTGAGCAAATACTCCAACTGTGCCCATCCTCTCATGGCAAAACTAATTTCTCTATCTGAACCTAACAATTAATTAGACATAAATTTCAAAATGCAGGGTCAAAATCAGGAAATACTGTCATGTTTATCATATGTGTAAAATATAACTACAAGGTAACCAATGAACCCAAGTAAGAGTAGTCTTAGGACGTTTGCTCATTTACATGGGTGTGTTTAGTGGGAAAATCTGTGTCAATGTGAAAAAAAAAAATAGCTTCCCCAGCAACTCAATCTTTCCGGATCTCCTATATCTAAGAAAATGATAGAAAAGATTCTAAACTATTAAAAAGGGAAGACTTTGATGAAGTTAGCATTTATTTAAATGTGTGTATTATATTATACATATATCACTGTATTATATATATATAGAGAGAGAGAGAGCGCAAATGTGCAAGGTAGTGCCTGCCACAACCACCACAAAAAGAGTGACAGCGGTAGAGCTTCAGAGACCCTGTGGTCCAGTCCACTGGGAAATGGGAAATAACTGCTCTTTTTATCTTGTCTTGATGCTCTATTTTTTATCACTGTCTTGCTTTCTTCCCCATAACATCAGCCTATAAATCTGTCTCAGAACTAAAAGTTTCTAATTGGAACCTCTCATATCCACATAGTATCACAGAAAAAACAACTCTGAATCATCCCTGTCCCTGATTTAATAATAGCTAACATCCCATAAATTGAACATTGTAATAAAAGTATAACAGAGCCTTCTTAGAGCATTGTTCTGCTCTTTAACAAAAACATTTAAGGGGTTATAAAAAGTTTATGAGAATTTTACCTTATGGTTAAGCTAATTAAGATTATATAAATTTGTTTACAAGGCTTTATTAAGAATTGGCTTTAACATTAATAGTACACTAATGCAAAGGTGAAATTTGGCTTTCTCTTTTGAACAAGATTTTCCTGTAATATTAAAAGATAATGAAAGGTTTTCGTTTGTCCCCCTGGGTAAATGGCAGGAAAAAAGGAAGAAGGCAGAGAAAAGAGACAGATTCAGGTGACCTCATGCTGTCTTTATTGGGTCTTGTTGTTTAGAAAGTTAATTCTCTCCTCTATCAGTGAACGTGGGTTTTGCCATTTAAAAAAAATTTTTTTGAGTCACCACTTTGGCTAAATGAATAACCTGTGATCTTATTTTGTGATAGCCAGTGTTTTACACTTTGATATTTGACAAACTTTCCAAAATCAAATTATAAATTATGTCTCCTTCTGACCAAAATTGACCTTTTAGATATTAGGTCCCCTAAAGTCCAAAAATGGCATATTTGGTATAAAAATCATATGGGAAGCATTGTCAAATACAAAATGGTGTTTGGCTTTCTTTAGGCTGTATTTGTACAATATGTGTTATTGGTATATGTTCCAGAATTATGGGAAACTCCTATAATTGTGACATGACTTAGTATACATTATTAATAATTATAATTGTTATGTAAAATTGTTGCATGCCACAGAAGTAGCCAAAATTTCTAGTCAGTTGTGGCTTTAATAGTAGCTATCCTAAGACTTTTGCCATCCACAGACAATTGTCTTGCTTTGATACTTTTCAAAAGGCAATTTATAATCAGATATAGGACTCTGACAGTACTCACAAATGCAGGTCTCTGATAACTTTAGAAATTATGCTATTGGAAGAGAAGAAAAAAACAAACTTCTAGGACTCTCGCAAGGAGCTAATGTATTAAACATAGCTAATTCTTTTGTTTTTAAGAGTCAAGAAACTTTTGTCCTTTTGAGCTACTAAAACTTTTAGCAGTTGAGTAAAATGTAACTCCTGTGAGAAAAATTTGAAGCACATTGCTTTCTCTCTACCTGATTTCTCCAGAACTGTGTGTGAGTACTCTCAACTTATGGCAGTATAGTTATTTGGATAAGTGCATTGAGAATCTGTTTTCTTTTATAACAGAACACAATTAGAGAAAGTGGTTATTTTACCAGGACTTGGATTGGAATGGCATGCTTTCAGATTTCAACAGACTGCTTTAAGGAATCAAATTTGACTTATAGAGCCAATAAAAGACCCTCAGGAAAGCTGGCCTCATACCTTGTCTATGCATTCCCTGTAGAGGATTCCTGACCCATGGTAAGTAAAGCATGTAACTTTCTGACAAGCCAGGAGCCCCAAGTTATCTTAGGACCTTGAACGGAGGAAAATTCAGGCAAATGAAAGAGATAAATCCATCGTTGGACTTCAAGGCTTTAAAAAGTACAATCTGAGATTCCTTATAGAACAAAGTTTCAGCAAAGCTAAAATTAAAAGAGCCTATATGGCAAATAATTATTCCCACTGCACTTTATGTAAATAATCAGCTAGAGCACAAGACTAAAACTTACTTTGCAAGTAAATTTGACTTACTATGATTTATTTTTAATAAAAATGGGTACTGGAGAGAGAAAAATTATGCTTCAAAAAAAACTATAGTACAACAGTTAGTTGTTCCTGAGTTTTTTTCCTGCACTTTGGACTAAATCTTAAATTATTTGTGGGCTACAAGTCCCCAAACTAATGCTTTCAAATCTTTACTTTTAAAACTGGAAACTGCACTCCTTATTTTAGAACTCATTATTGACCTTATAGTATGCTGTTTGCTTAAAAGGTGTACTTAAACTATAAATGAGAATACTAACACCTTTGCCATGCAAGCCTTGGAACCCCAGCCCAGCCTGCTGGAGTATACGCAAGACAACTGCAAAGCGGTTCCACTCCTCTTACCTAGAGGTCAACACCTACCCCACTATGCCCTGGTAAGCAGGAAGAAGTTAGAGTGGCCTTCATCCTTTTTCCATCTTAATTAGCCCACACCTTAAGATTAAGGCATTACAAAACCCAAAGGGAGGGATTGAAATTGCCCCTGCAAAATTATAACTGAGACAGTGAAAGAGACCTGACTTAACCAAATCCATCTTTCTTCTGACCTCCAAGCTGTCCTTGTTCATTCCTAGGCATATACTGAACTAACTTAGGGAGGAACTTAGTTTGTAGTTTATAGTTTAAAACAAAGAGGACAACAGCCCCTTCCCCAAAAGAAGCCCCCTTCTTGCCTGGGGACTAGGCTGCCTTTGTAAGATTAATGAATTAAGCAGATGATTAGAAATTATGGTTTAGGAGTCATGAAGTTGGAGGCTACAAGATTCTGACCCTCCCCAAATTGCTCCTGGGGATAACATCACTATTATAAAACCTAAGATCAGTGCCTGAGATATTCTGCAGGTCCTGCACTTTATGGATCAGCTGGCACCAGCCAGATCAATAAACTGACTCATCAGATCTTGTGGCCCCCACCGAGGAACCGATTCACCACAAGAGGAAAGCTGAGAGTCCTTATGATTTCATCTCTGACCCAACCATTCAGCACACCCGACTCACTGTCCCCCGCCCCCTACTCACCTTAAAAACTGATCCTCAAGTGCTCAGGGAGACTGATTTGAGTATTAATAAAACGCCACCCCCCAAAAAATAGGTAACATCTCCAAAGGATTTTAAAATTATGTTCAGTAACCCTATGGGTGTGATCTTTTGGAAGAATGGGTATTTTTCTTCTTTTGCTTTGATTTGTGTTCGGCTGGGTTCGATACTATTGTTTGGGGTTTTTTGTTTTTTTTTGTAATTATAACTCGTGATAGGATTTAGTAACAAAAACAAATTCGAAAGAATAACATAATGAAACTACATACAACACACATGCATGCATGCATGTGCACATATTATATAATCAAAACCCAGATTCAAAAGAGTCAGGATTGGTGGGGGACGGTGGCTCATGCCTGTAAATCCCAGCACTTTGGAAAGCTGAGGTGGGCAGATCACTTGAGACCAGGAGTTTGAGACCAGCCTGACCAACACGGTGAAACCTCGTCTCTATTAAAAATACAAAATTAGCCAGGCGTGGTGGCAAAAGCCTATAATCCCAGCTACTTGGGAGGCTGAGGCAGGAGAATCGCTTGAACCTGGGAAGCGGAGGTTTCAGTAAGCCAAGATCGTGCCATTGCACTCCAGCCTAGGCAACAAGAGCGAAACGCCTTCTCAAAAGAAAAAAGAAAAAAAAAAAGAATCAAGATCTAAAAGAAAAGATATCAGAGAAACATCAAAGTGGGATATTAATTGTCACTGCAATTCATATAAACTTTATCTTTTTTTACCATATTGATTTTTTATCATATTAGTGATTATTTATCTTATAATACCATTTAATCTTCAAGAGATAGAAGTACTCATATTTGAAAACAGTTTTAATTATGCATTCCAAACAAACCTTCTATTTTAATCATTCAAAATGTAAAGTGAATATTTATTCTAATGCATAAAGTTGAAATTGTATATACTGGGTTTCACATTGGCTTCATTCAAAACTAACATGAGTCATTTTTAAATTCTATAATTATGACCAAGTGATGTTTCGCAGATAAGGTTAACTGTGTATCCATCAATATTCATTGTTAAAAAGTTAGAAACACCACATAACTGTCTTAATCTACAATCTCATATTTCTCATCTCAGGTGGCCCAGTAATGCATTTCAGATGCAAGAAGGACTTCAACAACTGTAGTGTCTGGTTCATATTGATAGTATTCCTCATAAAAAAAATTTAAAATGACAACCTAAGTTGGTGTGAAAAGGCACAACCTAATGGTCTGAGATACTGTTCTTTCTTTCTGACCTCAATCCATCATCCAATAACATAATGTTACCATAAGTGAACCAAGACTGAGATTTATGCATATTGAAAATTGCCTAGCAGTTCTAGAAAAGCACATGCCGTAATAACGTGCATTAAAACTTTTCTTATTTGGAAAGCTCAATTTACAGTTACTCTCACCAGGCTTAGGTAAAGCAAAATCTATCTATCCATACCTTATTAGCTGAAAGTCTCAAAAACAACCACTCATTTCCCTTCCTGGATTTTTCCAGGATTTTTGCAGGAAGGGAAATGAGAGACAATGAATGCAAAATTAGTTATCAATCTCTCCTTTGGGGAAGGTCCTCAGTGGTCCAGAGGAGTCTGGTTTTTATGCTTTAACTTATGCTCACCCAGTGGCTTACCGGAAAGTGGAAAGGGAGGCAGTAAATCAAAATGCGAGGAAGACTCTCAAGAGAAGAATGGAACATTCCTAATTCCTCAAAAGTTTCCCACTTCTGGTCAACGTCAGATCATACAAAGTTATTTTACATTGGAAAGGGAGGAGAGCTAGTGCTGGAGAAAAAAAATAAAGAAAGAAAAGGAGGAAAATAACTCCAAAGGAGAATATCCGTACTCCTCCAATTGCCCAATTGTCCAACTCCACTTAAGCTTGTGGCAAATGCAAAGTCCACTGGGCCAGCAATGAAGCAACAGCCCTACTGGAGTCCTGACTTTTGCCCGCCCCTTGCCTCAGTGGCCACAACTATGTGCCTCCCATTCACCTGGACCTAGGCTGACATGTTTTATTAAGTAACAGCCTCGGTTATTCAAATGAAAAAAATCTGGCATTGATGCCTAAATCACAGACACCAGACAAATGACAGACATCTTTTCTCTCTGCCCTGCAGGTGTGGCGTACACCACAATAATTTCATGAGAGCCTTTCAACCTCTTTTTTTCAGTAAGACATAATCATAAATGTAACAAACAGTTCTAATCAAATAGATTAGGCTCCTAAACTTTTAATTCAAATAAGAAATTCAACAGGTGTTTTTCCTCTCTGCATGTTACAGGTAAGGAACTGCCAATAATTCCCTTCTCACTTAATGTCTGTTAAGCTTTTCAACTTCCAAATATTTTTATCTTCAGAAAAAAAGAATGTTGATTTAAATATTATTTTCAGAACAAAAAATTATTATGTAAGATGAGCAAAAGATTGCAGATTTTTTAGAGGTTACAGGTTACTTTCCCAGAACATGGCAACAATGCGTGAAATTCAGGCATCTTACAAGATTCCTTTGCTAAAAATAAACTTTCCAAGAGTGGTTTTATGACAAAAATAAAATCGTGCTCATGTTTCTACAGATATAGAGGAAGATGGAATATTTTATCTTTCTTATCATGCTGAGATTTTCATCAGCTGTTAGAAGTCCCTACAGTTTTACTGCTAGTACCTGAATTTCATAAATTAGCATCAAGAGAAAAATAAAGGCTAGGCTGAAAAGCTCAAAACTTACAAAACAGAAAAGGGAAAAGGCCAAATAAGATTATTAATACATGAAAATTGGGAAAATCAGGGCATGAAATGTTTTCCAACCTCATCTGACAACTCAGTAACATCAGAGTTAGAAAAGTAATTATAATTGCTCATATAAAGGGTGCAGGATTACATGGGGGAATCATGATATCTGCATGGATATTTTATGTTCCAGAAGTCTAACTCAGCCAAAAAATGTAAAGTTAACACATTGATTCTAAACATTTCTCTCATTTAAAAAGTTGGTAAAACTATATATGCACTCATGTGAAATATAAATGAATTTTTAATTCCTTAAAGGAATTCAGCATTATATAAAAGGAATTTGAGAACTAGTATGCAATTCTGAGGATCAAGACCCTTTTTAGAAGCATAAAATATTCAATTAACTATCCTGTAGAATTTTTAATTGTGACATTGAAATCCTAAGCAGAGCATTAAAGTCTATTATTCTTTATGAAGTAGTATTTTCCAGGACTGTACACACTGTCAGTTCTATAACTGCACTTTAGGGTGCAATTTAAGGTTTTGGTTTCATTCTCAACTCATGTTAAAAGGTAATGTTTAATTCCAATTATGCTACTTTTCATATAATAACCAATAAAGCATAATTTCAAACCAAGAAAATATTATATTTACTTAATTTAAAAGGATGATTATTTTTAATATATCAGGACAACATCTTACATGATTTCAAAATCAATAGGATGTTCCAAATTCCCAATGCTATGCTATAATACATTTTTTTCAAGATGTGCTTTTTGGCTCATTTCTTTCCTTTACACGCTCAAAAAAACAGGTCCTCCACCCTACTTCCAGGGAAGAAGGCAGCTCTGCACAATTGTGCCATTGACACAGAATGGAGGACGACTGAAATAGAATGTTGACTACCACTAAGGAATTCAATGAAAAGAAGTAACCCGGGCTATAAAGTCAAAAGGAGGTAATCGAAATCAAATCAAATCTAAGGTAAATCTAAACCAAAAGAAGGTAATATTAGCACCATTCATTTACAAACTCTATGATTTGGGGCAAGTTTACTTAACTCTTTTAAGCCTCAGTTTCCTTGTTTATAAAATAAAAATAATGATAATACCTATTTCATAGGGATGCTATGAGAATTATGAGTTAATACACATATAACACTGAACTCAGCACCTGGTACGTAGATAGTGATCATTAGATGTTTACTTTATCTTACATTAAAATTCTGATCAATCATTTGGGCATTTCTATGTTCAGTGTAAGTCCAGGATAATAAACAGCTTCGAACATATCTATAGCTCCAATCAATTGGTAGCAGCTGCTTAGAGTAATCAATTAAGAATAACCAATGAAGGCCGGGCGCGGTGGCTCAAGCCTGTAATCCCAGCACTTTGGGAGGCCGAGACGGGCGGATCGCGAGGTCAGGAGATCGAGACCATCCTGGCTAACACGGTGAAACTCCGTCTCTACTGAAAAATACAAAAAACTAGCCAGGCGAGGTGGCAGGCGCCTGTAGTCCCAGCTACTCGGGAGGCTGAGGCAGGAGAATGGCGTGAACCTGGGAGGCGGAGCTTGCAGTGAGCTAAGATCCGGCCACTGCACTCCAGCCTGGGCGACAGAGCAAGACTCCGTCTCCAAAAAAAAAAAAAGAATAACCAATGAAGTATCATTTGAAACCAAAAAAATATATTTGCTCAATAAAAGTGGAGATGTATCTTTTAATATATCAGAACAACTTCTTACAAAATTTCAAAATCAGTAAGATTTTCCAAATTTGAATCTGAGTTCAGGGGAAAAGAGTTATTAATTACTATTCCTTATTGTGGGCACGAAATAGTGTAATAACATGTTTTCCATCCCTGGTATAGGTATGTGTTTGTTGTCATGTTAAGTAATACTTTCTGTGTAAACAAATTGTTTGTTTTCCACTTAGTTTCGCCTTTGTGTGAACAGGAAAATCCACTCATAGATGTGAAAGGGCAACTGTGTGAGCAAATCTACAGAAAGTTAATAAATCAGTTTTGATCCAGGATACCCTAATTTAAACTGCCAATGCAATACTGCCAAGAAGGTTCAACTGACTGACGGATCATCACAATAAATGTTTACATTTTAAAATACATTATGTAGAAACATTAGGTCTAATATTTTTGCATATTGAAAAACACGTAGATTCCTTTTCGCAGTGTATGAGGAATGCTGGAGATCACATGCATTAAGACAGTTTTTGAAAAGTAGTGATTTTTTTTAAGAAATGAAACATTCAAAACAGATCAGTCACAAGCTCTACATCCTACCACATTGCTGTCAACTTCCCTAGTTTAAAAATAGGTATGATTTTAGAAAAAGCAAACAATGCAGAAGAGAATATAATTTTTAAAATAATTTTGAAACAGCTCATCTGCTAAATTCATATTACATAAATTTAGTAGATTTATAAAAGATGTTTTTCAACAATTCCAACTGAGTCTTATCCAATATTTATCCTGTGCTACAGAGAATGTATCGAAGTTTGGATTTGCTACCACTAAAGTAGCATAGTTAATTACAGCATCCACTAAGACATGAAAAATTGAGTCATGTTTCCCAAAATGTTAACATAGCCAACATGTTTAATTTACAAACTTAAAGTTATTCCTAATTCTGTTGCCACATGTAATGTAATTACAGGGCTTTTATTGCAACACAATGCTACTGCCCATGGTTTGGCTAATATGCATTTTCTATTTAATTCTCTTTATGCTATAACACATCTTTCTTGATAGATAAGCAGAATATTCCATTATTACCTATAAATTTATATTTCCTTCAGGAATGGCCCTATGAAGAATTTAGTGTAAAACAAGTGCTCTAATGCAATTTGTATGCAATGCATTTCACTAGATTAGTATTTTAAAGAAAAAAGAAACCTTTGTATTTTAGAATTAGAATAGGGTGTATCTAGGCTGGGCACGGTGGCTCACACCTGTAATCCCAGCACTTTGGGAGACTGAGGCCGGCTGATCACCTGAGGTCAGGAGTTCGAGACCAGACTGGCCAACATGGTGAAACCCCACCTCTACTGAAAAGTATAAAAATTAGCCGGGCGTGGTGGTGGGGGCCTGTAATCACAGTTACTTGGAAGGCTGAGGCATGAGAATCGTTTGAACCCAGGAGGTGGAGGTGGCAGTGAGCTAAGGTCCTGCCACTGCACTCCAGCCTGGGCAACAAAGTGAGACTCTGTCTCAAAAAAAAAATAAGAATAAGGTGTCTCTAAAAATCATAGAATATTAAAGACTGAAGACTGCTTAAAACAGTAGCTACCAAGGTTTTAACCAGTAAGGACCTCTTTTTAATTTTTATCTAAAATGACTTATGCTTTCCTATATCAAGTGGAGAAAAAAAAAAAAAAAAAAAAAAAACTCATGCACTGTTGGTGGGAATGGGAATGTAAATTAGTACAGCCATTGTGAAAAACATTATGGAGATTTCTCAAAAATCTAAAAATAGAACTACCATACAACCCAGCAATCCCACTAGTGAGTATTTATCCAAAGAAAAGGAAATCAGTTTATTGAAGAGATACCTGCACCCCAATGTTTACTGCAGCTCTAATCACAATAGCCAAGATATGGAATCAACCCAAATGTCCATCAACAGATGAATGGATAAAGAAAACGTGATACGTATACACAATGGCATACTATTCAGTCATTAACAAAAAAGAGGGAACTCTTGTCATTTGCAACAACATGGATGAGCCTAGAGAACATTATGTTACATGAAATAAGTCAGACACAGAAAGATAAATACAACAAGTTCTCACTCATATGTGGGAGCTAAAAATAAAAAAAAAAGGAGCTCACAGAAGTAGAGAGTAGAATAGAGACTTTTAGGGTTTAAGTAGGAGAGTGGGGAGGGGAGGATAGGGTGAGGCTGGTTAATTATAAAAATTACAGCTAGAGGCCGGGCACGGTGGCTCAAGCCTGTAATCCCAGCACTTTGGGAGGCCGAGATGGGCGGATCACGAGGTCAGGAGATCAAGACCATCGTGGCTAACATGGTGAAACCCCGTCTCTACTAAAAAATACAAAAAACTAGCCGGGCGAGGTAGCGGGCGCCTGTAGTCCCAGCTACTCGGGAGGCTGAGGCAGGAGAATGGCCTAAACCCGGGAGGTGGAGCTTGCAGTGAGCTGAGATCCGGCCACTGCACTCCAGCCCAGGCAACAGAGCCAGACTCCGTCTCAAAAAAAAAAAAAAAAAAAATACAGCTAGATAGGCCAGGTGTAGTGGCTCAGGCCTGTAATCCCAGCACTTTGGGAGGCCGAGGCAGGTGAACCACTTGAGGTCAGGAGTTCAACACCAGCCTGGCCAACATGGTAAAACCCCGACTGTACTAAAAAAAAAATACAAAAATTAGCCGGGCATGGTGGCATGCAACTGTAGTCCCAGCTACTCGGCAGGCTGAGGCAGGAAGATTGCTTGAACCCAGGGAAGCAGAGGCTGTGGTCAGCCAAGATGGTGCCACTGCACTCCAGCCTAGGCAACAGAGCAAGACTCCATCTCAAAAAAATAAAATAAAATTACAGCTAGATAGAATAAGTTCCAGTGTTATGTAGCACTGAAGAGAGAATATTGTTAACAACAGGTTAGTGTATATTTTCAAAAAGCTAAAAGAGAGGATTTTGAATGTTTACAACACAAATAAATGATAAATGTTTAAGGTAATGGATATGTTAACTGCCCTGATTTGATCCTTGTATATTGCATACATGTATCAAAATATCACTGGAGCCTATAAATATGTAGAATTTTTATGTATATTACTATATTTTAGTTTATGCATATAAATATATAATAGATATATTTTATAAAAATATAAATATATATTTATATATAATATTATAAATAAATGGTTAATCTTTCCTATATGAAAAAATACATTTAGAAAACTAATGATTAATTTTTCCATTCAATATATGCAGACATAAATGCCCGTTTTCCAGTGGGCTTTAGGAATACTGAATAGGTCAGGCACAGTGGCTCATGCCTATAATGCCAGCACTTTGGGAAGCCAAAGTAGGAGGATTGCTTGAGGCCAAGAGTTTGAGTCCAGCCTGATCAATATAGTAAGACCTTGTCTACAAAAAATAAAAAATTAGCTGGGTGTGGTGGTGCACACCTGTAGTCCTAACTACTTGAGAGGCTTAGAGAGGAGGATTGCTTGAGCACAGGAGGTCGAGGCTTCAGTGAGCTGTGATCACACCACTACACTCCAGTTTGTGCAAAAGAGTGAAATCCTGTTCCCCTTCTTCCAACAAAAAAAAAAAAAAAGAGAAAAGAAAAAAGAAAAGAAATACTGAACATAGTTCAAGGGCCAGTGTGAGCATGGTGTGCTGATAGAGTGCGATTTCTGGAGCCAGTTGCCTAGATTTAATCCTAGATCTACCACTTACTAGTTGTGTGATCTGTGCTTGTTTCCTTGTGTGATCTGTGCTTGTTTCCTTAACAATAAATATCATAAGAATAATGAGAATAACTACCTCCTTGGAGTAAATACTAATATTTATGTTTAAAGCCCTTAAAACAATGCCTGGCAGATAGTAACTGCTCATTAAGTGTGAATTATTATATGAATATTACCATGTTAGTCCCTGAAGCAGGAACCATCTTTGGAACTCATCTAGTCTATGTCCGCCTAATTCAAGTGTCCATTTCTAAAACAGTCTCAACTAATGGCTATCCATTTCTCTCTTGAATATGACCAAACAACAGGGAATGTATCCGTTATCTATCGGCACAGTAATATTGCATAAAAACACCTCAAAACACAGTAACTTCAAACCATAAGCATTTATTTAGCTTATAATAAATAAATGGGTCAGCAATTTAAACTGGGCTTGCCTTGGGCAGTTCTGGGCTTAGTTGTACTCAACTCAAATGTCCAGAGGACAGCAGGCCCTCAGATGATTTAAGAAGGCTTCAACTGGGATGATGAGGGTGACATTCTGCCCTATGTATATCTCATCGTTCAATCATATTGACCAAGAATATTCACGTGGTGCTGGCAAAGGTGCAAGAGAAAACAAACACCAATGTGCAAGCCTACTTCAATCCTCTGCTTGTGTCACATCTGCTAATATCCCATTGGCCAAGCAATTCACATAGTTCAGCCCAGAGTTAAGGGGCAGGACAGACCACCCTGCCCTCAGCAGGAAGCACTACAAAGTTACATGGAAAAGGACATGGATGCAGGGAGTGGTAAAAGAGTTAGGTCATCAATGCCATCATACACAGAGCGTGGACTAGATCAAAAGGCAGTCCTTTACAATTATTAGACAGATATGCTTGGGGCTAAGCCAAACCATCCCTCTCTTAAACTTCTGTGGTTTCTTCTAGTTAATTCTCTGGAGTCATGACTGTGTAAGTCTAATCATTCCTCTATATGACATTAAGTGCCATTAACATATTTAGTTAGGTTCCTCATAAATCCTATCTTCTGCAAGATAAAAGAAAAATCAATCCCTTCTATCGTACTTCATATAACTTGAGAAATGATCTTGCTTTTACTGTCAATGTTTCCCTTAAATCATGGTACTTTATACATGTCAGATGAGGTCTAATGTTACCTACATTATTCTGGGTACTGTACATCTATTATAGCATTTAAAAAATAGTATAGGCTTTTTTTGCTTTCCTATCACATTGTAAACTCACACTGAGCTTGCAGATAAAAGGCCCAAGTGTTTTACATGAAGTATTAGTGAAGTAAACTCCTCTGATTATAATTTCTCATAGAACGACCCAGTAACACACTTTCCTGAGTATAGGCTTTAGTTCACAATGAATCAGTATGACTTTGCCATGTTTTTTGTTGCTATTTTACAAATGAATTGATCAGTCTATCCCAAATGCTAGTCCCTAGTCAATTGCCTTAATGATACATTTTGGTCCTGTAATACAGCTTTATTAGGACTTCCTGCATTAAAGAATGGATTTGGACTTACTGTGCTTCCATCAGAGGTGGTTTATGTAATCTTACAAACTTAGAGTTGGAAGGGCAATTTGAGATCATCAGCTCCAACCTCCTACCCAATATGGATAATGTTGAGTAGTCCTAACAGGTGAATCTGGTCAATGTCTGAAGAACTCTAGTGTAATGCCCTGTTTGTGGTAATCCATTTCCTGGTTACAGGGACATTAGAATAAGTTTGCAGGGAAGGGTATTCTTATCTAGTTCCTTATATTTCTAAAGGCTTTTCAATTTCAAAGTGCTTCCTTATCGATTATCTAATTTTATCTCCTTTAATCCACATACTCACTGATTTCCAAAATTACTTTAATAGGGCAAAAATCTTTGATTTACCAATTAGAAACATTTGAAAATTCTAATACCTCTATGAGAATAAAAATATTATTTATCTTTACATTAAGATTTAAATTATTCATAGCAGATTCTTTCTCCAATGGATTTTTATAGAGTGGTGTGAAGCCACTGGGATACTTGAAAAGGAACAAATTAAGTTTCAAATAAACCTTACACACTTCAAAACTTTGGCTAGGTGGGAAAGTAGTGATAGATTAGAAGAGTAGTAGAAAAATGTCAGAGAGATTTAACTGTCCATTGAATAAAACTGCATAACAGAAATGAGTTAAAAATTACCACAAGAGACTATTTTTGTTGCTATAGGACAACATGGTGAACAACCAATTATGTGACACTGAAATTGGAACTGTCAGCTCTTAGCACTTATTTCCTTTGGCCACGATAATGGAAGAAATGAGAGTACATGCTGGGGCAAATAATCAAATCGCTGATAATGAAATAACATTTTTGAAGAAAAACAGATGCAACCACTAAATTAATGAAAATAGGAAGAAAACATTCAAACTTTGCTTTATCCCCAATTAAATCACTCATTTCCAGGTTGTGAGTGTTCCCCCTACAGAAAGGAACTATAATGGAAGTTCTCTCCCTTTGGTTTAGGTTTGCTCTGCTCATTCTGTTGTGTGAAGGATGAGAATAAGAACTTTAAGAAGTATGTAACACTCTCAGCATGTGAAAAATCCCAGATAAGGAGAAATTGTATGTTTTGGATTAAATTATTAAGCTGTATTCTCTCCTTCACATTCTAAGTTTAACACACACACACACACACACACACACACACACACACACACATCCCAGAAAGACACAGGGGAAAGTTTTTTTTCCCCTACTAGATTTGCAATGCAGTTGAACTACTTTTAATTTTCAAATGATAATCCAACTTCTTGGACATATGTCAACAAAACGATTGCTTAAACCTAACATGCACATTTCCTGTCTCAAAGAATCTTCTTGTGCTGCTTTTCCAGACAAACTGTCTTTTCAGGTCTCCAGCTGACACTGGGATCCATCCAGTGTAGTCCTACCACCTACTGACAACCCACTTACCATGTCTCATTGTGAATTATTTGTCTACATGTCTGTCTCCTCTACCAGACTGTGAGCTACAGAGGGCAAGAATTACTTTTTGTTTGATTTTTATCTCCAGTGCCTAGCATAGGTTCTCATACGTGGCATTTTTTTGAATAAGTGAGTAAATGGAAGCATTCTGCATCATCATCCTCCTTTCATTCCTCCTTTCACTTCACCTCCCGCAGCCACTCAGGTTGACTCCTAGCAGCAATTGGATAGGTAAAAGTATGAATTAGAGGCTGGGTGCAGTGGCTCAGGCCTGTAATCCCAGGTCTTTGGGAGGCCGAGATGGGAGGATCACTTCAGGCTAGGCATTCAAGACCTACCTCATCAACATAGCGAGACCCCATCTCTTAAAAAAAGAAAAAGAAAAAAAGTATGACTTGGGAGAAAGGGACAAGATGGCTGACTAGACACAGCTGGAAGCACCTCTTCCATGGAGAGGAACCAAAATGTCGAGTAAACCTCCACACCTCAATCAGATTTTTTGAGGGAAAATATTAAAAGTCAATAGAGAGGTGACACAGACACTGTGGTTGAAGAGGGAGGAAGCAAGGCAGCCTGTTTGTAGTCCGTGAGTGCCAAGACCAGCCCAAGGACCTGGACCAGACCTAAGGAAGGGGTGAGTGAAGGAACCCTGGACCACTGCATTCCCATGACAGTCTTCTGAGATCCTAGCTACAGGAGTTGCCATGACCCTCACAGACCTCTGGACTGGCAGGGGAAGCTGCACAGAGAACAAATAGAGGCACAGCTTAAACCCATGCAGAGTCTAAAAGGCTTCACTGTGCTGTACAGTTGCAGCAAAATATAGTCATTGGATCCCATCTGCCGAGGTTATCCTTCTTGCAGTGAGAGGTTGCAGCACCTGCTGTCTGCTCAGCTGGGGGGAAGCAGGGTCTGGGTATATTCACATGCTCAAGACAGGCCCTGTTCCCATTGCCGCAGGATTCAGGTGCATCTGATCCATGTGCCTTGTTGCCTGCTGGCCCCTATCAAGGCCACCTACCTGGCCATTTCTGCAGGAGGGTACCCACAACACAGCCTTCACTGCCCCACCTGAGAGTTGTATTGGCAGCCTGGGGGGCAGTTCTGCACCCCCATAACAGCGGGTGCTTGACCCTGGGGGACCAACAGAAAAATCTGTGGACCTGATCCCAACTCCTCAGAACTGGAGCACACTGTCCTGGGGTACTGAGCTGAGATTTGTGGCCTGATCTCAAGTAGGGGAGAAGCTCCCACGATCAGAACACAGAGAAGAGTGTGGCATACGTCCATGTGCCAGCACAGAAGTTAGGTGAACCTCCTTTAGTAAAACTGGACAAGGAAGGGCATGCATGGCCTGATAGCCATGGCTTCTTCCCCAGGGAGTCTCACAGCCTGGAATGCCTGGAACAGCCCAGCAATCTTGGCACAGATGGCTTCACACTTCAGTCAGATTATATGAGGGAAAATACTAAAAGTCAAGAGAGAGGTGTCAACACAGACACCGTGGTTGAAGAGGTGTCTCTGACATTCACCCCGACAGAAGGCCCTAGCCATTTGGGCCTCCCGCCAGGGTGAATGCCAGCAACCAGCTGGGTCAGGGGCGCATGAGCTGGGCAAGACCCACAGCCACCTGATGGTCTGAAAACCCCAGGCCACAGGCACCATACCAGTGGTATATCAGCAGTGCCACTGCCCTGCCTGGGAATCCTCCACCCTTGATCTACTGCACCACCAGGCCATCCGAACCCCACAACCCACTCTGACTTTGGCAAGCACAGAGGACCAGCAGGTTCCCAGATAATTGCGGTCACCTGGTGATCTTACCCTCAGCATGAACCACCCCTGAGGAAGTGGGGATTACAGCCCACCAAAGCCCCTTTTGAGAAAAAGGAAACATGGACACAGCACACACAGCTGACGAGGGCACCACCAAGGCCCAGGAACAGACTTGGAGAGGTGGTCCTCTCTTCCTCCTGACCCACATCCGAGTGCACTGTTGCAGACATACCGAAATACAAAAGGGATGAGTGCAAGTAGGGGGCACACTTTTCAAGTTTATCTGGCACCTCTGCCCCCACTGAAGACAACTGGAGCTGAATAAGAGCTTATATGCCAACTCCATCATTTAAGCATCATCTACTAGACTGCAGCCTGAATTATACCACCAAACAAAAATATACTGCTGCAACAAGCAATGCCTGTAAAACCTACCACAGAAGTCTATCTGACACCAAGGAACCCATACAGAGCCTTGGCTTTCTGAAGCACCCAGAAACAAAGTCAATCAATTATACCCAACATAGACCACAATCATACCCACAAGGGAAACATAACAAAAACTCAAGAAAGCCTCATCCAAATCACAGCAAATTCAAAAAGAAAAAGAAGCATCAGCCCCTCAAATGAGGAGGAATAAGTGCAAGAACTCCAAAAATACAAAAAGCAAGAGTGTTTATTCACCTCCAAAGGTGAATCTATCGCTAGCTCCCTAGCAATAGATCTTAATCAGATTGAAATGTCTGAAATGACAGACATAGAATTCAGAATCTGGATGGCAAGGAAGCTCAATGAGATCCAAGAGAAAGTTGAAATCCAATCCAATGAAGCCAGAATAACAGGCTAACACGATGAAACCCCGTCTCTACTAAAAAATACAAAAAACTAGCCGGGCGATGTGGCGGACACCTGTAGTCCCAGCTACTCGGGAGGCTGAGGCGGGAGAATGGCGTGAACCCGGGAGGCGGAGCTTGCAGTGAGCTGAGATCCGGCCACTGCACTCCAGCCTGGGCGACAGAGCGAGACTCCGTCTCAAAAAAAAAAAAAAAAAAAAAAACAAATGAGATGGCTATATAAAAAAAGAACCAAATGGAACTTTTGAAATTGAAAAATTCACTGCAAGAATTACAAAATACAATTGGAAGCCTTAACAACAGACTAGACGAAAGCAGAAGAAAGAACTTCAAAGCATGAAGACTGGTCCTTTGAATCAATCCAGTCAGAAAAAAAAAATAAAAATTTTTTTAAATGAACAAAGCCTCCAAAAACTATGGGATTATGTAAAGTAACCAAACCTATGACTCATTAACATTCCTGACAGAGAAGAGGAGAAAGTAAGCAATTCGGAAAACATATTTGAGGATGTAATCCAGAAAAGTTTCCCCAGTCTCACCAGAGACATTAATATGCAGATACAAGAAATCCAGGGAACTCCTGCAAAATACTATAGAAGATGACCATCACCAAGGCACACAGTCATCAGACTTTCCAAGCTCAACAAAAAGGAAAACATCTCAAAGGAAGCTAGAGAAAAGGGCCATATTAGATATAAAGTGAATTCAGTCAGACTAACAGTGGGCTTCTAACAGTGGGTTCTCAGCAGAAACCAGAAGACATCGAGGGCCTATTTTAGCATTCTTAAGGAAAAGAAATTCCAACAAAAAATTTCACATCCTTCCAAGCTAAGCTTTATTAACAAAGGAGAAATAAAGTCTTCCCCAGACAAGTAATCACTAAGGGAATTTGTCACCACCAGAATGACCTTACGAGAGAGGCTTAAGGGAGTTCTAAACATGGAAATGAAAGAACAATACTTGCTACCACAAAAGCACATGTAACTACATAGCCTGGAGGGCCTATAAGCAACTACACAGTCAAGAATACAAAACAAGTAGCTAGAAACACCAGGACAGGAATAAAACCTCACATGTAAATATTAACCTTGAATGTTAATAGCCTGAGAACTCCACTTAAAATACATACAGTGGCAAATTGGATTAAAAAACAAGGCCCAGCTTTCTGCTGTCCTCGAGACCCATATCACATGTAATGACACCTATGGTATCAGATAAAGGAATAGAGAAAGATCTGTCACGAAAATGAAAAACAAAAAAGGGCAGAGATTGCTATTATTGTATCAGATAAAACAGACTTTAAACCAACAACAGTAAAAAAGGACAAAGAAGGGCATTACATAATGATAAATGATTCAATTCAACAAGAAGATTTAACTATTTTAAATATATATCTATGCACCCAACATAGAGCACCGAGATTCATAAAACAATTACTACTAGAGCTACAAAACAGACTTAGGCAACTACATAATATTAATGGGGGAACTTCAACACCCCACTGAGAACATTAGACACATCACTGAGGCAGAAACTAACAAATTTAATACTTAAATTCAACACTTGAGTGATTGAACCTAATAGGTACCTACAGAATTCTCCACCCAACAACCACAGAATATGCATTCTTCTCATCTGCACACAGAACATACTCTAAGATTGACCACATACTCAGTCATAAAGCAAGTCTAATAAATTCAAAAATACTAAAAGCATAGTAAGCATTTTCTTGGACCACGGTGGAATACAAATATAAATCAGTACAAAGTGGAACTCTCAAAACCACACAAATACATAGAAACTGAACAACTTGCTCCTGAATGACTTTTGGGTAAACAATAAAGGCAGAAATCAAAAAATTATTTGAAACAAATGAAAATAAAGATACAATATACCAGAACCTCTGGGATGTGGCAACAGCCACTTTAAGAGGAAAGTATAATGCTAAACACCTATATCAAGAAGATAGAGAGATCTCAAGTTAACAGCCTAACGTCTCACCTAAAGGAACTAGAAAAACAAGAATGCACTAATGAAAAATGAAAACTATGGGCTAGTATCCTTGATACATATACATACAAAATCAACAAAACCCTAGCAAACCAAATCCAGCAGCACATCAAAAAGATAATCTATCATGATCAAATGGGCATTATTCCTGAGATGCAAGGATGGTTCAACATATACAGATCAACAAAAGTGTCATCACATAAACAGAATTAAAAACAAAAACCACATGATTATCTCAATAGATGTAGAAAAAACACTCAATAAAATCCAACATCCTTAATGATAAAAAAAAAATAAAATAAAATCTAGGCATCAACAACCTAGGCATCGAAGGAATACACTTCAAAATAAAAATTGCCATCTATTACAAACTTATGACCAATATTATACTGAATGGTCAAAAGTTGAAAGCATTGGCCAGGCACGGTGGCTCACGCCTATAATCCCAGCACTTTGGGAGGCTGAGGTGGGTGGATCACCCAAGGTCAGGAGTTCGAGACCAGCCTTGCCAACATGGTGAAACCCCATCTCTACTAAAAATACAACAAATTGGCTAGGCATGGTGGCAGTGCCTGCAATCTCAGCTACTCAGGAGGCTGAGGCAGGGGAATCACTTGAACCCAGAAGGCGGAGGTTACAGCGAGCCAAGGTTACACCATTGCATTCTAGCCTGGGCAACAAGAGCAAAGACATGGAATCAATACAGGTGCCCATCAATAGTGGATTATATAAAGAAAATGTGGTACATGTATACTTTGGAATACTACACAGCCATAAAAAGAGCAAAATTATGCACTTTGCAGCAACATGGGGGCAGCTACAGACCAGTATCTTAAGCAAATTAACACAGAAACAGAAAACCAAATATCACATGTTCTCGCTTATAAGTGAGACCTAAACACTACATAGGCATGGACATAAAAATGAGAACAACAGGCCCTGGGGACTCTAAAAAGTGGGAAGGGGACATGGGGAATGGTTGAAAACTACCTATTGGATACTATGCTCACTATTTGCATGGTTCAATTGAAGCTCAAACCTCAGCATCATGCAATATATCCATGTAACAAATCTGCATGTGTAAATGTAAAAAAAAATTTAGTTTTTTTAAGCTAAATGTTTTTTTTTAAAAAAAAAAAGTCTGACTTGGTATTCTCTCATATTAAGATTACTTCTCCTTCTTGTACTATTTCTCCCTAACTCCCAGCACCTAATTTGTATCCCACTATTGACTGCACCTTGATGACATTTAAGATGCTCACTAAGAATAGCATAAAGTATTAAACATAAAATATCTTCCACAAGATCCCTGACAAATAGTTGACAAGTCTCTGCTCAAATACTTGAGCTTCTAGTTATGGCAGAATTCCTTTAAAGAAAAATATCCGTTTACAGGTAACTTTTTAAACAAAATATACCTTTCTGTCTCTCTAACATGCTCATGCTTCTAAATCAGCCGCTGGGGTGTCCTGGAATAAATATAATTCTTCTACATGAGAATCTTTTAGCTATTTAAAGATAAAATGAAGTCCATCCAAGTTTCTCTCCTCCGTTTTATATATTTTCTATTCTCAACTACACCTCATGTGATACGGCTTCAATTCACTCTTCTCTGAATATACTCCAGTAGATCAGTCATTTTCAAAATGTGACAACCGGAATTAAACACAATCCATCAGATATGTTTTACAGGGAAGAGAGGATATCACTTCCTTTGTGATATGATCAATGTTTGCATTATGAGTTTAAGGGTTTTTTGTCAGGGGGTGTTTTGTTTGTTTGTTTTTGCAACTATATCACACTGTCACCTATTTTAAGTTTACAGTCAACAGTACCCCTAAGATGTTACCACATGCGCTACCTTATACATTATGCACAGGTTTGTTGATTGTTGTTGTTTAGTCACCTAAAAAAAAAGAAAAGAAAAAAGCAGCACTTTAACTCTAGTGCCAAAAAATTTCATTCTCTTAAATGTAACCTTCTATCTCCTGTTCCAGCTAATCAGGATCACTTAGATTTTAATTCTGTCATCTGACATATTAGCTATGTCTCCCAGCTTCATCATTTGCCAATTTAATGAGTATATCATTTTAACAAAATAATTTTAAAATGTTGAACCCAACTTTTCAAAGACACATTACTAGAGATGTACCTTAGGCACTATTTGAACACTGCCTTCAAACCAGTTACAAATCCAGTTCCTGCATTTTTAATGTACAATGCCTTGAAAGCATGTTTATATTTTAGTGTGAAAGCTTTAAAAGATCAAAAGCCTGCAAGGCCAATAGAAATTAATTTCTAAAGATGAAATATTTTGGGTTGTGAGAGAAAGTGTTCTGCCAGGAGAGTTCTTCTATTATAGGTGTCTGTCTGTTCATAAGCCTACACTGGTTAATCACATCCTTACCCAGGTTTTTAATTCCTTCTTTCCACAATGGTGATTGAATTGTGCTGAAAATTTATTAAAAGGATTGCCTTGAGTGAAATTGATTTGGAGAGATATGATCTGCTGATTTCTTTTAAACATAAACTCTAATATACATCATTTCTCATGCAAATATCCGTAAACAGCTCCATATAAAGAAGCTGAAGGGTTCCAGGTAATCATGAGCACTGTAACAATACAATATTAAAATGATTTCCTCATGTAAAATCTAGAAGTCAGAGCTTCCAGATATTTGGCTTGATTTTTAGCATGCACAAGTTACTATGATCATCTTCATTTCAGATTCAGCAATTTTATTTCCATTTTTACAACTCTCCTATGTCATTGAATCTTCCCTGGAATCTATAGCCCTGACTCAGTGAAAACAAAGTGAATCACAAGCTATAGTTGTTTTATTTTTAGTACACAGCACAATCCTGAGAGAGTTGCAGATGTTCAGAGACAAAAACAACCACCACCACCTCATGTAAAGCCAAAATAACACTCCCTTGCACCTTAAAGTGAGGATCTCCTGTTGTCTGAATCTTAATAGATGTCAACAGAGATGGGGCAACCATAACACTTTCAGGAGAAACTGTGCACTCTCTCTGTACTTTTCTGGCGCCTTTTTCGGTTTCAGAGAAAAAGCACAAATGGCAAAGGAGGAATACCACATTGATGAGCCAGGTTAGGCGTCTACCGCACAACTTTATTACTTTTACACACAGGCAGTGTATGAAATGCATGAGGAAAATGGAAAACAGGGGTGGTGCCTTTCCAGCCAAAAGAAGCCCTTTTTATCAGAGAAGTCTGCTAAAATTATGCTGAATTACAAGCATGTAAAAAAATGGGTTCCAAACACCACTCTAAAGCTGTTTTTAAGCAAAGTAGTAGCTACTCATTTGGATAATAAAATGTTTGCCAATATAATTAATTCTAGTTTTTCTGCTTTCTATTTGCTTTAAAAAGTTTTATATTTAACCTAGACTGCTATAAGAATACAAACTAAATCTGAACTTAGAATGTTATACCATTCAAGTGTTTCTTTTCCGCCACATGAATTTTAATTTAATGAAATCACATAACATTAGGCCTTATTATTTATTTATTTATTTATTTATTTATTTATTTATTTAAGAGACAGGGCCTCACTCTGTCATCCAGGCTGCAGTAGGTTGGCATGATCATAGCTCACTGCAACTTTGAACTCCTGGATTCAAACAGTCCTCCCATATCAACCTTCAGAATAGGTAGTTTTGTAGTAGGACAACAGGCACATGCTATGCCCAACTAATTTTTTTTTTTTTTTGAATTTTTGTGGAGACAGGACCTCACTCTGTTGCCCAAGCTGATCTCAAACTCTTGACCTTAAGTGATTCTCCTGCCTCAGCCGCCCAAAGTGCTGGGATTACAGGCATGAGCCACTGCACCTGGCCAGGCCTTATTTTTATAATACACTGAGTGTTTTTCTGTAAGTATGCCAAGGTAACTATAGTTCAGTAAAAAATACTGTTTTCTTCTTTACCTTTGGAAAGTAAGTGAGTACATCGCCTAATTTGTGATGGGGATTGACCACAGCAATGGCAACTGCCACCAGAGAGTGACACCACCTCAGGATATCATAGAATAAAAAAATACCACTCTGTAGAAGCAACTTCAGTGTAACTCATATAAAACAAGCACAACATTTTGAAACTAATTGGGTTTGTTTGTTTAGAGACAGAGTTTAGCTGTCACCTAGGCTGGGATGCAGTGGCACAATCATAGCTCACAGCAACCTCAAACTCCTGGGCTCAAGGGATCTTCCTGCCTCAATCTCCCAAGTAGCTAGGACTATAAGTGTGTACCACCATGTTCAGCTAATTTTTTTTTCTTTTTTTTGTAGAAACAGGGTCTTGCTATGTTGCCGAGGCTAGTTTCAAACTCCTGGCCTGAAGCCAGGATCCTTCAGTCTCAACCTCCCAATACTTGGGATTACAGGCATGAGCCTCCGTGCACAGCCCAATGAATGATCCATTTTTAATTTAAATGTCACACTATAGCAATGGCATTTGCTGAGCTTCCTGATGGATTCATGGCCCAAGTGTAAGATACAGTCAAACAGAATTTTAAAGTTGTATTTATTATATAATTGTAGAAATAGGATATTTTGGGGTATTTTTACTTGTGTCATTGTACCTTGCTATCAAAGTGTGGTTTGTAGATCAGTCCCATTGACTTCACTTAGAAGCTTATTAAAAATGCAGTACTCAGGCCCCATGCCAACTCCTGAGTCAGAATCTGCATTTTAAACACAACCCTGGTTCATTCATATGCACATTAAAGTTTGAAAAACATTATCATAGTACATTTTAAAGTATCTTCTAGCTCTGATCCTCCACAGCCACAATCCTGCACTCCCATTTAAATAACTAAAACACATTAATAATAGATGTTTTATTGAATCCTGCATTCCTTTTAAATTAACCGGAATAAAAAATTGCATGAACTTGTCAAATAATGAACAAATAACTGACTATGGTGGCAAGAATGAGGGTTACATAAAAATTGTCTTTGGCCAGGGAAAACAAGTAACATCATTCATTCTTTCAGTATGCTAACTGCTCATAAAATTGCAAATGATGCTACTAAATAAGACAAAATGACACAGCTATACAGAAATCAAAGAAGCACATCTAAGACAAAGGCACAAAGAAAACTGTAATGCCAAATGCAAAATTTCATTTGAAATAGGAAACACAATAGACTTGTTGTGCAGAAGAGTGTATGGACATGACAGTGTAATAGAGAATCATGAGGCAAGTCCTTGTCTTTTGTCTGTCACCCTTCTTGTATGTTGTGGGGAGAAGCCCTATGTCCAAAACTGCTCCCAAACAACCTTAAGCAATTAACCACTTCAACATTTTGTTGCTTTTCTTTTTCTTCTGGCTTTATTTTTTTGTAACTTTTATTTTAAGTTCAGGGGTATATCTTCAGGTTTGTTACATAGGTAAACTTGTGTCATGGAGGTTTGTTGTACAAATTATTTCATCACCCAGATACTAAGCCTAGTACCCATTAGTTATTTTTCCTGATCTTCTCCCTCCTCCTAACCTCCACCCTCTGATAGGCCCCAGTGTGTGTTGTTCCCCTTTATATGTACATGTGGTCTCATCATTTAGCTCCCACTTATAAGTGAGAACATGAAGTATTTGATTTTTCTGTTCCTACATTAGTTTGCCAAGGATAATGGCCTCCAGCTCCATCCATGTCCCTGAAAAAGACACAATCTTGTCCCTTTTAATGGCTGCATAGTATTCCATCGTGTATATGTACCACATAATTTTAATCCAGTCTAACATTGATTGGAATTTAGATTAATTCCATGTCTTTGCCATTCTAAATAGTGCTGCAATGAACATACACGTACCTGCGTCTTTCTAACAGAATGATTTATGTTTTGGGGGTATATACCGAGTAATGGGATTGCTGGATCAAATAGTATTTCTGTCTTTATGTCTTTGAGGAATTGCCACACAGTCTTCCATAATGATTGAACTAATTTATACTCACACCAACAGTATATAAGCATTCCTTTTTCTCCACAACCTCACCATCTGCTGTTATTTTCTGACTTTTTATAGTAGCCATTCTGACTGGTGTGAGATGGTATCTCACTGTGGTTTTTCTGCAATAATCAGTGATGTTGAGCTTTTTTTCATATGTTTTTTTGGCCACATGTATGTCTTTTGAAACATGCCTGTTCAAGTTGTTGACAAAAAGTCAAACTCTGTAAAATATTTGGAGAGATTTACTCTGAGCCAAATATGAGTGACCCTGGCCCATGACACAGCCCTCAGGAGGGCCTGAGAACATGTGCCCAAAGTGGTCAGGGTACAGCTTGGTTTTATACATTTTAGAGAGGCATGAGACATCAGTCAAATATATTTACAACTCAAAGTGGAGAGAGCTTTCAAGCTACAGGTAAATTTAAACATTTTCTGGTTGACAATTGGTTGAGTTTATCTAAAGACTTGGGATCGTAGAAAAGAAATGTTAAGATAAAAGATTGTGGAAACCAAGGTTCTTTAGAAGTCTTATAGTGGCTGCCTTTAGAGACAATAGATGACAAATGTTTCCTATTCAGATCTTTAAAAGGTGCTAGACTTTTAGTTAATCTCTTTAGGATTGGGAGGGCCTGGGGAAAAAGATCTAGCTATGTTAACAGAGATTCTTTACAGATGCAAATTTATCCCAACAAAGGACAGCTTTGCAGGCCCATTTAAAGATATGGCAAAGAAACACATTTTGGGGTAAAATATTTTGATTTTCTTCTTTGTCTCGTAAGGTTATGCCAAAGTCAGTTTGGAAAGTAAGTCACAAGATATAGGGTTAAATAAAACCCATCTGATGATAATTTATTATTTGTAGCACATGACTCCCCAGACTCCTTAGATAGGAATTTGGGCAAGATTAAAAAATCAGAGTTTAGTGCTCAAAGTCCGTTGCCCACTTTTAATGGGGTTTGTATCTTTTCTTGTAAATTTGTTTAAGTTTTTTTATGGATGCTGGATATTAGACCTTTGTCAGATGCATAGTTTGCAAACACTTTCTCCCCTTCCATAGGTTGTTTACTCTGTTTATAGTTTCGTTTGCTGTGCAGAATAAACTCTTTAGTTCAATTAGATCCCATTTTTCAATTTTAGCTTCTGTTGCACTTGCTTTTGGAGCCTTCATCATGAAATCTTTGCCTGTGTCTATGTCCTGAATGGTGTTGCCTAGGTTTTCTTCTAGAGCTTTTATAGTTTTGGGTTTTATATTTAAGTATTTATTCCATCTTGAGTTAATTTTTGTTATCATGTAAGGAAGGGGTCCAGTTTCAATCTTCTACATATGGCTAGCCAGTTATCCTAGCACCATTTATTGAATAGGGAATCTTTTCCCCATTGCTTGCTTATGTCAGGTTTGTCGAAGATCAGATAGTTGCAGGTGTATGGCCTTATTTCTGGGTTTTGTGTCTATTTTTCTGTGTCTATTTTTGTACCAGTGGTGTTTTGGTTACTGTAGCCTTGCAGTATAGTTTGAAGTTGGGTAGTGTGATGCCTCTAGCTTTGTTCTTTTCGCTTAGGATTGCCTTGGCTATTCAAGCTCTTTTTTGTCCCGTATGAATTTTAAAACAGTTTTCTCTAGTTCTGTGAAGAATGTCAACGGTAGTTTAACAGGAATAGCATGAATCTGTAAATTGCTTTGGGCAGTATGGCGATTTTAACGATATTGATTCTTCCTACCCATAAGCATGGAATGTTTTTTCATTTCTTTGTGTCATATCTGATTTCTTTCAGCAGTGCTTTGTAGTTCTCCTTGTAGAGACCTTTTGCCTCCCTAGTTAGCTGTATTCCTAGGTATTTTATTCTTTTTCTGGCAATTGCGAATGGGAGTTCGTTCCTGATTTGGCTCTCAGTTTAACTGTTGTTGGTGTATAGGAATGCTAGTGATTATTGCACATTGATTTTGTATCCTGAAACTTTACCAAAGTAATTTATGAGCTAAAGGAGCTTTGGGACTGAGACTTTGGGGTTTTCTAGATATAGAATCATGTCATTTGCAAACAAGGATAGTTTGACTTCCTCTCTTCCTATTTGGATGCCTTTTATTTCTTCCTCTTGTCTGACTGCCCTTGCCAGGATTTCTAATACTATATTGAATAGGAGTGGTGAGAGAGGGCATTCTTGTCTTGTGCCAGTTTTCAAGAGGAATGCTTCCAGTTCTTTCCCATTCAGTGTGATGTTGGCTATGGGTTTGTCATGGATGGCTCTTATTATTTTGAGGTACGTTCCTTCAATACCTAGTTTATTGAGTTTTTAAAGTGAATGGATGTCAGATTTTATCAAAAGCCTTTTCTGCATCTATTGAGATAATCTTGCGGTTTTCATCTTCAGTTCTGTTTATGTGATGACACATTTATTGATTTGTGTATGTTGAACCAAACTTGCATCCCAGGAATAAAGCCTACTTGATTGTGGTTTACAAGCTTTTTGATGTGCTGCTGGATTCGATTTGCCAGTATTTTGTAGACGATTTTGCATCAATTTTCATCAAGGATATTGGGCCAGGTCCAGTGGCTAATACCTGTAATTCCAGTACTTTGGGAGGCCGAGGCAGGTGGTTCACTTAAGCTCAGGAGTTCAAGACCAGCCTGGGCAACATGGCAAGACCTTATCTCTACCAAAAATACAAAAAATTAGCTGAGTGTGGTGATGCATGCCTGTGGTCCCAGCTACTCGGGAGGCTGAGGTGGGAGGATCACTTGAGCTCAGGAGTTAGAGGTTGCAGTGAGCCAAGATTGCACTCCAGTGTGGGTGACAAGAGTGAGACCCCATCTCAAAAAAGAAAAAAAAAAAAAAAAAAAAAAGGATATTGGCCTGAAGTTCTTTGTTGTTGTTGTTATATCTTTGCCAGGTTTTGGTATCAGGATGATGCTGGCCTCATATAATGAGTTAGGGAGGAGTCCCTCTTCCTCAATTTTTTGGAATAGTTTCAGTAGGAATAGTACCAGGTTTTCTTTGTACATCTGGTAGAATTTAGCTATAAATCTGTCTGGTCCTGGGTTTTTTTCAGTTGGTAGGCTATTGCCAGAGTGATTTTTACAGCTTTATTGAGGTATCATTGATATACCAAAAAAAAAGCACATATGTATACAATTTGATGAGTTTAGACATATGCATATACCCATGATACCATCACCACAATCAAAATAGTAAACATATCCATCACCTCCTAAAGTTTCCTTGTGTCTCTTTGCATGGTTTATTTTGTTTCATTTTATAGTAAGAACACTTGGCAAGAGATCACCCTCTCAACCTATCTTTAAATACACAATACTGCATTGTTAACTAAAGAAACCATGTTGGGTCAGCCAAAGTGGCTCACTGTAATCCCAACACTTTGGGAGGCCAAGACGGGAGGATTGCTTGAGCCCAGGAGTTTGGGACTAGTCTAGGCAACATATCTAGACCCTGTCTCTACAACAGCAACAAAAAATGTTTTTAATTAACCGGGCATGGTGGTGCACACTTTTAATTACAGCTACTTGAGAGGCTCATGCAAGGAGATCACTTGTGCCTGGGAGTTAGAGGCTGCAGTGAGCTATGATCGCTCCACTGTACTCCAGCTTGGGAGACAGAGTGTGATCTTGTCTCTAAAAAAGTAAAATAAAATAACAAAATAAAATTAAAATGAAGGAAGAAAAAAGAAAGCATGCTGTACAGCAGATCTCTAGAATTTATTCATCTAGCATAACTGAAACTTTAAGACAATAGAGTAACAACTCCCCATTTCCCCTCCACCACCCCAGCCCCTAGCAACCATTTTTTAAATGGAAAAATTAGTCCTTTCCTACATTAAAACCCTTCAGTGTCAACAGGATTAAGACCAAACCCCTTAGGAAGTACAGATGCTTTTCAACATACAATAGAGATAGGTCTCCATAAACACATCGTAAGCTGAAAATATTGTTGAAAATGAAAATGCATTTAATATACCTAACCTACTGAACATCATAGCTCAGCCTAGCCTGCTGTAAACATGTTCAGAACACTTACATTAGTCTACATTTAGGCAAAATCATCTAACACAAACCCTATTTTAAAATAAAGTGTTGAATATCTCATGTAATGTATTGAATATTGTACCAAAAGTGAAAAACTTGTATGGGTACTTTCAGTTTGGTTTCTACTGAATGCATACTGCTTTTGCACCATCATAAAGCCAAAAACAATTGTTCGGTCAAACTATTATAAATTGGGAACCATTTGTACACAGATCCCTTCATAAGCTGCTTATGACTTTCCAGGCTTATATCTCTCCGCTTCCACATGACCTACCATATAGCCATTCCACACTACCAACTCGTACTGCTAAGATTTTGGACTTCCTTCCCCCTTCCTAGAATGGTCCGCTCTGTCCCTTTTAGCTTCTGGATGCTCATCCTCCAAGTCTCAGGTTTCACTTACCCTACATAGACGAGATTGGGCATGTTCAAGTTCGTATGGCTGTAGACATCAGTTACTCTATATAGAATTACTCTTTCCTCTGTTCTATCAATGTAGTGGCACTTAATACATTGTACTGTAATTGATTAACATCCCTGAATCTTCAGCTCGATTACACCCTTAGTCGTCTTTTTAACCCCATTACTTGGTACACTGCTGCCAAGCACCTATCATCACTCTGTTTTTCTCTTGGAGACAGAGTCTTATTCTGTCACCCAGGCTGAAGTGTAGTGTCACGATCATGGCTCACTGCAGCCTCAATCTCCTAAACCCAAGCGACTCTCCTACTTCAGCCTCCCAAGTAGCTGAGACAACAGGCATGTGCCACCATGCCCAGCTAGGTTTTGGTTTTGGTTTTGCTTTCACTTTTTAGTGACTGGGTCTCTCTATGTTTAGTGTTGGGTCTCTCTAGGTTGGTCTCAAACTCCTGAACTCAAGCAATCCTCCTGCCTCAGCCTCCCAAAGTTCTGGGATTACAGGCATAAGCCACTGTGCCCAGCCAATTTACTGCTACTCTCACTAGATGCGTGTTTCTATTCCTGGGTTCTCTATTTTTGTATTAGTTTCTGGATTAGCCGAGGTTACCTCCACCTCCTGGATTAACTATGCCTCTTCTGCTTTTTATTCTTTTAATATATTTATTAGATTTAAAATTCTGCTTTACATCTGAGTTTCCTTGACCTTGCACTTACCTTTTAATTTCATTCTGTTGTTTTATATTCTTGTCTTTTAAACTTTCATTTCACTGAATTTCTATTTGTGAAAAATTCTTCTACAGCAAGAGACATTCACAAGGAAACAGTTTCTGTTACAGAAATTATCATTTGACTAGAGTTTTAAAAAAAAAATTCTTAAATGTTTATCCCCTGAATACTTTATATTTGAATTATAACATAGATGAATATAATATTTTGTCTAAGAATGTGGTGGACACCTCTGTTTCTTCTAGTGCTAAATTTTTCTGTAAAAAGTCTGACACAAGCTTGAATTTCCCCTTGTTAAGTAACTTGCTTTTTCTACTTGATGTCTGAAGAATTCTTTTCTGTTGTTAAAATCTTGATGCTCAGTAACACACAGGGTACTTCTCAATGTTGTTAATTTAGTGTCAGTTTTTCCTATTAGATGTGTGTGCTTTATTATGAAAGAGATTTTCCATTATTATATCTCTGAATAGTTTTTCTCACCATCTGTTGTCTACTTCAGAGATGCCTATTATTTTGTCAGTCATCCATGTCTACAGCCTCTTCCTAATTGCCTTCACCTCCATCTTATGCCTCATTCACTCTAACTTACGCCTTTTTTCCATCACATTAATTGGAATTACATCACATTATGTAATTCCATCACATAAATTTTAACTATGTCTCTTCTGCTTTTTATTCTTTTAATATATTTATTAGATTTAAAATTCTGCTTTACACCTGCGTTTCCTTGACCTTGCACTTACCTTTTAAATTCATTCTGTTGTTTTATATTCTTATCTTTTAAACTTTCATTTCACTGAATTTCTATTTGTGAAAAATTCTACAGCAAGAGACACTCACAAGGAAACAGTTTCTGTTACAGAAATTATTATTATTATTATTATTATTATTATTTTTGCAACAGAGTTTCACTCTTGTTGCCAAGGTTGGAGTACAGTGGTGGGATCTCAGCTCACTGCAACCTCTGCCTCCTGGGTTCAAGGGATTCTCCTGCCTCAGCCTCCCAAGTAGCTGGGATTACAGGCACCCACCACTATGCCTGGCTAATTTTTTTTATTTTTAGTAGAGACAGGGTTTCATCACATTGGCCAGGCTGGTCTCAAACTCCTGACCTCAGGCAATCCACCCGCCTCAGCCTCCCAAAGTGCTAGAATTCTGGGATTACAGGCATGAGCCACCATACCCAGCATATCTTTTCTTTTCTTTTCTTTTCTTTTGTTTAGGCAGGGTCCCACTATGTCACCCAGGCTACAGTGTAGTGGCATGATCACAGCTCACTGTAGCCTCCAACTCCTGGGCTCAAGTGATCCTCCTACCTCAGCCTCCCAAGTAGCTGGAACTACAGGCATGCACCACCACCTCCAGCTAATTTTTGTACTTTTTGGTACAGATGGGGTTTTGCAATGTTGTCCAGACTGATTTTGAACCCCTGAGCTCAAGGTATCCTCCCACCTCCACTTCCCAATGTGCTGAGATTACAGGCATAAGCCACTGCACCCAGCCAGAAATTATGATTTCTTATAGATGGTGTCATCATTTCTCTTTCACATGTATGTTTCTCTCAGTCTCTCTCTGACTCTGTCTCTTTATATTTGTCTTTTTCTGTAGCACTTTCGCAGAGTTTTATGCCATTTCCTTTCATCTTGCATATGTTTATATAGGCAACACTGTACAGACATTATTTGCTCTAATATAGTGTATTTTGCAATCATTTTCACTTGTTTATACACAGTCTTTCATAAAGGTCATGCCAGAAGATTTAACCCTGCTAATGTCTGTAAGAAGAAAATAAAAAACCCTTTTAAACATGACACAGTGCTACACATATTACATTGATTTAGTGTAATTTATTTATGGTGGGCACTAAGATGCAGTGGTCAGGAGAGCAGACTCTGGGACAAACTGTGTAGGTTTAAACCTGTATATCTTGGATTGCTAAATCATTTAATCTATCTAAGCCTCAGTTTCCCAGTCTCTAAATTGGGACTAATAAGAGCTCCCAATCTCATTGTTAGGGGGAGCAAATGAAACAAAGTATGAAAAACACATAGGAGGCACTTCGTATTTGTTAAATGAATAAATGAATACATATTCTCCAAATAAAAATTTTAAACATTACAATATATTTTCAGTTTCAATTTGAATAGCTTGATTCTAAATTTGGCTAAATTTGTGAATCAGTGCCTTTAACATTTTTTGATACAGGCGCAGCTGTCTCATGCAAAGATGTATGTTTTAAACAGCAGCAATTTTTTTGCTTGATGCCACTGAGAAATTCAAAGAGGCGGCTTGCCATCTAGTGGAAACCTGTTAAATTCCAATGCCTCTTCTGAGTCTGGCAAATTCACAGATTAAGGTAAATTGTTCATTTTAATATGTTCTAGAGAAACTTCCTTTATATACCTTGTTTGTGCACATTTATAGGAGCGAAATGCTCTGTGGTAGAACAAAATACTAATAATAATACTAACAGTAATAATAATCAACTTGAACTGTCCTCTGATCCAATGGGATTGGCTTTACAAGATAACATATATTTTATAGCATTCTCAAGTCAGACTTGAAAGAAAATTCCAGAAATTAATTAGCAATAGAAAAGACATACTTGTTTAAGAGATGTCAGAATTTCTTCCACAGTGCTCATGCAGAAAGGCCACGAATGGCTGGGTGCGGTGGCTCATGCTTGTAATCCCAGCACTTTGGGAGGCTGAGGCAGGCAGATCACAAGGTCAAGAGATCGAGACCATCCTGGCCAATATGGTAAGGAAACCCCTTCCCTACTGAAAATACAAAAATTAGCTGAGCGTGGTGGTGCGCACCTGTAGTCCCAGCTACTCAGGAGGCTGAGGCAAGAGAATCACTTGAACCCAAGAGGCGGAAGTTGCAGTGAGCCAAGATCGCACCACTGCAGTCCAGCCTGGCAATAGATGAGACTCTTGTCTCAAAAAAAAAAAAAAAAAAAGAGAAAGGCCACGAATATAAATGGCCTCATGCTCCCAGGTCTCTTTCTGATTTTAAGGCCTGATTTCTTTGTTTCCATGAGTAACTTCCTTTTTTTCTCCCTGCATTTATCTTTTTTTAGATAAAAGCCTGATCAGAAACTTCCAACCTATTTCGTCCTCCTAAAGAAGGACGAAAGTACCTGAAGTAGCCAAGTCTTATGAAACTACCCCATATCTCAAGAAACAAATTACACTGGCAGGGTCGTGAGCTGTGGCAATGATGTACAATTCTTGGGTCAAAAAGGTAACCAATCTACATGTTGAATAAGGTCCTCTCTCTAAAAAGGTGGAAACTTGACAAAGTTATGGGTGATGATTCTTAAAAGAGGTAAGTAAGTGGATTCCATTAAATTATTTGAAAGATTAACGGTTTTAAAATATAATGAGGCAAGAGCTATGGTTAGGAGGGAAAAAAATGTATCGGTGAGACCAGGGAGAGAAACACATTTGGGCAAAGCATGTAGTAGACAATGTCTTTTCAAAGCAACCTTTGAGTGGGGCTATTTTTGACTTTCATCTACATACTGAGCTGATCCATCCATAAACCAAGCTTGAGTTTTTTTCTTTGTACTTCAGGTAGAATCCTCCATAGAACCATAGGCATGAGATGAGTGAAATGGCACTGTTAAAACAGTGATAGGTGCCTAGGGGTGTATAATACCTACTCGTGAAGCTTGTTTGAGCCATCTGGTTATGATTATACTTGCTCCTAAATGTACCAACTCCATCTTGCAATGTACTGTTGCTTGGCCTAGCTGACCTTTCTATTTGGTAAGTCTGATAGGACCCAGCTCATGATGGGAATTTCTATAATATATACATGGTTACTTGATACTCCATGGTCAGGCATCCTATCTCCACCAGAGTTGGGGAGCACATCGAAAGGTATATAATTCTCTACCAAAAATGGCATTGCCTTGCTCCAGAAACCAAGGGACTAACATTATAATTTGACCACTGGGACTTGCAACAAACTCCACACAGGATCTTGTCTTACCACTTACACCTTTATAATCATAAACTCTGCTAAATTGTATGACCCAAGTGACAGGGCTGCTTGCAACCCAGCCTGGACCTGTTGCTATTTCCTACTCTGGATCTGATTTAAAGTTGGCACCATTTTATGTCATCCAGTATATTGGCTGGAGAAGTATCCCTAGGTGTAGAACTGTGCTGCCTCCAGAACTCAGAGGTCCACCAGGTATTGTGCTTCTTTTTTAATGTAGGAGGTACAAGATGCAATAATTTGTCTTTTATGTTAGAGGATATATACAGGCACAGCCCTGATCAATAAACCCCTAAAGTATCTACAGATGCAGCAAGCACTTATATCTTCATAGGGTTTGTCTCTCACACACTAGAGCATATCTTGCCATTGCCTCCACTGTGCTAGCCCTCTCCTGCAAATCCAACTCAATCAAAATAATGTCATCAAAGTAATTGATCAGTGTAATGCCAAATGTCAAGTGGGTCCAGATCTCTTCAAACTGTATTATGACAGAAGACAAGAGGATTAAAAACAGCCCTGGGACAAACCTATAAACAAACATTATTGTCCATTCCATATGAATATAAACTGTTTCTTATTCTCTTATCTAATTGGAAAAGAACACATTTTCTGACTTTATCCTTAGCCCATTGAGACTGATTTTGGATTTCTATCCTCCAGAACTGCAAGAAAACAGATTTGTGAGGTTTTAAAATGTGACGCTTGTGGTAATTTGTTTGTTATAGGAGCCATAGGAAATTGTTACAGCTAGAAATCTAGTTGATATATGTCCCTGCCTACCACACGATGTTAAGCCATGAAGTCACAGTCTTGGGTCTCATAGGAGATATATAAACTCCACTACAACACCTGTATAAAGAAGCCATTTTATTGGAAGAAAGAAAAGGAAGCTGGCAGGAACCAGGATTTCGTGAGATTACACATTTAATACATTGTGTAAGTCATAAGGGATCAGTTTTTCTTTCATTCATTAGTAGGGGGCACTAGTGAGCATCTGGAGATAGAGACAATATTGGTCTTGGGCAGTGGTAGCCAGACTTAAATGTAAGGAACTCCAAATGAAACCAACTGAAACCTTAGATTCTAAGAGACTATATAGGGAAATGAAAGATTGGTTGACATCCAGAAATATCGATCATCTAAAGATCCTTTACCTTATGCTTCATGGAATACCAAATCAAGAAAAACTGCTGTCAAAGACTTCTATAATCATGGGAATTGAGTATTCTACAAGACTACAATAGTACAAGTTCATCACTGGAGTTCCTCAAGGTTCATATTCTACTATGCCCTATATATTTAGGGTATGTTGGACCAAAAGGAAAACTCAACCAAGAATCTCAGATATTGGATGTCAGTAACTAAGTTTAATGAAACCTTGGTTGGATGAGATGAACTAGCATCACAGTTAAAAGCTGGCAAATGCAGAATGAGAAGAGAACCCAAAAAATCCTGCTTCCAAGGTAACAAAAGCTCATGTTCCTGCCACATGCTCCTTTTGAATGGATGTGACATATGGAGGACCTTAGCTTATTCCACTGTTTCCCATCTTTCCCATCTTTAAGAGCCTCAGAAAAATAGTTCTGGCTCTAAGGAAGTCATCCTAACAAAATGGATATAAGGCTAACTATAGGAACCCCAAACTCCTAGAAGAGTTTTGGACTTTTTATTGCTTATCAATAAACTCATTCCTGCAGCGGGAAAAAAATTCAAAATTGTTTCATCACAGGCAGAGAGTTTCTCTCTCATTGCCTCTCTCCTAAAAGAGAGGCAAAAATATGAGAAATTACTATTGGTTCAACTACCAGTTTAAAAAACTGACACATTCATCTCTATATTATGTTGATAAGAATAAAATTAATCTGGCCGGGCGCGGTGGCTCAAGCCTGTAATCCCAGCACTTTGGGAGGCTGAGACGGGCGGATCACGAGGTCAGGAGATCGAGACCATCCTGGCGAACACAGTGAAACCCCATCTCTACTAAAAAATACAAAAAACTAGCCGGGCGAGGTGGCGGGCGCCTGTAGTCCCAGCTATAGGGAGGCTGAGGCAGGAGAATGGCGTGAACCCAGGAGGCGGAGCTTGCAGTGAGCTGAGATCCGGCCACTGCACTCCAGCCTGGGCGACAGAGCAAGACTCCGTCTCAAAAAAAAAAAAAAAAAAAAGGAATAAAATTAATCTTTATATTTATGCTTTCAACCAAAACACAATCACTATGGAACCCTGGACATTAGTATGGCCTTGGCTTCCATTTTCCAAAGGAAGAAAAACATCTGCAGGAAAAAAAAAATTCCAAAGTACAGCTGGAATAAAGTTTACATTTTTCTAATTCTATTATCAACTCTCAGGTTTAGATGATCATAAACAAAACCCAAGAAAGTACTTCTACAAAAACTCCTCTTTAAGATGACTCAGATAAAAAAAATAATAAATGGGGGGAGGCAGAAGAATGTTTTAGTTTTTATTTAAAAAATAAAACACTATATTATGACAGAATATTTTGTATTTATTTATTTTTTATTTTTATTTTTTTTGAGATGGAGTTTTAGCTCTTGTCACCCAGGCTGGAGTGCAATGGCACGATCTCGGCTCACCACAACCTCCGCCTCCCAGGATCAAGCAATTCTCCTGCCTCAGTCTCCTGAGTAGCTGGGATTACAGGCATCTGCCACCACTCCCAGCCAATTTTTTGTATTTTTAGTAGAGACAGGGTCTTTCCATGCTGGTCAGGCTGGTCCCAAACTCCCAACTTCAGGTAATCCACCCGCCCAGGCCTCCCAAAGTGCCGGGATTACGAGCGTGAGCCACCGTGTCTGGCTCTATTTTGTTTGTTTGTTTTTGTTTGTTTGTTTGAGACAGAGTCTCGCTCTGTCACCCAGGCTGGAGTGCAGTGGCGTGATCTCAGCTCACTGTAAGCTCCACCTCACGAGTTCATGCCAGAGCAGAAACACGTTAAATTTCTAACAGAGCACTCTGATATCCTTATATTATCTTAGTCAATTTTCAGAATTGTCCTACTCTGCTTCATTAAAGCAACAAGTCACAACTTTTCTCTGAATGTCTACATTACTTTGAAAATTAAGTTTTGTAGTTTTTTTGTTTGTTTTCTGTTTTGTTTTTGTTTTGAGATGGAGTCTCGCTCTGTCGCCCAGGCTGGAGTACAGTGGTGCAATCTCGACTCACTGCAGCCTCTGCTGCTCAAGTTCCAGTGATTCTCCTGCCTCAGCCACCCAAGTAGATGGGATTACAGGCACGCACCACTACACCTGGCTAATTTTTGTATTTTTAGTAGAGATGGGGTTTCACCATGTTGGCCAGGCTGGTCTCGAACCCCTGACCTCAGGTGATCCGCCCACCTCAGCCTCCCAAAGTGCTGGGATTGCAGGCATAAGCCACCGTGCCTGGCTGCATATTAAGTTTTAACTAGATACTTTGTTGCAAGTCATAGTATTTTATGGCAAAGTAGTTATATCAGTTTTTGGAAAACCACTTAAATATCTTAGGATGATAACTAAATCCAACTAACATATGTGACATCATATTAACCAGAGATAAATGTATATGGGTGCTACAAAAACTGTAGTATGAATTAAAAATATAAACAGTTTTGGCAGAGCACGGTGGCTCACACCTGTAATCCCAGCACTTTGGGAGGCCAAGGCAGGTATTTCACCTGAAGGCAGGAGTTCAAGACCAGCCTGGCCAACACGGTGAAACCCCATCTCTACTAAAAATACAAAAATTAGCCAGGCATGGTGGCACACACCTGTAATCCCAGCTACTCAGGACTTGAACCTAGGAGCCGCAGGTTGCAGTGAGCCAAGAGAGCACCCCTGCATTCCAGTCTGGGTGACAAAGCAAGAATCCATCTCAAAAAAAAATAATAATAAAAATTTTTTTTAAAAAGTTTCTAAAAATCACTTTGACCAAATATAAATATCTCATATCACTTAAAAGAGCAAACAAAGGAAAATGAAAAGAGCTATTTGATAGGAAAATAATCCAACTATACTTTAAGGTATGCACAGTATGCAAAAATAAGTTTTTCTTTCTATATATAAAAGACGGCCAAAAATTAAAGTCATTGCCATTTAAGCTAAATGACACATTTGGATTATTTTACTCTGCATATAAAAATCACTGAAATTGTACATTCCGTATCATTTTTTTTTTTTTTTTTTGAGACGGAGTCTCGCTCTGTCGCCCAGGCTGGAGTGCAGTGGCCGGATCTCAGCTCACTGCAAGCTCCGCCTCCCAGATTTACGCCATTCTCCTGCCTCAGCCTCCCTATAGCTGGGACTACAGGCGCCTGCCACCTCGCCCGGCTAGTTTTTTGTATTTTTTAATAGAGACGGGGTTTCACTGTGTTAGCCAGGATGGTCTCGATCTCCTGACCTCGTGATCCGCCGGTCTCAGCCTCCCAAAGTGCTGGGATTACAGGCTTGAACCACCGCACCCGGCCCCGTATCATACTTTTATTGACACATTAACAACTCAAGTTATCTTTAATTTTTCAAGTACAAAGTATCTCATGGACTCAGGGTCCTAGGGAAGGGACGTGATAGAATTATTTACTTTTGGAATGCTCCATATGAAAGCTCTATTGCAGAAAGTGTAGCATAATGATTAAGAGCATGAGCCCTACAGCTACATGCCCAGCTGTATCAGCTGTGTGATTTTTTTCAAGCATACTTAACTTTCCTATGACTCAGTTTCTTCATCTGTAAAATGGATGAATGGTTGTCTCATAAGAAGTTGTCTGGATTAAATAAGTCAATTCAAATAAAATGCTTTCAGTAGTGTCTTGAATAAACACAGAACATACAGTAGCCATTGTTATAGTTAACCTATCCCTCATGCCTAAGATTACTCCCTGGAAGCAAATTAAGTGCTTTTGAGGAGACAGGATCTCCTGTGCCATACTTTCATTCTTTCACCCTACAAATTACCCTTACTCTCAATACAATCATTGATTTCAAAGGAGATCATAAATAACAGCACACAGAAAAACACTGTATCGGAACTGCATAAACAGACTTTTTTTAAAAAAAAACAAAAAAACTTTAAACTCGCAAGGCTTTATTCTCTCCGGCAAGGATACAGAGACTGAATGGTGGCTCCACAAAACCATCAGTGACCCTAGCTCATTCTGTCTTCTCCATCATCCACAGTAAGTGGCTTTCATTCTCGAAGCCATCTCATGAACCAGGAAGACTGCTGAGCTCTAGCTATCATATTCCAGATGGCAGAAAAGGCAAATAAATCCTCTCTCAATCAAACCTGCTCCCATCAAGAACCTTCCTAGAAGTCCCACACAATACTTTCATTGAACTTAGTTGGTCACATCTCCCTGCAAATAAAATTGAAAAATGTAATTTTTTTAGCTGGTTGTGTTGCTGCTCTGAAAACTACTGGAGTTCTATTTCCTTGCTGCAATAATTAAAGAGTGTGAAACCTAGTCTCTATAATCATAAAGAAAAGTGGACAGCAAAAAATCACTCTCAATAATATATTAATGAGCCAGGAGTGGTGGCTCTTTGGAAAGGAGGCCAATGCAGGCAGATCACCTGAGGTCAGGATTTGACACCAGCCCAGCCAACAACTCTCTTTTTGACAGTCCATGAACAAAATGAACCTAAAAAACACATTTACCCTTTAGAAAATCATAGAATTACAGTTGAAAAGGGACTCAAGGTTACTTGATTCACACAGCCTTTTTGGTATTTTATACCCATGATATTACTTTCTCTAACTGATCACCTGGTCTGTATTTAAACCTATGTGAGAACGTAGTATTTCTTGTGGTAATGTACTCTAACCTTAGAAAATTCTGACCTCCTGGTAACAGTGATTGGTCACAAGTGTGGGCATATGATACAAGGCTAATCAAAATCCTGCCCTGAGATTTTTCACACTGAGAAAATCGCTATGGACAGTCATAGAGTGCATGTGTATAAGTGGCTAGCAGCCATGTTCCTCACAATATGGAGAAATCTTGTATGCGATAAGGGAGAATGAAGCTGAAACAAGATAGAGAGAAAGAGAGAAAGACATGGAAGACAGAGTAAAAGAAGAAGATGACAATGTTCAGGTCCGACACGACAGTCTCTGAATTTCGCTCTGTCGCCCAGGCTGGAGTGCAGTGGCGCGATCTCGGCTCACTGCAAGCTCCACCTCCCGGGTTCACGCCATTCTCCTGCCTCAGCCTCTATAGTAGCTGGGACTACATGCCCCGGCGATCACGCCCGGCTAATTTTTTTGTATTTTTAGTAGAGACGGGGTTTCACCATGTTAGCCAGGATAGTCTTGATCTCCTGACCTCGTGATCCGCCCACCTCGGCCTCCCAAAGTGCTGGGATTAGAAGCGTGAGCCACTGAGCCTGGCATGTCTCTGGTTCTTTAAGCAATTTATTTTATAGTGTGACCTATCTCAGTCCTTTCAACAAATCTCCTTTACTACATAAACTAATCTGAGTTAGATTCACCACCTAGGGCAGTTAGTTCTTGGCTGTAAACTTTCAGACTTTTAAAATGTATAAAAAATAAATTTGGATAAGTGGAATTGTAGTATAATTACTGTTCTTTAATGTATTTTGCTTCTTTAAAATAATCATGGGCTTATTTCTATGGCACTTTCTGTGGCAATGCTTCTGCATCTCTCTGATCAGCTTTAATGCCTACCAAAGCACTCATTTGTGTGCTTTAAAAAATAAGGTACCATTTTTTATTTAACCAATGACTTACTGATAAACATTTAATGTTTCATTTCATTAGTATAAATAATACTGCATTTATACTTGCACATATATTATTGTATATTTGTGAAATTATTTAGAATAAATCTCTAAAAGTATAATTGTTTAATCAAAAAAGATACACATTTAAATTTTGATCGTTATTATCACATTTCCCTCTAGAAAAGTTGCAAACATTTACATTCATAGAAACTGCATGGAAGAGGGTCTGCTACTTTATACCCTCACCAGTACCAGGCATTCTCACAGTTTAATCTTTGCCATTATGGTAGTCAAATATGCTGTCTCACTCGTGTTTTTATTTTCACTTCTTCAGTCATTAGAAAGACTGAACATTATTTTACTTTGATTGATCATTTATATTTATTTCTTTTCTCCTCTTCTTCCTACTACATTTCTTCCTCCTCCTTTTTAGAGACTGACATCCTACAACAAACATCATGCTTTAGGATTCATATATCAGACCCAGAACAGAGCAGAGATACAGAGCAGAGACATCAATCACCTCATTTATTCTGAATACTTTTGGTAATGCTGCAAAATATTATATGAGTTTTTTGAATGGCATAACACTTGAGGCTGGGTGCAGTGGCTCATGCCTGTAATCCCAGCACTTTGGGAGGCCAAGGTGGGCAGATCACTTGAGGTCAGTAGTTTTGAGACCAGCCTGGCCAACATGGTGAAACCCTATGTCTACCAAAAATACAAAAATTAGCCAGGCATGGTGGTGTGAGCCTGTATTTCCAGCTACTCCGGAGGCTGAGGCAGGAGAATCACTTGAACTGGGAGGCGAAGATTACAGTGAGCAGAGATCGCACCACCGCACTCTAGCCTGGGCAACACAGCGAGACTTCGTCTCAAACAAACAAACAAACAGAAACATTTGAGACTTTTTCGATAACAAGTGACAAAACTCAACCCAAACTGGCTCAAACATGAAGGGAACATTAGTTTACATAACTAAGAAGTCAAGGGCTATTACTAGGTTCAGTTGCATATTGACCCAGGACTTGGTTTTGCTCTCTTCATATCTTTGACTCTGCTTATTCTGTGTTGACTGTTTTCTCACTTTTCACATGTGGTGGAAAGATGACTATAGAAACTTCTCATATTCTCTCTAGTTCAAGTCCATGAGAAAAAAGTAATCCTGCTTTTCTGGTAACAAATAAGATTCACTGTGAATGGAAAGGCCCAGATTATTTGCCCATCTTTAACCAAACACTGAGACCAGGCAGTATGAAATGCTGATTGATTAAAACCTGGGCACCTATTCCATCCTTAGGGCCAGAGGTGAAGCACCATCTAGAACATTCTAGGACTGAGGGTAGTAAAAGACTGCATTCCAGAAACACAAAATTGAATAGTGTAGCCAAAAAGAGGGTGAAAGAATGCTAGGGAGGCAATCATCAAATTACTATTATATACTCACATTTATTATTGACCAAATGAACTACCAGTCAAAACCCTGATGTCTTTTTCACAAAGGAAATAAGGCCATGACCTCCAATTATCTTTATCAAAAGAAGACTAAATTGTCTACCTCGTCTTCAGGTTACCATTAGTGGAGGTGAAGAACACAGATACTTTGATCTAGAGCCCTAATTAAGAATTTAAGAGGCTAGGTGTGGTGGCTCACACCTGTAATCCCAACACTTTGGGATGCTGAGGCAGGCGGATTCTTGAGACCAGCCTGAGCAATATGGAGAAACCTTGTCTCCTCAAAAAATACAAAAATTAGCCAAGCATGGTGGCATGCACCTGTAGTCCCAGCTACTTAGGAGGCTGAGATGGGAGGATCATTTGAGCCCAGAAGGTCAAGGCTGTGATGAGTCATGATAATGCCACTGCACTCCAGTCAGGGTGATAGAGTGGGAACCTGTCTCAAAAAGAAAAAAAGAAAGTTAAGAATTGGGCCAGGCGTGGTGGCTTACACCTGTAATCCCAACACTTTGGGAGGCTAAGTCGGGAAGATCATTTGAGGTCAAGAATTTGAGACCAGCCTGACCAACATGGTGAAACCCCATCTCTACTAAAAATACAAAAAAGTTAGCCAGGCATGCTTGTGCATGCCTGTAGTCTCAGCTATTTAAAAGGCTGAGGCAGGAGAATCGCTTGAACCCAGGGGGCAGAGGTTGCAGTGAGCCAAGATCGTGCCACTGCACTCTAACCTGGGCAACAGAGCAAAACTCCATCTGCCCCCCCACCAAAAAAAATAGAATTAAAGAGACCTAAATAAATGTGGGAATATATGATGTCTACTGATTACACACAATACTGTTAACATGTCGGTTCTCCCCACATTGACCTACAGATTGAATGGGATCAAGATAATAAATACATCCATCACTCCCAAAAGTTTTCTCGTGCCCCTTTTTAATCTTTCTTTTTTTCTTCCTCCTCTTCTCTTTTCTTCTCTCTCCTTCTGTATTAGTCTGCTTGGCTGCCATAACAAAACACCATAGACTGGGTGGCTTAAACAATAGAAATCTATTTTCTCACAGTTCTAGAAGTTAAATGTCCCAGATAGAGGTGCCGGCCAATTCAGTTCCTGTTAAAGGCTCTCTGCCTGGCTTGCTGAGGTCCACATTCTTGCCACATCCCCTGATGGCCTTTCCTCTGTGGTACGCAGACAGAGAGAATAGTAAGTGATAGAGCCTAAGTGTGGCAAGTAGGACATCTGTGCAAGAAAAGGGGGTGGGGCAGCAATAGCAGGATGGTTAGGCAATAGCAGGGATGTGGATCATATAAACAAATATATTAAAGATGATGGAATCCATTTTTGTCACTGATGGGAAGGAGGGTTACAAATATGAAGAGGAAGAAAACTAGAATGAACCCTGTGGTACTGAATAAGAATGAAGGCTTTGAGGTAAACTTATGGATTTCAAAGAGATACAAAAATAAATACAGATATGAATGCATATATTGTGTATAAGTGTGTATATGTGCACAAAAGAGCCTGGGGGCAGTGACTCCAGTTTGATGAACAATGGGATATTACATAGTTTCAAACTATCTCCCCACAAAATACTTATTTATTACAAAGAGGAAAAGAATAACATTACATTGTTGAATCCTACTGGCTACCACCTTAATCAAGTGATCAAAGTAAGCATCAGTAAGGGAATATAGAAATATCATGTGACAACTGATAGGATACAATGAGAAAACACAGAATTACTTCTATGATATTTATGCCAAAGTTGTATAGCTTGAATCTAATCACGAGGAAACAAATCCTAACTGAGGGATATAGTACTTAATAACTGGCCTATAAATCTTCAAGAATAACAAGGGCACTCACCTTGGCAGCACATATACTAAAACTGGAACAATACAGAGAAGGTTAGCATGGCCCCTGAACATGGATGACACACAAATTTGTGAAGTGTTTCATACTTTTTTAAAAAAGTGTCAAGGCCATGAAAGTCAAGAAAAAACTAAAAAAGAGATATGATAGCTCCATACACCACAGGATTGTGAACCAGATTTTTTGTTATACATGGTATTATTGAGACAATTGGCAAAATTTGATTTGGATCTGGAGACTGGAGGCAGTATAATGCATCGATGTAAATTTCCTGATTTTCATGGTTATTTTGCAGTAATAGGAGAATGTCCTAATTTGTAGGAAATATACAGTACAGTATTTAAGGAATGACCCATTCAAATAGGCTTTTTTTGAGGGTCTTGTACTGTACTTACAACTTTTCTATAAGCTTGAAATTATTTTAAAATTTAAAAAGGGGTCTGGCACGGTGGCTCACATCTATAATCCCAGCACTCTTGAAGGCCAAGGCAGGTGGATCACCTGAGGTCAGGAGTTGGAGACCAGCCTGGCCAACATGGTGAAACCCTCTCTCTGGTGAAAATACAAAAATTAGCTGGGCATGGTGGCATGCACCTATAATCCTAGCTACTTGGGAGGCTGAGGCAGGAGAATCGCTTAAACCCAGGAGGCAGAGGTTGCAGGGAGTTGAGATCCTACCACTGTACTCCAGCCTGGGTAACAGGGCAAGACTTCATCTCAAAATAAATAAATAAATAATAAAATAAAAAATAATTAATTAGTAACTTAATTTTAAAAATTAAAAAGGAGTAAGAAGTCCAGGTGAGCCCAGAAAAGCAAATTTGAAACAAAGCAAGCAAAACAAGCTAGATTGCTTTACTATAACAAAATAACAGGAACTTTCATTTTTCCACTTTCCACTTTTTGCATTTCTTTGTGATAAATCACCCCATATTCTGCCAGGGATATCCATGTGCCTTGAGAACATTTATTATAGCACTTACACAAATGAAAGGAAAAGTTCATATTCACCTTCTGGGAGTCAAAATAGGATCTTAAAGCAAGTCTTGAAAGCTAGGCTTAGTATTTTCTAAATTGATTTACTTCCAAGAACATGTCAGGAAAAAGTCTAAAGGGCTTAGACCATAGGGCAGAGACGGCATGCAGGATGCACTCCTTTTGACTAAGATGGGTAGACCCTGAGGCTTGCTATATAAGGCACAAAATAGCAGTTCTCAAAGTGTGGCCTAGAGACCCCCTGAGGATCCTCAAGACCTTTTCAGGAGATCTGTGAGGTCAAAACTATTTCCATAATGTGCTAAAACGTTTTGTGCTTTTTTCATTCTCACACTGTCATACGTAGAGAGTGGAGTTTTCCAGGGGCTACATTATATATGAAATTCCAACTAACTGAATACAGAAGCAAATATGAGTTACTATTTAAGCTATCTTCTACTTAGCCAGACATTAAAGGGAATTGCAAAAACATAAAATAATGCCACTTTTTTCATCAATGGTGTTTTTTTTTGAAAAATATATTTCATAAGATATGGTATGTACTATAATGAATATCATTAAAATTTCTGCTTTAATTTCTTATATGGCAAATATTGATAACTATAACCCAAACAAATCAAATTTATTTAGGGTCCTCGAAAATTTCTACAAGTATAAAGGAGTCATGAAACCAAGTGGGTTGAGAATTGCTAACATAGAAGCAGAAAGTCTATCCCTTCCAGGTTAAAGTGTTATAAAAGAAAAAAAAGAAGAAAAAGCTACAGCCAAGAAGTCAGTTACTTGGATTCTCCTATCTCTCTCTCCCTATGCCCCTGTACTTCTGCTCAAACCTTAAGTGAGTTTATAAACATCCAGATAGGTATGGGAAAGTCAAGAATATTGAGACTAACACATATTAGAAGAAGGCTGAAAATAAGAATTCTCACATTTTGTGTGTGCGTGCCATGGACCACCTTTGGAGGTCTGATAAAAACATATGGATCCTGGCCAGGCACGGTGGCTCACGCCTATAATCCCAGCACTTTGGGAGGCCAAGGTGGGCGGATCACAAGGTCAGGAGATGGAGACCATCCTGGCTAACATGGTGAAACCCCGTCTCTACTAAAAATACAAAAAAAAAATTAGCCAGGCATGGTGGTGGGCACCTGTAGCCCCAGCTACTTGGGAGGCTGAGGCAGGAGAATGGCATGAACCCGGGAAACGGAGCTTGCAGTGAGCCGAGATCGCGCTACTGCACTCCAGCCTAGGCGACAGAGTGAGACTCCGTCTCAAAAAAAAAAAAAAAAAAAAAATGGATCCATGCTTAGAATGTTTTTATATTCATAAAAGAAAATACACAGAATTCAAAAAAACAATATGCTGAGATACATTTCTATTCATATGCCCCAAAAAATGTCCTGCACATGACTACTTCCAAAATGGCACAAAAAAAAAAAAAAATGATGCAATAGCAACTTCAGGTGGCTATGGATAAATAAGCCTGGAACAAGACCCCTGGAACATACCTCTTCCCTATGGCCAGTCCTTTTCAAAATGCACAGGAGCCACCTATGCCCCATGGAATGGATACAGAAGTATAAGAAACTTGGGATTTTTTTAAAAAAAAAAAAAGAAGAAGAAGAAGAAGCCATAATGTGGGGATACTTCGACACCTCCAAATAGCTTGGACCATGTACTCTAACAGCCGACTTCAGCATGTCACCGCCTGCAGACTTTAGCCTATCAGCACCCCCGCTGTGGGGGATGCTGATAATGGGAGAGACTATGCATGTGTGGGGACAGGAGGCATACGGGTGATCTCTGTACTTTCCTCTCAATTTTGCTGTGAACCTAAAACTGCTTTAAAAAAAATTTTTTTTTAATGTTCACCATTGCTCCTGTTGCTCATCCCTGAGTCTATCTAGACATTTGGAATCACAAGACTAGAATAGGTGAACAGGTATCACTATACAGGTTCTCAAAGCTATCCACAAGTCCAGAGGCTTGTCTTCACTGACCACTCCCATATAATAGCTCAAGTGGAAGAGAATGAGATCCTATGGACATGAGCAATCATCATCTTGGATAAGATGCTCCATGCCCCAGATAAGAAACAACATTCATGAGCATAACTTCCTGGTCCCCACAAATGGCATCGAGTTATTCAGGAAAGTCCAAAGTTTTGGCTTTACACAGGAATTTGTAGTTCTTCACAATTAGTCAAGGTAAATTTATCAATCAGGGTTATTTTTACTATAAACAACATTGCTAGTTACATAGTTGACATTCTGCTATTTACAGGTTTCTAGGGAAATATAATTAGAAAGTTAATCCAAGGTAAATTTTGTCCACACAGAAAAAGAAAGGGTTTTGCTAACCTTTACACATTCTTTCTCTGTACCTTTTCCCAACATTGCATTAAACACCCTTGAAGCCACTAAAAAAGGTGAAAACTCACATCAAGACCAAAACCTAAGACTAACATAACAGATATTTCAATGCTGGATCTGGGATAAACAATACTTAGTATAAGACAGACGGAATTTTTCTGTGAAAAGCACTTACACTCTGCTTCATGAAACAGAGATTGCCTGACAAGGAGTTAGAAAATAATGCATACTTCACTACTATCTGTTTCCGAAGTCAGGGATATGGTATCTCCACCAACCAGAAATTTAGAATGCTATTCTTCTTTTTAAAAAGGGCCAATCCATGAGTTGACTGTGTCTCTCCTCCATAATGTTGGGAGACAATTCTCCAATGGTCTCTTGTGTTTCTGTATGTCTCATGAAGAGGAACTGACAGCTTTTGTTCCAGACTATCTTTTCAAGGATGTTTGTATGGCAATCTCAGAAGATAAAAAGTTGAGTCTCCCTCTAAAGCAGAGCATATATTTGTTTCCTGACCACGATAGTAAATGTGTCTCTAATGAAATATTTTCATGAAAACTGACCTAATAGAAAAGAAATATCACAGACCTCACTTTTAGGAGCAAGGAAGCTAATAAATAAGCTGATTTTTTTTTTTTTTTTTTTTTAATCCCAGAAAGTTTCAGGAATTGGAGGCTCCAGATACATCTGAAGGCAAAGTGTAGAGCTGAGCTTAAAACAGAAGAAATAGTTGAAAGTCTGTATTTAAAAAAACAAAAAATCATTTCTCAGTCCTCTTTCCTTAGCCCAAAATTTGGGGACACTTTTTGCAGCTGAGGGATTAGTTATTATCTGAGAACAGGTGATTAATTGAAAGTCTTTATACTAAAAGGTGACAACCCTAACCCTTTTCCCCAGTTTGCCTCACAGAACACCAGTTTTATGCTCTGTTTGCCTCTCCTGGTCCTTTCTCTGCCATTCTCTCCCTGGCTCTGAGAAACTGACTTTTGTGGACTGTATCAACTAGGTTCCCTTAGTCTCTGGCTTGCATTTGGACTCAGCCAATGAGAGCCACCAGCATAAGATCACAGGGTAAAACGAGAGATGAGTTTAGCTTTTATTCTCTTTCTCACCTTCCCCTGCAATTTTTGGCAGTGACTGCAGTTCTCTCCTTTCAGATACGGCAACTGTTGGACGCCTCTCCACACCACTACAGATTACTCCAGGTTCCAGTATACGGTTAGGCCTAGGAGAGGTAATGGCTTTCTGCTGTTTTTAGTCCTGTAGCGTTTACCATCTCTTGATTGTTCCTGTTTGTGAAGGTTTGTAATGTTTCCCTCACTAAACTCTCTTCAAGGAATCCTTTCATTGCTCTTCGCAGTTTCCCCTTTGAGTGATCCATCTGTTTCTTTCTTTTTTTTTTTTTTTTTTTTTTTTTTTTTGGTGAGACAGAGATTTACTCTTGTTGCCCAGGCTGGAGTGCAATGGCATGATCTCAGCTCACCGCATCCTATGCCTCCCAGGTTCAAGCGATTCTCCTGCCTCAGCCTCCCAAGTAGCTGGGATTACAGGCATGTGCCACCACACCTGGCTAATTTTGTATTGTTAGTAGAGACGAGGTTTCACCGTGTTGCCCAGGCTGATCTTGAATTCCTGATCTCAGGTGATCTGCCCGCCTCGGTCTCCCAAAGTGCTGGGATTACAGGCATGAGCCCGGCCAGATCCATCTGTTTCTTATAGGCCCACACAGTCACACACCCTCTGGCAATTTTGCAGGATGCTTCTACTGGACTACCTGAACAAGTCCAAGAGAAAGACCTACAGAGGTTTATTTCTAATCAAAAGGGAAAAGCATGAACAAATGCCCATAAGCATGAAGGAGTTAATTGTGTTCCAGGAACTAAGGGCTAGTAGGTGTTACATGTAGGGTGGGAAGTGAATGAAGAGTAGGCCCAGAAAGAGACAAATGCCAACTCAAAAGAGTATCTTGTAACTCACATCAAGGATCTTGAAGTTTACACTATAGGCTCTGCAGAAGCACTGAAGGATTTGAAGTTTGAATTTCAATCAATGCTGGAATAAAAATGAAGGAAAATGTAGGCAAGGCTAGAAGATGGAAGACATGAAGACGTGACAGAGACAAACAACTGCAATGGTTTCAATGAGAAATATTGAAGGCCATGATTCAGACTGTGGTATGGAATGGAGGAAATGGACAAAAAAATTAGCAGCTACTGGGAGGCAGAATAGGTGAATGAGGGAATAGGGGGGAAACAGTCCCGACTGGCTCTTGAGCCTCTTACTTAATCATGGATAAACAGCCTTTCACTGAGATAAAGTGTAGAAGATGACAGAATTTAAGAATGAGATTCACTGGGGGAAGGAAGGAGGTGAGGTGGGAACAATGATAAAGAGTTCTATTCTGAACAAGTTGAGCTGGAAATAGCTGTGGGAAATGTGGGTGAAATTGTCCCTGAGGTGCAAGGAAAGAGCTTCCCTTCAACCAACTGGTCAGTGTAGAGGGCAATGAACTATGAGTTTTCCCCTCCCTCAATGAGGGGAAGCAAATCCAAATCCACAGCAAAAGAAAAATGTAAACAAACAAACAAGCAAACGAACAAAAACAGAGCAAATCTGCCCTTGATTTTAGTATGGTAGTAGGCAACTGCCAAGACCAGAATAAAGGCTCCCTGTGTAGATACCCATTCGACCACAAGATGGCATCAGAGCTTGTGATGCATGAGAGCCCTAGTAAGACCTACCTCAGTGCAGCAAAGCCATCGCTAAATAGTTTTTGTTAGCAAGGAAGGGTTATTCACTGGCAAAAACAAAACAAACCCCAAAAAAAATGACTGAAAAGAGACATTTGGAATATTCTAAAACAAATTATACAGACTATACAGTATGCTCTAGGAGCTGGGAATATGGCAGGTGATAAGCCCTACTAGAGTCAAGCAGGAGCCTGTTTAAATTGGACATTAAGCCTGTGGGATAGCAGGTGTCACATAAGCAGACAACTTCAATATAAACCACAAGGTTGACCTGGTGCAGTGGCTCACACCTGTAACCCCAGCACTTTGGGAGGCCGAGGCAGGCGGATCACTTGAGGTGAGGAGTTTGAGACCAGCCTGGCCAACATGGTGAAACCCCGTCTCTGCTAAATGCAAAAAATAAAAATAAAAAAATTAGCCAGGTGTGGTGGAGGGCACCTGTAATCCCAGCTACTCAGGAGGCTCAGGCAGGAGAATCGCTTGAACCCACGAAGCAAATGTTCTAATGAGCCAAGATCGTGCCACTGCACTCCAGCCTGGACAAGAGTGAGACTCTATCTCAAAAAAATAAATAAATAAAAATTAAACCACAAAGTATGAAAGGTGATCCTGAAGTTAGGTCAATTGGCATAACAATCAGAAACAAGAACAAAAACACTAGCAGGTTTATGTATCACCAGGCATGACCTCAGGCCTCACCCCAGGTGGTTGTTGAAGAGGTCCAGATATCCTCAGGTCAAATATTAGATTAGACCTGGGCATTCTGCGCTCTTGGCCTTTAATAAATACCCCCGCAAACACTGCAGTTCAGTTCAGTCACTCACTGTGGAGCTAGATGAGTTAGCAAGAAAAAAACCATGTCAGTGCTGGCATCTCATTCCTTCTTCCCCAAAATTATATGTCCTAGTCGTCATCTCAGCATGGAGAGGAGATGGAAGCAGCAGAGGTAGAGTGAGACTTATGGCATTTCCCCCAAGATTGGGAGGGGGATATAATATTGAGATTTCTTTGAGAGGCAGGAATCTGCAGGGGCAGAGTAGGTCAATATATTTTCAAAGCAGCCACTACTTAGAGAGAGAGAGATTTGACATACCACACTCAAAAGCAGGAACTGGGAAAATCAAGCCATCTCCTATGTATTTCCTAATAATTTGAGACTCTTTAATAAAAGAATTCCATTTCTTTGAATTCAAGCTAGCTTCAGTATGCCTTTTGTACCTATTAGTATGAACTTATATGGGAAAACACAACAAACTTTATAAAGTCACATCCTATAAATCATTGATGCCCCCACCTCCCCAGCCCACTTCACTTTTAGTTGTAACCGAAATACTAGTTATAATAGGCATTACAGACATAGTTACTATTGATACCACCAGGCCTCCCATATCACCCCAACCTCAGCCTACATGCAATTGAACTATCAATAACTATTTCATCAACTTTCAAGTTGCCTAGATATGGGCCATATCTCTGAATCATTTATACTCTAATATGTCACATGGCTACCTCCAAACCTTCCAGTTCTATTTGCTTAATTCTTACTGTCTTCAAGCTCCTCAAGACCTCTTGTCTCTTGATCCTTCTATAATAATATTCCTAATAGCCTTCTCTTGCCTTTATTTTTATTACCATTCATCCAAAAATTTAAAAAATATAGTCTATCGTTTGAACTACTCACGTAACTACATCTTTATAACTCCTCTGTATTCTTTTCATTCTGCTATATCCATTCCAAAATAACTCTCGGCCTGGATTAATATTTTCCCTTACAAAATTTATTAGAAATAAAAATAGTCAATCCTGCAAACTGGTGCAACTACAAATCCCAACCCCAACTTTAGCTCAATTCTCAACATACTATAGCAATCTTTCTGTTTCTCTCAAGATAGTTCTCTCCCATTTTCTAACAACAGGTGTTCCAAAATTGAACTACTCTTTTCACCAAGCAATCATTGTGAAGATTAAATACTTCAATACCTGCTAACTTGATTTTAGCCAATGATTTCTCTTCCTTACATCAGTGATAAAAATATAGGTCATGGAGAAGAGTTTAACATGAAGACCATTTCCTACCTAAAAAACTCATGTGTAGGCCAGGCGCAGTGGCTCAAGCCTGTAATCCCAGCACTTTGGGAGGCCAAGGAGGGCGAATCACGAGGTCAGGCATTCGAGAACAGCTTGGCCAAAATGATGAAACCCTGTCTGTACTAAAAATACAAAAAATCAGCCAGGCACAGTGGCGGGAGCCTGTAATCCCACCTACTCAGGAGACTGAGGCAGGAGAATCGCTTGAACCTGGGAGGTGGAGATTGCAGTGAGCCGAGATCACGCCACTGCACTCCAGCGCTGATGACAGAGTGAGACTCCATCTCAAACAAACAAACAAACAAACAAACAAAAACTCATGCGCATCTCTACCAATAGTTCCTCCCAGCTATTCATTCTAAAAGAAATGTCCCTCCATTTGTAAAAGGCTGGCAGGGCACGGTGGCTCACACCCATAATCCCAGCACTTTGGGAGACTGAGGCAGACGGATCACTAGGTCAGGTGTTTGAGACAAGTCTGGCCAACATGGTGAAACCCCATCTCTACTAAAAATACAAAAAATTAGCCCAGTGTGGTGGCAGGCACCTACAATCCCAGCTACGCAGGAGGCTAAAGCAGAAGAATCACTTGAACCCAGGAGGCAGAGGTTGCAGTGAGCTGAGACCGTGCCACTGCACTCCAGTCTGGGCAACAGAGAGAGACTGTCTTAAAACAAAAGCTAACAATTCATTAATCTTTGCTCAAAGAAAAAAAAAAAAATCTCAGCTAAGTCAAAGGCAAGTCTTTCCAACTCTGCAGACAAATATTTCCTTAGTCCTAGCTGGTCTAAGCTCTTTCTCTCTCCTTCCTTTTACGTATTTCTTGGGGAACAAATATCTTTGTGTTTGTCTCTAGGCACTCACCTCTTGATTATACTCTGATACCATAACCAAGCTTCTGCCCTACAAACCTGTTGTCCCCAAGGCCCCATGATCGCCAAGCTCAAAGAGTATACTTTAACCTTTATTACATTTGTCTTTTGGGCAGCATTTGACATTAGAGACAAAATGTTTCCAAATTGCAAATCTGTAACAATAATAACAACAACTACTATATACTATGTACCTAAAGTGCTAAGTGTTTTATACATGTTACCTTATTTAAGCCTCACAACGATTCCATCTCATTAATGAGGAAATGCAGGTAAACTAACTTGCCAATAGATATACAGAGAGTAAGAGAAAGAACTCAGATCTGGAATCAGGGCTGACTCTAAAATCCATTCCCTTAATGACTACGCTATTTTCAGACCTATGTAGCATGCTGCCTACTGGCCAGTCCCTCTTGGATTACAAAGTAAATTCTAAATGACCAAGCCTGAAACTAAACATATCTTCTTAACCCCAAATAAACCCTTTTTCCAGTATTACCTACTTCTCTAAATGGTACCATTATCCACCAGAATGTCCAAATCAGAAACAAGAAAGTTTTCTTTAAAAATTTCCCTCTTCCAAGTCCTACATCAAATTGATCATTTAATTCTGTCAACTACATTCCCTTAACTTCTCTCCAATCTGCCCATCCTTACTTTCAGAGCTTTGGGTTAGGCCCTCTATATGTCTCACCATGAAAACTACAAAAATTTCTGAGACAGAATTATCATCTAGAATGCCATCCACTTCTAATCAATTCTCCACACACTATCAAAGTGATCATTCTAAAACTCAAATGTTGGTGAGAATGTGAACAACCTGGATCTCTCGCATACTGCTGCTGGTGGGAATGTAAAATGGTATAGCCACTCTGGAAAATAATTTAACAGTTTTTTTAAAACACTAAATACTTCTCATGTTACCCAGAAATTGCCATCCTGAGCATTTATCCCAGAGAAACAAAACTTAAGTCCGCATAAAATCTTACATATGATTTTTCATTACAGTTGTATTTGTAATAGCAAAAAAACTGGAAATAATCAAAATGTCCATCTGTAGATGAATGGTTAAACAAATTGTGGGTACATCTGTAAATAAAAGGAAACTATCAAAACTACTGATATACACAACTTGGATGCAAGGGCATTATACTAAGTGGGGAAAAAAGCGCCAATCTCAAAAGGTTACATGTATAATGATGGATGCAAAGGCATTATACTAAGTGGGGGAAAAAAGCGCCAATCTCAAAAGGTAACATGTATAATGATTTTGCTTACACAACTTTCTTGAAATGACAATATTAGAGATTAAAAAAAAAAAGAAAAAAGAAAAAACAATTAGGGCTGGGCGCGGTGGTTCATGCCTGCCATTCCAGTACTTTGTAAGGCCAAAGTGGGGGATGACTTGAGGCCAGAAGTCTGAGACCAGCCTGGGCAACATGGCAAAACCCCGTCTCTACTAAATATACAAAAATTAGCTGGGCCTGGTGGTGCACACCTGTAGTGCGAGCTACTTGGGTGGCTGAGGCACAAGAATCACTTGAACCCAGGAGGCAGAGGTTGTAGTGAGTCAAGATGGCTCTGGAAAATAGCCAAAAGTCTACAGCAACCAAGAAAATGCTGAACCAAGAAAGTGGGCAGACCACTTGAGTCTGGGAGTTCCAGACCAGCCTGGACAATACAGCAAAACTCTATCCCTACCAAAATAAAATACAAAAACTAGCCAGGCATTGTGGCACATGCCTATAGTCCCAGCTACTTAGGAAGCTGAGGTAGGGGAGTTAACTTATACTGCGAGGTCAAGGCTGCAGTGATTCATGATTGTGCCACTGCACTCCAGCCTGGGTGACAGAGTGAGGCTCTGTCTCAAAAAAAAAAAAGAGCAACTTACTATCTAAAGCCATCTGCAGATTCCGTCAAAATGTCAATGACATTCTTCACAGAAATAGAAAAAAAAAATCCTAAAATTTGTATAGAACCACAAAAAACAAAGCCATCCTGAGCACAAAGTTGGAGATTTCACACTACCTGATTGTAAAATATACTACAAAGCTGTAGTAACCAAAACAGCATAGTACTGGCATAAAAACAGACACACAGACCAATGGAACAAAATAGAAAACGCAGAAATTAATTCACATATCTACAATCTACAGTCAACTAAACTTTGACACAGATGCCAAGAAAACTCATTGGGAGAAAGGACAGTCTCTTCAATAAATGGTCTTGGGAAAACTGCATCTCCGTATGCAGAAGAACAAAATTAGACTTCATCTTTTACCCTATACAAAAATCTACTCAAAATGGATAAAATACATAAATGGAAGACCTGAAAATATAAAACTACTAGAAGAAAACGTAGGTGAACTGCTTCAGAACATTGGTCTGGGAAAATATTTTATAAGCCCTCAAAAGTAAAGGCAATAAAAGTAAAAATAAATAAATGAGATTATATATAACTAAAAAGCAATCAACAGAATGAAAAGACAAACCAGAAAATGAGAGAAAATATTTGCAAATGACTCATGTGACAAGTGATTAATACCCAGAATATACAAGAAACTCAAACACCTCAATAGCACAAAAATACAATCTGATTTTTAAATGAGTAAACGATCTGAACAGACATTTCTTAAAAGATACATAGTAGGCCGGGCGCAGTGGCTCAAGCCTGTAATCACAGCACTTTGGGAGGCTGAGACGGGCGGATCACGAGGTCAGGAAATCGAGACCATCCTGGCAAACACAGTGAAACCCCGTCTCTACTAAAAAAATACAAAAAACTAGCTGGGTGAGGTGGCGGGCACCTGTAGTCCCAGCTACTCGGGAGGCTGAGGCAGGAGAATGGCGTAAACCCAGGAGGCGGAGCTTGCAGTGAGCTGAGATCCGGCCACTGCACTCCAGCCTGGGCGACAGAGCGAGACTCCGTCTCAAAAAAAAAAAAAAACATAAAAATGGTAGGCGGGGCACAGTGTCTCACACCTGTAATCCAGCACTTTGGGAGGCCAAGGCAGGCAGATCACTTGAGGCCAGGAGTTCAAAACCAGCCTGGCCAACATGGTGAAACCTGATCTCTTCTAGGAAAAAATACAAAAATTAGCCAGGCGTAGTGACACGCACCTGCAGTCCCAGCTACTTGGGAGGCTGAGGCAGGAGAAATGTTTGAACCTGGGAGGTGGAGGCTGTAGTGTGCTGAGATCGTGCAACTGCACTCCAGCCTGGGCAACAGAGCAAGAGTGAGAGAGAGAGAGAGAGAGAGAAAGAGAGAGAGAGAGCGCCAAAAAACACATGACAAAATGCCCAACATCATTAATCATTGGGGAAATGCAAATAAAAAGCACCATGAGGTTTTATTTCACCCCAGTTAGAATGGCTACAATCAAAAAGACAAAAAAAAAAAAAAACAGATTCTGACACGGATGTGGAGGAAAGGAAATTCTGTTGGTGGAAATGTAAACTAGTAGAGCCACTGTTGAAAATGTTACAGAGGTTTCTAAAACAACTACAAACAGAAGTACCATATGATCCAGCAGTCCCACTACTGGGCATTTATCCAAAGGAAAGGGAATTAGTATATCTAAGAGACAACTGTACTTGCAAGTTTATTACAGCACTATTCACAATGGCCAAGATTTAGAATCCACCTAGGGGTTCAACAACAAATGAATGGATAAAGAAAATGTGGTATATACAAATGGAATACTATTAAACTATAAAAAATGAATGAAATCTTGTCATTTGCAATAACATAGACGGAGCTGGAAGACATTATGTTCAATAAAATAAGCCAGAAACAAAACATTAAACACCACATGTTCTCACTTATATATGGAAGCTAAAAAATTTGATCTCATAGAAGTAAAAAGTGGAATACAGGATACTAGAGGCTGGGAATGATAGGGAGAAGGGAGGATTGAGGAGAGATTTGTTAAAGGTTATAAAATTACAGCTAGATGAGAAGAATAAGTTCTAGTGTTCTGCATCACTGTAGGATGACTATAGTTAATAAGAATATAATTTCAGGCCACATATGGTGGCTCACACTTGTAATCCCAGCACTTTGGGAGGCCGAGAAGGGTGGATCGCTTGAGCCCAGAAATTTGAAACCAGCCTAGGAAACATGGTGAAATCCCATCACTACCAAAAAATACGAAATTTACCTGGGCATGATGGTACGTGCCTGAAGTCCCAGCTACTCCTGAGGCTGAGCTGGAAGGATCCTTTGAGCCTGGGAGGCAGAGACTGCAGTGAGCCAAGATTGTGCCACTGCACTCTAGCCTGGGTGACAGAGACCCTGTCTCAAAAAAAAAAAAAAAAAAAAAAAGAAAAGAAAAAAGAAAAAAAAGAAATATAATTTCAAACAGCAAAAAGAAAGATACTGAATGTTTCCAACACCAGAAAAAGATAAATGTTTGAGATCATGCATATGCTAATTAACCAGATCTGATCACTACGCATTATATGTATAAAAACAACACTGTGTACCCCATGAACATGTATAATAACTATTTGTCAATTAAAAAAGTAAAAAGAGGAAATGTTCTTGTACAAAAGCTTTGCAGCATTTTTGATTGCCCTTATTGACCTCCCACCCCATGGGAAAACAGCCTGTTGCATGACGAAAGTGATGCCACCTTGAAGTGAAACTGCCATGATGACCATGATGACTTCTGCAGCAAGGTCTTTAAGAATGCCTGTAACATAGACAACTTCTCATAAATAAACAATCCCTGTAGCATAAATAAAGATACTTATCTAATCTCCCCAGTGGTCACGTTTCGCAAGAAAGTCTGAAGCATGATGAGCTACACAAATCTTTACCCTAAAAGCTTGCTTTACAAAGGATATTTTCTGGAGGGCAGGTAGAGGGATCCACCATCTCATGCCCACCCAACACATTGCTTCTGTTCATAAGTCCTATTAAATGTTTCTTTCTGAAGAACTGGACTTTTCAGCTTGCTTTCTTCAGCATTTCAGCACCTTTGGCAGCAGTCTTGAAGACAGCACCCTATCTTCAAGGTTCCAGTGTGGGACCTTGGTCCCTGGTTGTGGAGGAAGCACAGACCTTATGCCTAGAGAATTGTGTGTGTTTGTCTGTTCTAACTTATTTGGCAGTATATTAGTCTGGATTCTTCAGAGAAACACAACCAACAGGAAAGAGAGGGAATGAGAGAGAGAGAGAGAGAGAGAAGAAAAAAGAAAGAGAGAGATTGATTTACTCTAAGGAATTGGCTCATTGAAGTATGGAAGGCTAAGAAATCCAAGATCTGCATCACTAAACTAGTGACCCAGGAGAGTCAATGATATAGTTCCAGTCCAAGTGTATTAGTCTGTTCTCACAATGCCAATAAAGATATACCCCAAACTGGGTAATTTATAAAAGAAAGGGGCTTAATTGACTCACAGGTCAGCATGGCTGGAGAGACCTCAGAAAACTTACAATCTTGGTGGAATGGGAAGCAAACACATCCTTCTTCACATGGCAGTGGCAAGGAGAAGTGTTGAGCAAAAAGGAGAAGAGCCCCTTATAAAACCATTGGCTATCATGAGAACTCACTATCACAAGAACAAGCATGGGGCAACCGCCCCCATGATTCAATTACCTCCCACCAGGTCCTTCCCATGACACGTGGGGATTATGGGAACTACAATTCCAGATTAGATTTTGATGGAGACACAGCCAAACCATATCATCCACTATTAAGGTCTAAGAAACAGGAGAGCCAATGGTGTAAGTTCTAGTCCAAGAATGAGTCCAAAGGCAAAAGACTAAATGTCCTAGCTCAAATATATTCTGGCCAAAAGAAAGAATTCTGTCTTACTCAGCCTTTTATTCTATTAAAGCCTTCAACAGATTGGATGAGGCTCATCCATGTTGAGAAGAGCAATCTGCTTTACTCTGTCCAATCCAAAAATTAATCTCATTCAGAAACACCCTCACAGACAAACTAAGAAAAAAATGTTTAACCAAACATCTGGCAATCCATGATACAGTCATATTGACACATAAAATTTACCATCACAGAGCACTATTTGAAAGAATGATACAAGGCACCTGACTTTCTTTTATATAACTTGAAACCTATTCAGCGTGAAAAAAAAACAGCTACACAGAAGACATTCTTCAAAAACATTATAAGACAAATGGACAACATGCTGCCACCTAGGGCAAAGAATTACAATTGAGGCAAATAATGGATGCAGTGAAAGCCTGCAAGGAAAAGCTGGGTAGAGTTTCTTCGGGAAATTATTCAAAAGTGTCTCCATATGCTGAGGAATTTAGAAGCTATGCACATGCCTAGGGCAGGATGCATATTCAAAAACAATCTATAAAGACTGTAAGTTTTTAATTCTTGCTTATCTTTGGGCTCAGCACAAGTAGGGAGTGAAGGTTTAGGCAGGGTTATAAATGACCTCGCTAAGTACTGAAAGCATGCTGTAACACACAGTCAATCTTCAAAGGTTGGAAGACGGATTTTTGTTTCTTTTATTATTTTATTCTATTCTAGTGTAGCTCCTGGTGTTCAGGAAAATATCTATCAAAGCACTAGCTGAACACAAGCTAAAGGAACAGAGACTTCGGAGACCACACATGACAAAGAATACAGACTTTACAAAGATCATACAGAAAAGACACTAAACAAGCAAACAACTGTATTTCACAGGAAGCAACAACAATGACAACAACAAATCCTGAGAAGGGAGAAGAATCTGATGTCCAGAGTTAGCATATTTTAATATTCAAATGTCCAGTTTCCAGCAAAAACGTTATGAAGCATGCAAAGAAACTAGAAAGTACAGTTTATTTACAGAAGAAATTAATATAAGCTCTCCCTAAGGAAAAACAAACCCTGAACATATTAGACAAAAATTTAAAATCAACTGTCTTAAATATGCTCAGAGAGGTAAAGGAAACCACAGACAAAGAGTTAAAGGAAACCAGAAGAATGATGTCTTAACAATAGAAAATATCAACAAAGATAGAAATTATGAAAAGAAACCAAGTAGAAACTGTGAAGCTAAAAAATACAATAACTGAAATGAAAATTCACTACAGGGTTACAATAGCAGATTTGAGCAGGCAGAATAAAGAAACAGTGAACTTACAACTGTCAACTAAAATCAAAATTATCCAGACCAAGTAGTATAAAGAAAAAAGAATGACCAGGCATGGTGGCTCACACCTGTAATCTCAGCACTGTGGGAGGCTGAGACAGGAGAATTGCTTGAGCCCGGGAGTTCAAGACCATAGTAAGACTCTGTCTTTACAAAAATTTTTTAAAAAACATGTTAGCTGGGTATCGTGGTATGTGTCTGTAGTTTGAGCTACTTGGGAGGCTAAGGTGGAAAGACCTCTTGAGCACAGGCGTTCATGAGGCAGTGAACCATAATTCTCCTTGTCAGCCTGGGTGACAGAAACAGACTCTGTCTCAAAAATTTAAAAAAACGAAAAAACTGAAGAATAATTATTGGAGTCTTAAAAAATCTATGGGAATAATCAAGAGTACCACCATACACATTACAGGAGTCCCAGAAGGAGAAGAAAAATAAAACAGTGCAAAAAAAAGGTTGAAGAAATAACCAAAAACTGACCAGATTTGGTAAAAGACAGGAACCTATGCACCCAAGAATCTCAACAAACTCCAAGAAGGATAAATATAAACAGTTCCACACTGAGACACATTATAATCAAATTGTCAAAAGACAAAGACAAAAAAAAAAAAATCTTAAAAGCAGTGAGAGGAGAGATTTGTCACATACAAGTGATTCTCTACAAGAGCATCTGATTTCTCATCAGAAACTATGTAGGAAAGAAGGCAGTGGGATAACATAGTCAAAGTGCTGAAAGAAAAAGACTATCTACCAAGAATTCTATATTCAGCAAAGTGTCCTTCCAAAATGATGGAGAAATTAAGACATTAGCATGTAAATAAAAGCTGAAGGAGTTTGTCACAAGTAGACCTATACTATAAGAAATACTAAAGGGAGTTCTTCAGGCTTAAATGAAAGAAAACTAGACAGTAACTAAAAGCTCTAAGAAGAAATCAAAAGGTTAGATAAATATAACTACATCAGTAAATACAAAAGCCAGGATCGCTATATTTTTGGTGTGTGGTTCCCCTTTTTTTATATGATTTAAAAGACAAGTGCATAAAATAATTACAAATCTATCTTAATGAACACACGATGTATATAGATGTAATTGGTAATGATAGAAACATACAGGAGAGGACTCAGCTGTTTAGAAGCAGAGTTTTTGTATGCTATTGAAACTAAGTTGGTATCAATTCAAACTAGGGTATTATAGATTTAGGTGGAAATAACCCAAATGTCAATGGAGTAACAGATAAATAAAACGTGGTACACACACACACACACACAATATGGAATACTGTCAGCCATAAAAAGGAATCAAGTACTGATATACAATGTACAATTTTTGAGGTATATAAACCTCAGAAAAAAACTGTGAAGGAAGTTATACATAAAAGGTCCATAATGTAATATTGTATGATTCCATTTATATGAAATATCCAAATACGTAAATTCATAGAGACAGGAAGAAGACTGGTGTTTGCCTAGGACTGTGTGGAGGGGACAAGAGAGAGTGACTGCTTAAGGGGTATGAGATTTCCTTTTAGGATGATAAAAAATGTTTTATAGGTGGTGGTTGCAGAGCATTGTGAATGCATTAAATGTCATTGACTCGTGCACTTTAAAATGGTTATTTTAAGTGAACTTTACCTTAGGTTTTTTTTTAATTAAAAGTCCTGACCATGCAGAAACATGAAAATGTTCATATTGTATTACAATCATACACCATAGGCAGCTTTTTTTTAAAAGAGGAAACAGAAAATAACAGCATGCACTGCACAAAGTAATGTTCAGTAACACTTTTAAAGCTTTTTGTTTTAGTTAATTGTAGTTTTGTATATTTATTAGGTTACAATGTACAATATTTCCTACTGTGGGTTGCAAAAAAAAAAAAAAAAAAAAAAAAAATTGGAAAGCCCTGAAAATAAAATCCTGCTGCCACACTCTTTTCATTATTCTTCTGTGGCAGGCATGGAAACATACAATTCTGATCTTTTGTTAAAAAAAAAAAAAAAAAAAAAAAAAAAGTAGTCACTGAGCTGTGAGGAGTGCAGATAGCTGACAGCCTCTGGCTGCAAAGCCTTTGAGATTTGTTAAAATCTTTGTGCCAAGGCCATGTTCTTCCCAGGCAGCCTCCAGTCTGGGGGATACCAGGGCCTGGCCATGTCTGCCCACTGCAGGACTTCTCTGATAGACAACCCCAAATCTTCCTATTGAGTTAGCCAAGACCTTGTCAAATCTCCACTGCAATCTTAGACTGCACCCACCCAATTCCACTTTCATCAATCTTTCCTTTTACAAATGTCAGATCTGTATCAAGATCTGAAGATTTCCCAGGTCCAATTCTTCTTCCTCCCCCTTGGTCTTTCACAGGACCTATTTCCCAATAATCCTCATTCCAATTTGGCATCAGCTTCCTGGGTGATCCAAACTGATACATCCTCAACACTTATCACAATTTGTAATATGATTATGTGTTTGTATATTGTCTCCATCACACAGCAATTTCTTTGGCAGCCTTTTTCACTGAAGGGTCCTCCTCTCACAAAACCTGGATAACTTCCTCATTGACTCCCTCCTTGTAGCCTATACAGGGGAGTAGAGGTTTTACTCTGTGCCCTACATAAGGGCACCCAGCTAAGAGAGTGAGAGGGGGCTGAAATCCTGCTTCAGGGCTATATCTGCCAAGAGTAGAATTTCTTAACCATGGCACTACTGACATTTTAAAATAGTTAATCCTTCGTAATGTTGCGGGGGCGCTGTCCCCCCCCATTACACTATGACATTTAGTAGTATATCTGTCCTCTACCCACAAGATGACACTGGTACCCTCCCTAATTGTGACATTCATACATGTCTCCAGACATTGCCAATTGTCCCAAGGGGGGGCAAAACTTTTCCTGCTTAAGAACCCTTGGCCTTGATGAAACAGCGTTTTTCTACTTTCTCCAAGTGTCATATGGTCAGTTAGTAGTCCTGCTACAACTTTCATGGTCCTAGGAATATTCCTCCAGACTAAGCAGCCCCAGATGTCTTGGTAGCAACTCGCACACAGCGTGAAGCTTTCTGTCTCTTCCTTTTATATCCCTTTTTTTGGACCCTACATGGGTGTCTGCATGTGTTCCCATGAAGTATAGGCCTAGAATGGGACAGATTATCCCAGGTGGCTGTGAACTGCAAATCCATTTCCAACCATTTTCTCAATACGGTCTCCCTTCCAAGCAGACAGAAACTTAAAGGAAGGCCAATCCAGGGCAGCATTGAAACTGCCTTTGCAAAATTATGGCTGAAACAGTGAAAGAAATATAACTTAACTGACTCCTCCTTGCTTCTAACCTCCAAGCTGTCCTTATTCATTCCTGAGTGTAGGTTGAACTAACTTTGTGAGAAACTTAGTTTGTAGTCTATAAACAAAGACGGTAATAGCCCTTTCCCAAAGCAGACCTCCTTCTTCCCTGGAGACTAGATTGCCTTTGTAGAACTAACATTAGCCACAATATTAGAAACTATGGTTTAGGAGTCATGCAGCTGGAGGCTACAAGATTCTGACCCTCCTTAAACTGCTCCTAAGATCAGTGCTTGAGATATTTTTCAGACCCAGCACACAGAGGATCAGCTGGCACCACCCACATCAATAAACTGGCTCATCTGATTTTGTGACCCCCCAAACCAGGAACTGTCTCAGCGCAAGAAGACAGTTTCTACTCACTATGATTTCATCCCTGACCAATCAGCACTCCAGTTCACTGGGTTCCCCCCACCAAATTATCCTCAAAAACTCTGATCCCCACAAGTTCAGGGGAGACTGATTTGAGTAATAATAAAACACTAGACTCCCGCACAGCCAGCTCTGCATCAATTACTCTTTCTCCATTGCAATTCCCTTGTCTTGAATCGGCTCTGTCTAGGGAGCAGGCAAGGTGAACCCCTTGGGCAGTTACAGCATGTTGCCATTAAGGGACAGATGAACTGTACCTTGGCCTGTATGCCTTCTCATCACACTTTGTTATCCACAAACTGTCTAATCCAGTTTTGTTTGGAAAATCACTAGTCATCTTATGTAAATTCCTGCAGCCATTCACATTGGGGCATACTACATACTACTTCCTTCTTACATGAGAAGTGGCCAGTTAAAAAGAAGTGTGCATTTCTGAGTGCCTGCCGTTAATACTTCAGGGTTCCTCTTTTGCCTAAACTTGTAAGCCATGGCCATCTTCATCAGGCACAGAAACCTCTTACACCTCAATTTCAGGTGCTTTGAAATCTGAATGACCATCCCTTCAAATTTCCCCATCAAAGTATATTTCACACATGCCATTTAACCTGTTTTAAGGCCGGTTCCCACAAAACTAGTGCAAATCCATGTCCAATCATTTTCTCACTATGGTGTACAAGAAAGAAACTTCATTTTACCCAGGTAAGTTTGCATCCTTTCCCCCTACCTCCAGCTGTTGTTTTTCCTTACTTGCATTCATGTGGATGTTTTAAATTTATATTTTGGATTTTGATTATTCAGTGTGCACAAAATTCAGATGTGTAATACCTAACCTTGTTTTTTTACTTTGTTTTTACACTTTTCCTTAATCACCTAGCCTTGCTTCCACATGATAAGCTCTCCCTTAGCTAAGAAAGCTGGACGAACTCCATTTGGCTCCGTCATTTGTAAGGCTTCAAGGACTCCTTATCCACCCCCTTCCTCTGGCCGAGAATTTCGAGCGTTAGCCATCTCTCGGTCGCCAGCTAATAAAGGACTCTTAAATTTGTCTCAAAGTGTGGCGTTTCTCTAACTCACTCGGGTACAACAGATGCAGGATTTAGAACCGATTGCAAAAGTCACTTAAAAAAAGATCAATCCAGGCCGGGCGCGGTGGCTCACGCCTGTAATCCCAGCACTTTGGGAGGCCGAGGCGGGCGGATCACGAGGTCAGGAGATCGAGACCATCTTGGCTAACACGGTGAAACCCCGTCTCTACTAAAAATGCAAAAAATTAGCCGGGCGAGGTGGCGGGCGCCTGTAGTCCCGGCTACCCGGGAGGCTGAGGCAGGAGAATGGTGTGAACCCGGGAGGCGGAGCTTGCAGTGAGCCGAGATCGCGCCACTGCACTCCAGCCTGGGCGACTGAGCCAGACTCCGTCTCAAAAAAAAAAAAAAAAAAAAAAAAAAGATCAATCCATTACAACCTTTTCAGCAAAGCCACTTAATGGGGAAATGTGATATGTGACTACGAAGTTGAGTAATTTTCTTAGATGAAAGTATAAAATAAAAAGAAGCTCTCATCACAAATGAGGATGGGGGGAAGAGGACAGACTTCCTGCAGGACTGGAGTTGAACAGGGTTCAGGGCTGAAAACACACCTTACTACCCTCGCTTCCCCTTCTCTACTTTCTTTTCTTTTCTTTTTTTTTTTTTTTTAAGACGGAGTCTCGCTCTGTCGCCCAGACTGGAGTGCAGTGGCCGGATCTCGGCTCACTGCAAGCTCCGCCTCCCGGGTTTACGCCATTCTCCTGCCTCAGCCTCCCGAGTAGCTGGGACTACAGGCGCCCACCACCTCGCCCGGCTAGTTTTTTTTTTTTTTTTTTTTAGTAGAGACAGGGTTTCACCATGTTAGCCAGGATGGTCTCGATCTCCTGACCTCATGATCCGCCCGTCTCAGCCTCCCAAAGTGCTGGGATTACAGGCTTGAGCCACCGCGCCCGGCCCCCTTCTCTACTTTCAAGACTGAACCAATGTGCCCTATACAAGGCGAAGGATACACCCCGTTACTCCGCGGTGATTAGAGTGGAGATTCACTGGGTGCAGTCTAAGGCGGGACGCAGTCTGGGGGCCACTGTCACAAGTTGCATGCAGCAACCTACAGTTGTTGAGATTAATGTTTCTAGAATGTGAGGTGATTAAAAAATAATAATCACTTCCTGACCCGGCGCGGTTGCTTGCCTGTAATCCTAGCACTTTGGGAGGCCAAGATGGGAGGATCGCTTAGAACCCAGGGGTTGGAGACTAGCCTGGGCAACATGGCGAGACCTCCTCTCTACAAAATGAAAATTAGCCAAGCATGGTCGCGCACGCCTGTAGTTCCAGCTACTCGGAGGCTGAGGTGGGAAGATCCCTTGGAGTTCCAGGCTGCAGTGAGCCGTTATTGCGCCACTGCACTCAGGCCTGGGCGACAGAGCGAGAACCTATCCCCCACGCCCCAAAATATCACACTTCCTGAGGGAATGGTTCAAACTAAACATCCTACTTTGTGCGTAACTTTACATTCAATCCATCATCCCCTCAAGAACAAAATGTTCTTTCTCCCCCTCAAACATGGAGGGCAGAAAAACAGACGTTCTCTCAAACCCACCGAGCACGCTGTTTTCCTGAGACGGAAGAGACAGATAACAGCCGCTAGGGCGCACAGCCTAGAGGGGGAGGACGGCATCCAGGAAGGGCCAAACTTAGCGGCAGCAGCACCGGAGCGCGCTCGCGGCCCACCGCGTGCGACGTCAGCCTTGCACCGGCAGAGCTTCACGGGAGGAAAGGCGGGATTCAGGGTGGGCGGGTGCCCTGCGAAGACGAAACGAACTTTGAGGAAAACTAGAGGATCTCGCCCCTGCCTGTGACAGCTTAGGGTCGCCTACTTTTTGTGGATACACTACCGTCCACGGCGTGCGGAGGCCACCTGCAGTTTTCTAGCGTCCCTGTGAGACGCACGGTGGCGCAATTCCCGAGAGTGCCAATCCCGGGCCGGCTGGAGGGCGGGCTCTTCAAATTTGAATTGCGGAAGTGTTGTGTGAGAGTATCTCGCGGAGGGGGTAAGCGTCGCTTGGTGCCCGGCCGCCGCGGGCAGGGGCCACCGTGGGCCTGAGGCGCGAGCCGGGCGGCGTCCGGCCCTCCCTCCGCGCGGAGCCGAGCCGGGACTGCAGCAGTCTCTCCCTGCCAGGCCCTTCACCCAAGGTACGTCCTCCCGCGCCCTCCGCTAGCCTCCTGCCGCGGGTCCCCGCCGATGGTGGGCGTCCTGCCCTTTAAGCATGTCGGCTCACGCAGTTTATTTATTTATTTATTTATTTGTAGATTTCTGGCTTTGGTACTGATTTTACAGCTTCGCACTCGATGTTCACTTGTTGCGTGTCTACTGTACTTAAGAGAGTAGAACACGATTGCTCAGATTTATTTCGATGGTGAGCGTTCTAGGTCTTTGTTCTAAAATAACTTTTTTTTTTTTTTTTTTAAGAATACCAAGTGGGAAAATTATATGCGTCAGTACTCAACTCTTACCCAGGACCCACAGGGCTATATAGAAGCAATTGATCATTCAGCTTATGTTTTGTTCTGGTTAAATTGCATGCTTGTTGCAAACAGCTTTAGATGTTAATAAAATTATTTAGAAAATGGTCGAGCGCGGTGGCTCACGCCTGTGATCCCAGCACTTTGGGAGGTCAAGGCGGGTGATCTTTGAGCTCAGGAGTTCAAGAAAATGGTAGGCCGCTTCATCCTGCCCTTCGAAAATAAACACTGTTTACAATTTGGTTCACTGCTTCCAGAGTTTTTCTCTATGCTTGTTTGTGTTTTATTTATTTATTTAATTTTTTTTTACACAAATGCAATTATATGTTGTTACTTTCTTTTTCAATTTAATATTTCTTGGACGCTTTTCCGTGTAAGTACATATATATATTTATTGAATACATAGAGTAAATTGTATGGATGTGGTGGAATTTATTTTGTCCTTTATTGGTAGACATCTGGGTTGTTTAATTTCATTTTATGCTGCAGGTACTGCAGCATGAACTTACCTGTTTAGTGGCTGTGTAGACTATGTTGCCTTTTGGTAAAGAACTTAAGCTATGGAGTCGGGTAGAATCGGATCCTCTTTCTCACTGTCGAGTGACCTTGGTCAGGTTACTTAACCACCTTATGCCTTAATTTCTCTTTTTTCAAATTGGGAGTAATAACAGTACTTAACTCTTTCGAGTTGCTGTTAGATTATATAGTGACTGGCATGTAAATATTCAGTAAATAACGGCTATTATGATACATATATATTTGCATTCTTATGCAGATGTTTCTATAGGAAAAAACAAGTTAGAAGTGGAATTCCCAAGTCAATAGTATGCAGACTTGCATTTTGAAATTAATCTTTACTAATGTGATATGAAAAAAATATCACTGTTTTAGTTTGCGTTTCCATTTATGAGTAAAATTAGATGTCACTTGACTCGTTTGTTGGCCTTTTTGTATTCTGTTAATTGCATTTCATGTCCCGTGACCGTTTTCTGTTTTGTACATTTTTTAAAGTTGATTTATTAGGTCTCTTTGAATGTTATGTAAATTAGCCCTTTGTCATATGGGCTGAGTATTTTTTTCAAGTGTATCATTTGCCTGTTAACTTAAAATTCTATTTTTCCCGTCATTCTATGTTCCAGTTTTGGTTAGTGTGCTCTGGGATTTTTGACCCATTCCATAGTAATAGTTATTATTACTGCTACCACTACAGTAAATTCTTACAAGAACTTTCCATGTCTTTTTGGGAGGAGGAGGAGGAGGAGGAGTTATATTCAGGATCATATACATAATTGTTTAGCTCCAGTTCTGTGTTTATATGTGTTACTTGTAACTGACTGTCATATGTTCTGAGAAATACATTCTCAGGAAATTTTTGTCATTGTGCCAGTATCAGAGTGTACTTATAAAAACCCAGGCTATATGTTATAACCTATTGCTTCTAGGCTTCAAACCTGTACAGCATGTTACTTTACTGAATATTGTTGGCAGTTGTAACACAATGATAAGTATTTCTGTATCTAAACATACCAAAATATACAACAGGTACAGTAAAAATAAGTTAAAAAAAAAAAGGTACACCAAAATAATTTTATGGGACCACTGTATATGTGGTTTGATGTCATTATGCAGTGCATCACTGTACTATAAATGCTTACGGCCAGACCTTTTTTTTTTTTTTTTTGAGACAGAGTCTTGCTGGAGTGCAGTGGTGTGATCTCCGCTCACTGCAAGCTTGGCCTCCCGGGTTCACACCATTCTCCTGCCTCAGCCTCCCGAGTAGCTGGTACTACAGGCACGTGCCACCATGCCCGGCTAATTTTTTTGTATTTTTAGTAGAGACGGGGTTTCACCATGTTAGCCAGGAGGGTCTGGATCTCCTGACCTCATGGTCTGCCCGCCTCGGCCTCCCAAAGTGCTGGGATTACAGGCGTGAGCCACCACGCCCGTCCTGGCCAGCCCTTTCATCCAATGGTTTTCCCATTCCTGTGTCTTTATGTTGAAAACAATTATTTTCCCCCAGTATATCAGCATTTGTCAGTTTTTAGAATAAGTTTTAAGGGTTAGATTTTCCAAACAACTTTAAGCAGTTAATGAAAACGGAAACATACTTTCTCCAGTCTGAGAGGAACTAACAATTTCTTGTTGCTGACCTCCATCTGTTAACCAATGTGCTTGGCTTCAGGACAGGCTGCTCTTTCCTCCACTTGAGGGATGCCAGTTATTAAATCTCCACTAATGTCTGTGTTTCATCAGAGGCTGATTTCTTTGTTTTGCTCTTTTGACTAGGAAGGAAATGGAGCTTCAGATCTGTCCTGGATGGATTATCTAGACCCAGTGGTGTTCTTGTTTATCTATTCCGCAAAGCCTCTGTGGTCAGAGGGAATTGTAGATCATTTTTTTTCTCTGCATTCTGTCTTTAACAAACCACTGGCAAATACTGACTGCTTTTTTTTGGCTTATATTGAGTTGCTATTTATCACACGGTGGGAAAAAGGTCTCCTAGAGCAACTTTTTGTGTCTTTGGGAGGGGAAGTGGAATTTGAGGATTTTTCAGAATCTTGGCTACTCACCTTTATTCTACTACTAGCCTGAATTGGGGGCAGGGACATTAGGAAACAGTAAGCTCTGTTTGTTTCTTGTAACCTTTCAGTGTGACCACAATTATCTGACTTTAAATGAAGACAGTTCTGCATGTCCATTACAGATTGGTTCTGTTTTCAGTGCTGCTCGCTTATTTGCAGTTTTTACTTTCTGTTTAGCATCTCATTAGGCTCTGAGGAATTTAGATTGTGTAAACCTGAACATTCTTTGCCGTTTTGCTTTGCAGTTTTTCCAGTTTATTGTTGTTGTTGTTGTTGTTGTTGTTATTATTATTATTATTTTGAGACAGAGTCTCACTCTGTTGCCCAGGCTGGAGTGCAGTGGTGGTACGATCTCAGCTCACTGCAACCTCCGTCTCCTGGGTTCAAGTGATTCTCCTGCCTCAGCCTCCTGAGTAGCTGGGACTACAGGCATGTGCCACCACATCCAGCTAATTTTTGCATTGTTAGTAAAAACGGGGTTTCACTGTGTTGGCCAGGCTGGTCTTGAACTCCTGACCTCAAGTGATCCTCCTGCCTTGGCCTCCCAAAGTGCTGGGATTACAGGCGTGAGCCACTGTGCTCAGCCAAGTTTATTCATTTTTTATTTTGAGAGATTGTATAGCTTTATTGCCTTTCTTTGAAATGAACAGCTAAGCCAGACATGGTGGCTCACACCTGTACTCCCAACACTTGTGGGAGGCCGAATCAGGAGGATCACTTGAGCCCAGGAGTTCAAGACCAGCCTGGACAACATGGGGAAACCCTGTCTCTATAAAAAAATGCAAAAAAACATAGCTTAGGTGGTTCATGCTTGTAATCCCAGCACTTCGGGAGGCTGAGGCAAGTGGATCACCTGAGGTCAGGAGTTAGAGACCAACCTGACCAATATGGTGAAACCCCTTCCTACTGAAAATACAAAAATCAGCTGGGTGTGGTGACATGCGCCTGTGATCCCAGCTACTTGGGAATCTGAGACAGGAGAATTGTTTGAACCCATGTGGTGGAGATTGCAGTGAGCCAAGATCACATCACCGCACTCCAGCCTGGGCAACAGAGCGAGACTCCCTCTCAAAAACAAGACAAATAAGCAAAAAAAGAAAAAAGAAAACATAGCAGAGGTGCAGTGGCACACACTTGTGGTCCCAGCTACTCTGGAGGCGAAGGTAGGAGGATTGCTTGAGCCAGATTTCGAGGTTGCAGGGAGCCCTGATCACACCACTGTACTCCAGCCTGGGTGACAGAGACACTGTCCCAAAAATAAAACAGAAATGAAGTGAACAGCTAATATTATAACTTCCCAGTACAGAACCCCTGGAACTAGCACATCATAAACATATACATGCATGCATTAATATGTATTTGCAGGATTCATATTCTGTGGAAGAATTACAGTGGTTTTTAGGAGCTCCAGACTCCCAAGATAGCCTTCTTTGTTGACTGTTGTAATTTAGGAATATTTTCCTTCTTTTTTTCTCTGTTATCATAAATTATTGGATTAAATAATACTTTGTATATTAATTGCTTATTTCTCACAAAAGTAGCTGTAGATAAAGATACTTGATATTTTTTGGTCTGGCTATGTTAGAATTTTCTGTGATAGGTTTTTTTTATGTTTATATGATGTTAACTAATTGGAATAGTTATAAATTCAGCTATAAGAGATGCTGTAAATCTAGACTAGTAAGTTCCAGGGTCCTTGGATTGAAATATTTTATTTATTTACCAAATATTAGTTAATGCAACTATATGGTTCCTTACCTAGAACCTTAATTTCTAGGTGTGAATAATACAATTTATACGTAAGAAACAAGTTGCAGCCGGGCGCAGTGGCTCACGCCTATAATCCCAGCACTCTGGGAGGCCGAAACGGGCGGATCACCTGAACTCAGGAGTTTGAGACCAACCAGCCTGACCAACATGGAGAAACCCCGTCTCTACTAAAAATACAAAATTAGCCAAGCATGGTGGTGCATACGTATAATTCCAGCTACTCGGGAGGCTGAGGCAGGAGAATTTCTGGAACCTGGGAGGTGGAGGTTGTGGTGAGGTGAGATCCTACCATTGCACTCCAGCCCAGGCAACAAGAGGGAAACTCCGTCTCAAAAAAAAAAAAAAAAAGAAAGAAAGAAACAAGGCTAAAACTGTGTAAACTCAAGTACAGTATTTCTGCTAAAAATTCTAAATAGCACTACATTAAAAGAAATCAGAATGAAAATAATTTACCATTTATTTGAGGATTTTTCAGCTAAGACCTTAAAATGTAAATGCTCTAGAGCATAAAAAAATCAGGATTGGGTATTATTAAATAATTGAATAGTGGTTTTTTTTAGCTTTTATTAGAATAGATCATTGTAGTTGCTGCCTTAAAATATAACTGCCTAAAAGGAAAAATTATATTTGTGGAACTTTATCTTTTTTTTTTTTTTTTTGAGACGGAGTCTCGCTCTGTCGCCCAGGCTGGAGTGCAGTGGCCGGATCTCAGCTCACTGCAAGCTCCGCCTCCCGCGTTTACGCCATTCTCCTGCCTCAGCCTCCCGAGTAGCTGGGACTACAGGCACCCGCCACCTCGCCCGGCTAGTTTTTTGTATTTTTAGTAGAGACGGGGTTTCACCGTGTTAGCCAAGATGGTCTCGATCTCCTGACCTCGTGATCCGCCCGTCTCGGCCTCCCAAAGTGCTGGGATTACAGGGTTGAGCCACCGCGCCTGGCCGGAACTTTATCTTTTGTAATGTAATGTATTGCCATTTGCATGTATCTTTTATTTCATTTTGTTTTGTTTTATTGTATTTTATTTTGAGACAAGGTCTTGCTCTGTCACCCGGGCTGCAGTGCAGTGGCACAATCATTGATTCCCTGCAGCCATGACCTCCCAGGCTCAAGTGATCCTCCCTGCTCAGCCTCCCAAGTAGCTAGGACTACAAGTGTGTGCACCATCACACCCAGCTCTTTTGTTAAAGAGACTTTAATAAAAATAAAATCTTAGTCTGATTTGTGAGCTATAGATTATCTAGTATTGTTATGAATCAGTTAAACATTTTAAATAGTATAATGTTGTGGAAAGCAAATAAACTTTAAACATTTTCTGCACCAAAGCGTGATAAAGACTGATTTTACATTGAACTACAGGTTTCTGTGGATCGCTTCTGAAGTTCTATATGAAAATTGTGCTTAAGTGAATTTTCTGTTAGAAGAACTTGGTTGCTACTGCCTTGTCAAGATGATTGCAACACCTTTGAAACATTCAAGAATTTACTTACCTCCAGAGACATCTTCTCAAAGGAGAAATCTACCCATGGATGCAATCTTTTTTGACAGCATTCCTTCAGGCACACTTACTCCTGTAAAAGATTTGGTGAAATATCAGAACTCCTCTTTAAAATCGAATGACTGTAAAAATAATCAGTTCCTAAAAATGACAACTTTTAATAATAAAAATATATTTCAATCAACTATGCTAACAGAGGCTACTACCTCTAACAGTTCTCTTGATATCAGTGCTATAAAGCCCAACAAGGATGGATTAAAAAATAAAGCAAACTATGAATCACCGGGAAAAATATTTCAAAGAATGAAAGAAAAAGTACTGCGTGACAAGCAAGAACAGCCACCAAGAAACAGTAGTTTTTTGGAACCACAGAAAAGTGGAAATAATGAAACCTTCACTCCTAACAGAGTTGAAAAAAAAAAATTGCAGCATACCTACCTATGTGAAGAAAAGGAAAACAACAAATCATTCCAGTCAGATAACACTTCACTAAGAGGTTAGTTTTATGTGTTAGCTAAAAATCTATAATGTCTTAAGTGTTTAATGTTTCCGACACTGTTTTTGGTACTCAGAATATAGCAGTGAACAAAATGGACAAAAATCCTTGCCCTTGTGTGGCTCACATTCACGTGGTAGAAAGACATAATTAGCATATTAAATAAGTAATTTTTATAGCATAGTAGAAGAGGAAAAGTGGAAAGAGAAAAAGCAGAATTAGGATAATGGGAAGAGTTGGAGGGGTATGTAATTTTGAGTGGGGTGGTCAGAGTAAGCTTCAATAATTTGAATTTGGGAATTTGAGCCCACAAAATTGAATATGATGATAGATACGTGTATCTTGAGGAATGGGGAAGGATGATCTAGGCAGCTGTTACAAATGCCTTGAAATCGCATTCCTGACATGTTGCAGGACTAGCTATAAAGTTAGTGTGTCATGGAGTGAGTAAATAGAGCTCAGGAGGAAGGCATAAATAAGAGTGGGTCAGATAATATAAGGGCTTTATAGGTAAATGTAAGAGTTTTGGCTTTTACTGTGAGCAGAATAAGCCATTGGAGGGTTTTGAGCATGTGAATGACAAGATCTAACTTACGAGGTTTTTGTTGTTGTTTTTTAATTAACCATTGTGTACAATGACTTATGTTTTTAAAATATCATTCTGGCTGTTCTGAAATAGAGTTACTGCAGTAAGTCAGATGACAGCCAGTGTTGGCTTGGTTCAGGTGTTAGTAGTGCAGATAGTAAACGTACAGATAGTAAATGGCTGGACTCTGGCTGTGTTTTAAAGGTAGAGCCGATAGTATTAGCTCCTAGATTGGGTGTAGAATGTAAAATAAAAAGATATAAAGGATAGCTCCAGGGTGTTTTTTTGTTTTCTGTTTTTGGTTGTGGCCTAAGCAACCAGGAAGGTGATTTAACTGAAATGGGACAAACTGAAGGAGGAATGGAGTGTGAGCTCATTAACTAATATTTTTGTTATGTTAATTTTGATAATCTCTATTAAAAATTTAAATTTAGGTAGGGTGTTGGAAAAAACTAGTTGGAATTTAGGGAATTGATCAAAGTGAGAAATGTACATTGGGGCATCATTAGCACCTAAATGGTATTTTAAAAGCAATGAGATTAGATGAGGTCATCAAGGAGTAAGTATAGAAAGAAAACATTCAAGATCTGGGTCCTGGGGTACTCCAGCATTTGGAAGGTAGAAGAAAGATTAGAAAGGCACGGTGTCTCACACCCAATAATCCCATCACTTTGGGAGGCTGAGGCAGGAGAATCACCTGAGGTCGGGGTTTCAAGACCAGCCAGACCAACACGGAGAAACCCCATCTCTACTAAAAATAAAAAATTAGCCAGGTGTGGTGGCGCATGCCTGTAATCCCAGCTACTTGGGAGGCCGAGGCAGGAGAATCCCTTGAACCCAGGAGGCGGAGGTTGTGATGAGCTGAGATCATGCCATTGCTCTCCAGCCTGGACAACAAGAACAAAACTCCAGCTCCAAAAAAAAAAAAAAGGAAAAAGAAGAGTAGAAAGGCCACTGAGAAGATGGTGAGGAAGAAGGAAAACCAGGAGAGTGATACTGTGAAAGCCAAGAGAATAAAGTACTTTAAGGTGGGAGTTGACAGCTGTCTGATGCTCCTAATTGGTCAAGTAGGCTGAGATTCTGCTGCTCGATTTAGCAATGTGAAGGTCATTGGTGACTTTGATGGAGGGCGGCTTTGGTGGAATGGTAGCAACGAAAACATTGCGTGAAAGGGCTCAAGAGAGAATGTGACAAGAGGAATTGACAATAGTGAACATAAACAGCCCTTTTTTTGAGGGTTACAAAGAAATAATGGCAAGTGTAGTTTAAGGTTTTATAATTTTTAATACTTGGTGAAATGCAGCATTTTTATATGCTGTTGGGAATAATGAAGTAGGAAGAAAAAAATTGAAATTGCTAGTATGATGCCCTTCAGTAGTTGAGAGGAAATATAATCCAATGCATCATTAGAGGTTTGACCAGAACACAAACAGACCAATTGTTAACAGAAAAGAAAGACATTTACACAGATGTTGGTGGGTTATTATTGTATGACTTCACAAATAATTTAAAATAAGAAGTAAAGTCATCAGCTGAGCGAGTATGGAAAACAGGTATTGAAGTTTGAGGAGGTAGAGGTTTGAATAGTTTGGGAGAGGCCTAAATTTGATTTCCTGGGTAACGCAGAAGATCTGTTTAAGATTTGTGGACATGAATTTAAAATGGAACCAGTAAATATGGCTGTGAGTTTTCCTTTGGCCCTGTTTAGCTGCTAAGGTGCTGGTGTAGAATAGGGAGGGAGCTGGATTTAACTGGGTTGTAATTTTGCCAAATAGAATGAAGTGACAGAAGGACAAAGGAGGGTGTGTGTGAAGAAGTCACGATGAAATTTAAGCTGATTAATGAGGGCAAAGGATCTGAAGGAGATGAGGGATTGTGAAGTGTACATTTTGTTTGGATAATCACTGGATTTGAGAGAATGATCTGGAAAGATGACACTGCAACAATTGAAATTGAGATTTTAATGAGTTTCAGTCGTTGATAATGAAAGAGATTTTACTTGTATTATCTCTTTTAATCCTTTCAACAAACACTATGGGTAGATACCCATTAGTGGTCTATAAATGAGGATTATAAAGAGAGTAAGTCCGCTTGCTCTATGTCTCATAGGTAACAAGTGATAAGTTGATAATTGAATATAGGTATCTCTTAGCAAGCCCGTGCTCTAAACCACTACACAGTAGGTTGTGGGTATACTGTTGCATTTCCAAGACAGTGACATATTCTAACACAGAGTTTTCTAAGGAAATTTGGGGGTAGAAGTGGGGAGACTCACAGTCATCTGTTTCTCATATAGCCTGAGAGAAAAGGAAGAAGCAAATGAAATAATGCATATTAAAGTGTTCAAATATAATAAGGTAGCATTTGAGAGTAAGAAATACCTGAGTGTTTTGAGAATCTGGTGACCCTTTCCCCCAGAAAATATAAACACAAATACAAATACAAATTTTGTATATAGTTTTAGAAACCTTTTAGAGAGTCTGCATGAACCTCGGACTCCCACATAAGTAGATAAATAACTTGTTGCATTTGATTGAATTACTACTGAATTGCCTCGCCATTTCCAGTAGAATGAGTTAAAGATATAGAAACTTACTCTTTCTTTTTGTGACACGTTGTTATAATGAAATCTTTATGTTAAGATTTCTGAGACCAAAGTGGCATACTTATTAAAGCATAGTCATTACCAGTCTTTTCAAGTATAAGATTTAAAATTAAACATATAAGATAATTCTTTTCAGGCTCAAATTTTAAGTCTATTGTCATCCCCTTTTTGTGTGAAAGAAACTACATTCGAGAAACATTAAACTTTAAAGATCTAGGAGGTAAAGCAGAATAAAATGTAAGCAGTGCTATTAGTTCTTATTTGTCTAGTTGTGAAACCTACAACTTGTGAGCGTTTGAAGACCTACTAAAAATTGTCTAAAGGATATAAATTATGGCTGAGTCTGCTGTTGCGTCTCAACATTTTAATTTTTAAGGAGTAAGTTACAACTCTTCGACTGTCGACTGTCTTTCATGCTTTAGAAATTCACAGCAACCAGAAACAGAATCGGAATTTTCAAGACTGGGTGAAACTTTATATTGTAATCTTAACATATACATATCCAATTTGTGGCAGCACCAGAATTCCAGATCTCTAGGTTTCTAAGTCTAATACTTTTGTCTAGAGCTGGCAGGTTGTGTCTTGGAGAAGGTTTTAAAAAATTCTTCCTTACCATAATGTTGGTATAGAGAATGGGGTAAAGGTATTAGAAGATAATACAGCCAAAAATATAAAAATATATGTAACTGTCATATATTGCGAAAGTACTATATTGATCTGATCATTACTAAATCTAAGTGTCTGTATTTCAAGAATTTTAAAAGATGTTTTTTTCTTAGTAACTAATACAATTCAACTTCTTCTTTCTTTAAAAAATAAAACCTTAGCCTCGGTCCAAGGAGTTCCTCTAGAATCATCAAATAATGATATTTTCTTCCCAGTCAAACAAAAGATTCAGTGCCGGCAGGAAAAGAAAGCACCACTGCACAATTTAACTTACGGTAAACTATTTTTGGTTTGTTTTTAGTTTGTATATTTAAGTATAAATATATAGTTAAATGTTCTAGGTAATTATTTTCCTTGTGTGGGCATTAAACTTTGGCTGTAGACAAAAGCTTGAATCGTAAAAGAGACACTCAGAGAAAGACTGGGCAGGAGGGTGGAAGATTCCTAACCTAAATTTATCTCTTAGTTTCCTATGATCCTTATATAATTTTTTTGTTTTGTTTTGTTTTGTTTTGTATTTTTTGCAGAACTTCCAACTCGGAACCAAAAACAGGAAAATTTTTTGGCTACGGAAGCCCCAAGCAAGAGATTAACTAGAGCTCAATTGGCTAAACAAATTCTTCACTCAAAGGAGAATGTAGTTGCAACCACTGGGTCCAAAAAGGACTTGTTTGTTTTAGAAGGCATTGATTCTGCTGATGAACAATTTCAAAATACTAATGCTGAGACTCTCAGTACTAATTGTGTTCCTATTAAAAATGGCAGTCTGTTAATGGTTTCTGATAGTGAGAGGACAACAGAAGGGACTTCACAGCAGGAAGTTAAGGAAGGAAATGGCAAAACAGTGCCTGGGGAGACAGGTCTTCCAGGTTCCACAGAAGATACCTGTAAAATTGTACTTGCAACACCAAGACTTCATATAACAATACCTCGGAGGTCAAAAAGAAATGTTTCAAAGCTTTCTCCAACAATATTTCAAACTATTACAAATGGAGTTAAGAAAAATCAGGTGGGAAAACTTTTAAGACAGATATTTATTTCTATTTTTGCCCCATTCTTCAAGAGCTTGAGCATTTAATGTTCTCTCATTATTTTTTTTTTTCTAGCTAGGATTTGAACCTGTATGCTTCAGTATTAACAGTGTCTTCATTATCATGTTTTATTATTTACTGCAGTGACAGTGTGACATAGTGAAAAGAACAGTGAGTTGAATGTAAGAAGAGCCACGTGTTAAGTCTTCCCTCGCTCTATTACTAATTGTGTAGTCTTCAATAATTTACCTTTTCCCTTTGGTGATGAACATTGAATTCATTCCTACTCTTTTTTTCTGATATGGTACTATTAAAATAGTTAGATCAACTAAGATAGAAAGGAACTGTAGCATCTGAAGATTTGAGAATTTTTCCTAAATTAAATAGAGTAATCAATAAAAGACTTCAGAGCATCGAACTGTTACCTTAGGACAAATTCTGTGAAGGAAGTGGAATGGAAATACAAGCTTAAGGAGGAAGATGCAGTGTAAAATTTCCAATTGTTAAAGGTTTGCCCATTAATTATTTATTTTTGAGCAGGAGTCTTCTTCTGTCACCCAGGCTGGAGCACAATGGCACGATCTTGGCTGACTGCAACCTCCACTTCCTGCGTTCAAGCGATTCTCCTACTTCACCCTCCTGAGTAACTGGGATTACAGGCACCTGCCACCATGCCCAGCTAATTTTTGTGTTTTAGTAGAGGCGGGGTTTCACCATGCTGGCCAGACTGGTCTCTAACTCCTGACCTCAAGTGGTCCTCCCGCCTTGGCCTCCCAAAGTGCCAGGATTAGAAGCATGAGCCACGGCGTCTAGCCATTAATTCTTAAATGTATGGTGGTGGTTATCAAATTGAGATGGTGTATAAATTCCATCTAAATTTTAATTAATAATTTTTTAGATGAGGCCTTACTCTGTTGCCCAGACTGGCCTCTTGGGTTCAAGCAATCCTCCCACTTAAGCCTCCCTTGTAGCCATCTAAATTTTAAAGAGTGACATACCAGTTATGGTTTTATATCTCAATATATTCACTAGAAATCCCATTATTTGAAAATATGTAAACTTTATCTATTTACTTATTTATTTATTTTATTTATTTTGGAGTCTCACTCTGTCTCCCAGGCTGGAGTGCAGTGGCGCAATCTCAGCTCACTGCAACCTCTGCCTTCCAGGTTCATGCAAATCTCCTGCCTCAGCCTCCTGAGTAGCTGGGACTACAGGTGCATGCTTCCATGCCCGGCTAAATGGTTTTTTTGTGTGTGTATTTTAGTACAGACGGGGTTTCACCGTGTTGCCCAGGCTGGTCTGAACTCCTGAGCTCAGGCAATCTGCCCGCCTCAGCCTCCCAAAGTGCTAGAATTGCAGGTGTGAGTCACCATGCCTGGTCTGAAAATATTTAAAACTTTTAGTGAGAAGTTTTAGATGTTGAGTTAAAAATATGTGAGATGGGTTAAGCAACAAAGTTTGAAGACAAACTGTTCTAAGAGGCCCCACAGTACTAATTTAATCATCTCTATAGTGCTATTTATCTCAGTTACCACAAGAAGTCCAAGCTTTCCAAAACTCTTATCTCTATGTAATTCTGTACTTCCACTAATTCTGTCTCAATTTCTCACTCATACCTAACTCTCTATACCTTACATTGTGTCCTTTTGAACTCCAGTTCTGTCATCAGCAAAATGTTTTACTGCCAATCTTCTATGAAGATTCCTTACCCTGCTCTAACTAAAATGTGGCTTCTACAAACAACCCACTCAAGTGGTAGCTCCTTTTTCTCTCATATCCCACATTCCATTGGACCTAGAGATGACATAAGGTGTAGCTCTCTTGCTCCTCATTGCTACTTCAGGCAGTTTTTTCTTCCTTCTCTCTAAAGCTTCTTTGAAGCACATGCCGTAAGACTTTACCAGTTGTATTCATCTGTAACACAACCTCCTAGTCATGACCTTGCATTTCTAAGTATTTGACACCTGTTAGTTTTCCTTCTACTACTTCTGTCATAATCTCCGGTTACATCTACACTCGTTTAGGTGATCCATCCAACTACCTTTTTTTGATAGTCAGTGACCTTTCTCCTACCTTTACCCTCTACCGTATACATCTCCATTGCTTCTCATTACCAAATAAACATGCACTGAATTTTTCAAACATGCCAGTCTCTCACTGCCAACTCCTGTAGTTGAGATCATTCCCCTCTAGTACCGTTCCCCTACCCTTCACCGTCAATACTCTGACCCCTCTAAGACAGCGTTCATCCATCAACTCTCATGTCCTCATTTCGCTAGTCCATCACTATGACTATTAGAGGTTTTAAGTCTCAACTCTCTTTTTTCCCTGTTTGTCCTCCTCTGGCTAAATGCCAGCCCTGGTTAAATTTAACTGTACAGTCCTGTGCCTGACAGCTGAAAGTGGCTAGAGCAAAACACACAACCATATTGGCTTATCTCATTTTAAATTTGACAACAAACCTTAAATGGGCTGTCAGTATTGCCCCATTAGTCCTGGTACATTTCACTTGTCAATCTACTCTCTGACTTTCCTGGAAGAGTAACTCACCTTTTCCCTCCTAAAACCTCCAGATCTTCTCATTCCCATTTCATTGAGAACTTCATAATAATCCCATCAGAAAATCTACCTGCTGCTGTTTTCACATACTCTGCTTTTTCCCTCCTATTAAAATGGATGAACAATTTATGCTCCTTTTCAGAGCCCATTCATTTCCTTTTACCTTAGGTGGTAAGGACATTGCCCTTTCAATTGCCCTCTCAATTTTTTTTTCCTGGATTATTCTCATTAACATATAAACATGTTGAAACATGGCCTGCATTTTTTAAAAACATGCAAAGACCCATCTTTCCTTTATCCCCTGTCCAACTCTAGCTGCTACACTATTTTTTGTTTCCCTTTATATAGCAAGACATTTTGAAAGAGGTGTGTAGTTTTAAGTTCTCCATTCCCCCTTGAACAGGTTTCACCTTAGACTATTCATAAAATATCCACTATTTTATGAATATTGCCCTTTCCAAGTTCAGCAGTCATCTCCATAACACCAAATCCAGTGACAGATTCTTATTTCTTTTTTTTTTGTTTTCTTTTTTTTTGAGACAGAGTCTTGCTCTTGTCACCCAGGCTGGAGTGCAGTGGTGCGATCTTGGCTCACTATAACTTCTGCCTCCTGGGTTCAAGCGATTCTGCCTCAGCCTCTGGAGTAGCTGGGATTAGAGGTACTCGCCACACCACATCCTGCTAATTTCTCTTTTTAGTAGAGACGGGTTTTTACCACGTTGGCCAGGCTGGTCTCAAACTCCTCACGTGATCCGCCTGCCTCAGTTTCCCAAAGTGTTAATGATTACAGGCGTCTTATTATGTCTTTTTTTTTTTTTTTTTTGAGATGGAGTCTTGCTGTGTTGCCAGGCTGGAGTGCGGTGGTGTGATGTTGGCTCACTGCAACCTCTGTCTCCAGGGTTCAAGTGATTCTCCTGCCTCAGCCTCCCGAGTAGCTGGGACTACAGGCATGCGCCACCACACCCAGCTAATTTCTTGTATTTTTAGTAGAGACGGAGTTTCACCATGTTGGTCAGGATGATCTCGATCTCCTGACCTCGCGATCTGCCCGCCTTGGCTCCCAAAATGTCTTTTTTTTTTTTTTTTTTTTTTTTTGAGACAGAGTCTTGCTCTGTTGCCCAGACTGGAGTGCAGTGGTGCAATCTCAGCTGACTGCAGCCTCCACCTCCCGAGTTCAAGTGATTCTCCTGCCTCAGCCTCCCAAGTAGCTGGGATGACAGGTGCCCACCACCAAGCCCAGCTACTTTTTGTATTTTGGGTAGAGAGGGGGTTTTACCGTGTTGGCCAGGCTGGTCTCAAACTCCTGACCTCAGGTAATCCACCCGCCTTGGCCTCCCAAAGTGTTGGGATGACAGGCATGAGCCACCACGCCTGGCCCCTAAATGTCTTTCTAAAGAAGTGTGATGCTTTATATTTTGTATTCCAGGATCTTTCCAGATTTTCTACTACATTGCTGGCCATCCCTTCTCAGTCCTCTTTGCTATTTCCTCTTCCTTTCCCCAGAATCAGTCCTAAAAATGTTGGAATTACTGCAAATCAGCCCTAGAAATGTTTCTCTACCTACACACACTCTCTAGGCTGTATTTCCAGTGTCATAGTTTTAAATTCCATCTCTATGCTGATAGCTCTCCAATATGTTTCCAGCACAGAATGTTCTTCTCAACTCTACACTCATGTGCAGTTGTCTGTATGACTTTTCTATTGATATCAGATAGGCATCTGAAATTTGAAATGTGAGAAAACGTGAGATTCTCATTCTTGATTTCTTTACCGTACCTTCTCCATTGTCCTGTATTAGTACCAATTGTAATACTTTTGGCCCCAGTATTTAGGCAAAATTTTAGATTCATCTTGGACTGTTGTTTTTCTCTGATGCTCCACATCCAAACCATGAGGAAATCCCATTGACTCTACTCTCCTGAATGTGGTCTCTTCTCGCTGTTCAACCACTACCTCCTAGTCCAGGGATGACTGTCATAGCCTAGTGGTCTCCCTGCTTCCAGTATTGCTTTGCTCCTTTTTCTCCTTTTTCCCGACAGAAGCTAAAATCTTGATATAGTCTCATCTCTACCCAGCAGTCCCTTAAAATATCAAGTCTCATTCTGTTCAGAATCCTCCAGTAACTTGTCATCTCAATAGAAAACACTAAGCCTTTACCACGGTTTATGGAGCTGTACTTAGTTAATCCTGGAGATCTCCAACCTCACCACTTATTCCCTCTCACTTACTCCTTTCATATTATGCCTTCCATGCTGCCTACCTGGGTCTTTGCGCTAACTCTCTGTGCTTAGAAGAATCTTCTTGCTGATATCCATGTGACTCATTCCTCACTTTATTCAGTTCCCTCTTCCTAGACGTTCTCTGTTTTGTCTTAAAAAGCACCTCATTTATCTAATACCTTATATTTATTTTTCATAGTAATTATCACCACCTGACATTTTCATATTTGTTTAGATGCCATTATCCTGCTTGCCTCCACCCCCACCCCAACACACACACAAGAATGTTGAACCTAAGAGAGGCAGCTGTTTAGTTTCTCACTGAATCTCCACTATCTAAAACATTGTGTATTGTTGAATGAATAATGAATGAACATTTTGATATATAAGCAGGATATAAGCTGTATAATAGTATGGTACAGGATTATTATCTCCATCTGACTGGTGCGTTGATATATCTCAGGTAGTTCCAAATGTGGGAGAAGGTAAAAAGAGAGTAGTATTTACTGCTGCTTCCCCAAGTCCTACCTATAATTTTTTACTTTTTTCAGAAAGAAACATTTAAAAGGGGCTTAAAAGCAGAAGCCATATCTGTGTCTTGGGTGAGGGTAAGACAAGATGGTGGATCCCCTCGCCATTACTACTGAGACCCACGGCTTATAAACCATCCTACTTACAGTTTTTTATTTTGATGTATTTGCTTCTTGAGGGTCTTGTTCTGTCGTCTGTTGAGGCTCACTGCAGCCGAGGCTCAAGTGATCTTCCCACCTCTGCCTGTCCAGTAGCTGGGACTATAGATGTGTATCACCACACCCAGCTAATTTTTTAAATTTTTTGTGGAATCTTACTATGTTGCCCAGGTTGGTCTTGAATTGCTAGGCTCAAACGTTCCTCCCGACTTGGCCTGTCAAAGTTCCGAGACTACAGGTTTAAGCAACTGTCCCCAGCCATCATTTATAATTTTTTAAATGGACATAATTGACATGTGCCATAACAAAGACTGTCCCATTTTAATGTTTTTTCCTGATTCAGTATAAAACTACAGCTAGAGAATTTGTTTTTATTTGTAAATGTATAACTTTATATATAATAAATTGCTACTCAAATTATTCCATAAATTTTGACTTTTTTCTCATCAAAAGTAGTTCAATTTTAAATTTTATGAAATGTATATACAATAATTTTTTTGCATAGATTGTCATAAAATGTGTTCCATTAGAATGATATTTTACTTGTAGTAAGATAATAAGGAGTTCTCTGAGCTATTCAGATGTTTACTTTGGAATAAAATGCTGTTAAATCTAGATTACCAGCAGTCACCTTTTTAGTTTGTACAAAATTGGAATACAGGTCTAAACTTTAAAAAAAAAAAACCTCTAATTTTTTAAGGACAAAACATAACTGACTGCTTTTCACTCCAAGTTATTGGGCTTTTTGCAGGACTTGGTGTTTTAATCTGTACCTTGGGATTTTACATGATTTTTTTTCCCCACCAGTTGAGATTTGATAATAGAATATTTGAAGTATAATTGCTTCTTGATTGTAGAACAAATGCAGTACAACCTGAATTCATTCTTTTCTGTTTCATTGTATACAAGAATTTTACCTATTGCTATTTAGAATAGAATGTGAATCTTACATCAATGGCACTAAGGAATATTTGGATTAGTTAGACAAGTTTTTTCTTTTAGTGTAAGTTAATTTTGTAATGCTCATGCTGCAAGTAATACAGGAAATATGTTCTTTGTTTTATACCTTATTAGGTAGTTCAGCTACAGGAATGGATGATTAAAAGCATCAATAATAATACTGCTGTATGTGTAGAAGGAAAATTGATGTAAGTATACTATTTCAGTATTCTTTTAGTAAAACTTTAGTTATGTGTAAGCACTTAAGAGGTGATGCATGAGAAATAGCATCCTCCACAAAACAATGACCTAACAAGGTTATGAACTGAAGGCAAAAAAGTAAAATTACTGTGCAGGTCCTAGGCGTGTTGATTGCTACCAGCTTTTTTGTTTTTGCATGTTTACTCAAGTTATTTTTAAAATAGTGACAGTGTTAATTTGTATAGTGCTTTTTTTTTTCTGAGGTGCTAATAAGTGGACTGGTATTATCTGCTTAATTATATATGATCAGTTAATATTTACTACATGCATTTCAGTCCAGATTCTTACATCTAAATTGGGACAACCAGATATAAATTACTGATCCAGAAAAGGAATCAAAATTACTTAAAACTTTGCCATACAGCTACATATTAAGTAATCATTGGCACTTTCTGGTTCTCCCTAAAGTGAGAGCATCACCAGGTAAGTGGGCTTTACCTAATTCTGCTACTCTATTAGCACCATTTCCTATTCTTCAAGGCCAATTTCTTAGTGCTACAAATATTTGTAATGAAATGTTATAACTGTTCTCCAGCCTGGGTGACAGAGCGAGACTCTGCTCAAAAACAAACAAACAAAAAAATTATAACTGTTTAAGATACTTATGTAAGTTTATAAGTTGAATGTGTAAAATCTGTATTGTCCATTCTTTATCTGTCTGCTTTGTGCACATTTCCTTACTATTAAAGATGCAGTGTAGATTGCCTTTGTTGGAATTCCGTTGCTGCTGCCTACTATCTGTATTACCTGGGCAAGTTATTTATCCCATCAGTCTGTTTCTTCATCTGTACAATGTGGATAATTGTATTACTTACCTTGTTAGTTGTGCTGAGGATTAAATGAAAGGCTAGAGAACAGTGCTTTTAGAATGTTATTTAAATGTTTCTTAAATAAGTAATTAAAGCAAAAAATAATTGAAGAGAAGTAATACTGTATTAAGGTATAATATATGAGTTTAATCCTAGTTGACCAAAGAAAAGTAACTTGATTTCCTTATTCGTCATGCTTATCATTAGTATGTTTATTATTATCAGTTACCTGATGAATGGGACAATGTTCATCCTTTATCTAATACATCTTCATATTTTTTTCTATTTCATATTTATTCTTTAAAGAAATATGAAGAATAGATTTATGGGTCCGTGATTTGATACGGTAATTTCTTTTTTCCCCACTTAAACCTCTTTTGGTACCTTCCAAAATGAAAGGTAAAAACATTTGGCTGTATAGCGAGGGTGAAAAAACACCGGAATAGCTGGATCCAATCTACTTTTCTGCATAAAAGCTAACACAGTATAGACCCTGAAGGAGAGGGACAGGGAGATCATCCTTTGGAAGCTTAGCATCAGTTAAGCTGAAGCTGCAAGTATTTATTGCCAGCATCAGATACTGAAACAAGGCCTCTGCTCCCTTACTAATAATATTTTATAGAAGGGACATGGTTTGGCCACAGTATAGTTTTTTTGGTACAATATTGGGATTAAAATAGCCAAGCAGTTGAGTTCTGCTTTAATGTTTGGCCCTCAAGTATTTTGTAATTAGACTAACAACATTGTTAGTGTTGCTATAGCTAGAGTGTAAAATTATTTTCTGTTAGAAATTTCTATATGAATATTTGACCTTACCAAAACTATTTTTTTTCCTAGAGATATCACTAACATATATTGGCACAGTAATGTGATTATAGAGCGGATTGAGCACAACAAACTTAGGACTATATCAGGCAACATTTATATATTAAAAGGCATGATAGACCAAATTTCCATGAAAGAAGCAGGTAAATGACTGTCATTATTGATAAGTTATTTTAAGAAGTAAAGCAGTTAATCATGTTTCTCACAGTAATACACATTTTTTAACTTTTTAATTAGGTATTTTATAATTATGAATAAATCAAAACTAAAAATTAACTAATATGTAAAACTTGTATAAAATTGGTATTTTTTTCTGATTTTTTTTTTTTTTTTTTTTTTTTTTTTGAGACGGAGTCTTGCTCTGTAGCCCGGGCTGGAGTGCAGTGGCCGGATCTCAGCTCACTGCAAGCTCCGCCTCCCGGGTTCACGCCATTCTCCTGCCTCAGCCTCCCGAGTAGCTGGGACTACAGGCGCCCGCCACCTCGCCCGGCTTGTTTTTTGTATTTTTAGTAGAGACGGGGTTTCACCGTGTTAGCCAGGATGGTCTCGATCTCCTGACCTCGTGATCCGCCCGTCTCGGCCTCCCTAAGTGCTGGGATTACAGGCTTGAGCCACCGCGCCCGGCCTTTTTTTCTGATTTTTATAACTCTTCTTGACAATTTCTAATAAGTTATGTGATTTTTTTTGGGGGGGGGGAGATGGAGTCTTGCTCTGTCTCCCAGGCTGGAGTGCAGTGGCACGATCTCGGCTCACTGCAACCTCCACCTCCGGGATTCAAGTGTGATTGTTCTGCCTCAGCCTCCTGAGTAGCTAGCTGGGACTACAGGTCCTGCCACCATGCCCAACTAATTTTTGTATTTTTAGTAGAGATGGGGTTTCACCGGGCTGGTTCTGTGCATGACCACTTCCAACATGGCACAAAAAAATGATGCAATAGCAACTGCAGGTAGCTGTGGATAAATAAGCCTGCAACAACACCCTTGGTTTCCTGTGGCCAGTCCTTTTCATGCACAGGATCCACATACGCCCCCAGGGAATGGACACAGAAGTGTTAAGAGGTTTGGGAATTTTTTTTTTTTTTTTTTTGGAGACTTGCTCCATTGCCCAGGCTGGAGTGTAGTAGCATGATCTCAGCTCACTGCAACCTCCACCTCCTGAGTTCAAGCGATTACTTGTGCCTCAGCCTCCTGAGTAGCTGGGACCACAGGCGTGTGCCACAACGCCCAGCTGATTTTTGAGACAGTGTCACCACGTTGGCCAGGCCGGTCTTGAATTTGTGACCTCAGGTGATCCGCCCACCTCAGCCTCTCAAAGTGCTGGGATTACTGGCGTGAGCCTCTGTGCCCAGCCTAATTTGTGTGAGTTTTAAAATATCAAATGAAATACTCCTTATTTACAAGGAATTGTGTTATAAGAATACAATTTAACTCCCTGATTCCTGTCTTTGTTGAACCTACCTGGCACAACCCCAGTCCTGGTGTAACCTGATTTTCTACCTATACCTTGCACACAGCTGAATATAACTGGAGAAAAACACATCCAAGTAGTCTAAATTTATGTTTACTAGCAACAAGTTACAGTCCCTTAGTGGTTTCTTGGTGCTGCTTGGTATCCTACCATATTTCCCTAATTCATTCACTCTCCTGTCCTTCCTGATGACTCCTTCATATTTTGAGAAATCTCCAATACCACCTCCTTATTACCCTCTCTCAGGTGGGCAAAGTAGGGGAGAAGGCAGAGCACCTGAGCAAGAGGAACAATCAGAAGGATATTTCTTTACCACGTCTACTCACCTGCTTGGATCAGCACCTGCTTTTATTATGGATGAACTAGCACATTACTGTCTGTCAGCCTCTCCATTTGTACACTAGCTCTCATTTTCTCTTTTACTCAAGGACGTTATTCCAGTAACACTCCCTTCTCCTTTTTTTTTTTTTTTAAATTTCTGTTTTAACCACATTTCTCCTTTTAGCCAGTATTGCTCTCATTTATAGCAAAACAACTCATATAGTTTGTTTATATTTACTTCTGTAAATCTAATTTCTCTTGAATTTTCTTCCATTTTTTTTTTCTTGAACTCTCTTTAACCTCCCCGGTTCTTCACCAAAACAACCCGTATCAAAGTCACCAGTGGCCTCCACATTGCTACGTTCAGTATACACTTAACAGAGTTAATCATACTTACCTTTTTGAAATACTTAGCTTCTCTAATACCATATTCCAATTTCTGTGCTGCCTCACTGCCTGTTCCTTCTTAGTTTCTTTGTGTATTTCTCCATTTTTTTTTTTTTTTTTTTTTTTTTTTGAGACAGAGTCTTGCTCCGTGGCCCAGGCTGGAGTGCAGTGGCCGGATCTCAGCTTACTGCAAGCTCCGCCTCCGGGTTCACGCCTTTCTCCTGCCTTAGCCTCCCGAGTAGCTGGGACTACAGGCGCCCGCCACCTCGCCCGGCTAGTTTTTTGTATTTTTTAGTAGAGACGGGGTTTCACCGTGTTAGCCAGGATGGTCTCGATCTCCTGACCTCGTGATCCACCCGTTTCGGCCTCCCAAAGTGCTGGGATTACAGGCTTGAGCCACCGCGCCCGGCCCCCCATTTTTTCTAATAATGGGGTAGCTTGGGGCTCTTAATACACTCTGTGGTGTGCTGATTCCTTTTAGTCTTTAAATATAATTTATATGATGATGAATGCGAATTTTATATCTCAAAGCAGGACCTCTCCCGTTAGTACCCAATTCATTTTCCGCCTGTTTATTTGACATCTCCACTAGGATGTCTGTAGGCATTTCAAACTTAATATATCTAAAACCTGATCTTTTCCCTTAAATTTGCTAAACCTATAGTATTCCCCATCTTTCCATGTGTCAGTAGCCAGAATTCTTGGAGGCATCCTTAAATCCTCCATTTCTCTCATACCCACATCAGTGTGTGGGTCAGTACATCCTATTAATATATCTCCAAAATATATCCCAAACTGAGACCTCTGCAGCATCACTATAGTCCAGACTTTCCTCATAATTTGTCTGGATCATTATAGTGGCCTCCTAACTGGTCTCATTCTTTCTCCCCTCGCTCTTCCACAGGCTCTTCTCAAAATAGCAGTTTGCTTTAGCAGTCCTGTTAAATAAATTAGATCCTGTAGCCCCTCTGCTTGGAATTTTTCCATAGCTTCTCATCTTGTCCAAAGTAAATGGCCAGTTCTATAAAATGACTCTAAGGCCTTATATTATAATCTCTTATGCTTCTTACTGCCTCTTGTTGCACATGTGAGTGGCCTCCCAAGTTCTAACCCCTCCTCATGCCACTTCAATTGTTTCAAACAGGCCAGGTATACTCTTGCCTTGCACTTTATGTTTTGTTTCCAGTATTCTAACCCCATATTACCACACAGCTCAATCAGTTTGTTCAAATAATGCTATTTCATTGAAAACTTCCCTGATTATCCTTTTTAAAATTGCTGTTCGCCCCTCTACTCCCCCATGAACATATCAATACACCTATCCACCCATCCCTGCATAACCATCTAACAAACAAGATATTGTACTTATTGGTTAGCTTTTTTTCCCACATTAGAAGGCAAGTTCCATGAGGATAGGAGTTTTTGTCTGCTTTGTTTACTGCTGAATTCTGAATATCCATAATAGTACCTGATGCATATTAAGCAATAAGTGTATATTTCTTGAATTATTTAATGAATTAATTATATCTCTTTAAAATTCTAGGCCTTTAAATACTTTTGTTGTTGTTTATCCTTAAATAGGGTATCCAAATTATCTCATAAGGAAATTTATGTTTGGATTTCCAGAAAATTGGAAAGAGCACGTTGATAATTTTCTGGAACAGTTAAGGTAAAATGTTGTTTTATGTTTTTAGAAGTCAACTTTATTGAGATACCTTTACATTGTATTATGTGTGTGCATAATTTACATTTAATTATGTGTGTGCCACCATGTCCAGCTAATTTTTGTATTTTTAATAGAGATAAGGTTTCGCCATGTTGGCCAGGCTGGTCTCGAACTCCTGGCTGCAAGTGATCCACCTGCCTCAGCCTCCCAAAGTGTTGGGATTATAGGCATGAGCCACTGTGCCTGGCCTGAAGTACAGTTAACATTTAATTAAATTCACCTGTTTTAGATATTTGTTTGTTTGAAATGCCTTTTTTTTTTTTTTTTTTTTAATCTGAGATGGAGTCTCTGTCACCCAGGCTGGAGTGCAGTAGCGTGATCTCGGCTCACTGCAAGCTCCGCCTCCTGGGTTCATGCCATTCTCCTGCCTCAGCCTCCCGAGTAGCTGGGACTACAGGCACCCGCCACCACGCCCGGCTAATTTTTTTTGTATTTTCAGTAGAGACAAGGTTTCACCATGTTAACCAGGATGGTCTCGATCTCCTGACCTCGTGATCCACCTGCCTTGGCCTCCCAAAGTGCTGGGATTACAGGCCTGAGCCACTGCACCCGGCCAAAATGCTAGCTTTGAAGTTTGCTTTGGTCTGTGAAACATTTCAGAAGCAATAACATTTTACTAGAACTTCTGTCGAATTTAGTAAATCTCAAAGGAAAATAAAACTTTTGACATATGTCAAAGAGTAATTCTTAATCATTTACCCTTCAAAAGGCATGCAGTTATTAAATACTAATGTGCAGTTCTTCCTTCTTTTTTTCATTCATTTTCTCAGTAGTTATGGAGTGTCTGCTACTTTACAGACACTCTAGTTGATGCTGGTGAAACAAGAATTTGATTTATTCTTGCCCTTGTGGAACTCATAAGGGATACAGACTTTAAACTTAATCATAGCACAAATATAATAATTGATAACAGGGGCTGGCATTTTTTTTCTGTAAAGGGCATATTCTGTAAAGATAATATTCTTGCGGGCATATTGCCTCTATTGCAGCTATTCAGCTCTGCCATTGTAGCAGAAGAGCAACCATAGATAGTATATACATGAATTAGCATGGCAGTGTTTTAATAAACTTCATTTACAAAAACAGGCAACTGGCAGTTGTCCTATAATATCAGTTTAAGTAGGAATTTTAAGAGCATATAGTGGGAAGCAGTTTTCAGATCATATTTGAGTCCTTTGACTTAAGATGTTACACCTCAGTTCTTTGTGAAGGAAGGGAGTGGAAGCCATGAAGGATTAATAATGTAAGATTAAAGATACCCTGCCTGGGTGGAAAGAGCTTTATGGGAGGGGTTTTTATTTGTTTATGAAGATTTTGTTTTGTTTTTTTGAGAATCAGTATTAAGGAAAAATAATATAATTGTTTTTAGGGCTCGTGAAAAGAACAGGGAGAAGACAAAACGAAAACAGAAAATTGGAAGATCTGTTCGTGACATAAGAAAATCAATGAAAAATGATGCACAAGAAAACCAAACAGATACCATTCAAAGAGCCACCACCACTTATGATTTTGATTGTGATCAATTGGGTATGTTTTGTCTTTACTTCTCTGTTGGTACAGTGGTAAGTTCTTACATGGTCTAAATTGTTTATGGTTTATAATGTGTATAGTATTGTGTTCTTTGACTTATACTGCCCCCACATTCCTGCTTCTTCACTACTAAATGAGAAGTAACTTTAATACAAATTAATCATGGTCAGTATTCAGCTTGCTTCATCAAATTTCACCTTTGGCTGGGCCCAGTAACTTATGTCTGTAATCCCAGCATTTTGGGAGACTGAAGTGCAAGGATCGCTTGAGCTCAGGAGTTCGAGATCACCCTGGATAACATGACAAGACCCTGTCTCTACTAAAAGTCAAAAAAATTAGCCACCCATGGTAGCACATACCTGTGTTCCCATCTTCTTGAGAGGCTAAAGTGGGAGGATCGCTTTAGCTCAGATGGTTGAGGCTGCAATGAACCGTGTTTGTGCTACTAGACTCCAGTTTGGGCATTGGAGTGAGACACTGTCTCAAAAAATAATAATAATAATTACCTTTTTATTAATCAGAATACCAAAGAACACTGGTAAACATATTAATGAGAGATGATTGTTCTTTTAATTTCCTTGACCCAAAGTATTTAAGCTACCAACCTACTGCAAACGTATTGTAAAGACATATATTATTTTTGTACTAAATTTCATTGCTCCAAATAGGCAAAATCTGTTTCCTTTCATGGAGGAAATGGAATTCAAGAAAATGGTTTTCTTGAATGACCATTGCTATAAGGATAGATTGCAGAACTGTTTTTTTTTTTTTCTCTTTTTTAATAAGGAGACCAACTTGCCAGAGCAGAACTGTTTTGTATCAGCTTTTTGCCATCACTAGAATCTGCTTCACCTGTGTAAAAATGTATGAACATTAACTTACAGCTCTTTCTAAACAATATAGATGAGTAAAAGTTACTAAAAGACGTTGTAAACATTTCTGCTGATTTTGCCTTAACCTTGTAACTAAGAGCTTTACAGAACTTCCAAAACTTGAAAAAGAGTTCAAGAATCCTGCCAAAAACATAGCACCATACTGGATATAAATGTACCTGTATCCTATTCTAACCACTCCTCAACCCCCATTTGAACTTCCACCCTTGAAACTTGACTTATCCTTTCTAATGCAGAGAAAGGAATAAATTAAATATGCAGATGGCTGCTTCCCCAGAGCTAGCAAAAAGTCACTTACCATTGCCCTAGTTCCTTCTGAACCCTTCCTCTTTTTATCAAAAGTCATCCTATTTTCCTTAAATTAGGCATATTGCTTGAGCATCTTGAGTATGCTGGAACCTTGGGGCTTCAGCACCTGCTCTCTACTTTTTTACTCCTAAAACAAGAGAATCCTTAACAGTATATCTCACTTTTAATCATTTGTTAGTCTTTAGTCTTGGTTCTTATCTCTTCCTGTACCCCATTTCACTTAGAGCCAGCACTTATTAGGGATTTGATCTTAATTGCGAATATTATCAGTAAAGTGTTTAAGAAAGCTAGTGGCAAGAGAAATGGGTAAAAATTTAAAAGACTAAAGTTTGATAACGATTTTACATACCAGCTTATCAGCTGTGTCCATAGGAAAATCACTCAGCTTTTTTTTTTTTTTTTTTTTTTTTTTTGGAGATAGTGTGTTGCTCTGTCTCCCAGGCTGAAATACAGTGGTGCAATCATGGCTTACTGCAGCCTTGACCTCTTTGGTTCAAGTGATCCTCCCACCTCAGCCTCCAGAGTAGCTGGGACTCCCGGCATATAGTACTGCACCTGGTTTGTTTTTTATTTCTTGTAGAGGTGGGGTCCTACTATGTTGCCCAGGCTGGTCTCCTACTCCTGGCCTCAAGCAGTCCTCCCATCTTGGCCTCCCGAAGTGCTGAGATTATAGACATGAACATAGCACCTGGTGTCAACATTTTTAAAGTGCTTTCCATGAACCTTGGTCTGTTAAGTTTTAGGAACTTAGAGATGAATAAGGCATGATTCCCACCCCTCCTACCCCCAGGGATCTTAGTTTAGGGGCAAATATTAATGTATTCTGTTAGGATTATATCATTTTTCTAGTGTGATTCATTAAATCTTTGTTTAATGAAACTGTTAGACACTATCTTCATATCACATAAGTTATTTTGAGTGGTGGTTGGTTGGGGCTGTTACTAATTTTATTATCATTGCACTTTGCATGAAAAAAACAAAACCACAACTAACATTATATAGCTAAGATTATGTAAAGGTACCAACCTGAATTAATTTAAGATAATGTAATTTTATGTATGTGTTTTAATGATTTGCCTAAAAAGTACTTGTGTATCATATTATGGCTCTTAAAGCACTCTATCTCTGTTATTACACTTACCAGAGTATATGATAAATGACCTATCATAGTAGAAGCCTCCTTCATTATATGGTAATATTTTCAAGAGCAAGGACTAGTCAGTACACTTTTAAAGTATAGCTTCTAGAAGAATAACAAAAATGTTTTTATACTTCTTATGAATCTGTTTTAACTTACCTAGAATTCCAGCTTAGTAACTGTTTGTTGAGCGTATATTATATACTGTATAATTTAGTTTTGCTCAAAATTTTAATTACAGAAATTTAGTTATACATTGGAGTACACAAACTAGTTGAAACATTAACTTACATTAACTACATACATGAAGAAATAGAAGAGGAACAGTTATTAGCTTTCTATTTAGTTGATGTGCAGTTAGGATGCACAGGAATTTTTATTTACAAAATGGATTAACCTTACTATTTTGTCTTTAGATGTGACTAGGAAGATCCAAAACAGATGGTCATGAATAATACGGCTGTCTAGGCTTTTTAAAATTTTTTTTGAAGGAAAAAAAGTGATTTGAACAAAATATAGCCCTATACAGAGTGATTCTGTCCAAATAAAATTGCTTTATATCCTAGTCAAATTATAACAAATATTTATGACAGAGGGATTAGACAGATTATCATTATTATTTCTGAGACAGGGTGTTGCTCTGTCACCCAGGCTGGAGTATACTGGCACAATCACGGCTCACTGCAGCTTCGACCTCTCTGGCCCAAGCGATCCTCCCACCTCAGGATCCCAAGTATCTGGGACCATAGGCATACCCCAACCTTTTATTTTTTGTAGAATCAGTATATCACTATTTTGCCTAGGCTAGTCTTGAACTCCTGGGCTCAAGCAGTCCTCCTCCCTTGGCCTCCCAGAGTGCTGGGATTACAGGCGTGAGCCACCACACCTAGCCTCAAAGTTAATTCTTCATGTAGAAAAGCAGCTTCCCTTTTATATAACCATTTATTGAAATCTCCATCTTTGTACTCATAGAACTGAAGAGTAATAAGCACAGTGAGTCGCCAGGAGCTACAGAATTAAACATGTGCCACAGTAATTGCCAAAATAAACCAACATTAAGGTTCCCAGATGACCAAATAAATAATACTATTGAAAATAGAGGAGGAGATGACTTATCTAATCAGGTAAGGCTTTATTGTACACTGTATAGTACAAGCCGATATTTAGAGGGCTGATTTACTACTGAAAAGGTTTGCGACCATATCAGGGACATGAATTCTGTTTTGTTTTTTTTCTTTTGAGATGGAGTCTCCCTCTGTTGCCCAGGCTGGAGTGCAGTGGTGTGATGCTTATCGCACCCTCCGCCTCCTGGGTTCAAGTGATTCCCCTGCCTCAACCTCCACCTCCTGGGTTCGAGTGATTCTCCTGCCTCAGCTTCCCGAGTAGCTGGGACTACAGGCGTGCGCCACCACGCCTGGGTAATTTTTGTATTTTTAGTAGAAACGGGATTTTACTATATTGGCCAGGGTGGTCTCAAACTCCTGACCTTGTGGACCCACCTCAGCCTCCCAAAGTGCTGGGATTATAGGCGTGAGCCACCACACCTGGCCATGAGTTCTGTTTTTCAAGTATCAGCTTTTCATTAACTTGGGGACTGAATGTCTTGATATATTTTCCCTGTCTCTCAATGAAAAAATGCAGGCAACAATAAAAGTTTTAGCTTTTAGAGTAAAGCTTAAATAAAGCATATTTTTAAAAGCACTTGAAAAACCACAAAGTGTTAAATTAATATAGAAAATATGTAAGATAATGGATACCCAGATGTTGCTTGTAGCGCTCAGGGTCTGGCAAGTGGATTTCTGACTGTGTCCACTAATGAAATTTGTGGAACTGTAAGTACCTAGAAATTTGTATGCTTGATGCATACTATGAAAATGCTTCAGATCATGTTTAGGTAGTAGTTTTAAAATAAAACCTAGGTATCTTTTTGTTTTGAAGGAATTAATTGGAAAAAAAGAATATAAAATGTCTTCAAAGAAACTAAAAATTGGTGAAAGAACAAATGAAAGGATAATAAAAAGTCAGAAGCAAGGTAATATATCTTTAATGGGTTTTTTAATGATAAGCAGAAAGCTACTATTTGAAATGTTTTTAATTTGATAAAAGTGATCTTGTAAATTTCCTCATGTAAAATGGCAAATTATTTAATGGTTTTAAATGTTTGGTTTTGTTATTTTTACATAAGATTATTTTCATAATAAAATAGCCCTTTTAAAAACCATCTATACTTACAGGTTTGCCTTCTTTAATCTGGGTACTAAAATATTTGTTTAGATCACAAAATTATATATCATTTAAAATACGCTTACAGGAATGTGTAAAGAGTGAATCCTTTCATGAATTTACTACAATAATTTAGTTTTAAGTGTGGATTTTCAGAGTGATTTAATTGGAATCTTGCATGCCATAATTTACAGCCTTTCCTCTAAACATTAGCAAGTTTACAGTTTCATGTTGAGCTAAATCCATTCGTTTTATAGCATTTTTTTCTGTTTTATTCCCTCTTATAAGTGAAAAGAAGTGAAAGTGAAGAACATTTATTTGTTTGAAGAAGATAGGAAAGCAGTGCTGCTTTATACTTCCGAGTTCATACTCGGTTAAAGTATCCAAGATAGCTGGATCTTTATTAAATAATTTATTAAAATTAACAAATACTCTGGAAATATTGTTCAAAATTAGAATGTTGAAAATTTTCAAATTCCCAATTGAACATTTGAATTGGATTTATATGAGAAGTTAGAAGAAAATACTTTTCTCATAATTTGAAGATACGTGATGCCAGTGGAAAATCTTGTAGACACTTTCTAAATTATTTTGATTAGTACCTTTTTCCATGGATTGTAATTTAGAGGCTTCTTTTCTCCCCAGCATTCAGTATTATCTATCAGTCTCATTTTGTCAGCCATCTTGTAAACAATAATATATGGAGGTTGTTGTAATATGTTTCTATGACAGTGGGATGATTTGCAGTTTATATGTATTTCTAATTACAGTTGGATAGTTTCAGTTAATTTGACTTCTCATTACTTAGGTTTTGAATTGGTGAATAGTTCTCATTTTAATTTGCTTTCTTTAATGACAAGGTATAAGATAAGATTCTCAGGTTGTTCCGTTTTGCTTGTTTTGTACTTCATGGTGTTTGGGGGGATTCATTTTGAGTGTGTTTCTATGACCACCATTGGCGATAAAAGTGGAACCATGCAGAGGAAGTTCCATGTCCTCCTAACTAGCAGAGCCCATATAATGTATACTTACTTAGTAAGGTTTCAGTGACTCTACTGGTTTTCTTATATCTTCTGAATATTTTACCTCCAGGGCTTTGATTTAACAAGTATTTACTTATTGCCTACTGTATATGTGAAAGGCTCTGTACTAACTCCGGCAAAAAAAAAAAAATCAAACCATACAGATAAAGTTCTAACCGTTAATTATTTTTTCCAGTATGATTGAAAGACAGGTGTGCAGTTATAATACATGTCTCACTGTCAAACATGGCATTATTTTAAAGTATTCTGGAAACTTGAAGAAGAGCTTTCATTCAGTATAGCGAATGTGTACAAGTTTGTACACTAGGTGGGTTAGAGAATAAAATCGAAGCAGGTAGTGATTTTGTTTATAGATGAAGAACATTTTCAAAGCAGAGTGGACAACATTAATGAAAGTAGAGAACCAAGAAAATCTGAGGAATTGCGATTTTTGTGGTTCTGAACATAGAATATAGTAGAGATTTTGACAACAGTGAGAGATTGGAACTATGTGGAAGGCCAGGCAAAGGAGCTTATTTATATGTCTACTAAAAGACTGTGAGAAGTCACTGTCAGGTTTGTATAAACAATAGTGTATGTTTACAGTTGAAGGGGCAGTGGTCTGAATAGACCTGAGCTTCAGAAAGATCAAAATGACAGGAGGTTATACAGTGTAGCTTGTGTATAAAAATAGTGTCTTTTCTCTGTGAAAATATATTTTCTGTGCTTATATTTGTTTATAACTAATTTGAGATTTTGGTCTTTGGTTTTGTCTTATGAAATTAAAGAGACAACTGAAGAATTGGATGTATCCATTGATATTCTAACCTCAAGGGAACAATTTTTCTCAGATGAAGAAAGAAAATACATGGCCATCAATCAGAAGAAAGCTTATATTTTAGTAACACCACTTAAATCTAGAAAAGTTATAGAGCAAAGATGCATGAGGTATAATCTGTCCTCTGGCACCATTAAAGCAGTAACAGATTTTGTAATACCAGAGTGTCAAAAAGAAAGTCCCATCAGCAAGTCCACGGAGACTTTAGAAAATACATTTGAAGGTCATCAAAGTGAAAACAAGGAAGATTGCAATGAACATGACTTACTTACTGTCAACCAGAAAATAAAAATATGTAACCTTGAAAAGGAACAAATGCTCACCTCTGACTTTAAGAAAAATACCAGACTATTACCAAAATTGAAGAAAATAGAAAATCAGGTAGCTATGTCATTTTATAAGCATCAGTCCTCACCAGATTTGTCAAGTGAAGAAAGTGAAACAGAAAAGGCAATTAAAAGGAAAGCTGAAGTTAAGAAAACCAAAGCAGGAAACACCAAAGAAGCAGTGGTTCACCTGAGAAAGAACACAAGAAACACAAGTAATATTCCAGTGATTTTGGAACCTGAAACTGAAGAAAGTGAATATGAATTTTATATCAAACAAAAGAAAGCTAGACCTTCCGTCAAAGAAACTCTTCAGAAGTCTGGTGTTAGGAAAGAGTTTCCAATTACTGAGGCAGTAGGATCTGATAAGACAAATAGGCATTCCTTAGAATGTTTACCTGGTTTAATTCAGGATAAGGAATGGAATGAGAAGGAGTTACAGAAACTTCATTGGTAAGTAGTTAGATTTCATTCTGAAATATCTACAGAGCAGCCACAAGACAGTTATAAGATATAAAAACAGCAATAAGGGGTTAACATGGAAGATGTCATCAAAAAAATTGGGAGAAATTACAATTTGTACAGGGAATGGAGATAGAATACAGATAACGTCTAGTGGTATTTTGTGGTCATCTCTAATATGAGGAAATTATGAGGAAAGCCTAAGTATGAGGAAAGTAAAAGTGACCTTCTTTTCATTCTCATATAATATTTCAAGATAGCCAAATGGTACTCTCTCACGTAACTTCATGTTTTAAGAAATTTGTTGTTTTATTTTGTTTTGTTTTGAGTCTTGTTCTGTCGCCCAGTCTGGAGTGCAGTGGCGCAATCTCGGTTACTGCAACCTCTTCCTTCCGGGTTCAAGCGATTCTCCTGCCTCAGCCTTCTGAGTAGCTGGGACTACAGGCGCACGCCGCCATGCCTGGCTAATTTTTACATTTTTAGTAGAGACAAGGTTTCACCATGTTGGTCAGGCTGGTCTTGAACTCCTGACTTAATGATCCATCCACCTTGGCTTCCCAAAATGCTGGGATTATAGGCATAAGCCACCGTACCCGGCCTAACAAATGTTTTGTAATTAACTTTACTGTTATAAAACCTTAAAGCTGAATTCAAATTTGTAGGTTACTTGATGTAGTCTTTTTCCTTTATAGGGAATAAAATAGTTTCAAATTGATGATTTTTTTCCAAGGTTTTATACTTAGAACAGAAATTCAAGAAAAGCTCAGTTAAGAACCTGCTCTTTCATTCCTTCATTAAACATTTACTTATTTGGGTGCCTCCTATATGCTAGTTAGTTTGGAATGTTTGGAGATACAGAAATAAAATAGACAAGGTTATTTTCCTCAAGGAGCAATTTAGTAGGAAAGACAGATAATACAAAAGTAAGCCAGTAAATAAAAAAAATTAATTGTGATACATTCTGTGAAGGAAACAAACGAAATTGATCAGGAAAGCTCCCTTTTGGTTGATGCCACTTAAATGGAGATCAAAGGATGAAATGATGTCAACCATATAAAGAACTAGAGAAACAGCATTCCAGGAACAGAGACAACCTAAACACAGGTCCTAATGCTAGGAATATGTTGATATGGGAGGAACTAAAATAAGACTACTGTTATTAGAGCATAATGAGTTGTAGGGGAATGGCTTGAGGTGTGAGCAGAGAGAGGCTGTGACTATATTGGGCATAACCTTCTGGGTCATGATTAGGAGTTTTGTTTTTAGGTGTAATAAAAAGACATTTAAGGATGGCATGATATAGTTTGAGAAGATGCCTTTGGGGAAGTAGACAAGGCATTAATTGTGGGGTTGTTGGAGTAGTCCATTGTTGTCTGCACTGATATGGGAACTGAAAAAATGGAGAAAATTGGATTAAATCTAGCAATATTTGTACAATATCAAATACAAATCCTATCAATTATGTGGCACCTGACCTAAATAACTTGGTAGATGGTGGTGTGGCAAATATTTGAGGAAAGAATAAGTTGAGATTGGCAATTGAGTTTCTTTTTAGACAGTTCTATGTGGATTGTCTTTTAAGAGGCAGGTTTCAGTGAGATCTAGGCTACAATTTAACTTTGGTAAGCATAAAGATGGTATTTGAATCCAGTAGATTGAAATGATGAGAAAACATAAGGAGATGGTGTGAAGAGAATAAGGGCATAGTCCTGAGCTCTGAGAAAAGTATTTAAAGGAGGGAGAGGAGTAGCCCAGTAAGGGGGAAGAACCCAGGACTAAGTCATATTGCAGAGACCAATAGTGAGAGTCTTTCAAAAGTGTGGGAGTGATTTGTTGTGCCTATTGCTGCTGATAAATCAGGTATGTTAAGAATTGGATATAGCTACATAGATTTAAGTTTCAGTGGTCTAGTAGTATTGGAAACCAAATCATAGTTGAGTGGTTAAAAGTGAATAGAAGGGTAAAGAGACAGCCTAGGTGTAGACAACACAAGAAATTTGGCAATGATGGGAAATAAGAACCACAGAAATAATAGAAGAGAATGTGAAGATAAAGGAAGATGTTTGGTTGCTTACTTGCTTATTTGTTTGTAAGATGGCTGTTGCCAGAGTATGATGGTATGATGATGGAAGTGATCTAGTGAAAAGAAAGGAAGATGTGATTGATAAAGGCAAGAAGAACACAGAACTAGACCACATCTAGTGTTCTACTGCCTTGTATACTCCCGAAACTTAGAACAATTATAATTCATTTCATATCTGCCTTTAGAAACATTCTTCCTAGGGTATCTCTGTGAAACTCTACTCTTCCTTTTTAAATTTTCTAAATATTCCTTCTCTGTCTTAATTTCAGGCAGAAAAGGCAATCTTCCTTCTTATTCCCCAAAATTATTTTTCTTGTTTGCTTTCTTGCTATAGTATCCCCCTCAGTGATCTTTTGTCCTCACAAAACTCTAACTTTCTTTTTTGTACAATGAGTCCCCAGTCTGTATCTCTGGCCCTGAATTCTTATATTTAGATTTGTATTTCCCTTTGTCTGCTGGGCATTACTATATAAACCTCACCTATGGGTCTGACGTAATATGTCAAAAGCAAACTTATTTTCCCCTGCTTGCCTACTTTGCTAACATTTCTTTTTCTGGAAATGTAATTCTTTCCGTCAACTACATTTAAACTCTTTGTCATTATTGATTTTTTTAAAAATTCAATTAGTTGCCAAAAAGCTATTCCACAGAGTCATTCTATCTGCACCTTCTTTTCTTGACGCTACCCTTTTAGGTCTTTGACGCCTTTTGCCTGAACTATGGAAGTAGTCTTATTTGTAGTTTCTTCTTTTTGCCTCTGTAACCTTTTTTATACGTCTCCAGGTTATTCTTTATACATTGTTGTGGTTCTGATCAAAAACTTGCATTGTATGCTTACTAATCTTCAGATTGTATAAAGATTCTTCTGCCTTTCATTGAGAGCAATCCGTATTATAGTCTTGATTATCCCTTCCTGCTATATCCCTTATCATTTCCTTATAATAAAGCTTCTCAACCTTTACTGTATAGTCAGATCATCTCAGGAGATGTTACAATGCCTGAACTGTAGAGATTCCAGTTCCCAGTAAGGTGGAATAAGTACACTCCCCTCTATTTCTTCTCTGCAGCTATAAAACCTAGACAGAGGCTGGTGCGGTAGCTCAGCCTGTAATCCCAGCACTTTGGGAGGCTGAGATGGGTGGATCACCTGAGGTCAGGAGTTCAAGATCAGCCTGGCCCACATGGTGAAATCCTGTCTCTACTAAAAATACAAAAATTAGCTGGGCATGGGGTGCGTGCCTGTAATCCCAGCTACTCTAGAGGCTGAGGCATGAGAATCTCTTGAACCCAGGAGGCAGAGGTTGCAGTGAGCCGAGATTGCGCCATTGCACTCCAGCCTGGGCAACAAGAGCGAAACTCCGTCTCAAAAAAAAAAAAAAAAAAAAAAAACCTAGACAGAATGTATGGAGCAGCTTTTTGTTGACTTAGAAAAGTAGATAATAGCAGGTCGATTGTAGATTGGAATTTTAAGTACCACCAAATTAGCAGTGAGTTTCTAGTATTTTGTTTGATGCCCCACAAGTGAGACTTGAGGATACTAGAAACCTAGAAGTGGGCCTTGAAGTGTAACAAGGAGGGTTTAAAGAGGAGCTCTCCAGTTATGGGTTGAGGAGCAGAAAGGGGGACTTCTGACACTCAGAAACAGTGGAGGAAATCCCCAGTTTTTTGGGTTGTTTTTTTTTTTTTTTGACTTATTCTCTAAACTCCATGCAATCCTGCGGGGGCTATAATCACAGCATCAGCTGGGGCTGAGATATATCTAAAACTGAGAGATGAGAACCTCCTCTACAATTAGGAATGGCTGTCTCAAAATAGTGGGGCAAGTACCTGTTGCTTCTGTTGTCTTTCTGCTGTCTGTTGCTTGGTATTGGACAAAAATTCAGTTGTGTGAAGCATACAGCAGAGCAGAGTAATGAAGCCCAAGCTTTCTGGCCAGAGAACTGACAAGGAAAACTCCAGGGTACCGAAAATCACGGAGAGAAAGGAACTAGGAAAAGCAACCCCATAAAGTTGTTTATGAACTTCTATGCCACCCAGGAGTTGTACATATGTGGACATGGTCCTAAAGAGCATATAAAAGACTGAGAACTGAACTAAGCAGTAGACCACACGCAGTTTCTAGGCTCGCTACTCAGTGTCCCACACACTAGGATAGATCCTAGCAGCACTGCAGAGCTTTGAAAAAGGAAACTGACGTTGAAACGACGATAGTAGACTCAACATATAGCTTGGGATACAACCAGGTTGATGATCTGCTAAAATAAAAATAGTAACATTTCACTTGAAGCAATAAAATATTGATTCTAAGTAGACTGTTGAAGTTAAGTATATTTAATGTCATCCCTAGAGCAAATTCTAAAAAAATCCATACAAAGGAATAAATTCAAACATAAAATACCAGAAAATCAGATAGCCCAAAAGAAGGCAAGGAAGAAGAGAAATGGAGGATTTTTTTTTTTTTTACATAGAACAAGCAGAAAACAAATAATAAAATAATTGACCTAAATCCAACCTAATTAAATTAAATGGTCTAAACATACCAATTAAAAGACAGATTGTCAGAATGAATTTAAAAACATGATCTAACTATATGCTGTATACAAGAAACTCACTTTAAATATAATGATATAGGTAGTTTAAAGGATAGAAAAATACTATCTAAACACAAATCAAAGCTTGAGTGGTTGTATTAATATCTGTCAAAATAGACTTTAGTAGGAAGAAAATAACCAGGAATAAAGAAAGACATTACAAATGATAGAAGGGTCAGTCACCAGGAAGGCATAAAATTCCTAAGTGTGTATGCACCTGACAATAAAACCTCAAAATACATGAATTAAAAACTGACAAAGCAGCAGACTAAACTGCAAGGATAGTTAAATCCACAATTATAGGAAACCACACTGCTCTTCTCTTCGTATTCGATATAACTGACAGAAAATTAGCAAGTGTAGAGAACTGAATAACACCATCAGTCATTTGTATCTGATTCACATTTACAGAACATTCCACCCAATAATAAGAAAAAGAATAGGTTATTTCCAAGGATGGGTTGATCATTCATCAAGATAGAACATATACCAGATCATAAAACATTCTTAACAGATTTAAAATCGCTGAAATCATACAAAGCATGTTCTCTGCTGATAATTGAATTAAACTACAAATCAATAAAAGGAAAATTTCCAAATGGTTTAAAATTAAATAACTTACATTTAAATAATCTGTGGGTCAAAGAAGAAGCCTCAAAGTAGAAAATATTCTCTTTTTTTCTTTTTGGAGACAGAGTCTCATTCTGTCACCCAGGCTGGAGTGCAATGATGCGATCTTGGCTCACTGCAACCTCTGCTTCCTGGGTTTAAGCAATTCTCCTGCCTCAGCCTCCCAAGTAGCTGGGATTACAGGCGTGCGCCACTACATCCAGCTAATTTTTGTATTTTTAGTGGAGGTGAGGTTTCACCATGTTGGCCAGGCTGGTCTTGAACACCTGACCTCTAGTGATTCACCCACCTTGGCTTCCCAAAATTCTAGGATTACAGGTGTGAGCCACCAGCCCGGCCAGATATTCTTAACTGAACAAAAATGAAAATATATTAAAATTTGCAGGATGGGCCTAGGAGTTCATAAACAACTTTAAAGGGTGCTATGCCAAGTTCCTCCCTCTCCCTGATTTCTGTCGTACTTTCTACATAAACAAATTATGGTGCATTCTTTCAGTGGACTACTAGGCAGTAAAAAGGAAGAACTATTGATACATACAACAACCTAGTTGAATTTCAAAGGCATATTGAGTGAAGGAAGCCAACTCAAAGGCTTATATACTATATGATTCCATTTATATGACATTCTGGAAAAGTGTGCTACACACTTTTAAATGACCAGATTTCACGAGAACTCATTATCAGAAGAATGGTACCAAGAGGGATGGTGCTAAATCATTCATGAGGAATCTACCTTTATTAACCAGTCACCTCCCCCTAAGCCCCACTTCCAATACTGGGGATACATTTCAATATGAGTCTTGGGTAGGGGCACATATTTAAACTATATCAATAAATAAGAATTATTTAAACCAAGGATTCAAGACAAATGGACCTTAGAATAGCATACACAAAAGTAGAAAGAGGGCATATTTAGAAATACTGAAAGAATGGGTGTGGGGTTTGTGCCTGTAGTGCCAACCACTAAGGAGGTGGAGTCAGGGGGATCGCCTGAGCCCAGAAGTTGGAGGCCACATTGAGCTATGATAATGCCTGGCATTCCTGTGTGGGCAACAGATTGAGACCCTGTCTCTTTAAAAAAAGGAAGAAAAATAAAAAAGGCCAGAATGACTGGAATACTGAAAGTTGACCAAAGAGCAGTACAAGATGAGACCAGAGAGTTGGGCAAGGAACAATACAGCGTTACACTAAGGATTTGGGGTTTTATGCTAATAATGAAACAAGTTTTAAACATGGTGTGATATGTTTAAATGTGTCTTTTTAAATTATCTGGAATAATCTAGAGGAGATGTGTTAAGTACTAGTTTCTTATTAAATACATTATTATTTGTGTTATATAAAATAGTTCTTTTAGACAGTCGTAGATTTAGAAATTAGCCACACACACAAATAGAGAAGCTTGAATTCCCAAGTCCTTCTAGTTTTTCACTTTAGAATACCTGTGGAATGATTAATTATGTAAAATAATTCATTAACAAGTATTTAATGCTCATAAGTATTTTTTTCTGCATGGAATAGTATGCTGTGGTCAACTGGTAGCTGTTTATAAGAGCTGATTGTTAAATTTTTGGGAATTTTAAAAATTGAGTGTTAAAGTCATTAAAAATTAAATTATATAAACATAATTATTTAAAACAAAGATAATGCTCAAAACTCATTACTTCCTAATTATTTTACATTGTATTACATATGTTCTCGAGACTCTTCACCTCTGTTGTATGGTGGAAATACTATATAATTGTGTGCCATCACACGTGTTTTATTAACTCCACATTCAGTGACATGTTGGTAGCTTGACATCAACCCCAATGGGAGTATTTACCCTTTGAAAATCATCAGACTTTATAAATCAGGGCTGTTTAACCCCAGAGAGCTGATTAAAAATTTTCCCGCATACTGCTGCATGAAACCTATATCTATTAATTGGAATCCAAGTAGAAATAAAAATATTTTGCCAAAGAAACAGATTAAAAATAAAGATGTGGTATAGTTGAAATAACATTGTTAATATCACTTTTATGCTTATTGATGAGTTACACAGATGTTTTCTGACTAAATTGTCAATCTAACCACAACACACAAAATCTTTATGGGGAGAGTGGGGGTGGTAACTTGTATACCAGGTTCTAAATCATTTACAAGGGAACTTGTAGAATGTAACTCAAATGTTAAATTAGGGACTTCCTTATAGTTTTCTCTATTTCAATTTTCATTTTCCTTAATTAAGAGAGCATTTATCTAAAATACTGAGTTCTACGAAGTATAGCAGAATGAAAGCAAGCATAACACATTATAATAGCTTATAACCTAGACTGTATGAGAGAACTAAGAGCTTATTGTCCAATATACTTAGCACCAGTAAGATTTAAGGTAACAGTGTAGAAAATTTGGTCATGCCAGAGCCTCCTAAAAAACCATATCATCGATTAGTTGGACTTAGAAAAAAAAAATGTTGAAAGGCTGAGGGTCATTTTTCAGGCTTAATAAAACACATCAAAATAGTTAGAAGACATCTACTAGATAGGTAAAATTACATCTTCATATTTTAAGCACTAGAGTAAGTTATTGAGGGGAGGGAATAATATCTTTCTTAATTGTTATCCAGAATGATTTCGATAAAACCAATTCCTTCATCTCAGTAAATCTCATTAATTCAGTGGTATGCTTTTAAGAGGTTATTGTCATTGGTTTGAATTTCTTATTCTTTAATTGGTTTTGATCTTCCATAGTGCTTTTGCATCTCTTCCAAAGCACAAACCTGGTTTCTGGTCAGATGTAGCTGCGGCTGTAGGTTCTCGATCTGCTGAAGAATGCCAGAGGAAATATATGGAAAATCCCAGAGGAAAAGGATCCCAGAAACATGTCACTAAGAAAAAGCCAGCCAATTCCAAAGGCCAAAATGGTAAACTTTGTAGTAAATAGTTTTTTTCGTAGTACTCGGTGTTGATTTCTGATCACTGAAATCAGATATATTTTATATTTATCCATGAATATTAATAGGTATTTTCTTAAAATATTAAAGCTAGAAAGAATTTCAGAAATCATGTTTAATTTTTTTTTTTGAGACGGAGTCTCGCTCTGTCGCCCAGGCTGGAGTGCAGTGGCCGGATCGCAGCTCACTGCAAGCTCCGCCTCCCGGGTTCCTGCCATTCTCCTGCCTCAGCCTCCCGAGTAGCTGGGACTACAGGCGCCCGCCGCCTCGCCCGGCTAGTTTTTTTTTTTTTTTTTGTATTTTTTAGTAGAGACGGGGTTTCACCGTGTTCGCCAGGATGGTCTCGATCTCCTGACCTCGTGATCCGCCCGTCTCGGCCTCCCAAAGTGCTGGGATTACAGGCTTGAGCCACCGCGCCCGGCCAATCATGTTTAATTTTTAAGTCTTACCTAGGTCTCTACTTCCATCAGTAGTAGTTTAGTAGCCTTGTGCTTTGAGTTTTAGGAATTCTGTAGTTAGATCCAGAGATTTCAGTATCTGAATTATTGTTCTGAGGGTTTAATTAAAAGGTACTTGGGTCAGATCCCCAAGTAATTTATGAGAAAGCTCAGAAAATATTCAGTTTTCATAGTCCCATGATTACATACTCCTGTTCATGAGTACTAGTAAAAGGTTGATTATGACAGAGAATTTCTGTAATAAGCATTAGTGAGAACCCAGTACCCTATCATAATTCAATAAGGTTTATATATTTTAGCAAAATCAGTAAATTAGGCATTCAGCAAGAGGCAGTGTAGAGGCAATAATTCTTGCAATGTAAAGATCTTTTTGGCCAGGCATGATGGCTCATGCGTGTAATCTCAGCACTTTGGGAGGCCGAGGTGGACCAATTACTTGAGCTCACAAGTTCAAGACCAGCCTGGGCAACATGGCAAAACCCCATCTCTAGAAAAAAAAAAAAAGATGTTTTTAACCTGACCCTGCCTAATCTTAGCTTCTTCATGAGTATCCTATGCGCTAATCATATTGCACAAATCCCAGATCCCAGTGTAGAAATAATCATTTGTTCTATAGGAGACTTGGAAAATAAAAAGCTAAGTTTTCATTCTCTTTTTCCTTTCTTTATCTATATTTTTTAGAGAGATGGGGTCTCACTGTATTGCCCAGGCAGGTCTTGAACTCCTGGGCTCAAGCATTCCTCCTGCCTTGGCCTCCTGAAGTGCTGGGGTTACAGGGATGAGCCACTGAGCCTGGCCAAAGCTGGGTTTTTTTGTTTTTTGTTTTTTAACATGAATGCACAATTTAGATTTTGCAAAGGCTGTTAACTTTATAGAGCAGTTACTATAAATAACCAAATCCTTATCAAAATGGTTTGCTGACTCTTCAGGCAAGCGAGGTGATGCTGATCAGAAACAAACTATTAAGATAACTGCCAAAGTGGGAACTCTTAAAAGGAAGCAACAGATGAGGGAGTTTCTGGAACAGTTGCCAAAAGATGACCATGATGATTTTTTCAGTACAACACCTTTACAGCATCAAAGAATACTGGTAAGAGGCACAAAATCATTGTTTTCCTTATCTGTATTGACTTTTGTATCTTTCATTTTTATGTATGGTAGTGTTCATCACTAATATTTAGGCGAAGGATCAATAGCCTCCCTAGACGTGATCATAGTCTTATGGCAAACAGTGTGCTGATATATGCCATTCTTACTAGTTTCTAGAGTCTGCACTTCAGTCGGTTCAAAGGTAATGTTTGTAGAACCAAACAGTAAAGTAAACCTAGAATTAGGCGAAACATATATAAAGTTTAATATACTACCAAGCAAACTTTTTTTTAAAGGTGATAAAAGATACTGTGTAGTAATTGAAAGTAGGGATTAAATGATAGTAGCACAGTATTAAAAGATTTGAATGTATGAAAGAATTTTTGTCATAGGAAGAGTAGAATAAGTAAAAATTTCAGTGACTGGAGTAAAATATTCACAGCAAATAAAACTGAGCTAGTATCTGTAATATGAACAAGTCATTCAAATGTTACTGGAATAACAAAAAGTACCAAGATCACAGGAAAAGTGTGAAAAAGAAGAAATTCAAAAGGCTGAATAAACACTTGGGTAAGTAGTCATTTTAGTTAGGAATTCAAGAAAGTAAAGTAAATTATATATGTATACTTTCTAAATTACAGAATCTTACAAAAAAAAAGTAAGTTAAAATATCCACTGCTAACAGAAGCGGTGGTGAGACTGATACAGTCATACATCAGTGGGCATACAAATTGAATCGTGCCTTTTAGTAAGAAAGCATTATGGCAATATATTATAAAAGTCATAAAGATTCCTTCTATTCTTGAGAGTTTATCCTAAGAAATCCAAAAGCCCCAAATCTTTGCAAGATATTTATTGCAGTTTTATCTTTATAGCAAAAAACTGGAAACAATCTGTATATCCAGTAAAGATGTTTTTCATAAACACAGTGAAATACAATACAGATATTAAATGCACATTTAAGACTTTCTAGAATCTAAATATAAATGTTAAGAATATTAAGATTAGCTGGGCATGGTGACTCACGCTGTAATCCCAGCACTTTGGGAGGCCGAGGCGAGTGGATCATGAGGTCAGGAGATCAAGACCATTCTAGCCAACATGGTGAAACCGTGTCTCTACTAAAAATACAAAAATTAGATGGGCGTGGTGGCGCGTGCCTATAATCCCAGCTACTTGGGAGGCTGAGGCAGGGGAATCGCTTGAACCCCCTAGACAAAGATTGCAGCCACTGCATTCCAGCCTGGCGACAGAGCAAGACTCCTTCTCAAAAAAAGAAAAAACAAAGATTATTAAGATTAAAGTAATGCAGAAATGTGTGGATAATAGACAACTGGACTATTGAGTATAAGAATTCAAACAGTGAGCTAGACATAAGCGTAATTTTTTCATCTACCAATTTATTGTCATTAAATCATCTTCAATTTAAAAAGGCTACACAATGCTTTACAAAGTTTAGTAACATTAGCTGGGCCCCCTTTTTGCTTACACTAGTTATAGGGGGAAGTCTTAAGAGAGCCACCAGAGGCCCTGACAATGTTTTCTTCAAAACACTGTGGTCCACTAGGGGTTGTACCCTTTATGTTATCCCACCATCATTTCAGGTTCTATATGTGTATATTTTAGCCTAAATGCAATAGTAGCATCATAAAGAACAGAACTGCCAGGCATGGTGGCTCACGCCTGTAATCCCAGCACTTTGGGAGGCCAAGGTGGGCAGATCACCTGAGATCAGGAGTTCAAGACTAGTCTGGCCAACATGGTGAAACTCCATCTCTACTAAAAATACAAAAATTAGCTGGTGTGGTGGTGGGCATCTGTAGTCCCAGCTACTCAGGATGATGAGGCGAGATAACTACTTGAACCCAGGAGTGGGAGGTTGCAGTTAGCCAAGATGGCACCATTTTACTCCAGCCTGGGCAACAAGAACGAAACTCCGTCTCACTAAAATAGAAATGTAAAGAACAGAACTAAAGTAGAAATAGATAGCAACAAATTATCTCATTTTCTGTGACATAGTTAACACTGCTTGAGTTCCTACTGAGGGCTAAGCATAATAGTAAGTGAATTACAGTTTTGTTTTGTTCTGTTGATACGAAAGGTCAGATTTGTTTGCATATTGTCTATGGCTGCTTTCATGCTACAGTGCAGAGTTGAGTAGTTAGAACAGAGACTGGACCACAAAACCTAAAATATTCACTATCTGATTCTTTACGGAAAACATTTGCTGACCTCTGGTCTACATAACCTTTAGAAATAGGTGTTATTATCTCTGTTTTAGACAAGAGAAATTAAGTCTTTTAAAGGCTAAGGCTCTGTCCTTGTCCTTGTTCCTTGACCTTAAAATTTCTAGCAGACACAGCCTAAACCTGTGCAACCAGCAGACCCCCATCATTCTTGTTTATCTTCTGTCAGGGAGAGCCTCAGCACCTTAGACCTATATAGTGTAGGATGAATCCCTTCTGTTACTGGCAGCAAATCCATACGGGTCTGCAGAAACCACAATTCTTACCTCCTCAGAAGAAAGAATTCTGGCCAGGTGTGGTGGCTTATGCCTGTAGTCCCAGCACTTTGGGAGGCCAAGGTAGGAGGATCCCTTGAGCCCAAGAGCTTAAGACCAGCCTGGGCAATATAGGGAGACTCTGTCTCCATTTTTTTTTTTTTTTAAATAATAATTATAAAAATTTTTTAAACAGAGAATTTGACCAAGGAAACATAAGGCAGAAGGAGAAACCAAGGCAGGTTTTAGTGCAGGAATGAAAGTTTATTAAAAAACTTTAAAGCAGGAACCAAAGGAAGGAAAGTACTCTCAGAAGAGGGCCAAGCAGGTGACTTGAAGGATGGTTTAACTTTGTGACTTGGGGTTTTATATGTTGGCATGCTTCTGGGGGTCTTGTGTTCCTTCTCTCCTGATTCTGACTTTGGGGTGGGCTGTCTGCATGCACAGTGGTGTGCTAGCACTTGGGAGGGGAGCAAGATACAGTGTGTTTACTGGATTTGCACACAGGCTCACTTGCGGCTTTATTCCCTTACCAGTCGAATGTCCGTAGGAGGTCATATACCAGTTAAACTCCACCATTTTGCCTCTTAATGCACATGCTTGAGCCCACTCGCCCAGCTTCTGAGATCTTATCAGGAAGCTGCTCATCACCAATTTTAGGTGTTTCTGTTTATTGAGAGATTACCTTTCCCTGGTGCTCGCTGCGATTAATTATTATTTTAGAGACACAGTTAACAACCACCTGACCATGATAGGATGGTTGCCTAACAACATTCCTGGTAGGGGATGGGGAGACCCGCTCATTCCCTGCTTATCCCTGACTAGCTACCTGCTGTAACATTCCCACTTCCACAAGTCACCAGTCAAGGTTAGCTGTTTCCAGCTGGAGGAAGCTAATGGTGTTTATGGCCCAGGGGAGATTAGGCTTGATGGCTTGTTTCCAACGTAGTCAGTGGGATGGAGCTGGGAGGAATAGAAAAGATGGAGGAAGAGAGAGAGATTAGGGCCCATACACACATTAAGATTATACACCTACATGTGCAAACAAATGGTGTACTGCCTCCAAACAAATCCCCAGTTAAGAGGACTGTGTAGAGTTCCAAACTCCTTGCCTCAGTTTCAAACAGCCCCCACCAGGGGACTGAGTCCAATGTGAACAAAGCCCTGAGGGTGCCACAAATACAAATGCGTAAAAATGGCCAAATGGTGACAGCAACAGCTAAGTCTAAACAGAGCAGAGACCCAGCAACACCCTGAAAAGAGTCAGAGGGAGGCTAGGTGCACATCAGCAGCTCACCCGGTTCCAGCGTTTGTCGACTTCTTCAAAATGTCACTCTCTCTTTGTATCATTGAAACTTTGGAAGCAGCAGATGCTGTGACAGAAAGAGAAAAGGAGGTTCCGCAAGACAAAGGCACATTGGCAGCTGCTGGGGAAGCTCCCCTAATGTTCTTTCTACGGGGTCAGCTAGCCACGAGCAGCTGGCACTCACAGGTGGCTCCATGGCCCCATCCAACAGAAGATCAGATAGGTGGGTCTGGAGCCTCCTGTGAATACACAGGGCTCCCTGTATGGGCCACCAAAAATTGTAACCAGCATAGGAGTCCAACTACTCGCCGCTTGTGAAAAGAAGACAATATAACAAGAGCAAGGTGTGACAGAGTTTTATTATCTGTGCCAGCAAAGGGGGAAGTGTGGGTGAAATTCCAAAAATTCCAGTCTTCAATTTGTGGAGTGAACATAGGAGTTTTTAAAGAGAGAATGGTTTGGAATGCAGGAGAGGAGGGGTTAGGAGGTGTCAGGTGGCTCAGTGTGCTTCAACAGCTTATCTTGAAATATTATTCCATTTGGTGAAGGGGCCAGCACCATCCTGGGCCCAACCAGGTTACAAATTAATTGTAGTAAATCTTGCAGTAAATTTCTAGATGGGAGTGAGTTTTGGCCTTGACTGGGGAGAGAATTATGAAAGTATCCAGTTTGTGCCAGGATCCAGCCCCTGAAGCTTCTAAGGAAATATATGACCAGATAAACGAGCATGGTGTGCACTTAAAAAGTGTCTAGGTAAATACATGTGCGTAAGGCATGGGAGCATAGAATGGGTAAAGAAAGGGAATGGAGGTTCACATTTTGAGGCTGTATTTCAAAATGAATGGAAACACATATGCAGTTTATCTCAAAGTTGTATCTTAAAATTGGGGAGAAAGGAATAAAAAAGTTTTAAAACCTGGTTTAAAGCCACACTACTCAGTTACAGGCTGAATAAAGAGGGTGACAAATACAGTTTCTCAGAAACATTTAATAGAGACTGTTGAGCAGAAGCCATCTCTTGGGTGGCCATAAGATGGTGGATTTATGCACTGTTATCACCCCCGACCCAGGGTTTATATACCATGGGGAATTTGCCTAAGGGACGGATTTATGGTAAGTATGTGTTTATGATAACACCAAGGTTGTTTTGACCTAAGGATAAAATTTCTGGTAAGTACATGGAAGTAGAAATCTTTGAGGCATTTCCAGAACCGGGTTTAATCAGAAGTCAGCATGGTGAATTAGCATCTAAAATGGAGTTCCTCTAGCCTCTACTCCTCTACCTACTACTGTTTTTAATTATCTAACTTGAAAAGTTATAACAAGGAGAACCAACTTATCAGTCCTCCAAAAACTATTGTGTGATAATGAGAAAATACATTTTATGGGGTGCCTGCTGATAATAAATACTTGTTTTCTAGTTGCCAAGTTTCCAGGACAGTGACGATGATGATGATATTCTGCCAAATATGGACAAAAATCCAACAACTCCATCATCAATTATCTTTCCATTGGTAAAAACTCCTCAATGTCAGCATGTCAGTCCTGGCATGCTAGCTTCTATAAATAGGTGAATATTCATGCATATGATATTTTAATTCTCTGCATCAGAGTAGTGAGGAACATTTAAACATTTCATGAGGACCATAGATGCCAGTAATGGGATGGGTCATTATTTAAAAAATCAAGAATGTATAGTTTCTAGAAGTTAAGGATGGACAATTTCATCAAGTCAGGGTTCTATTCAATAAATAGCACTGTGATATAATCCACATTTACTTCTGGATCAATTCAAAATGGATCAAGGTTTTACTTGTAAAAAACTAAAAAAAAAAAAAAACTAAAGAAACCTTGGAGAATTATTTTATAATACCAGATTAGTGATGGTCTTTCTAACTATAATATAAAACCTACAAGCCATTAATGAAAAGATGAATAAAGTCAACTGTATAAAAATGTGTAACAAATTTTACGTGGTACCAACCACTACAAACAAAAGACAACCTGAGAAAAGAATATATGCAGCTTGTCACAGGCAAAAGGCTAATTTCTGTAATATATACAGCATTCCTACAAATTAACAAGGAATGCATTGTTAATTTTCGTGCATTGCTAGTGAGAAGGTAAATTAGTGCGATCTTTGCAGCAACAATTTGTAAGTATCACAATTATAAATGCACATACCCTTTGACTTAGGAAGTTTACTTACAGAATTGTGAATGTACAGCTTATTCATGGTAGCATTGTTTAAATTGCAGTACCTCAAAAATCTATCAGTAGGGACTAATTAAATGAATCCTCGTCCATTATGTAGTCATATAAATTAATGAAGAGCCAGGCACAGTGGCTGAAGCCTGTAATCCCAACACTTTGGGAGGCTGAGGTGGGAGGATCACTTGAGCCCAGGAGTTTAAGACCAGCATGGGCAACGTAGGAAGACCCCATTTCTACCAAAAAAAAAAAAAAAAAAAAAAGTTAGCAGGATGCAGTGAGGAGGCTGATGTAGAAGGATTGCTTGAGTCCCAGAGGTCTAGGCTACAGTGAGCTGTGATTGCAACAGTTGCACTCTAGTCTGGACAACAGAGTGAGATCCTGTCTCAAAAAAAAAAAAAAGGAATTAATGAAGATATTTTTTATTGCTGTTAAGATAAAATGCCTAAGATACATTAAATGAAAAAAAGGTAGATGTAGTCAATAATATACTGTTTGTGTAAATAGAACCTATATGTGTGTATGCATATATGTATATACTTGTGTGTGTGTATATAATTGCTTTTATTAGATTAAGTATTTCTAAAAGGACGCATAAGAAACCAAAACATTGGTGATCTTTAGGGAGAACTAAGGTAGCTAGAGGAAGGAGAGGGGGGCTTTTGAATTTTGAACCATGTGAATACAGGAACAATTTGAAACATAAACATAAATAAAATTAAGAAAAAAGTAGGGGTGACTAACACTAAAATTTCACCAAAAAAAGATGACAAGTAGTAAGAATGCGACCTGAAAATAGGCTATTCCATTTGGCGAGTAAGAGGCTATTGCTGATCTTAGAGCAATTTCCACAGAATGAGAGGCAGAAGCAAGATAATAATGACTGAGAAAAAAACTATTCAGTACTCTCAGGAAGCTTGCTAAAATTTTAATTTGCACTTACTGGATAAAAATATAATTTTCCTAGGCATCTAAAAGTTATTTTTTATTTTAGTATTTAGTGCAGGTGAAAGCATATTGAGAATACAATTTTGGACAAACTTTTTGATAAGCACTTTGACCAAATCATCAAAAGCCTTAAAATATTCATCCTTGGCCGGCATGGTAACTCACACCTATAATCCCAGCACTTTGGGAGGCTGAGGCCGATGGATCACGAGGTCAGAAGTTCAAGACCAGTCTGGCCAACATAGTGAAACCCTGTCTCTACTAAAAATACAAAAAACTAGCCAGGTATGGTGGTGTGCGCCTGTAATCCTACCTACCAAGGAGGCTGAGGCAGGAGAATCGTGTGAACCCGGGAGGTGGAGGTTGCAGTGAGCCGAGATCACGCCATTGTACTCCAGCCTGGGTGACAGTGTGAGACTCCGTCTCAAAAAAAAAAAAAAAAAAATTCATCCTTTTGGCCATTGAATTTTATTAGACACTTTAAGGAAATATGAGATTTGGACAGGCATGTATTTATATGAACAAAGATGTTCACCATAAAACATAATACTGAAAGTTTGAGAATGACCAAAACATCCAAAAATAAGGAAAGTTACAAATTAAGATTTATCCATATAATGGAATATGAAACAAATCATGTCTTCAAGAATGTTTAATGACAGAAAAATATCCAGTGGATAGTAGTTTTTTAAAGCTAGGAAAACTACATTCAGTATGATCCCAATTTTATGTAACAAATTCATAAGGAAGGAAATTTCTTAATTTACACATCACCGGCCATTATTTCTAGGTTGTAGAATAACACCAGTGTGGGTTGTAGGTTTTTGTTTTTTGTTTTGGGGGATATTTTCTGTCCATTTACATCACTTTTACAATTAAGGAAATCCGATAGACTCACTTATGTCATGAATCTCTATTGTCTAAAACTTTTTCTTAAAAAAAAGATTTTCTTTTTTTTTTTTTTTTTGAGACGAAGTCTTGCTCTATCGCCCAGGCTGGAGTGCAGTGGCCGGATCTCAGCTCACTGCAAGCTCCGCCTCCCGGGTTTACGCCATTCTCCTGCCTCAGCCTCCCGAGTAGCTGGGACTACGGGCGCCCGCCACCTCGCCCGGCTAGTTTTTTTGTACTTTTTAGTAGAGACGGGGTTTCACCGGGTTAGCCAGGATGGTCTCGATCTTCTGACCTCGTGATCCACCCGTCTCGGCCTCCCAAAGTGCTGGGATTACAGGCTTGAGCCACCGCGCTCGGCCAAAAAAAAAAGATTTTCTTAGGCTTCTTCACTATCTTTGACTTTACTATCTCTAGTAATTGATGAACTTTTCATAACAGTTTTAAGTAATCAAACAGTTGTATCACTTCCGAAGTGAAAAACTCTTTGTCTTCAGAGACATCTCTTTGACAATAGACTTACCAGTTGCTGATCCTGAACAAGTGGCTAGGCCTGTTCATTTGTTGTTTGTTTGTTTTTGAGATGGAGTTGCTCAGGTTGGAGAGCAGTGGTACGATCTCGGCTCACTACCACCTCCATCTACCAGGTTCAAGCAATTCTCATGCCTCAGCCTTCCAAGTAGCTGGGATTACAGGCGCATGCCACCGTGCCTGGCTAATTTTTGTATTTTTAGTAGAGATGGGGTTTCACCATGTTGTCCAGGCTGGTCTTGACCTCCTGACCTCAGGTAATCCACCAGCCTCAGCCTCCCAAAGTGCTGGGATCTCACCTGTTCATTTGTTAAGCAGTTTGCTAATACCTGATGAGGTATATTCATTGCTATACAGCAGTGTTTGATTCAGATAAGTATCTTAATACAGTCACATTTCTACATGTCATGCCTTTAAGGTTGTTCCCAAATAGTCATAAAGAATAGGATACTCAGGTATGTAAGATCTTAGAGCCAAGGGAGAGTATGGAAATGGGTGTTCAGCTGGTATTAACTGTCATAAGTGGGATTAGGAATTGTGGGTTTAAGGAATTAAAAACAACCATTCTACTTGGCTTTTAACTCGTCAGTTATGAGTCAAGCCTATTTACTTCTAAGGGAAGAGACAAGGTAAAGGAAATGAAAAAAACAAAAAAAAATTGGTGGTTGGTATGGGGAATTCAAGAAAGATACAGTTTTGTAGAAATAAAAGGCTTGATAAGCTGGATTGGAAACCCAGCACAGTTGGAAAAATTGAGGGTTTTCAATCACCAGGCATATCTTTAAAGTGAATAAACTGAGATTCAATTAGTATAGGGAAGGAAGTGAACAGGAGAGATAATGGTACAGCAAAAGGGAGTCCAAGGACCAGAGGTCTCAGTGGGAGTTTTGGAAAATGAAGAGAGGCAGCAAGATACTGGAAAGAGCATAGACGGTACAATGAACAGTAAGCAAAGCATAATTTCCCAAAATAGTCTTATTCAGTATTTCCTTTAAAATGTTTAAGCGTTTTGCCCATCTCCATAGGCACATTGTATTGTCCTCTTTAAAATACAGAAGGTACTTTTTAAAGATGAAAATACGTTTGAGGTCAGGCATGGTGGCTCACGCCTGTTATCCCAACACTTTGGGAGGCCCAGGAGGGCAGATTGCTTGATGAGCTCAGGAGTTCGAGAGCAGCCTGGGCAATGTGGCGAAACCCTGTCTCTTAAGAAAAATACAAAGATTAGCCAGGCGTGATGGCGCGTGCCTGTAGACCAAGCTACGTGGGAAGCTGAGTTGGGAGGATCACTTGAGCCCAGGAGGCTGAGGCTACAGTGAGCCATTATCATGTTACTGCACTCCAGCCTGGGCGACAGAGTGAGACCCTGTTTCAAAAAAAATAGATTTGAAATTAATTTAGGCAGTTGTTCAACCTGTGGTTAAAAGTATGACAGTTAACTTAAAATTATTAAGTTGACTTAAAAATATTGTTGACTTAAAATTATTTTGTATTCAAACAGGAATGATTGTGATAAATATGTTTTTCGTATGCAAAAATATCATAAAAGTAATGGTGGTATTGTCTGGGGCAACATCAAGAAAAAATTAGTAAGTATTTTTCTTTATTCAACACATATCTATGAAACAACTTTAATATACGATAAACTGTGGTAGTTATAAGTGATGTGACAGTCCCTGTCCCTAAGGTGATTATGATGTAACAAGTTACAATAATGAAGCCATGAATGAGGTAAGTACATAAGTACTGTAGGATTACAGATGGCTTTACATAGACTGAAACATTGGAGCAAGGGGAAAGTGGGTAAAAACTTTGATTTTTGGGAAATGAAAGGTGGGAAAAATATACACAGGTCTGGGAAGGATATTTCAGACAAAACACAAAAGCTTACCTGATCAAGGATTAAAGAATAATTCAGACTGAGTCATCATTCTCATAAAGTAAGACATTTCATCAAATCCTATGTCGCTTTAAAATGGTTTCAAGTGTTTTTCAGATGTAGCTACTTTATTTTTTATTTTTTATTTTTTTACATTCTAACATTTAAAATCCAACTACAGAAAAATTTTTAACTAAAAGATGCCTTAATAGAATGATCTATATCCCTCAGAGAAAAGATTAGGACAATCCTTTATCCCCTTGAATTACTTTTTAAATTTTTAATTTTCTGATTTTAATTGCAATAACTGATTATCAATCAGATATAAGTACTAGGACTCTGGAAAAAGTATTTCATCTCAAATTTCGTCACAGTAAGTAGCTAATCTTAGAGAATGGTAACTTATGGGAACCCCCTTGAGTCCCTTGCTTTATGACACTGAGCAAGTTACTTAAGCTTTCTAATATCATTTTATTTCATGTGTGGTATGACAATGGGGATCATGATTATATTGATTTATGTTATCAAATGATTTTGAGGGCTAAATGATATAATACAGTCTTTTACCTCATGTCAGAAAAAAATACATTTATATCACAGTCTGTGAGCATGAATTTGTATCTCAAAAATTTCTTCAAACAGTACTTACTCTTAGTATAGGGGCTACTATATTTTTTTATTCTGTTACTTTTTATTTTTAAAAGATTTAAGTATTGCCAGCCATGGTCAATAGTTTGATAAGCATTGTAATGTGTGTGAGCATGTACTTCAAACTTGCCATTTACATTACCATTTTAGCCAAGAATTTCAAGTACAGAGAGTTAAAATTCTGCTAATACAAAACATTGTACTGTTAACAGACTGTAGGTAAAATACAGTAATTACTATTCGGTATAGTAATTACTATACTGTAATAGTACAGTATAGTATTGTAATTATAATTACTATATATAATCTGATAAATTTTGTTTATATTTTACATTTACTAAACCAGTATATTCATTACTTAATTACTTAGTACATTTTGGCAACTTTTGGAGGCCCATAGACTATCCTTTAACTGCTATAGCATTGTTTATAATAATTTCTTATGAGTAGTGTTTGCCTGCAGTGGGAAACAACATTGAGTAAGTCATGGTTCTTGCCCTGAATAAACCCAAAAGAGAATTAGGCATTTCACAGATAATTATAATGTGATTAAATGTTGTTATAGGCATAGTAACCTATAGTTCAAAGTAACCTGGGGATAAGCATGCTTAATTTTGTCTAGATTTGAGGTAGACTTCACCAGGAGGTACCATTTAGCTATTAATAGTAACTCTTTTATAGGTTGAAACTGATTTCTCAACTCCAACACCAAGAAGGAGAACCCCACTTAACACAGGTAATACACTTACAGCTTTCTTTTGTGACTCAGTTCTATTATAAGGTAGATTCTTTATTTAAATGGTATTAAAATTAATTGCTCTCAAGTGGACAGACTTAGCATTTTATTCCTTATAGTTGTTTTCAGTTTTATTGAAAGTACCTTTAGAAATTTATTAATCTTTTTATTAAACTTCTCTTCACAGATTTAGGAGAAAACTCTGGTATTGGAAAACTTTTCACTAATGCTGTGGAATCTTTAGATGAAGAAGAGAAAGATTATTATTTTTCAAACTCTGATTCTGCATAGTAAAATGAGAAAATACGATTCCTGGGATTTTTACCATAAAGCAGACAGTGTGTTTGTATTTTCAACTGGAGTACATGTATTTTCTTTGTAAAGTAGCTTCCTATGAAAATGTGGACTTCTTTGAAGGTTTCATGTGTTTGTGTTCAAACTAAAATATCCTTATTGCTGCAGCTTACTAAAAATGTAAAGAAAATTGTTTTTGCTTGTGTAGACATCTGTACATTTCTGTTTTTGCATATTAAAATATATAGATACTTTTTAAATAAGCATCCAAGTCTGTTTACTTTAAGAAAATCATTTCCCAAACAGATTTTTTTTTTAGTTTCAAGAAAATTTTGCTACCATTTAAGTAAGGGAAGGTGAGAAGGATGACAGAGGTTGTACTGGTATCTATTGAATTCATGAAAACTTTTAAGTTCGCATTTGTTACCAGTTATTATCCAAGCCAGAGTAGGATTTGTTACCTACTAATTGTTGTTGTTATCCAAGCCTAATGTTTAAATTACACATTGTTGGAATTAAATTACACATTGTTGACATGCTTCTCTCCTGATTGTTTTTATTTTATGTGATTGGCATATCTATGAAACCTATGCAAATTTAGTTTATTGCTTTGCCATTATTTTACTAGGTAAAATTAGAGAACAGATTTTGTTCTCTAATTTTTAAGTGTTATTTACATATGCAGATACAGCTTAAATATTTTGACTAGATTAGACAAACAGTTAATAGATTCACCATTAGTAATCAATATATTATGTTATAATAAACATCCTTTTTCTTTCCCTGAAATTTCGTTTAGAAATAAACCTATTTTCGCTTATTATGTTTTGAAACTTGACATAGGATATTTTCCCTCTGGCTACACATTCATCTACCTTTGTTCTCTATTTAGATTATTCAAATAAAGTTAGTTTGCTTTTATAGTATTTGTTCCTTGTTTTTTGTTTGTTACAAATTACTGGGTGATTGATAGAAATAAAAACAAATCACAAGTGGTCCTGTTTAAGCTTCCTCAAAAAAAAAAAAAATAATAACATTTTCTTGTTTCTTAAGTGTTTTAGTCAGAGCAGGCCTGGTGTCAAGTTTCAACTACCTGGGAGGCTGAGAAAGGAGGATTGCTTGAGCCCAGGAGTTCAAGGCTGAAGTGTGCTATGATCATGCCTGCAACTAGCCACTGCAGTCTAGCCTGGGCAAGAGAAAAAGACTCCTCTTAAAATAAATATGTAAATAAAATAGTAATAATCAGCAGTTGTATAATTATAGGACTCATGGAAACACTAAAAAGAACAGTGCAATTGGACTAAGATTATTCTTTAAACTACCATGATTATTTCTGCCATAAAGACCGTTGGTGGATATAGGATGGATCAAAAGAAAGGTTTATTTTGGAGTGGCCAATAAAAAAAATGCTGTTGTATTACTTGAGTTGCCAATACTTGATCTAATACTATACTGCTTGGAGTTAATGGATAGTGTTTTAGGAGTTAAGAAGGTGGTTAAATCCCTTAACAAAAAGTAAAAAGGTAATTGAAATGGCATAAACTTGACTCAAATCAAGAGTCTGACCCCTACTGCCTATATATTCCCTTGTCCTATCAGAACTCCTTCAGCGCCTTCCCTATTCTAAGGTATCTCACCTGCCAGGTACCTGGTTTGTCCCATTTCTATCAGGTCATAAGATGAACTAATAATAAAGTTTAAGTAACCTCCAAAGGAGACTTAAAAGTGGAAAAGAAAAGGACCTTAAGGACTTAAATAATAAGATGGATAATCAATGGTTAATGGCTACCAATGAGAGTATAGGCGGAGGCTATTGCAAGCCTAAATATGGATAGAGCTCTCCACACAGAAAGCATAAATAAATGAAATCCTCTAGGTTATGTCTGTAACACCATGTTAATTTACGTAATTTTTTTTGTCTGATGGGTACACACACAGCTGAGTCTGAGCATGTGGTGTCTCTGAGGTTGAGGGACTGCATGATTCTGGCATGCAGCTGGGGCAAAGCACCACCAGATGCCCCTACCCACAGTGCCTGCTGACAATGTAGCAGCAGCATGATGCATGAAGATGTAGCACAGTAGAAGGAGAAAGGCTCCTTTCCTCCTGTCAAAGCTTAGCATTGCACTCACTACTAAAGGAGAAATACTCAAAAAGTCCGGTTACAGAAAATTGGTAACTGCACACTAGGCAATAACTTACAGTGTTTCCTCTCTGTGGTTTTGACAGAATTACTGAGCAGCAGACATAAGAAGTCAGCTGCTTTCAGACAAGTTGAGAGTTGATACTATCTCAAAGGAGCTAAGCAGAATAACTTTTTTGTCCCCTTTTATCAACACTGTAGAGTGAAAGAAAATCATACCTAGTTTCTGGGTTCTGCTTCTAGATTTGCCAGCCTAAACTTGAATAAGTCACTTGTTTCTGGGCATCACTTTTATCATTTGGTAAGAAAGGGAAGAGAAGTGATTTGAATTACATGAGCTCTGAAGTCCCTGCCAGATTTAAGGTGAGGAAAGTTCTGCGGTGAGGCTGGTTCAAGTACCCAACAATGTAATAGGGGTAAAAATGAGGCCAAGAATAAAGGACTCACATAATTAAAGGCTGCTTTAGTACTAGACTGACTAGAAGAAAGATGTCATATATATTGCAGATATAAGCAAAGCCTTCTTTTTTTGTTTTTGTTTTTGAGATAGAGTCTGACTCTGTCGCCCAGGCTGGAGTGCAGTGACGTAATCTCGGCTCACTGCAAGCTCCCGCTCCCAGTTTCACGCCATTCTGCCTCAGCCTCCCGAGTAGCTGGGACTAGAGGTGGCCGCCACCACGCCCGGCTAATTTTTTTGTATTTTTAGTAGAGACAGGGTTTCACCGTGTTAGCCTGGATGGTCTCGACCTCCTGACCTCGTGATCTGCCCGGGATTACAGGCGTGAGCCACCGTGCCCGGCCCCAAGCAAAGCCTTCTTAATGTCATCACAGACAACAGAATGGATCAAAACAGTAAATGTAATGTGGTCAACATAATGGGCCTGCATTCCGTAATTTATATTAAAAAGAAACTTTCTAAGTCCAAACCAATATACCACTTTGAATATATTTCAGCAACAAAAAAAGAGTAAGGTAGCTGGGAGTTTGTATTAGTCCATTCTCACACTGCTATGAAGAAATAACCCAAGACTGGGAAATTTATAAGGAAAAGATTTTAATTGACTCACAGTCCTGCATGGCTGGGGAGGCCTCAGGAAACTTACAATCATGGTGGAGGGGAAGCCAATGTTTCCTTTTCCACATGGCTCTAGGCGTGAGAACTGCAGAGTGAACAGAGAAAAAGCTCCTTATAAAACCATCAGATCCTCTGAAAACTATCACTAGAACAGCATGGGGGAACCGCCCCCATGATCTAATCACCTTCCAGGAGGTCCCTCCCCAACACATGGGGATTATAATTCAGATTACAAGTCAAGATGAGATTTTGGTTGGGGACACAGCCAAACCATATCAGAGTTCATATTAACAGATTTGACAGTCCTTAACTGGGACACACCTCGGGTCAGATAAACATTCAGTTAAGTTTTCTACTTTCCTAGTTACTGGGTCATTTATCTCACAACCACCCATCACCCACATCTTACCAAGTACACATATTTAGAATCGGTACACTCAAAGTATACTATCTACACATGGGAAAAATCGACAAGTTGGCTGTAGTCAGACATATCAACTTTACTATTTATCACAACAATACAACTTTAATCTTGGGAAACATTCCAAAGTATATCTCTAGCTTAGCTTTTACTTGCTTAAACTATCCTTAGTAACACTTTTAATAAACCTTGTTTTATTTAATAAAAAAAAAGTTTCATAATCTAGTCAAAATGATCACCGAACATCAGATTTTTGTTTTTTAATAATTTATATAATCTATATAAAAATATATACAATATAAAATATATTTAAGGAAATATTCTCTTATTTACAAATAAACAATCACAAAACAGCAATGATTATTGAAGTGCGTTTAATATTGTGAGAGTTCTTTGAAAACCCCATCTTGAGCAGCTTGATTATGCATCAGATTTCAGTCTATCTTGGTTAAGATCATTTGGTAACATTTGTATGTCAAATACATAGTGAACATATCTATAAATCTCCTCAGCCTTCTGATGAGTTACTTGTGCATACATGGAGATTTCTTGAGGTGAGCTGAAAAATAAATGAGACAAAATCATTACACTAGGACTTTTGGCTTTTATAAAATTTAATATTACCTAAAGAACACCAAACACAGTAGCCTTTAAGGAAATCATCTCAAGCATTATCCGTCCAGCTGATGTCTTGAAAATTAGTTTGGATAAAACACCTACTTGGTTCCTTTCCTTAAAATTATCTAGAAAAACAATTCCAATATCTTCAATGAACTGAATGTTTTTGTGTTCCCCAAAATTCATATGTTGAAGCCCTAATCCCAATGTGATGGTATTTGGAAGAGGCAACTTCGAGAATTAGTTGATAAAGGTGGATATCCTCGTGCACTTATAAGAAGAGGTCAAAGAGCTAGCTAGCTCTATTTCTGCCATGTGAGGATACAATGAGAAGGCAGTAGTCTGTGACTCAGTACAAAGCTCTCTCCAGAACCCAGTCATATCTCAGACTTCCAGTATCCAGAACTGGCAGAAATAAACTTCTGTTGTTTATAAATTACCCAGTTTATGGTATTTTAGCATTGCAGCATGAGCTAAGACAGTATCTGATGTAGGCCTTTAATTAAAATGAACTACATTCTAAAATCTCCCTCTTCAAGCAATATAAATGCTCATTTTTCTTGTTACAGTACTGAACAGCCCAGAAATGTTAGATTGCAAAGTCAAATGTAACTGCTATTTATTGTCTCTCCACAGAGCTCTAAGGTTCTCAAAGGAAATCCCTACACATATTTTTTCTTTTTTTCGATTAATGTCCCTCAGCTTCATATAGTAACTAATATATGTTGGCAGGCAAAAAATGTTTACTTAATAAAATCTAACAGGCACGATGCCTCTTAAATTTTTTTAACGTTAAACTTCTATGGAATGCTTTTAAGAATCTTTTAAAAGTAATCATTTAAAAATATTACAACAGACATACCTGTTAGCCATCCTTTTCACAGATGAAAACTGGTGACACATATTTAATGCAGTTATATAACTTATATTGGGAATACTTAAATAAAACTGGAGCGCCTCACTTTTACTACTATTCACCACTGTTGGAACATGAATACCAACATTCTTTCTTTGTTCCACTAAAGACAGTTCCTTTAGCAAATCTGCAGTTTCTTCTTGGCAGGAACTGAAAAGAATTCGGATTCCAGCGCCAATTAAAGTAGTCAGCAGGCTGTCATAGCTTTTTGTTCTCCTAAACATCCTTGATGCGTCTCCTAAATATTTATATTTAGGGAAAGGCAAACTTTAGTAACTAATATCAAGTAGAATCATTAATATGTTTTATTTTATTAAAATCCCAAGATCTACACCATTGGCAAACTAGTGCCACATTCTGCTAATGAGAAACCCTACAACTAATGTTTCTCAAATATCTAAGAAAATAGGGATAACTATGAACACCTTGAGCTGGAATCAACATAGAAAGCTGAATAAGTAAGGAAGAGCTTATATTCCTACATAATTCACTCCTGAAGGCCAAGATTGTATTACTCATCTCTAATTTTTCATGCTAGCTCTGAGGAAGGGCGCATTAAGTACTGGTTTAGGTGATATAAAATTATCTTATGTATTTATTCCAAAGAATCACTCAACAATTACCCTGTACACCCATTTTAATGTCATCTTGCCAATTATTTCCCTACCCTTTCTTGTTCATTTTCTACTCCATATTCTACTTAAATCCTTTTATTGGTATTCCCTATTATGGCCCCCGATACTTTTCTATAACCTTTGCCATGTTACTTTCCTGTCTACTCCAAATCTATTTCCTTTATCCCTGACTTTTCAAATTAAAAAGAGGCTGGGGCTGGGCACGGTGGCTCACACATATGATCCCAGCACTTTGGGAGGCCGAGGCAGGCAGATCACAAGGTCGAGAGATCGAGACCATCCTGGCCAACATGGTGAAACCTCGTCTCTACAAAAAATACAAAAAAAAATTAGTTGAGCGTACTGGCATGCATCTGTAGTCCCAGCTACTCAGGAGGCTCAGGCAGGAGAATCATGTGAACCCAGGAAGCAGAGGTTGCAGTGAGCCGAGATTGTGCCACTGCACTCCAGCCTGGGTGACAGAGTGAGATTCTGCCTCAAAAAAAAAAAAAACGCTGGGCACGGTGGCTCATGCCTGGAATCCCAGCACTTTGGAATGCCAAGGCTGGCAGATCACCTGAGGTCCAGAGTTCGAGACCAGTTTGACCAACATGGTGAAACTCCGTCTCCACTAAAAATACAAAAATTAGCTGGGCGTGGTGGCACATGCCTGTAATCCCAGCTACTCAGGAGGCTGTGGCAAGAGAATTGCTTGAACCTGGGAGGTGGAGGTTGCAGTGAGCTGAGATCGTGCCACTGCACTCCAGCCTGAGTGACAGAGCGAGACTCTGTCTCAAAAAAAAAAAAAAAAGGAAAAAAAAAATTGGGTAACCAAAAGATAAAATGACTTATCTAAGGCCACATGGTTCACCAATGACAAAATGGGGATGAAAAAGCTGCCCAATTCCCACACCAGTGTTTTACATAAACTACACTATTACCAAAAGTATAAATGTTCAATTCTTCTGCAGTGGCTTTCACAACTACATGATTTTACTTAGTTCTCATAATATCACAAGATGAATAGGACAAGTATATTATTAGTTCCTCAGAGGGAGTGATTTGTCAGTGCAATGTCTCATAGAGAAACCAGTAATCAGTGTGTCTTCTGATTCCGTATCTCATGATCTTTTCACTGTTCTTGAGGGCTCGCCATACAACTGAATAATTACTGCAGAAATCTTCTACCTGAAGCTCCAATCCTGCACTTCCAAATGCATCCTAGGCACCCACTTCAGTGACCCACTGAGAACTCGATCTTAACGTGTTCAAAATTGAACTTTTCTTGTCCCTCTTATCTGTTGCTTCCATTATATTCATAATTGCAATAAACAGTAACTATTTAACTCCCCAATAACCAAGAAGTTGGTCAACTCAGTAATTCTCAACCCCTCCCACCAACTCTTGCTAATCCTGACTCCTTAAACATCTCCCAAATACTACTCCTCCTCCCCATTGCTGCCTTATTTAAGGCCCTCATTTTTCGTGGGTTCCTGAAAAAGTCTTATGTTTGGCAGACTTGCCTTCAATTTCCAACCCTTCAGTTCTCATAAGCTGCATTTAAATACCATAACTAATGAAAGCCATTATGGCTGCATGAAAATAAGAATGACATTCACCAGTCAGGTGTTTATATTTTAAGAGTTCCCACATCCTAATAATAGAAGAATAAACTAAGTTAACAGTAAAGTTCCTTTACAGTCTTATAAACAAAGATATTTAAAAATACAAACCTGTTTTTTCTCTGTCCTTTTCCACAATCACACATATTCTTTCAAACATACTCTGCAGGTGCTGGATCTGCTCAATGAGCTTGTTCTTATTGACACTATTTAACATCTCAGACTGAGACCTCCTTTCCACCACCATGCGGTTACTCACGATGTAATCACAGCCATTAAGAGGACAAACTTCTACTTGCAACCCATGAATTGCTCTTAGGGAAGAGATTACTTCTAATCCAGAAGTTATTTCATGACCGCCTACAAGAATACAGGTTTCTTTTCCTTCCTGTGGAAGTCTAAGAGAAGTATGTGTCCCAGCTAAATGTGGTCTTGAATTGGAACAGGATGCCCCTGAAGCGCAAGAATCCTCCAAAGCACTACCATCCTGAAAAAGTGGAAAACACTGGTCACAATCAGGTGAAATACATAAATGTGCCATAAGTGTCTCATGTCCGAAGTTGACTCTCCGTACTGAGAACGTCCAGTTTTCTTCCTTCAATTTGACCAAAGTGACAATAAATGAAGGAACACATAAGTCACTATTCTTACACCTCAAAAAACTATAAAGCCATAATTAACAACAAAAGCTAAGAACAGTAGGATGTAAAGAAATAGGAGAAAGTCTAAAAATGAACAGGAAAGGAAATAAGTGTTAAAAAAGAAAATTATAATTTTTAGCCTAGAGAAAAAAAAAACAAATTAATGGAAGGTGAAATAACCTTAGAGCAGATTAGAGTTCATTGTGTAGAATAAGGAAACCAGACAAGACATTTTTGAAAAATAATAGGAAGATTAGATAACCAGAAAGTATCTCCAGTTGAAAACAACTAAACCTGTTTAGTTTTAAAAAACTAACATGTTTGTAAAAAATATTTAGAAACACATAAATGGTCTGACAAGAAAGGAAGGAATACACCGAGGTCAAAAACAACATGGAAGTGAGAATTTTGGAAGTTACTTAAGCCAGAACATACCCAGCTTTCCTTTCCAAAGTAATCTGCCAAATCCTGTGAACCATGAGCTCCACTTTTTGCAGAGGCACAGGGCACGGAAACAGTGCCAGATGTCCGAACCTCTGTCCCCAAAAACGGTTAAACATTTTTATAAGCGCAAATAAAAAATAAATCTACTCCATAAAAGCAGAAAGGAAAAAGTAGCTGTCAATCTTGATATCTGGGAGAGAGGCAAAAAATCTCAGAATTGGTATCGACATACCGGCCCTACAGCCCTCATGTAGGCTCGTAGCCAAAATACACAATATCTGTGTGATCCACAAAAAGCAAGTAATAAAATGTGCTCTCAAAAAAGAAATGCAAATGGCTCTTACAAGCTATATGAATGTATGAAACTGAAAGAAAAAAGATGCTTTCAACTTTGCTATGCAAAGAAAAACACAAATTTGAAACTATATGACACGCCATCTCTCACTAGGTTGACAATATTCTCTGTTAATAAAGTTCTGGAGAAATCAGAAATTCTTTTACAATGCTGGTAGTAATAATATGGTACAGGGCCAGGTGCAGTGGCTCACGCCTGTAATCCCAGCACTTTAGGTGGCTGAGGCGAGTAGATCATTTGAGGTGGGGAGTTCGAGACCAGCCTGGCCAACATGGTGAAACCCTGTCTCGACTAAAAATACAAAAATTATCTGGACGTGGGAGGCGGAGTCTGCAGTGAGCAGAGCCACTGCACTCCAGCCTGGGCGACAGAGCGAGACTCTGCCTCAAAAAAAAAAAAAAAAAAAAAAAAGTACAAACCCTATAGAGAAGTTAGCAATATCTGGCAACATTACATATGCATTTACTTTTTACAGCAATTCCAAGAAATTAATCCCAAAGTTACACCGGCAACATTTAAGAGAATACAAACATGGCTATTTATTATAAGAACAAAAGATTAGAAACAACCCACATATGCATCAATATAGAAATGTTGAATAAATAATTACCTAATAATACAATGGTATATGTAGCTACACAAAGTAATGAGGAATATATATCTGTATATTACCATCGAGTGAACCTGAGGATATAAAGTAAAAAAATCAAGACGGGATAAAGTACGTACTATATTTTACTAACTTACCTAAGGAAGATTAAAAACAAAAGCATCTAATTATATATTTCAAACAATGTATAAACGAGCCGAAGTATATAGATATTTTTAATTACTACCTTTGTACAAGGAAGGAAACAGTGAAGGACACAAAAATAAAACTGGAATTTTTTTTTTTTTTTGACATGGAGTTTTGCTCTTGTCGTCCAGGCTGGAGTTGTATGGTGCAGTCTCAGCTCACTGCAACCTCTGCCTACTGGGTTTAAGTCATTCTCCTGCCTCAGCCTCCCAAGTAGCTGGGATTACAGGTGCCTGCTACAACACCCAGCTAATTTCTATATTTTTAGTAGAGCCAGGGTTTCAAACCATGTTGGCCCGGCTGGTCTTGAGCTCCTGACCTCAGATGATCCACCCACTTCGGCCTCCCAAAGTGCTGGGATTACAGGCGTGAGCCACCGTGCCTGGCCTGGAATTTGTTGAATATAAATTATTTTGTAGATTTCAATTTGGGACCATGAACAAAATAAATAAAAAGACATCCCATTTTCATGCACTGAAAAATTTAACATTATTAGGATGACAATACTACCCAAAACGATCTATGTATTCAATACAATCTCTTTCAAAATTCCAAAAGGATATATTGCAGAAATGGGAAAACCCATACTAAATTTCATGTATTTCAAGGGACTCTGAATAGCTAAAACAATCTTAAAAAAAAAAAAAAAGTTAGAAAACTCAGACTTACCAACTTCAAAACTTACTATAAAGCTACAGGAATCATGACAGCGTGGTACTGGCATAGAAAAAGACAGATGCCAAAGAAATGAGAGTCTAGAAATAAACCCTCACATATATGGTCAACTGATTTTAAGCAAGATAGTCATGCACCACCACCAACAAAAGCTGGACTTCTACATCATTAACAAAAGTTAACTCAAAATGAATCAAAGGTATACACTGAAGAATTAAAACTATAAAACTCTTACAAGGAAACATAAAGGAAAATCTTCCTAACTTTGGATTTGCCAAGATGTTCTCTTCCCATACTTGTCAGCAGATTGCTCTAGTTACTTGGTGTTTGCTAGACTGGTGGGAGGGAGCACTAGGAGTGTGGAATTGGTGTTTTCTATTGTCCTGGTTCAGCGATAGTCTTGGGCAGGACTTGTTTCCGTAGGTCTCGAAGGTAGGAATTTCTCAGTGATCTTACTCTCCCTCCCAGTTATTAGAGACCTCTAATTGTCTAGGCTTAAGATGTTTTCCTGCCCTTCTCCCAGTTATAGAAGGTATTTTTCTTGTTTCCTTCCTGATCTGCAGTCTTCACCTAAGCTCTGAGGGTGATACAGTTTGCTGCTCTTCCCCCAGTAGCTTAAAGCTTTTTGTTCCATAGGGGAAAGGAGGCATGGTTCCTTTTCCACAGCAATTGCTTCTCTCTTCCCCAAGGACTGTACTAAGAAAAAGGGTTTTTCTTATTCTCAGTCTTTTTTGTGAATCCTTGATGAGTGTGTGAAGAGCCCATGAGTGGCTGTAAATTCCCCTTGTGTCTACAACTCCCAGGGGTTCTAAGCTTTCATGCTAGTCCATTGCCTTTTGTAATTCACTAACGTTTTAGCTGAAACTTTTTTTTAATTTTTTTAGAGAGTCTCACTTTGTTGCCCAAGCTGGAGTGCAGTGGCACAATCACAGCTCACTGCAGCCTCAACCTCCCGGGGTCAGGTGATCCTTCCACCTTAGCATGCTGAGTAGCTAGGACTACAGGTATGCACCAGCATGCCAGGCTAATTTTGTTGTTTTTGTTTCGTTTTTCTTTTTTTTGAGATGGAGTCTCGCTACGTTACACAGGCTGGAGTGCAGCACCTCTCCCTCCCAGCTTCAAGCAATTCTCCTGGCACAGCCTCCTGAATAGCTGGGGTTACAGGCATCTGCCATCATGTCTGGCTAATTTTTTATATTTTTAGTAGTGACTGAGTTTCACCGTGTTGGCCAGGCTGGTCTCAAACTCCTGACTTCAAATGATCCGCCTGCCTCGGCCTCTCAAAGTGTGGGATTACAGGCGTAACCCACTGCCCCCGGTCAGCTGAATTGTTTTTACCACATTTTATAGTGTCCAGTGATTGCCATGAATCAGCAAGCTTTTCATTGGAGGGGCCTGTTTTTCCTTAAATATCAGCCTAATTGTTTGCCCTACAACCTTAGCTCTGTAATGGTTTCAAGAAAACATGATTTTGCTGATGACTAGCTCTTTGTTACAGTAAGGATGGGAGCAATACTCCCTCTACCTTTCTACATTGTAACTTAAGGTAGACTTTCTATCTTTTAACATAATGAACTAAGATCAACATTCTAATTATTCAGAAATTATCGCTAAAATATATTTAATATTTAATTTTAAAAAAGAATAATAAATGTAATGAAGGAGGAAATGGCTACTAAAGAACTAGAAGAAAATAGTGAAAGTATTTAGTTATCTTAGAGTATGGCTTCCTAAACATGACAACAAGGTCAGGAAGTACAAAGAAAAAAAATCTAGGCTGCATAAAGAAGTTATATTTCATATAGCAAGAAACGCTAAACACAAAACAAAAAAGCAAATAAAAGACAAGCAATACTGTTTGTAATATTCATGACAATGCAAATATTAGTATTTTTAATCTGTGAAGATTTTTGTCAGGGTAGTCTATTTTATGCCTTTTCAAATTTACCTCAAAAATTCTTTCCCCTCCTAATTTCAAGTAAGAAGAATTATACTGTATGTAATTTTATTCACTAATAGTAGAAAACTTAAAACATCTTTCCATTAAGATCTACTGATCCTTTTTCATAGTGCTCTTCAAAGTATCACTAGCCTGTATCTGTTTTTTAGTTAGGACATACCAAAGTAGAAATACTGCTTAAAGTGTTAGTGATTACCAGTGCTTATTTCTCTTTTCCAAGTAAAGAGCACTGGAGTGTGGTGTGGGGGTGAATAGGCATCTAAGGTAATTTGAAGCCCAGAAGGGCAGTGTGGAGGCACCCAGCCTCTGTAGCCTCATCTTCACTGCCCAGATAGGGTTAGCCCAGGGTCAGGAGGGACTCTGTCTTGTTGAGAAAAGCCTAGGATACTGAGACACTCGCAAATGTCACTAGTGTGAATTACAGCTGAAGAAACTACACTACTGTATCCACCTAGAACCAAGGCCAACACACCCCACCAAACTGACACCCTAAGACCCATTTATACAAATAAGTCTTTCCCTGGGAAATTACTCCATAAAACTTCATGAGGTGAATGTCCCACTAGATGTGTAGAAATCAACATAAGGACACGTCATATATGAAAAAGCAAGGACATGATACTTCCAAAGGAACACAATAATTCTCAAATAACAGACCCCAATTACAATGAATTATACAAATATAGTAATCTTGCCAGGCATGGTGTAGCATGTCTATAGTCCCAGCTACTAAGAAGGCTGAGGTAGGAGGATCACGTGAGTCCAGGAGTTCAAGTGAGCAGTGAGCTATGATCGCACCTGTGGATAGCCACTGTACTCCAGCCTAGGCAACACGACGAGAACTCATCTTGGGATTTTAATCTCTATACTATCGATGAGGATATTGAAACTCAAAGAAATTAAGTACTTTCTTGTTCTCCAGTCTATTATAAAGACTTAATGTAGTCAATCTTTTCCTAACAATGCCTTCAAGAAATAACTACGCCTCCCCCCGCCAAAAAAAAAACTGGGGACAATTTGCAACTGGAAACACAAATATGAGGACCATTGTGTGGACAGTCAAGCATGTGGCTAAGGCAGAGTGTGATGAAACTTCTTGGGGATAAAGAGAAGTAGAAGCAGAGAGAATAGTAGTTAGTAAGGGGGTTAAGGTTGGGGTGGAGGGTGTTGGTCAAATGATACAAAATTTCAGATAGGAAGACTATAGTCAATTACAAGGTATTTTATCTTGAAAATCACTGAAAGAGTAAATTTTAAGTATTCTCAACCAAAAAATGATAAGTATTTGAGGTAATACATATGTTAATTAGCTTGATCTAGCCATTCCACAATGTATACATACTTCAAAACATGTTCTACTTGATAAATATATACAATTATTTGTCAATTATAAAAATTATAATTTTTAATAAGTATTTTCAGTCTCACTCCTAGTTAGGCAAACAAATGAATCAATATATACGGCTCCTATTATTTATTTAACCCCTATTTAGCAAAATTACTGTAACTATAAACAAAAACAGGAAACAGTTTTACAGTGATTCTTCTAGAAACAGCACAACAGGGAGAAGGTAAAACTGGACTACTTAGCAGTCATTCTGGAAGGAAGTGGAAGAAAACTTTAAGGAAGGAAACCAGTTGGTACTCCCAAATTCCTTTACCCAATAAAAAGAGACTTACATACCCAAAGCCTTCTGAGAAGGAGAAAAGTTAACCTGGGAACTAGTTCTAGTTTTTTTGTGTGTGTTTTTTTGTTTGTTTGTTTGTTTGTTTTGAGACGTGGTACTCCCAAATTCCTTTACCCAATAAAAAGAGACTTACATACCCGAAGCCTTCTGAGAAGAAGAGAAGTTAATCTGGGAACTAGTTCTAGGTCTTTTTTTCTTCGTTTTGAGATGGAGTCTTGCTCTGTCAACCAAGCTGGAGTGAAATGGCACGATCTCGGCTGACTGCAACCTCTCCTTCCCAAGTTTCAGCGATTCTCCTACCTCAACCTCCCAAGTAGGTGGGACTACAGGGATGCACGACCATGCCCGGCTAATTTTTGTGTTTTTAGTAGAGATGTCATTTCACCATGTTGGCCAGGCTAGTCTTGAATTCCTGACTTCAAGTGATCCACCTGCCTCGGCCTCCCAGAGTGCTGGGATTACAGGCATGAGACACTGCACCTGGCCAAGGAACTAGCACTGAACACATAATTTCAATTAACTTTGCCTTGCAGAAAGCCCTATTTTCCCACATCCTTTTAATAAAATTATCAAGTTTCCTTACATAGTGTTAACAAAACATTAACATATTTAAAAAATTAAAACCTGAGCATCCTGTGAATTGCCCATATAATTTTGTGTATTGTTTTCTTGTTTGAAGACATTTTCTTCATAATTTTTTTGTTAATTTTTCTTTGACCTAGTTATTTAACACAAAACACATACATAAGAAGGAAAAAGAAAAACTTCTGGTAACCATCTAAAAACATTTTTCCTTTCTTTGATCCATACCTTCTGTGGAATTGGAAATTTTCTACAGTCTTTCTGTGAATCAACAGTAGTGAAGGGTGGTGTGGTAGACTGGACTTTATTATGATTCTGAGGTTTGAAGTCTGAGACTTCAGAAATTGTATCCTTTAAATTAAGTGATGTCTGTTTGCTCTGCTTTGGTGATTGATTAACTACTGGATTAGAATGCATCTTGGACTGCAGAGAAGATCCAGAAGGCACTGAATTTAAACAACAGTCCTGTTGTTTGTTCTTCTTAACAGTGCTTGGGTTAACTGCAATATTAGATTCTCTTTTATCATTTACATTGTTCTCCTCCTCACTTGAATCATCTGGTAAAATAATTCTGGATAATTTCTTTTTTGAATGTGCATAGTTTTGTTCCCTCATTTGTTTTAGCATTACTGCACGTCGGGTTTTATACTTTTTACTGCTACTTGCAAAGCAATCATCAGTTATTAAGTTAAAATCAACACAAACTTCTTCTTCACTTGATTGGCCTTTGCAAGACTCCTCTTCATCAACACAAAAACTATCCTCTAAATAGGTTTCATCTTGTTCAGGAATCTACAATAAAAACATAAGAATATTTTACATTTATTTCAGACAATTAACAGGTATTTAAAACATACTTCGACGCACATGAAATCTGCATTAATATTTGTTTAATTTACTTTATTAATTCAGCCACTTACTCAACTAACATATACCAAGTACATTCTTTGTGGAGGAAAATGAGTTTGAGAATAAAGGAAAAGAATGATTTACCATCTAGAAATTTAAGGTTTAGTAACAGCAGGTAGAAAGTAAACAATAATAATAGATGATAAATGCTATATAATAAGCACAATGAAAGTACAGAGAGTACACATTACCAAGCTGAACACGGCAATTTATAAACAAACATGACTAATATGAAAATGTTATCCATAAATGACATAACCTATAATTTTCAGAATATAACATTTTTATGAAAAAAATAAATTTTATCAACCAAGGACAAAAAAGGGATTTTTTTTATTTTTTGAAATGGGGTTTCGCTCTTGTGCAGGCTGGAGTGCAATGGTGCAATCTTGGCTCACTGCAACCTCTGCCTCCCGGGTTCAAGCTATTCTCCTGCCTTAGCCTCCCAAGTAGCTGGGATTACAGGCATGTGCCACCATCCTGGCTAATTTTTGTCTTATTAGTAGAGATGGGATTTCACCATGTTGGCCAGGCTGGTCTTGAACTCCTGACCTCAGGTGATCTATCAGCACTGGCCTCCCAAAGGCGTGACACCATACCCGGCCAAAAAGGGATTTTGAGAATTCATTTAGTCGAGCTTCCTGACTTTGGGCAGAAATTATCTCAAATAGCTCTGACAGCCCAGTTTTAGAAACAAAATGGAGGCTTCATTAACAGGAACATATTTCAACCTCACCATCCAGGAATTCTCCATTATATTTCTACAGTTCATACCTGTGAGAAAATGTTTATGTTTTTATGTGTCTTATGAATCATTTTGTACTTATTGTTCATCATCGGACTACGCAAAGATTTCATGTAAACAGCTCTCATTTCAGCATCTGTGTAAAGATAAGAATTTAAGACAAAGTAGCAAAATTATTTAAATGAATAATTGAAGTATTTATTTCAATTATTTATTTCAATGATTGAAGTATTTAACTTCAATCTATTTCAAATTTACTTGATTCAAACCTTGTGCAAATATTTTACACAAAGACAATAAATATTAAAAGATGTCTATAAACAATTATTCAAAAATATTAAGTTAGGAGTTTAGCCTTTGAAATCAGATCATCTAGTTGAGTGATCATGGACAACTTAAGTTCCCTGCTTTAGCTCTCTCTCTGAAAATGAGGATTGAAACAGAGACTTTTCTTTCAAAACAAAGGTATACAAAGACCTTAAAAATGTATCAGATTTACAGAAGTTTCACAAAAACATAAGAAATCTAGCCAGAAAAGCAAATATGCACTAAAAACATTAAAACCCACAGCCAATAAAAAGTATGTTTCATAATTTTCAGTTAAGGAAAACCTGGGAAACACCTTGGTTTTTTTTTTATGCCTAGCATTTTTAAAAGTTATAATATAATGAAAGGTACTTGAGACATGATACATAAAAACAAAAGATAATGTGAATTTCGAGGTACTTAAAAAAAAAGCTTTGAAACTGTACATAGTTCAAACATACTGTGTCTGCAATGGAATTTCAAATCTCTATAATCACCATCTAAACTGCTTCATCTGCAGCCTTCCCCATAATATAACAGCAACTATGTCCTTGTTGCTCAAGCTTACTGACTTCTCCTTTTTTTCTGATCCATCGGAAAATCCTGTCAGCTTTATGTATCCAGAATTCACTCTTTCTCACTCTCCTCAGTGCTACTATCTTGGTGGAAGCCACTACCATTCCTTGGTTGGAGGACCTCAACAGTCTCCTAACTGGTCTCAGTCTACCTCTGTTCCCCTATAGGTCATTCTCAACATAGAAGCTACAGAGATTCTACTAAATTATGTCAGATTATGATCTGGCTGCTATTTATCTGATCTTCCTACTACCTTCCCTTTTCCCTCATTCCAGTCACAACACTGTTCCTTCAACAGGCCAGACACACTACCGACTCAGGACCTTTGCACTGGCTGTTGTCTTTGTATCAACATTCTTCCACTGGATTATATTGTAAACCTGCAAAAGCCACTTCTGTTAATAAACAACAAGGGCATAAAACCTTATCCTGCAAATTATATCAGCATTAAGGACAGTACTGAGAACACTGTCTTTAAACACTTTTTTCTTAAAAGTCACAAACTTTGAGAAACTTTGTCACTTTAAATAATATCAGAGACTGCAAAAGCAGAATAAATTATGAGATCTGTGAAAGATTAGAATACTGAAGAGATATAATCAGAATATTTCTCACTTCTGTTACAGTCAATCTGAACCATCTCCTCTAAATGTATTGTATGTAAGATCTGTTCAAGCATTGGATGAACACACCGTTTTCTGAAAGTAAACTGCCTTTACTTGGCAAATTTAATAAATTTAGCTTTGTATTTCAGTTGGTCTTAACAATCTACATCACTAAATCTCTCTTCTTCTAGTCTCTGATGATGTCACCTTCTCAATGAAGCCTATTCCTAATTGCTTTATTTAAAATCACAGCTAGGCTGAGTGCAGTGGCTCACAGCTATTGACCCAGTACTTTGGGAGGCCAAGGTTAGAGGACTGCTTGAGGCCTGAAGTTGGAGACCAACCTGAGCAACATAGTGAGATGACATCTCTACAAAAGGCCAAAAAAATTAACTGGTCGTGGTGGTACATGCCTGTAGTCCTACAGGAGGCTAAAGCAGGAGAATCTCCTGAGTCTAGGAGTTCAAGGCTGCAGGGAACTATGACTGCACCACTGCACCCTACTCTGGGCAAGTCTGTCTCTAAAAAAATAAAATTAAAAAATAATAAAATGGCAACTCGTCTGTTATTTATACCCCCAACCTCAATCACTCCAAATTTTTCTCATCTTGTCCAACTTTTTTATTTTTCTGTAATTTTTTATCTTACAATAAACTAAATAATTTAGTTAGCATATATATTGTCTCTTTCCATTTGAATGTAAGCTTCATAAGAAGAATTTTTTTGTCTATTTTGTTCATTCATATACGGTTCCTAAATGCCTTACGTAGTACTAGGCATGTAGCAGGTACTAAACACGTGTGAAATGAACATTTCACACTTCAGCAACCCAGGTCAATCTGAAGAGAAATATTCAGATTAGCAGAAGCCTATAAACAACCAGTTTAAAATATAGCAAGTATTACAGAATTTGAATGAAAATGACCAAATAAATATTTTGCACATACCACATTTAATTACTTTTAAGGTCTAGTTTCATTAAAAACTGATAAAAATATTTAAATATAAGTGCATACATTGAAAAAAATCTGAAGGATCATTATAACATTTACCATTTATAGCCTGTGAAAGTTGAGTTTCATCATTTAAAAAGTCAAGTAATGAGGAATCTTCTTCATTTTCTGACTCATCATTTTCATCTGATGAAACATATTCTGCATCTTCTTCAGAAAGTTCTGCTTCATCATCTAAAAACTTCCTAGCTACATGCTAAGACAAATTAGAAAACATGAAGATATCATTGAGAAAATAATTTTCTTTCATGATTGGAAATGATTTTGGAAAACCTGATTTCTTATCAATGCTTTTAAGATTAATACAATAATAAAAACAGAAAATTTCTAGGCCCAGTGTGGTGGCGCACGCCTGTAATCCCAGCACTATGGGAGGCCGAAGCAGGTGGATCACCTGAGGTCAGGAGTTCGAGGCCAGCCTGACTAACATGGTGAAACCCCGTCTTTACTAAATACAAAAAAAAAAAAATTGGCCAGGCGTAGTGGCGCATGCCTATAATCCCAGCTACTCGGGAGGCTGAGGCAGGAGAAGCACTTGAACCTGGGAGGCGGAGGTTGCAGTGAGCTGAGATGGCACTACTGCACTCCAGCCTGTGGCAATAAGAGAGAAGCTCTGTCTAAAAAAGAAAATTCCAAGAAGAAATGATAAAGTTACAAATCTATTTTAAAATTCTGATAATTCTGTCATAAGTAAAATAAAGTAAAAGTTGGAATATTTGCTTCACTTTGTTGCCCAGGCTGGAGTGTAGTGGCACAATCTTGGCTCACTGCAACCTCCGCCTCTCGGTTCAAGAGATTCTCCTGCCTCAGCCCCCCGAGTAGCTCGGATGACAGGCACATGCCATCACGCCCAGCTAATTTTTGTATTTTTAGTAGAGACAGGGTTTCACCAGGTTGGCCAGGTTGGTCTCAGACTCCTGACCTCAGGTGATCCACCTGCCTCAGCCTCCCAAAGTGGTGTGATTACAGGCATCAGCCACCCTGCCCAGACTGCTTGATGTTTAATAAGCATAAAATTTCTTGAGTCTTCCAGCTTTCAAGAAAATTACTGCACCACAAAAGAATTTAATCAGGAAGGAAAGGTACTGAGAACATTTCCCAAGCATTTGAAAATTGGACAGAAATAAGAAAAACAATATACTGATAATAAAAGCAAGTAAGCAACTTAAAACTCAAATTTCTAATTCTATATTTTCTTCAATTTGAAACATAAATTCTCAATACACTTGAGTTTTTTGGTATTCATTCAAAGTAACACAACACTGAAAGATAAAGCATCAAGACACAAAGAAAAACAAAAAAAATTATACGTTGAATTTAATTCCAGTTAAAAAAAACTAAATGGGTGTCAAAATACTTAAATTTTTTTTCTATAAAGAGAATGTATAGAGAAATCTACATTGATGTAAAACCAATTATCTTTACTGATAAAATACATACATATTTAAAGAAACTAAAAAGATTACCTTTAAGTGACTCTGTCTCTTTCGGACTCTGATGCCTCTTCTGGCATTCCTGTTACAAACCCTGAAGTCTTCTAATTGTGAACATGGTTTGGAAAAATTCTCACTCTCATCACTAGATGACAATTCTAACTATAATAATTCAACAAAAGTCTTGCATAAGAAAAAAATAATTTCTTCCTAGACAAGTAAAGTCGCTCTCACAACTCAGAGCCATGTTATAAATACAAAATAATTATGTTATAAATACTTAAGAACGTAAAAGTAAATAACTTAGGTAATATGAAATACTAAATTAGGTTATAAGTAATACTAGTATAGGTATTCATCCAATATAGTATTACATCAAACACATTTGATGAAAACATACTTTTAGTTTTTATTTTTATTTTTTCTGCAAACACTATGGTGACTTAGAAAACTGATACTTTTAGTTTAACAGTATTTCCTTCAGAAGATGTTCAAGGGCTTCACAAAGAACAAGCCTATACATTTGGCCATCAAAATCAGTCCAAATATAGGAATCCTTTGAAACCAAGAAACCAATAAAACAATAACAAGTTTTGACTATGAGGCCTATCACCATATCTCTTATAGGATAATGTAAAACCAGTCAAAAGAATCAAAAGTTTATCAAAATCAATTCAATTAACAGGAATAAATTTAGTTTAAAACAAATTGATCATCAGCATTATCAATATTTTATATCATTTCTGATAAGTCAATCAGATCTTCTGGTTAAGGTAGCAAGTTGTTTTTCTAGTGAAGTCTTATATGAGTACACAAAGTTAATACAGACTGGCTGTATTTTTAATTACATATGGTCCCCAACTCACAATGGTTCAAGTTACGATTTTTCGACCTCTCCATAGTGCAAAAGTGATATGCATGCAGTAGAAACCAAATTTCAAGTGCCTATACAAACATTCTGTTCTTCACTTTCAGTACAGTATTAATAAATTACATGAGATACTCAACATTTTATTATAAAATACGCTTTGTGTTAGATGATTTTGACCAAACATAAGTGTTCTGAACACGTTTAAGGTAGGCTAGGCTAAGCTATGATGTTCAGTAGATTAGGTGTATTAAATGCATTTTCAACATACAATGTTTTCAATTTATGATGTGTGTATCAAGATCCAACTCTATTGTAAGTTGAGGAGCACCTGTAATTTTACACAAATTATCCTAGACCGTATTTGAGATTTAAAACATGAGTTGCTAATCTCAAAATTTAGCTATCAGCTATAACTGGTGAGTATCATTAACCTTAAGACCTGCCCATCTACTCAAACTTCAGATTCACAGGCATCAATGCCTGCCACACTGTGACTTCACTATCCCACAGGAACTTCAAATTCAAACCTGTTCAACACTTAACTTACCATCTCTTTCTTGTTTAGCCTAAATCTGTGACACACTTGCCAAAAAGCCAAAAACCAGAGTCATGCCGGACTCCTTCCTTTCCTTCTTTCAAACTCATTCAGTAATCAAATGAAAGAATAAGCACTTGTAACACTTGACCTTGATTTTTCTCCGATTTTACTTCTTGAAACTCTTTTGTCTTCACAATCTAATAACATAGAGATGTCATTTCTCACCTTTGCATCTTCCTTTAAGCTGTTATTCTGTAAACAATGCCTTCTCTTCTCCCTTCTTTGGCCTCATTGCCAAATACAGTTTAAGGTTTAACTAAGGTTAAACCTTAGTTCAAGAAGCTTGCCAGAACTCCCAAGATCGAGGTTAAGGACTTAACTATTCTTACCACTCAACTTTAAAAATTATACTGAAATTATGTTTACTTCTCTCTCTCTCCTATTGGGTAACATATGACAGTATTAGGATATATTCTTTAGAGTATCTCTAGCATCTTGCACAGTAGACACATAGTAGGTATTTAATGAATGCTTGCCAAATTGCTCAAGTGTACTGACAAAAATAGGATGGTTTTTAGAGTCTAAAATTACTTAATATTTTTATTTATTGTGCTTAGGAAAGTTTATAGTGAATACATCTTTGAAAACTAGCAGAAGCTAGAAATTCCAATCACATACATAGAATATCAACTTTTCTACTAAGGATTAAAATACCTATATTTATCTACACATATATTTTTCGCAAAATTTTTATTCCAAAGGAATTTGGATTATTAAACATTATCTGTTATTTACTTACTCTGTTTATAGGAAATCTGCGCTTTTTGACAGCATGAAGTGGAGAATCAACTTCACTATTTTTCTGATCCTAAAGTAAGTAAATAAAGTAAAAGGTAACAAAAGTCTCAGCAGAAGCCCAAGGTATAGAAGGAAAATAGCCTTTGATATGATTATACTATTGTGATTATTGAATGACTCACCTCAGGAGAGTTTAAAACATTTCCTTTTGCTTTTTTAACTTTTCTTCGGAAAATCTCATCATCTTCACTTTCATTACTTGTTAATAATTGTCCATCTATAATTTATTTTTTAAAATAATGAAGGGTTAATAGATTTAGGTTTACCCAATCATAACAATCTATTTTATTGATGGCTACATTAAGAATTATTTCAGGCAATCTCAACATTTACTCACTTTCAAAAAAATATGGTCTTTGAGAACTTTGAACAAAAATCTAAATAAGAGACAAAAAAATTAAAATGCCAGTGAAGAAAATAAGACAATGTCTTTTGCTAATAAATACATATTTGAATGAAGTTCAATTTTATAAATTAAATGAAATGAGGCCAGAAAAACACAAAAATGTAATTTCATTAGTCACTGGTTCTATTAATAGAATTTATCTCTAAAATCTACTGCAGTCTTTCTGCCCTTTGTGTCTTATGCCCTTTCTACTTGAAAGAGTTAAAGCATAAAAATGCAAGCTACAAAACAATACATTAAAAGATTCTTTGTTATATATGTGTTTTCCATACGTATTTGTGTATATGAAATAAAAACTGGTGAGATACAATACAATACAAAATGTTGTAATAGAACTGTGTGGGCCAGACTTAGTGACTTGCTTCTAAAAAAAGGATATAATGAAAATGAAGGTGTATGACTTATGAGTTTAGGTCATAAAAGGTATTGTGGCTTCATTTTTGCTTTCTCTCTTGCATCACTTGCACTGGGAGAAGTCAGATGCTATGTTCTATGACCATTCCAGGCCAGGAGGGGTGGCTCATGCTTGTAATCCCAGCACTTTGGGAGGCCAAGGAGGCAGACCACTTGAGCCCAGGAGTTTGAGACCAGCCTGAGCAACATGATAGAACCCTGTCTCTATAAAAAATATCATAATTGGCTGGGTGTGGTGGCACGTGCCTGTAGTCCCAGTGGCTGAGGCAGGAGGATTGCTTGAGCCCAAGAGACGGAGGTGGCAGTGAGTCGTGATTGCACCACTACAATCTAGCCTGAGTGACAGAGCGAGACCCTGTCTGGGGAAGGGAAAAAAAAAAAAAAAAGAAAAAAAACCCCAGTTTTCAAACTGCCCTACGAAGAGGTCCACATGGCAAGAAACCAAGGTCTCCTACTAACAGCAGTATGACTGAGCCATCTTAAAAGCAGATCCTCCAAAGCTGTTCAAGCTTTCAGATAACTGCAGCCTTGGCCAATGTCTTGACTATTACCTCATGAAATATCCTAAGCCAGAACCACTCAGTTAAACCACACTTAAAATCCTGTTGTATAGAAACCTTGAGGTAACAAGGGGTTATTTTACATCATTAAGTTTTGCAGGTAGCTTGCTATGCAGCAATAGATAAATAATACAGATTTTGGTACCTGGAAATAGGGAGTTGCCATAACAAAAACCTAAACTGGGAAAGTCGCTTTGGAATTAGATAGTGGTTAGATGCTGAAAGGACTTTGAGAGTTTTAGTGAAGGAAGGCTTGAAGAGCCTCAAATTGTAGGAAAGTTAGTTGGCCATTGAGGAAAGGGTGGGTGAGGGCTTAAAGAAAAGTAGGAAAAACCTTAAATCCTTTAATGTAATACCAGAAAATTTGGCATCATTGCAGTTAGCACGAAAAGGAAAAAATGGGCCAGGTGCAGTGGCCTACACCTGTAATCCCAGCACTTTGGGAGGACGAGGCAGGCGGATCACATGGTCAGGAGTCTGAGACCAGCCTGGCCAATATGGTGAAACCTCATCTCTACTAAAAATACAAAAATTAGTCAGGTGTGGTGGCAGGCAACTGTAGACCCAGCTACTTGAGAGGCTGAGGCAAGAGAATTGCTTGAACTTGGGAGGCAGAGTTTGCGGTGAGCCAAGATCGTGCTATTGCACTCCAGCCTGGGCGACAGAGTGAGACTGTCTCAAAAAAAAAAAAAAAAAAAAAAAAAGGAAAAATGTACCTAATCTATGAAAGGTAATCTAGCTAAGACTTCCAGACAAAATGCTGCTTTTTGCTATAAGAACAAAATGCAAAAAGAAAGACATTAAGGACAAACATAATTAGAATTTGCTGATTGTGAAAACTCCCAGCCTCTCCTGATGGCAAACAATGCTAAAATTAAGAAATTTTCTAGGCAAAGATCAAACCCAGAGGACAGCCAGGAATATATTATGAAGCTGAGGGTGAGCTAAGGGTGTAGTTTAAATCCTTTGTTAAGACCTCCTTAAAAATCAAAGATTGCCAGGCGTGGTGGCTCATGCCTGTAATCCCAGCACTTTGGGAGGCCGAGGAGGGCAGATCACGAGATTAGGAGATCGAGACCATCCTGGCTAACATGGTGAAACCCTGTCTCTAATTTAAAAACACGAAAAATTAGCCGGGCACGGTGGCGGGCGCCTGTAGTACCAGCTACTCGGGAGGCTGAGGCAGGAGAATGGCGTGAACCCGGAGGTGGAGCTTGCAGTGACCCGAGATCGCACCACCACACTCCAGTCTGGGTGACAGAGCGAGACTGTCTCAAAAAAAAAAAAAAAAAAAAAATCAAAGATTGTACCTTACAGTACCATTTAGTCAGAGAGTAAGGATTTTATTTTTATTTATTTATTTATTTATTTATTTATTTATTTATTTATTTCTAGACAGAGTCTTACTTTGTTGCCCAGGCTGGAGTGCAGTGGCACGATCTCGGCTCACTGGAACCTCTGCCTCCCAGGTTCAAGTGATCCTCCTGCCTCAGCCTCCTGAGTAGCTGGGACTACAGGAATGCGCCACGATGCCTGGCTAATTTTTGTCTTTTCAGTGGAGACGAAGTGTCATCATGTTGGCCAGGCTGGTCTCAAACTCCTGACCTCAGGTGATCCACCCGCCTCAGCCTTCCAAAGTGCTGGGATTACAGGCATGAGTCACTGTACCAGGCCCATTAAGGATTTTAAAGAAGCTCCTCACAGATCCTCTCAAACAACAGGCCTTCTAAGAAGTTTATTTTATTTTACTGATTATTTCAGGCCACTGAGTTTTTTGGGGGTATTTTGTTAAACAGCAATAGATAACAAATACAAAACTACTCAGTAAATTTCTCCTCATATTCTGCTACTAAAACATCTACCCAGACAGACAAACTTGAGTGATTTCCTTTTTGCAGATGAGCAATATATAAATCAACGAGTTTTTCTTTTTTCATTACCTTCTAAGAAAGCCAGAGTTAAATGCAGGACTCGGCTACAGTAACCAACTCAATTCTAGGAAGCTTTCCTTTTCAGTGCTTTCATGATGTTTTAATCAACTATGTTTTTCATATATAATAGAGAAAAATGAGCTTAAATTCTCTCTTTGAAATAAGTAGAATAAAAATAACTAAATGTTCTCTAATAAATAATTTCCTGATTTGTATTTGTATTTGTAATTATTTTGCCCATGATTTGTAGTTAAGTACAATCCTAGAAAAAATGTTTTTGTGCAAATCTGACACAAAACCAGAAAAATTATCTCACTCATTAACATGGACTTCAATAGAGGTATTAAAGCAAATATTGAAGGCTCACAGGCATCATATACTTTGTAAAAATATATATGTCATGCCACAACCCCAGACTATATAGAATAGTCAGGTTTTGAAAATTAAATGTATTTCCAGAACTTAACTTCCAACATGCTTTCATCTTAAATAGAACATTCACGAACCATGTCCTCCATGCTAACGAGAATAACGTAAGGAAAAGATTTACATAGGAAACTTTCCTTTTATCCTACAGCTACTTTTTATTCAGCTTTTAACATAAGGAGTAAAATTCATAAATGACTTGATATAATAACCTGTAGAGTTGTATTATACAGCAGGACTTCATATCAAACATCTATCACTATATCGTCTAGTTTTCCTGCAAGTGTAATGGTTAGAATACAGAAACCCAGAGATTTCTCTGTTTTTTTGTGGTCTGGTCTTAATCATCTGAATACAGTTTTTATTTCTCAAATATTTTGCTACATAAAACTATTACTTCAAACTATCTCTCAAAATCATACTTGCCTTCTTTCCCTTCGCTTTCATCATTTTATAACACCTAAATTATGTCTTTAGTATCTTCAACATACCAAAAGCATAAATACTCTCAAGGAACCAAAATGAAAATCTACACTATATATAAAACCTTAGCCAGGCGCCGTGGCTCACACCTGTAATCCCAGCACTTTGGGAGGGTGAGGCGGGTGGATCACCTGAGGTCAGGAGTTCCAGATCAGCTTGTCCAACATGGTGAAACCCCGTCTCTATTAAAAATACAAAACTTAGCCGGGCATGATGGTGGGTGCCTGTAATCCCAGCTACTTAGGAGGCTGAGGCAGGAAAATCACTTGAACCCGGGAGGCGGAGGTTGCAGTAAGCCGAGACCATACCATGCACTCCAGCCTGGGCAACAAGAGCAAAACTCCATCTCAAAAAAAAAAAAAAAAAAATTTCTAATCTAATCAAACTCAAAATTTCATCATCCTCTGAACCTCCTAAACAGTCACTCTCTTATTATTCATTTGGTGGTTATTTCCACATTTTACTGGCATCTTTTCAAATACATATAAATATGTCACATAATTATGTTTTACAACCAAGACATAGCCAGATCTTACACATCTTCGTGTATTTCATAATGTCTAGCAAGAATAACCTTTTCCATACCATGTATGCCATAAGTATACATAAATAAAATAAATCTAATATTAGTAAGATCACCTTAAGAAAAATATCACACAACAATTATCTAATTCTATATTTATATTGTACCATGTACTAAAAAATTACATTTGGAAAAATTACCAAAGTATTTCTAGAGTAATTATTCTAGAGTTACAGACTTTATAAAGATGGAATCTTACCTTGAACAGAATGACAGGATTTATGCAGATACATTTGACCACTGCTTTTAGACTTTTCTAGAGAAAATTCTGAATAATCAAAAGTTGAATTCAATGCTTCTTTGAATCTTTGTAGATTTATTTTTCCCTTATTAGAATCTGGTGTCTTAAGTATTTCCTTTCCTATCTTAGAAAATGAGTTCAATGTGTTTGATTCAGAGAGTGGTATACTCATAACTTTTTCTTGCACTGGTAAAGAAAACTGAGAATAACCAGGAGATAACAATTCTTCATTTTTTGCTGCACTCAGTGGCAAATGTACACAATTTGGATTCTGCATATCTTCATTTGATGGGATAATAACGGTTCCGCTAGTAAAATTTTTGCTATGATCTCTTGGTATTAGTGCTTGATTCGAAACATAATTTGCATCATTTATCTCCTTAGTTTCCAAATACCTTCCATATAGATTATCTAGAGGTCTATTGCTATCTGATGTATGTTCCAATATTTCATCATCAGAATCTGGACTACAGAATCCTAAATCAAAGGTAACAGAAAATAAATCCATAGAGCAATCAAAAATATCCTCATGATTCTTCATTTTTTCTTCCTGTACACTTCTCAGATCATCATGAGATTTAAAACTATTATCATCACGGGTGATTTGATCTTGGGGTTCAGAATTGTTGTCCAACAAAAGTTCATCAGAAATTAAGAACTGAGAGACCAGAGGCATTTCACTAATAGCAGTTTTGTCTGACACATGTAAAGATTTGCTTTTACCGTTCAAGGGTGCAAGACTTACATCATCAAATTCTGTATTAACATCTTCAAATAATAGTAAACTTTCATCTTGATCAGTGGACAATACTGGGAGGTCACTGTTATCAACATCATGATTGTTCTCTCCAACTAAACTCTGTGCAGGGCTTCTGTGTATTTGAACACGATTGTTAGGTACTAAATTTTCATTGTGATTATGTTTATATACATCACAGTCACAGAGGCTTGGCTCATCAGAAATATTATCATTAGGTATATCATAAAGGCAACTTTTTTCAGACGGATAATTTATACATTTAAGTGAATTCAATTCTAAATTCTGTTGAGAATTCACAGCTGAATGTGACATCAAACAGGTGCATTTATCACTTTGTAAATGCTCTGCACAGGGTAAGAAAAGCAAATTCTCAAGTGCAGTACCCTCAGCAATTTCATATTCCAAGTTTGAGAGTCCACTGAGAGGCGGAGGAGAATGAGATAAAAATCTCTCTACATTAGCTAGTACCTCTTTTGTCAATGAGTGACAATTATAAAATTGATCATCTGTTCTAACAATATAAAGCTCTTCTTCGAATGGAAGAAATAAGTTAGATGAAACAGATTTTTCATCACTGAAACTGTTATAACCAGAATCTAAAACATTTCCAGCAAATGAACTAGTGGATTTGTTTGTAAACTGACACTCGGTTAATAATATACGTGGCTCTTTAATAACATTTTCATTAATAGTACATGTGGCAGCAACTTCATCTGTATCTGATGTCCTTGTATCATTTGGTAGGTCCTCTTGAAAAATATTTTCAACAGTAGAATTTCTGTCAGTATCTAAAGAATCTATAATCCCGTGATTATTTTCTTTTTTAAGCTGATCTTTTTTTATTTCTTTAGACACTTTTTTCTTTAAAGAAACAATTTTAGTAGGTTTGATATGAGTTTGTTTAAAAATTTCAGCACATTCTTCATCAGATTCTATCACTGAGGATGAACTGCTTTGATTTATGTTCTTTATAAATGACGATTTCTTGTGAGTGATAAAGGTGTCATTGGCAAGATTATTAGATTCATTCCTGGGAGCAATAAATGTTGAGCTAACATCTTCCATTTGTAAATAAGATTCAACTTTCAATTTATAGCTGCATTCTCCCTATAAATAAGGAAAATTTAAAAAGCCACAGGAAAACAAAACAAAACAAAACAGAAAGCCAAATCTAAGAGAGGAGTTTCACTCTATATTAAAATATTTCTATTATTACATTGTTCCAATGATATTCTTTTATACCTTAAAAGTTATTCTGATAAATCAAAATTATAAAGTACACTACTGTGAAACTATCAAGTTATCATTAATCAGTTAACTTTTTTGTATCTCCACTATTTAATACCCAAAAGACCCTTGATAACTATTTGTAGGAAGAACAAATTGAATGAATACGTAAGAATATAGTGAGTTTTGCATTTCTAACATTTAATTGAATTATTCTAATTTCCTAAAAATAGATATTTTAAAAATATATATTAATAAAAACCATATACATTTGTTAAATTTACTCTTTCAATGACAGTAAACTAAGAACAGCTTTTAGAATGTCCAACATAAACCTGTATGTTTACTAGGTTCTATCCTGGAATATACTTCTGTTTGTAACAAAGTTCCTAATCAAGAATTTGTATAGTGAATTTCTAAGCCTTACTTATGTCTAAGTTATTAGCTAAAACTACAATCTTCACCATCCCTCCTTTCCCCCAAGAATGCTACTTTAATCAGGATTCTTCTATTACTTATAGGTTTAAGCAGTTAACTCTCTGGTTTTTGTTTTGTTTGGTTTTGTTTTTAGACAAAATCTCGCTCTGTCGCCCAGGCTGGAGTGCAGTAACTTGATCTCAGCTCACTGCAACCTCTGCTTCCCGGGGTCAAGTGACTCCCCTGCCTCAGCCTTCTGAGTAGCTGGGATTACAGGCATGTGCCACCACACCCACCTAATTTTTGTATTTTTAGTACAGACAGGGTTTTATCATGTTGGCCAGGCTGGTCTCAAACTCCCGACTTCAAGTGATCCGCCCGCCTCGGCATCCCCAAGGGCTGAGATTACAGGCCTGAGTCACCGAGACCAGCCCTCTCTGCTTTTTTGAATAATAAATATAACAAGCATTAATGTGAGCAAATGTCTGTCTCCCTGCTAGTATATATACTCCACATAAACAGAATATTTTCTCTCATTTGCTCACGGTTATAGCCATAAAGCAGGTAACAGAGTGTGGCACACAGAAGGCACTCAATAAATATATGTTAATTTGACTGCACACATTTTGCTGGGATCCACACATAACTACTTTATTTACATGTATGCATGACCAAATGCTAATAAAAAAAATAGAGTTACAATTTACTGTGTACTTATTATATGCCAGTTACTATGTGCTTTACATATATTAGGTCATTTAATCCTCACAACAACCTTATGAAATAAGTATTATCACTATCCCTATTTTACAGATAAAACTGAAACACTGAGAGGTTAAATAACTTATAAACACACAATCAGTAGGAGGCAGAGTTAGGATTCTAACCCAGGCACTATGGATTTCACACTCATAATTGGTTCACTATGCTGACTCTAGGAAGAATAATCAAGGAACTGCTCAAGGAATCTATAATTCTCTAAACTAGGACCAGGACACAAGAAAGATATCAAATAACCTAGATGATAAGAGAGTATTTCAATAAATCCAAATCCAAAAGAATCCTAAAGTAGCTTTACAAGCAGTTTACACAAATCATTTAAGTATATTAAAATTCTACTCTGGTCCATCAATATTTACAGATGACCTTCTTCTTCTAATTAATTAAATCTATTTCTTCTCTTAAGGCAGAAAACTCATTCCTTATTGAGATCACAAGGAACTATACAGAAAAACAAAATATTTCTTATTACTTCAAATTAACAAAAATAAAAGATAAGTACTCTAGTTTTACTATCATACCAGCAAGAAAAAGTTACAATAAAACCTTACCTCCTCATGTCTCATTCCCTCTATCATTTGCATAAGGCCTATAAAATGGCGGCATCGATCTGAGTGATCAACTTGATGTGTAGGTAAAGGATGATCTTGCCACAGTCTCCATTCAGAGAGAGAGAGTTGACGAATTCCAGTGGCTAATTCTTGAGTCTTAATTATTTAAAAAGTAATAAAAATAAGGAAAACATACTGAGATTTCACAAACTAATTTTAAAAAACACTCAATACACATATAATCAGCTTAACATAATTTGGATCCATTTAGATATTCCCAACTAAAATCTCAGAAGAAAAAAAGAAAATAATTTCATAAAGCAGAAATATGCCCTTCAAAATATATTTGTTAAATAACTGTTATATGACTTACAAGTTGATGATATTCCTGTTTATATAGTTCCATGTTAAGAACAAATGGTTAAATATTTTAAAAGAAATCTTTTCTGAGGTTGTTTTCCCAGCTCTCCAAGCACACATACAACCTTTGATCAGTTCTCTTGACTTTCACAAAGTTAACTAAGAATTTGTTAATAATAAACAAAATAAAAAACATCAAATTTAAAGTTTTAACTATAATTTCAAAACAAAAAATAAAAACTGGTTTACAAGGATTCTTATGAAAGCCTAATTTATGTTTACAGCCAACTGATCTTCAACAAAGCAAACAAAAACATAAAGTGGAGAAAGGACACCATATTCAACAAATGATACTGGGATAATTGGCAAGCCACATGCAGAAGAATGAAACTGGATCCTCATCCCTCACCTTATACAAAAATCAACTCAAGATGGATTGAAGCCCTACATCTAAGACCTGAAACCATAAAATTTCTGTAACATTGAAAAAACTCTCCTAGACATTGGCTAGGCAAAGAGTTCATGACCAACAACCCAAAAGCAAATGCAACAAAAATGCTTTTGCACAGAAGAGTAAACAGACAACCCATAGGGTAGAAGAAAATCTTTGTAAACCATGCATTCGACAAAGGACTAATATCCAGAATCTACAAGGAACTCAAATGGCCAACAAACATAAAAAAATGTTCAACACCACTAATTATCAGAGAAATACAAATCAAAACCATAATACAATACCACCTTACTCCTGCAAGAATGGTCATAATTAAAAAATCAAAAAATAATAGACGCTGGCGTCGATGTGGTGAAAAGGGAACACTTTTACACTGCTGGTGGGAGTGTAAATTAGTACAACCACTACGGAAAACAATACGGAGATTCCTTAAACAACTAAAAGCAGAACTACCATTTGATCCAGCTGTCCCACTACTGGGTATCTAATCCAGAGGAAAAGAAGTCATTATATGAAAAAGATACTCGCACACCCACATTTATAGCAGCACAATTCGCAACTGCAAAAATATGAAGCCAGCCTGAATGCCCATCAATCAGTGAGGGGATAAAGAAAATGTGATACACACACACACACACACACACACACACATATACACACCATGGACTACTACTCAGCCATAAAAAAGGAATGAAATTATTGTATTCGTAGCAACCTGGATGGAGTTAGGGACTATTATTCTAAGTGAAGTAACTTAGGAATGGAAAACCAAATATCGTATGTTCCCATTTAGAAGTGGGAGCTAAGCTATGAGGACACAAAGGCTTAAGAATAATATAATGGACTCTGTGTACTTGGGAGGAAGAGTAGGAGTGGGGCAAGGGATAAAAGACTATACACTGGGTGCAGTGTACACTGCTTGGATGATGAGTGTGCCAAAATCTCAGAAATCACCACTAAGAACTTATCCATGTAACAAAACACCACCTGTTCCCCAAAAACTATTGAAATTTTTTAAAAAATGGTTTACAAGGATAATTATGAAAGCATAATTTATGTTAGTAAAATACTGAAAAAGCCAGATGCAGTGGTGCACACTTATAGTCCCAGCTACTTGGGAGGCTGAGGCAGCAGGATCACTTGAGTCCAGGAGCTGACGGCCAGCCTGGGCAACAGAGTGAGACCTCGTCTCTTAAAAAAAAAAAAAAAAGGTTGAAAAGAATCCCAAAACACAATAGGTAAATAGTCAAACAAACTATGGTATATCACAGAGTAAAGTGACAACCATGTAAGATTATGCCTATGTAGAAATGTTTAAATGATAGTAATGAAAGAAAGGCATAATTTATGTAAAGATATCACAGTTGGTTAAATATATATATACAACAAATAATACAGGAAAATTAGTAGTTTTGTAAACTTAGACTGTAAGGATTTTTTAAACTGATTACATTCTTAATTTCTAAAAGTAAGTTGACATTCCAATCACAATTATCTCATTATTCCCAAAGCTACTGCTTTATCATTATACAGAACATCTGAGGGGTTTTGGCATTAAAATGAGAGGGGGAAAAAGAACATCTGAAAAAATATTCAACTTACTGGTTTGTTTTCCTCATTTTGTAAAGAAGAAAACTGAACTTGAGGCAATGTTATCTCTTTAATTTCATCACTGTCTCTTAATCTATAAAGTCTGTTCCATAATTTAAATTCTTCTTCTGATAAGAACCAATCTTTCTTTAGTTTACTTTGCCTCATTCCTGTAAGTTGAAAAAATAATGGAAAAGAGACTTTTTAAAAATCTGCAAGGCAAAAAAATCCACAATATCCATTCAAAGTCTGTCACCCAGGTTGGAGTGCAACAGCACATTCGTAACTCACTGTAACTTCAAACTCCTGGGATCAAGCAATTCTCCTGCCTCAGCCTCCACACAAGCTGGAATATAGGTTCATGCCACCAGGCCCACCTACTTTTCTTATTTTTTACAGAGATGAAGTCTTGATATGTTGCCCAGGTTGGTCTCAAACTCCTCAGCCTTGATTCTATTTCTTTAAACTAGTATTCTCCATATAAAACCACTCAGTTTATCACTTCATGCTTCTAAATGTCTCCTAAACTTCTCTTACTTCTTTGAAAGTACCCATCTGTCTAGGAGCCATCCTTTGGTAATGAATTCATTAACAGAACAGAGCCAGGTAGCTAGGCTCTCAGTCCTAGCTTCTTTTGGACTCTTTTCATTTGGTTGCCTAAGACCTGGCATGAAACAGAGTAAAATAACTCACAAATGAAAACTGGTATTATGATTCTATCATAGCAGTATTGGAAAGTTCATCTGAAGCTTGGTATGGGTGTTGAGGGTGGGCAGGAAAGGCCAAGACTTTTAAAAAGGGTATGTATCTTAAGTCATAAAAGGCGGTTGGGGGAAAAAGGAGTAAAGTGTAGGGGGAATAGACTTGTTGCTTTAAAAGAGGACATAACAGACTTTTAAAAATATGTATAGTACATTCATTGCTTTCAGCTTCTATAATCTTTAAGAATCACCAAACTGAAAAGGCTAAACAGTACAAAGCAGGAACTCTGGCTAATACAGATGAGAGCAGAAAAACTGAGAAGCTACTGAATTAAAAATCAGGAAACTGGCTGGGTACAGTGGCTGACACCTCCTCCTTGGGAGGTCTAGGAGGGAGGATCAATTAAGGCCAGGAGTTTGAGTCCATCCTGAGCAACACAGCTTGACCCCAAGTCTAAAAAAAATAAAGTTAGCTGGGCATGGTGTTGCATCCCTGTAGTCCTAGCCACACAGGAAGCTGACAGGAGGATCTCTTAAGCCCAGGAGCTGAGGCTTCAGTGAGCTAGGATCACGTCTCAGGTATTCCAAAATATTGTGTAAGAAGCTTTTTAAAAATGTAAAAAAAGAAAAAAGCCAGGCACGGTGGCTCACACCTGTAATCCCAGCACTTTGGGAGGCTGAAGTGGGCGGATCACAAGGTCAGGAGATTGAGACCATCCTGGCTACCACAGTGAAACCCCATCTCTACTAAAAAATACAAAAAATTCGCCAGGCGAGGTGGCGGGCACCTGTAGTCCCAGCTACTCGGGAGGCTGAGGCAGGAGAATGGCGTGAACCCGGGAGGCGGAGCTTGCAGTGGGCCGAGATCACGCCACTGCACTCCAGCCTGGGCGACAGAGTAAGACTCCACCTAAAAAAATAAATAAATAAAAGGTTTCTCTGCATCTGTTTCCTCATCTGTAAAATAAGGGGATTTGAACTAAATGATCTCTCAGGCCCCTTTCAGACCTGACATCCAGAGGCTCTAAGATTCTGAAATAGGCAGGTACCCCTAGTCCCTTAAAACAAATTCAGAGTGGCTGGGTGCAGTGGTTCATGCCTGTAATCCCAGCACTTTGGGAGGCCTGGGTGGGTGGATCACCTGAAGTCAGGAGTTTGAGACCAGCCTGGACAACACGGAGAAACCCTGTCTCTACTAAAACTGTAAAAATGAGTCAGGTGTGGTGGCACGTGCCTGTAATCCCAGCTACTTGGGAGGCTGAGGCAGGAGAATTGCTTGAACCTAGGAGGCAGAGGTTGCAGTGAGCCGAGATAACGCCACTGCACTGCAGCCTGGGCGACAGCGCGAGACTCTGTCTCAAAAAAATAAAATAAAATAAAAGTCAATTCAGAGCTCTAAGCTCAGATGAATTATATACTAGTGTATATAATATATACTATATATATGCTATATATAGTATATAATATATAATGTATATAAATATATACTAGTGTAAATATATACTATGTATATACACTAGTATATAATTAGCATACATTAACAAAATACATAGTAAATACACTAGTATATATTTTATATATTAGTATAAATACACTAGTGTATTTATATACTAGTATAGAATTATAGAATAATTCCATACATAAATCACATAATCTAAGATAAATCTTTGACACTTGAAAAATCAGAGAAAAGGGGAGGAAACAAGTATAGAAAAATGAACATAAGTTAACATTGTCTCCATTTTTTAAAAGGATAGGTTCCAGATATTCACTAAAGAATTTGCCATCGACCCCAGTAACATTTTAGAAATACTTATTAAATACAAGATTAAGTAGCAAATATAAAAAATATAATGATCACTAAAAATGATTTATCCAACCTAATCAAGTTTTGATGCTTTTATTATCAAATTCGAGAAAACTCAGAGACATGCTATGTTTTTATTTTAACCAAATAATTGGCAAAATCTTGAAAAATGACAGGTATGTTCCTATTAAGGGAATTTGTATTAGGTTTAATAGACATAGCCAAAAAAACATTGATTGACGGCTCTGAGTTAAGGGAAAGAATATTAACAAATTTGAATTGAAAGCAAGTAGTAGGAGGGTAAGAACCTTAAAAATGCATGGTATGGGCCGGGCGCGGTGGCTCAAGCCTGTAATCCCAGCACTTTGGGAGGCCGAGACGGGAGGATCATGAGGTCAGGAGATCGAGACCATCCTGGCTAACACGGTGAAACCTTGTCTCTACTAAAAAATACAAAAAACTAGCCAGGCAGGGTGGCGGGCGCCTCTAGTACCAGCTACTCAGGAGGCTGAGGCAAGAGAATGGCTTGAACCCGGGAGGCGGAGCTTGCAATGAGCTGAGATCCGGCCACTGCACTCCAGCCTGGGGGACAGAGCGAGACTCCGTCTCAAAAGGAAAAAAAAAAAAAAAAATGCATGGTATGAAAACAGTGGAACAAACATAAAAGATATATAGAGTACTGTTATAAAGGTAAACCAAAGATGAAAACTGTATTTTTTATCTAAGAAACCAGATCAATGGGAAAAAGGTACAAAGACACAGACTTTTCAACGTAAGAGTCTTCTACTATATAGGGCCATTCAACAATGGAATTAATCTGCTAAAGAAATATAATTTATATTAACAGAGGTATTCAAGTTAAGACTGGGTATGCATTTAACAAGAATGCTGCAGAAGCATTCCTACCTTGGTAAGTAATTGGACCACATGACTCCCAAGGTTCCTTCCAAATGTTAGAATACAGTTATATGATTTTTATGATAGTTTAAAACCCGCCTTAAAGATTAAGTAAAATCCAAAAAATAAACTTTTTTTCTCACTTTCATAGTGCAAATATCTCAAGATATTTGAGAAAGGCAACCAGCTAATGCAAATGGCTACCTCAATTACCAGGTAAATATAGGATAAACTATGAAGGAATGTATAGCAAATGGTGCCCTCTTACATGAAGACAAGTTACTATTAATATAGACAACATGTATGTAAAGGATTCTAAGTGCATGGGGATACATATAGGGAATTTCTTTCTGTCTTGGAATTATCTTAGTACACTGTCTTCAGTGCACATTGTAATCTGGTTTAACGCTTATTCAAAAATAAAACTGTTTTCTTTCTTTTCTAAACTTTATGGAGAACATTCTCTGGGTTGGTAGGGTATTTTTAATTTTCCCCAGCACTGAGTTTCTGTCACTCTATACTACCAGTGTCTCTCCATTTGCCACATGAACAATCTCTTATAGACTTTCCAAAGAGAATGTCTATAATATATTACTTAGAACATATATTCAGTTTTTCAAACAAGAAATATTATATCAAGATATGATCTGCTAAGTAAAAACAGGGGAAAAATGCATGTGTCAAATGCAAAATTTATTTACCATCCCTATAGGAAAAGATAGATGACTTTCGCTGCAAGTTCCGAGAAGGCTTCTCTGGTTCATAGACACCATGTGTGATGAACATTTTGTGTAATTTTGGGTTGATTCCATCAGGAACCATTCGTGGACTTCTTTGGTAAAAATGAAGGACCTGCCTGTTACTTGAAATAGCTTTACATATATTTCTTTTGTTGGACTGACTCTGATTATAAATCTGTAAAAACAAATATAAAATGTCAGATTATATTACTTTTATAAATAACAATTTATCCATAACAAGCAATTATTAGTTTGGATTTATTGTAAACATAAAGTTAAACCCCGATCCACTTAAATACTTAGAAAATAGAGCTTCTGTTGTCTTGAATTTTTTTTTTTTTTTTTTTTTTTTTTTTTGAGACAGGGTCTTACTCTGTCACCCAGGCTCTGGAGTACAGTGGTATGGTCAGGGTTCACTAAGCCTCAACCTCCTGGGCTCAAGCGATCCTCCCACTTTAGCCTCCTGAGTAGCTGGGACTACAGGTGTGGACTACCACACCCAGCTAATCTTTATTTTGTAGAGATGGGGTCTCCCTGTGTTGCCCAGGCTAGTCTTGAACTCCAAAGCTCAAGTGATCCTCCAGCTTTAGCCTCCCAAAGTGCTGAAATTACAGGCGTGAGTCACTGAGCCCAGCTGTCTTGAATTTTAAAACCTATCAGTAAACTGTTAGATTAACCTTGAATGAAAATCATTTCAGGCTGGGCGCGGTGGCTCACGCCTGTAATCCCAGCACTTTGGGAGGCCCAGGCAGGCAGATCACGAGGTCTGGAGTTCAAGACCAGCCTGGTCAATATGGTGAAACCCCGTCTCTACTGAAAATACAAAAAAAAAAAATTAGCCGGGCGTGGTGGCACACACTTGTAGTCCCAGCTACTCAGGAGGCTGAGACAGGAGGATCGCTTGAACCTGGGAAATGGAGGTTGCAATGAGCCGAGATCGCGTCACTGCACTCCAGCCTGGATGACAGAGCAAGACTCCATTTTTTTGTTATTTTTAAAAAAGAAAATCATGCCAAAGTCCATAATTACAAAAGCCCACCTTAGCAGTTATACTGCAGAAGTAAATCTATCTTTGTTACCCTGCTGTTTTAAAAAGAGGTTGATATTTACATAGAAGTGTAAGGTTGTCTTGTGCTTTTTTTTAAAACTATTCCCTTATTTCAGTTTGTTCATCTTTCTACACTTCAGTTTCCTTCTCTGTATACAACAAAAGGGTTACTCCCCTTACAGGGTGCTGACAGGATTAAATACAATAATGAATCTGAAACTTGGAACATTACACAGCACAATGTAAATACTGAGTAAATGTGGCCACTGTTACTATTTTACAGATAAGAAACCTAACAAGTAAATGGAGAGGTTAAGCAACTCAGCTAGGTAGTACAATTAAAACCCAATTCCACTCACTGATATTACATGGCCTTTTACCAAACATTTCATTGTGATCATTTTATGGATAAACTAGATGTTACATATGAATATGCTATAATCACAAGAAAAGTATTAGAGAAATAATTCATTTTTCAGGATGATTTTAAAGAGTATATAAAATATTTAAAATCAGGGTTTTTTTCTGGAGATGGAGTCTCACTCTGTTACCCAGGCTGGAGTACAGTGGCAGGATCTTGGTTCACTGTAACCTCTACCTCCGAGGTTCAAGCGATTCTCCTGCTTCAGACTCCCAAGTAGCTGGGTTTACAGACATGCGCCACCACACCTGTCTGGTTTTTGTATTCTTTTAGTAGAGATGGGGTTTCACCACGTTGGCCAGGCTGGTCTCGGACTCCTGACCTCAAGTGATCTGCCCGCCTCGACCTCCTAAGGTACTGGGATTACAGGCGTGAGCCACCATGTCCAGTCTAAAATCAATTTTGTTAAATTATCATAGCTGTTAAGGAGACCTTTAATGTGAATCTATATATTTGGCCGCTATATAGTAACAAATCTATATATTTGTAACTAGTCTCAATGAGTTACAAAAGTTAGTTAATACTTTAGTGTAACAAATACAAAATAATATTTTATGTAACATCTTATATAGAAAGGCCTGTCACTCAAGATTGTATGAATCTAATTCAAGTTCCTTGTCACTTAGAATAGGCATCAGCAAATTTCCATAGAAGGCCAGAAAGTAAACATTTTGGGTTTTTCAGTCTTCATACTGTCTCTGATATATATTCTTTGTTTCTTACTTAGTCAGTTATTTTGACAGCCCTTGAAAAGGAAAAAATGATTCTCGGTTTACTATAGTTCAGAAAGAAAAGTAAACTAAACACAAAGCATAGGCCTTCTTTAGAAGCACAGGAAAATAGTAAAACAAAGTAATACATACTGGTTTTTGGATCTAGGTATCTCTGAATTACTACTTACATATTAAAAATGTGCTTCTTTAGATGGATAAAAATTAAGAAAGTGAATCCAGTCAAAAACTCTCCTAGTTACAAGATAGAATCCAATACAAAGGGGGGAAAATAAACCAAAACTATCTACAGAGTGTTTGGACTTGGAATGCTAACATGTTGATATTCACCTTTGGGCTATATTTCTCCAATTTCAAGTGTCAAATTGTGTTTCTGCAGCTCTACTTACACGTTCCTCACGTCCTTCAGAAAGGATAACAACTATCCTGCCTTGACGTTTACGGCCAGTTCTACCCATTCGTTGCACAAGACGAATTGGGCTCTTCTGGGAATCAAAACATATTATAAGATCAACTTCTCCTATATCCAAACCTTCTTCACCCACACAGGTAGAAACCAACGTGTTGTAACCACCATCACGAAACTGTTTCACTACCTAAAATAAAAATGATTGAAAAATAACTACATGCAAATATAAGAGAACTGTAGATCAAAGCATATTTTCCCCCACTCACCTGAAAAATAGTAAAATCAGATTAAAAATCAGCCTCAAAGCTGGCCATAGCTCATGCCTGTAATCTCAACACTTTGGGAGGACAAGGCAGAAGGACTGCTTGAGTCCAGGAGTTCAAGCTCAGCCTGGACACATAGAAAAACCCTGTCTCCATGAAAAATAAAAAAACTAGCCCAGCATGATGGTGCATGCATGTAGTACTAACTACTTGGGAGACTGAGGCAGGAGGATCTCTTGAGCCCAGGAGTTCAAGGCTGCAGTGAGCTATTACTGTGACACTGTATTAACATCTTATGTAACATCTTATTTAGAAAGGCCTGTCACTCAAGATTGCAGCACAGTATGAATACAATTCAAGTTCCTTATCACTTAGAATAGGCATCAGCGAACTTCCATAAAGGGCCAGAAAGTAAATATTTTGGGTTTTTGGGATGTATTAAGTCTTCTCATAAACATTTCGGTTGCACTGGTCCAAGGATTTTCCTTCAATATGGAAATCCTCAGAGTACAAGGAGAAACAATGCTCATGATTAAACATTAAGACTCTAGCCTAGGCAACAGAGTAAAGCCTTGTTTCAACAAAACAAAACAGAAAAATCAGCATCAAGGATAGTACAGAATAGGAAAAGAAGCAATCAACTGGCAATATAAGCCAAAAGAGATTATGGTAAAATAAACAGTTCTAATTATTTTGCTTTAGCAATGGTTGTGATGTCAAAAGGATTTGTCCACAATTTAACAGTCTGTCACCGAATGAGAAACCCCAGGGTTTATTTTTTAGCACCACAGAAAGGGGAATAGGGCAGGTAAATAGCCTACAGCAACCACTCCTATTTATCATATCTTAGACCTAAATGTATATAGTTTTATCTGAAATCAGTTTATAAATATTTCTGATAATATTTGTAAGAATGATGTATTACTCTTAGAAGTCATATCTTACGTTTTATACTATCATTCCAGGATTTCTCGGAGATCAGTTTAATGAAACCCCAATAGCATGAGGAGTTAATGAAAACGTTAATGAAACATTTTCTAAAAGTCCCTTAAGCCTTATAAACTTAGTTCTCAACTGCTCTGAGCCTCAGTTTCTCCATACAGACCAATACCAACATTGCAGGTTTGTGTACAGTGGAGTGGTGGCGGTGGTAATTAAATGAGATAATGCAACATCAAAAGCTGAATTAGCTGATAAATAATGATAGCTACTATGTGCAAGGCCACACTATGAGGCAGGTAACATAATAAGTACTTTATACATTAGTTTCTACTGTCAATGACCCTAAGAGGTAGATATCATCATTGCATTTTATTAAACAATCTGAAAATCTGAAAAGTTAAGCTATTTGCCTAATGTCTCACTAATAATCATCAGCATTTGAATGTTGGTGTCTCTGACTCCAAAAACCTAACTTAATCTATAAGCTAGTTTTTATTGTTAAAAACAACAACCTTAAAAGTAGGATAATAAACATAAATGTATCATGTTAAGTCTTCTCATAAACATTTCGGTTGCACTGATCCAAGGATTTTCTTTCAATATGGAAATCCTCAGAGTATAAGGAGAAACAATGATCATGATTAAACATTAATAGTAATTCGTTTCCTCTGGAATTTGTAATGACATGAAGCCAACCTGCATCTAACATAGAAAAGCATATGTCCTTTTTGCCCAGATTAAAAAAAAAAAAAAAACAAAGGCCACACTGCTAGATACATTTTTTAAAATTCTTAATGTAATTAACAGATTAATAATGTCAATTTTCTTTTTAGTTAACAAGTATAAACTAAACTGTTACTTCCATGCTTAAGATTGACATTAATTTGCCATTGAAAATACACTTTCATGAACCCTTTCTACAAATTCAAGACATATATTCAATTGTTTATCCAATATCTCTGCTTGATGTTTAAAAGACTGCTACTGAGAGTGTGCTCCGTGAACTGTTTATTACTGGTGTCTGTCCAAAAACTGTTTATTACTGGCTGACAAAAAGATAAGTACAATAACTGAAAGTAAGGGTTTAGACACTTGAAAGAGTAATTTTGTTGGCAGACTCTAGTAATATTTTTAAAATTGGACTTGAACTTTATTTTTCATTCATTTTACTTTCTAATAGTTCATTTTTATTATACTGTTCAAAAGTATCAGTATGTGATGTAGTGGGGGAAATAAACTGGTCCTCTACCAGTTTCAATAGTTTGAAAAGCATTACTCTGAGAGGCATGTCAAAGTTAATTCATCTAAAACCGGGCTCCTGCTGTTCCCTAATTCTCCTGCCTCAGCCTCCCAAGTAGCTGAGATTACAGGCACCTGCCACCATGCCTGGCTAATTTTTGTATTTTTAGTAGAGAAAGGGTTTCACCATGTTGGCCAGGCTGGTCTCAAACTCCTGACCTCAAATGATCCGCCTGCCTTGGAGTCCCAAAGTGTTAGGAATACAAGCGTCAGCCACCATGCCTAGCATTTCCTGCAGTCTTATTCATCTTAGTTAATACCAGCTCCTTTCAGTTGCTCAGGCCAAAAACCTTGGAGTCATCCTACAGCCAGACTTCATGTGCCTTTATCTCATATCCCACTCTAATTTGTCAATACACCATCAGCTTGCCCTGCAAAATACATTCAGTACTTAACCACTTCTCACCACTTACCTTGTTACCACCCTAGTCCAAGTCACCATCATCTTCAGTTTAAATTGTTATAAGTCTCTCAACTGGTCTCTCCACTTCCACCCTTACCCCCTACAGTTTATTCTTCAGACAATAACCAGTATTTTTTCTTTTTCTTTTTTTGAGACAGGGTCTTACTGTGTTGCCCAGGCTGAAGTGCAGTGGTGTGATCTTGGCTCACTGCAGATTCAACCTCTGGGCTCAAGCATCCTCCCTCCTCAGCCTCCCAAGTAACTGAAGCTACAGGCACATGCCACCACACCCAGCTAATTTTTGTATTTTTGGTAAAGATAGTGTTTCACCATGTTGCCATGGTTGGTCTCGAACTCCTGGCCTCAAGAAATCTTCCTAACTTAGCCTCCCAAAGTGCTGTGATTGCAGGCATGAGTCACAGTGTCCAGCTGATTCTTTTAAAATATAAATCAGGCTAAGACCATCCTCTGCCCCAAACTCTCCAAGAACTTCTCATCTCAGTCACAGTAAAAGAGAAAGTCATTAAAATGGAAATGACATACAGGGCCCTAAAGGATCTCGCCCTCCCATGTCTTCTGAGTTAATATCATGTTTCTAAATAAATGGACAATGTACAATTATTTGTCTGCAAGCTCATTTAAAAATAAAACAGCTGTTATGAAAGCAATCACATATAGGAGTAATAAAAAGAAGTTTTTACTTTGGCATACATTAAAATATTATTGATATAAATGAGTAAATGATAAAGTCAGTAAAATCAATAAGGTTCTTACAGTGCCTGACAAGCTCAGGAAATAATGACTTTAGGTAATACTGAAATTGATCAGAGATCGGATTGGGTACTGTGGGTATTTCAAATAATGAAAATGCTTGACCTCCAAAGCAAAAATCCAATTCATTTTTCATTCATACATAAATGTTAAGAGTAGTAATCACCCAATAGATGCCTTAAAAATATGTATAATCTGACTTGATGATGGGCAAAGGTATTATTTTCAGATTCAGGAAGGCACTCCCCATCATATCCAGTCAGCTTAAATAGACTCTTCTCGGTGTAGTCAGGGCAGGTATAAAAGGTATTTAAAGAATACCTGACCATGGCTCACGCCTGTAATCCTAGCACTTTGGGAGGCTGAGGCGGGCAGATCACGGGAGGTCAGGAGATCGAGACCGTCCTGGCTAATACGGTGAAACCCCGTCTCTACTAAAAATATAAAAACTTAGCTGGGCATGGTGGCGGGCACCTGTAGTCCCGGCTACTTGGGAGGCTGAGGCAGGAGAATAGTGTGAACCTGGGAGGCAGAGCTTGCAGTAAGCTCAGATGGCACCACTGCATTCCAGCCTGGGCGACAGAGCGAGACTCTGTCTCAAAGAAAAAAAGAAAGAAGGAGAAGAATACCTGACCAACATGGTGAAACCCTGTCTCTACTAAAAATACAACAACAACAACAAAAAATCAGCTGGGTGTGATGGCGGGCACCTGTAGTCCCAGCTACTCAGGAGGCTGAGGAGGGAGAATCCCCTGAACCCAGGAGGCGGAGCTTGCAATGAGCCGAGATCGGGCCACTGCACTCCAGCCTGGGTGACAGAGCGAGACTCCATTTCAAAATTTAAAAAAAAAAAAAGGCGGCTACCTCCTGGCCGGGCAAGGTGGCTCATGTCTGTAATAAGCATTTTGGGAGGCTGAGGCAGGCAGATCACCAGAGGTCGGAACTTTGAGACCACCCTGGCCATGATGGTGAAACCCCATCTCTACTAAAAATACAAAAATTAGCCAGGCGTCGGTGCCTGTAATCCCAGCTCTCTGGAGGCTGAGGCAGGAGAACCTGTGAGGTGGAGGTTTCAGTGAGCCAAGATCATGCCACTGCACTCCAGCCTGGACAACAAAGCGAGATTCCATCTCCAAAAAAAAAAAAAAAAAGGATACCTCATCTACTAACGTCTGCAGATTCAAAAAAGGATCTGTCAAAATGAATTAGAAATTAAAGAGATATCTAACTGGTAGTCACTACTCAAGTATAGACTTACAAAGTTAATTTATAAAAAGCTGCATAGATTTTATAAAAATCAATAACATAAAATTTCCCTCAAAACCTCACAGCACTTAGAAAACTGAATGTTCTCTTACTCAGAGGATGAGGCTATCTTAAATATTATCATGGTTTCTTCTGACCCCATTTTTAAAGTAAGATTTTTAAATAAATAAAGATAAGCTAATTATTTGTTTAGAATAAATTATTAAAGTGACTTAACGTAAATAGTAAACATTTATTGGTGGCTCTACAATAAGATCTCTTTTAATGCTTACGACAACCCTATGATGTATGTTTACAGATAAGGAAAACTGAGGAAGAAGAAGTAAAGAAACTTTTAAGTGGTAGTCAGGATCCAACCCAGGTAATATAATTCTAGAGTTTTTCTGCTTAACTTTTATACTTTACATTACTTTAAAAAAAAAAAGTTCCAAAACCACATAAAACATTTATCATCTTTCAAAATATGCTCATTTTTACTTACATGTTTACTATAAAATTCTTTTTAAGACCAGTGAGTTAAAACTAACAAAAAAAGAACAAGTGCAAAGCTAATCAATCTTATTTTTATTTTCATAAATTCCAAAAATAATTACCTCCAGTTGCTCCTTCTGGGTAAAACCCTTCGTGCTTTTCCCTGAGGCATGGCCAACAAAAGTCATTACTCTAATAATTGGCTGATGCTGTGAAAGCATTTCTGCAATTTCTTGAACACTATCTCGAAATGAAGAGAAGATCATAACTCGGGTCTCATCACGTTTCTTTTCAGAAGTGTTTTCAGCTACATATATACAAAAACTTTAATTACAACTTTTTACAAAGCATTTAGACAAGAACTAGTTCAAAAGACAAACCTGAAAGTATTATGCTAACAAATGATAGTTCTTTCAAAAAAATAATTTAGCTAGATGTGGTGGCACACACCTGTAGTCCCAGCTACTTGGGAGGCTGAGATGGGGGAATCACTTGAGCCCAGGAGTTCAAGACCAGCCTGGGCAACATAACATAGCAAGACCTAGTCTCTAATAAACAAATAAATAAATAAATAATTTCAAACATCTTGAAATTTTACTTTTTTTAAACTATATTCTCTATTAATTTTAATAATCGTAGCTTGTTATTTATCATTCGCTGTCATAAAATAAAATCCTAAACAAATCAAATATGAATTACCTGAATCACTTTTGACTAGTCCTTCAATTCAGGCATAATGGCTATCATTTCCCTTTACCTTCTAAGATAGCCAGAAGCACAGAATTATGTAGCTCCCCCTAATTTCATAAGTCTTCCCTTTCCTTTCTGTTCACTAAAGGCAATGTCTTAATCCACGCCATGCATTCTGTCCTCAAATCTACTATACTTTCAAATTCTCCAAAGAAAACTGCAAAATATACCCTATAGTGAATTCCAAAGCTGCTCCCAATATGTCTGTACTGAGGGGCAGGTGGGGTAGCGGGGTGGCGGCCAGTAGAATGCACTAATAAGAACATGATCTTTGTGGCTGGACACTTAATTCTCTGGGTGATTGGTGATCATGGTAGCTATTTAAGCTCTTTAAGCTTTAGTTTCTTCATATCTAATATGGATTGATGTATACATGAAACAGTAAATGTCAAGTATATAGTTTTGCACTTACAGTAATTGGTTAATTATTGCATATTGTGTGGGGTTTTTGGTTGTTTTTATTTTTGAGACAGGGTCATGTTTGGTCACCTAGGCTGGAATGCAGTGGCACCATCACGGCTCACTACAGCTTCGACCTCTTGAGCTCAGGTGATCCTCCCACCTCACACTCTCAGTAGTTGGGACTACAGGCACATGCCGCCATGCCCAGTTACATTTAAAATTTTTTTGTAGAGACCGGGTTTTGCCATGTTGCCCAGGCTGGTCTCGAACTCCTGGACTCAGGAGATCTGCCCACCTCAGCCTCCCAAAGTGCTGGGATTACAGGCATGAGCCACCACATCCAGCCTCTAATGATTTTTATTATCTTAATCATCATATGTGTTCCAAGGACTGCACTAAGCATTTTATGTATGTTAACTCATTCAACCTTCACAACTACTCTAAGGAATAAATGACTTATTAAATATAAAGTTAATTTACAATACAAAAGCAAAATGTAGGACTTGAAGAAGCAGCTGTTCCAAGTAAAATTATTCTAAACAAACTTCTTTTAATTAATCATTGCATCAAGCCTCTGTATGTGACCAGCTCCTGAATGAATCGCTGCTTTCATCACAAAACCTACATCTCCTTTAACCTGTCACAGCCTGCCTTTTTACCCTCATTCCACTAAAGCTCCTGCCAGCAAAATCATCAATAACTTCCATACTGCCAAGTTCAATGGACACTTTTTAGTTTAACACACTGTACTCTTTCCTTCTGAAACAGTCTCTTTCTTCAGCTTCTCTTACACTTTGTCTAGTTTCATCCCCAAGGTCCTTAGTGGCATTTTTTCATCCAAACTTTGTTGATATTCTTCAGGACTCCATTCTGGATCCTCTTCTGTCTGTCTCTAAACTGTTGTCCTGATAATCACATCTATTCCTGAAACTTTAAATATTACCTGTATGCTGATAACTCCAAAATGTATTCACATATATGTAAGTATGTAAAAACAGCACCAACCATTCTTCTGAGATCTAGATTTGCTTATCTAATTGTAGGTGTCTCAAAAACATCTTAACGTGTTTGCTCTTTCTTTTGTTATTCTTTTTTTTTAATTGAAAAATAAAAGTTGTATATATTTAAGTTGTACAATATGTTTTGAGATGTCTATATACATTGTGGAATGGCTAAATTAAGCTAATTAACATACGTATTACCTCATACTTATCTCTACATTTTTCACTTTGCTCGTGTAATCATTTGCAAACATGTACACATAAATGTATATACCCAGCCAGATTCCTTTTTTCTTCTTTTTTTTTTTTTTTGAGATGGAGTCTCACTCTTGCCAGGCTAGAGTGCAGTGGCATGATCTTGGCTCACCGCAACCTCCGTCTCCCAGGTTCAAGAGATTCTCCTGCTTAGCCTCCCAAGTAGCTGAGACTGCAGGCATGCACCACCACACTCAGCTAATTTTTGTATTTTTAGTAGAGACGGGCTTTCACCATGTTGGCCAGGATGGTCTTGATCTCAACCTCGTGATCTGGCCGCCTCGGTCTCTTACAGTGCTGGGATTACAGGCGTGAGCCACTGCACCCAGCCAATTCCCTTTTTTCTTATACCATATGCCTAATCCACCAACAAATACAATAAATAAGTTGGCTTCAATTTGAACATATCTCTAGAATCTATTTCCTAGCACCTTGACCACTATTGCCTTGATGCACACCATTATTATGTGTCATCATCCAAGACTATCATAATAGTTTTCTAAGTTATCAATGTCTATGCTCCACAAAACTACCAGAGTGATCCTTAAAATGTCATGTCATTCCACTGCTACAAATACCTCTCTTTGGTTTTGCAAAGCACAAATACTCAGAAATTAAAAACTAAAGTCTGATATTATCTGGATACTTCTCATCTATATCGCTTGTAGCCTCAGTCACACTAATCTAACCACACTGGTCTGTTTAATCATACCAAGCACCCTACTGCCACCTCAGGGCCTTTGAATCTGCTATTTTTACTGCTTAGAATTATCTCTACCCCAACCTCCAAAACTCACAAGGCTTCCTCCCTTATCTCTATTATCACTTTAAATATCCCTCTACAGAGAAGCCTTCCATAACCATCCTATATAAAACAGAACTACTCTATAACTCTCTCTCTCTTCTAAGCTACTTTACTTTAATCTTCTACTTTACTATATATTTTTACTGTCCACTTTCTTTGTATTATCCCAAGCTAACTTATATAGTACCTTATTCTTAACATTCCCACCACCACCCTTGCCCTAACCCTTCCAAAATTTCTCAGAGCTTTTTAGTATTCATTATCCAGAGTAATTAAAAGCCCATCTTCTCCAGAAGAAATGTTAGAATAAACTAATAAGTTGAAGTTTTTTGTTTTTTGTTTTATTTTCGAGGTTATTTATTTTGAGTTTTGCTCTTGTAGCCCAGGCTGGAGTGCAATGGCACAATCTCGGCTCACCGCAACCTTCACCTCCCAGGTTCAAGCGATTCTCCTACCTCAGCCTCCCAAGTAGCTGGGATTACAGGCATGCGCCACTATGCTCGGCTAATTTTTGCATTTTTAGTAGAGACGGGATTTCACCATATTGGTCAGGCTGGTCTTGAACTCCTGACCTCCCGTGATCTTCAGCCTCCCAAAGTGCTGGGATTATAGGCATGAACAACCGCACCCGGCCATAAGTAAAGTTCTACCTCTTGCAATAACTTTGCCTTGCCTTAAAGCTACTAAACATGACCTACCATTCCATGACCTGAAGTGTTCAATTACAACTTCTTCTAATTTCTTTAACTTTGGATGACTATAAACAAATTTTTTATTTTTATCTCCTGGAAAAAAACAAAAATATCAATTAAAAAAAAATTTTTTTCCATATTCAATTACACTAGTGTATATTAAAGTTATCTTTTCCAATGCATATGTTGAACTTTAAAAAAAATTTTTTTTAAATTTAAACCAGAGGTAACATCTAGGTAGCACATAAGTCTTACTGTAAAATGAACTTTGAACTTTCATAAAAATTTCATTCTGAGAGAACCTAAACAGGAACCAGCAGCAAACCAAAAATATATTTTAAACTATAAATCAGGTTTTGATAGTTCTGAGAATTTTCACTACCACTAATAACTACTAACATCTGTTATATGTTCAAAGTTTAAACATTGTTTAAAGCATATAAACTTTAAACTTGTATATATTAATCTTAACTTTAAAAATGAAATAGTTACACATTTAACAGATCTGTTGCTACAAAATATAAATAATTATAGACATTTGCATCAAAGGAGCAAAATTTCAAAATTAACTGTGATTAAGAAACACAATGCAATACATAATTTTAAAAGAAAAACCAGACCTTGTTGGATAGCAGAAACACTATCTGCTGAAGTACCACGTGTATGTGCAAACATACACTCTAGATGATTATAGAGCTTCATGAAGTCTTCATTTCGGCCAAGTTCATTTTTTGACCGTGTCATCCCTTCAGAAATTAAGAAAAGGTTTTCCAAATAAATAATAATAAAACCGATAAAATGTATTATTTATTAAAAAGAAATTAAACTTTAGCAATGAATGTAAGTTTTTCAAGTGTAAACATGAAAACCAGCAACTTTTTGTAGTTCTACATTCATTTATGTATTAATGAATGGTTTCCTTTTCTCCAGGAATTTATTAAAAACAAAGAAACATGGCCATTTGTTAATTACTCCAGTGCTTTTTAAAATAAATCATTTTTAAGTAATCTAAACTTTTTGTCTTTTTATTTTGGTTTTTTTGAGACAGTCTCGCTCTGTTGCCCAGGCTGAAGTGCAGCAGCCTAATCTTGACTCAAGGCAACCTCTGCCTCTCGGGTTCAAGCGATTCTCCCGCCTCAGCCTCTTGAGTAGCTGGGATTACAGGTGTGCACCACCACACCCGGCTAATTTTTGTATTTTTATTAGAGACAGGGTTTCACCACGTTGGCCAGGCTGGTCTTGAACTCCTGACCTCAAGTGATCCATCCATCTCGGCTTCCCAAAGTGCTGGGATTACAGGCATGAGCCACTGTGCCCAGCCCTTCAATGTCTTTAGCCAAAATAATACATGTCATTATTTCTTTAAACAATTTGATATAATTTACCTTTAGTTCCATCCATAATTCCACACAGGAAGAAATATAATGATCTCAGTCCCATTTGCTGCAATAATTCATAACCATGATATAAACTAATACAAATAGCAAACTCTCCCTCGATTATGCCTTGTTGTATTCCCTAGAAAAACAGCATATGTCAAATTTAACCAGAGAAATAAATGAACATACACGCTCCATGCCCAAGTTGTCAGGCCATAGTCAGTGTAACATTTATAATATAATCCAAATGATCATAATAATCATTCCCTTCTATACTGCTATAACTGACTGGTTATTAAATGTCATCTTACAGGATGTTGCTATGGAAAGGTACCAATGTATTTTTTATGTAAAATCTGCCCCCTTTTTTTTAAATTAAAGATTAAACTGGAAACTTACATTTTAAAAATAAGTAAAGGAGAAAAAAATTATACTGTTTTTCTTTACAGGTAAATTAATTGGCAGTATATAGATATATTTGTTCTTTCAAAACTATACAGTAAGCATCTACTACATGTCAAGCACTGAGCTAGACACAATGGAAATGGGAAATAAGTTAGATATGGCCTATCCTCATGCATGTTACTGGCAAAAATACAAATATTTAATCAGACTGTTTTAATGCCAATATTTAATACCAAGTTTAGGTGCCATGAAAATATCTGATACTGAGCCCCAGAAACTTATTCTAAGCACATTACTTGCACAATTCACTTAATCTTAGTATCTAGCAGGTAGCTACTATTGTTATGCTAATTTTACAGATGAGGAAGCTCATACAAGCTGTAAGTAGCAGAACCACTATTTAGACCCAGGAATTTTGGCTAAGAGGCCTTGTGCTTTCAACCACTACTCTCGTGGAAAAATGAAGGACACATTCCTTTATGGAGGTACATGGTATGTGTACCTATCTGATAAGATAGTTTTTAAGGACAGCATGGAGAACATATTCTAATTATTTTTCTTTGAGATGAAGCCTACTGTTTTCTAACATTTTTAGTAGCATTTAACCTTTGGACCTAGTTTGACAGACATTTTCCTATCCATTTATTTTTTTCCAATGCAGGTTAGAAACAAGAAGCTTGCTGTGATGCTTCCTTTAAACTCTGGTATTGAGAATAAGAATAAATGTTCTGTGTCTAAAATTCAGTTACCATCTACCCTCTCATGGCCTTGCGACTTTACAAAATAAATGGACTTAAAGACAAATTCTTCATTAAAAGTTAAAAAGAAAGGTTGGGCACTGTGGTTCACATCTGTAATCTTTGGGATTACACTCTGGGAGGCCAAGACAGGCGGATCACCTGATGTCAGGAGGTTGAGACTAGCCTGGCCAACATGGTGAAACCCTCTCTCTACTAAAAATACAAAAATTAGTCAGGCATGGTGATGCGTGCTTGTAGTCCCAGCTACTAGGGAGGCTGAGGCATGAGAGTCACTTGAACCTGAAAGGCAGAGGTTACAGTGAGCCAAGGTCATGCCACTGCACTCCAGCTTGGGCAATAGAGCGAGATTCTGTCTCAAAAAAAAAAAAAAAAAGAAAGAAAGAAAAAGTTAAAAGGTAAAATTTATCTTAATACAAATCATTACATTGTATTCTTGCCAGGTTTTTTTCATGCTTTTATAAACTATATAAACATTTCTGATTTTTTTTTTTTTTTTTTGAGACAGGTCTAACTCTGTCACCTAGGCTAGAATTCAATGCTAAAATCACAGCTCACTGCAGCCTCGACCACCCAGCCTCAAGCAATCCTACCCTGCCTCAGGCTCCTGAGTAGGTACATACCACCACACTTGGCTATTTTTTTTTTTAACATTTGTAGAGACAGGATCTCACTATGTTGCCCAGGCTGGTCTTGAACTCCAGGGCTCAAGTGATCCTCCCACTTTTGCCTCCCAAAGTGTTGGGATTACAGGCATCAGCCACTGTGTTCAGCCTCATTTTTTGATGAGCTAATAGGTACCCAAAAAATCAGTACCTATGTTTTATCCTGGCTTTAGGTGAAAATTTAATCTGTCATCAAAATTTATTTAAAAATACCTACCACAATATTCGGAGATGGGTTTTTCCTAAATTGATCTCTTGCCAGAATTATCTGGTATTTTGTTAGATTTGGGATATCCCTTCTCATCAAAACATTCCTCTGAATCAAAGAATGAGCAAATGATTCCAAAATCTGCAAATTTAAAAGCAATCTAGTTTAAGCTTGCTCTATGTCCTTTTTCAAGTACAATCATTTTCTCACATATTAAAATAGGAATTATATATTTAATAAGGTTTGCCTTACAATGAATGTTTAAGTAAACTCAGCAATGATAACATTTAAAACTACTTGACATCTATCCCCAAATAATATCCATATAAAAATCAACATGAGCAATTATTATATACAACTATAATTTAAGAACACATTTGTTAATTTGTTTATTTCTTTTTTTTTTTTTTTTTGAGACAGAGTCTCGCTCTGTTGCCTAGGCTGGAGTGCAGTGGCACGACCTTGGCTCACTGCAAGCTCCGCCTCCTGGGTTCACGCCATTCTCCTGCCTCAGTCTCCCGAGTAGCTGGGACTACAGGCGCCCGCCACCTCGCCCGGCTAATTTTTTGTATTTTTAGTAGAGACGGGGTTTCTCCGTGTTAGCCAGGATGGTCTCAATCTCCTGACCTTGTGATCCGCCCATCTCGGCCTCCCAAAGTGCTGGGATTACAGGCTTGAGCCACCGCGCCCGGCCCTAATCTGTTTATTTCTTAACTCCTCTCTCCCTCAACCTACACACACTGTAATCTAAGTGTAAGTACCATGAAAGAAGACCTTTGATTTCTTCACTGTTACAGCCTCAGTACCTAGACCAGTTTGGCACTTAGGTCCTCAGCAGATACTTGTAGAGTAGTTTGTAAAGTACTGAATAAATTGAAATGTCTTGAGTATATTTAATTTTACTCACTGACTCATTTTTTTCAACAAATATTTATTAAGCACCTACTATGTAACAAGCACTATTCTAAATGCTGGGGATAGTGTGGCTAAGACAAATAAAGTCACTGCTCCCATATAATTTACATTCCAAAGGAGAGAACCAAAGAATAAAGAAGCGAATAAAGAAAGCAGATCATTTAGATTATAACAAATGCATTTAAGAATCTAAAACACAATAATGCTGTAGAGTCTTTGAGAGGAAAGGGATCATTATTAAATAAGGTGAACAAAGACCTCTCTTTGAGGAGAGAACATTTGAGTTTACATGTGAATGATGAGGTATGTCTACCCTGTGAGGTTCTAAGGACAAAGGATTCCGGAGAGAGAAGTCAGCAAACAAAAAGGTCCTGAGGCAGAAATGAGCTTAATGGCACAAAAGGAGACCGATAGATGAAGACCTACTAGAGCAGTATGTAATTGTTTAAATTTTTGCCTAATTTGTATTTTCTAAACTATGGCTAGTTTAATACAGTATTTTCCTCCCTTCCAACTTTGTTGATCATACTGCCTAATAAGGCACTCTAAAAATACCAACAAAATTAAATTACATTTGTATATGATTATAAGAATTATCATATTTACGTTGTTATAAATGGAATGATTTTCAATTAAAAGCGCACTAATATCAAAGAGACGATTACAAAAAGACTTTGCCACATCTTAACTCAATAATGCTTAGAATTTTGTTACAAATAATTTAAAAACAAAAAACAAGCTGTATTACTACAAAACGTCTCTTAAGAAAGACTTATTATAGATTAAGTGACAGATAACTTTTTGGTTATCTATTCCTGTAACCATCTTTAATCCATGGCAATGAAAATGTGAAAACATGTTGTTCTACCATGACACTAAGTATGAACTGCAGAAAAACAATGTGTTACCTCAAATTCCTCCCAGTGAAAACGACAATTGTCTAAGCAGGTCCTCAACAGCTATAATATTGACATTTGGGCCAGATAATTCTTTGTTGTGGGGTTGCTGTCCTATCCGTTGTAGGATGTTTAGCTGCTTCCTGGCCTCCACATACTAGATGCCAATAATAACTCCACATTTCACCTCTTGCCTTCCCCTTCTATCCTGTCTTTTTGTTGTTATTGTTGTAAGAACCAAAAATGTGTCAAGTCATTCCCAAATGTTGCCAGGTAGGTGAAATAATTCCCAGTTGCAAAGCACTGCTGTATAAAGGATCAGGGAGGACAATAGTGAAAATATATTTCATTACAAAGAAACCTCTGAGGACCGGGCACATGGTGGCTTACACCTGTAATCCCAGCACTTTGGGAGATCAAAGCAGGAGAATCACTTGAGGTCAGGAGTTAAAGACCAACTTGGCCAACAAAGCGAAACCTCGTCTCCACTAAAAAATAGAAAAATTAGCCAGATGTGGTAGCATGCGCCTGTAATCCCAGCTACTTGGGAGGCTGAGGAGAATCGCTTGAACCGGGCAGGTGGAAGCTGCAGTGAGTGAGCCGAACCGAACAAAAAAAAACCAAAAAGAAAACAAAGAAACTTCTGGCTGAATCTCAGCATGTGTTCGTGTTACGGGTGTGTGCACTCTGTGAAAATTCACTGAGCTTTGTCTACTTTCGCTGTTTGTGTGTGTGTGTATGTGTGCACATGTTCTATATTCCAGTTAAAAGGTTTACTTAAAAAAATACAAAACCATGTAAGGCTTTTATTTGCTTTACAAATGGCCCGTCTTTTGTATTTTCCCTTTCAATAATAGTTTGCTAATAAATACAAAACACGGTGCTCATTCCAAAAAATTTAACTTCAAAGAATTTTTTCAACATATCAATTATATAAAAATAAGTATATTATCACATCCAAATCCTGTTAGCTGAAATAATTAAATTACCAATTTATTTATGAAATCCTAAATGTCATAAAAATGGCTTACCTGGATATAGGTCTTTTGGATGGCTGCAAGTTCTTCACCAAGTGGAACAATAAGCTTTTCAACTTTTCTTTCATAAGAATACGCCAAAATATCTGGAGAATCTTCAGAACGAAGCTCTATCTGCCCAATTAGCAGGTTAGTAATAACTTGTTGCACAGCCTATGCGAAATCAATTAAGTATGATTATAAATTACATTACATGTTAAAGTTTTTTAGTTTAAGTCACTAACAGAAATAAAATAGCAGTAAAATTTTGAAAGAAGCACCAGAAATTTATATCATTAAATACCAAAAAAGAAAGAAGACAAGCCTATAAGAAAAGTACATCAGAAGTAACACAACAGGTGAAAAGTGCTTCTGAAACATCTTTTCCCCACACAGACCTTCAAGCAAAGCATCTGAGAAATAAGAATACTGTAAATGTCCAAAAAGTTCCTCAAATGTAGTTTGGTACTTTCCAAATACAGTCTTTATAAAGACTCAGACAAAAATTTCAGATTAGCAATACTAAATCAATTATTGATAAATTAGTAGAATATTTTCCATTTAACTCAACATATATTATGTGAATACATTTCCAGGGCTAAATTTCACGTACCCAAAGCTTATAAAGAGACTTCATTGTAAAATTAGGAAACTGGAGAAAAAACATATAATCTGTTAGTGTAAACAACTACTGTACCAGAAGACTATGGGACTGACAGTGCAGTTAACAATTAAAAAGAAAAAAAAACAAAACAAAACAAAGAAAGAGGATCCTGAGAGTATCTAAAAATTAAAAGTTGTTTTGTTGTTGTTGTTGTTGTTGTTTTTTGAGACGAAGTCTCACTCTGTCACCCAGGCTGGAGCACAGTGGCATGATCTCGGCTCACTGCAACCTCTGCCTCCTGGGTTCAAGTGATTCTCCTGCCTCAGCCTCCCCAGCAGCTGGGATTACAGGCGCTTGCAACTATGCCCAGCTAATTTTTTGTGTTTTTAGTAGAGATGGGGTTTCACCATGTTGGTCAGGCTGGTCTCGAACTCTTGACCTCGTGATTCACCCACCTTGGCCTCCCAAAGTGCTGGGATTACAGGAGTGAAGCATCGTGTCCAGCTTTTTTTTTTTTTTTTTTGAGATGGAACCTCCCTCTGTCACCCAGGCTGGAGTGTAATGGTGCAATCTATCTTGGGTTACTGCAACCTCTGACTCCCAGGTTCAAGTGATTCTCCTGCCTCAGCCTCTCCAGTAGCTGGGACTACAGGCATATGTCACCACACCCAGCTAATTTTTGTATTTTCAGTACAGATGGGGTTTCACTATGTTGGCCTAATTGGTCTCCAACTGACCTCTGTGATCTGCCCACCTTGGCCTCCTAAAGTGCTGGGATTAAAGGTGTGAGCCATGGCACCCAAACAAAAATAGGAAGCCTTGTGGGTTTAGGCCAGGCAGCAGCTCCACGATCACAGAGCTGTGGGAGGCCAAGTTGGGAAGACTGCTTGAAGCCAGGAATTTGAAACCAGCCTGGGCAACATAGTGAGACCCCATATCTACAAAAAATGACAATTGCTGGTGAAGTGGCAAGCACCTGATGGAGTATCACTTGAACTCAGGAGTTCTAGGCTATAGTGAGTGAGCTACAGTTGCCACTGCATTTCAGCCTGAGTGACAGAGCAAGACCTTGTCTCTTGTCTCCAAAAAAAAAAAAGAAAGCCTGGAGGGCTGAATTTCAGGAAAACAAAACAAAACAAAACAAAACAAAACAAAACAGCCTAGGGTAAGAATCATATCTTAGCATTCCCAATACCTGGCAAAGTGCCCAATACAGCACACCATAATCATAATCACTGGGGGCCTTATGTATTCAAAATCTAGAGTACATTTGGGACCATTTTATAAAATTAAGCTTATTGCTTTTAATAGTTCATTCATGAAGGAAATACATGGGTAACTCCCACATGCCAGGCATTGAGTTAATGACAGAGGAATGACCAAAATTGGCATAATCCCTACATTCGTGTAGCTGATATTTTAGTGGCGCTGAAGGACCACAAATAATCAATATGCAAAAGAATGACAGATTATCACAAATGTTAAGAAGAAAATAACAAGACAGGGAAAACTGACAAGATAGCTTAGTACAACGGACCTTTCTGAAGGGATGGCATTTTTAAACTAACTGAAAAACATGAATGTTTAAACGAGGTCAGGGAGAAAACCAGAGATAGGATACAAATTTCTAAGCTCATCAAAAAAAGGATAGAAGAAAAAAGTCTTGCAGCTTGGGAGAGTTAAAAGCTATCACTGGAAGCATGGAGCGAGATGGAAATACAGATAATTGCCCACGCAGAACATCAAATCTGACAACTGTCTACACAAAAAAGCACCTTCATGAGAACCAAAAATCAACTGAGCAATCCCAGTACCTGGTATTCACTTCATATTGCTGAAAGAGGCACTGAAGAGGATAGGAAACACAACCTTTTTTTTTTTTTTTTTTAGATAGAGTCTCACTCGGTCACCCAGGCTGGAGTGCAGTGGCTCGATCTTGGCTCACTGCAAGCTCCGCCTCCCGGGTTCACGCCATTCTCCTGCCTCAGCCTCCTGAGTAGCTGAGACTACAGGCACCCACCACCACACCAAGCTAATTTTTTTATATCTTTAGTAGAGATGGGGTTTCACCATGTTAGCCAGGATGGTCTCGATCTCCTGACTTCGTATTCCACCTGCCTCGGCCTCCCAAAGTGCTGGGATTACAGGTGTGAACCACCGTGCCCGGCCAGGAAACATAATCTTGAATCATCAACACCACCCCTCCCTCATCCCCCAGAGGCCCTGTGGCGTGGAGAAAGAATCCAAGAACTCGGGAGAGGAAGAGTGCAGTTTCTGTGAGAGTATGCCTTGAACTAAGTGTTGCTCTGTCACAGTGAAAAGCAAAACGAAGTGGAACTCAGTGCTACCACAGAGGGAGCATTTAGACCAGCCCTAGCCAGAAGGGAATTCCCCACCCTAGTGGTTGGAACTTAACTTCCGGCAAGTGCTCTGGAGATGATGAACATGAGGGGCACATGACCTAGTGAGACACCAGCTGGGACAGTTAAAGGAGTGCTTGCACCACCCTTCATTCAACCCCAGGCTATGCAGCTCACAGAAATGAAAAGTGACTCCTTCCTTCTGCTTGAGGAAAAAAGAGGGAAGAGTAAAGAGGACTTTGTCTTGTATCCTGGATATCAGCTGAGCCACAATAGGATAGGGCAGAGTAGTGAGGTCTCCGTTCCAGACCCTAGCTCCCTGACAACTTTTCTATTCGTACCCTGGGCCGGAAGGAAACCCACTACCTTGAAGGGAAGAACCCAGTCCTAGCAAGATTCATCACTTGCTGACTAAAGAGCCCTTGGGCCCTAATAACCATCAGCCATACCCAGGTAATATGTCATAGGCCTTGGGTGAGACTCTGAGACATGCCAGCTTCAGGTGAGACCCAGCACATCTCTAGCAATGATGGCTATAATGAGAGACTACTTCTGCTTGAGAAAAGCAGAAGTAAAGGAGACTTTGTCTTACACCTTAGGTATCAGCTTGGCCACAGTGGGGTAGAGCAACAAATGGGCTCTTGGGGACCTGATTCCAGGCCTTGACTCTTGAACAGCATTTCTGAAACTGTCCCAGGCCAGAGGGGAACCCATTTCTCTGAAGGGTGAGTCCCAGGCCTGACAGCATTCAACACAAGCTGACTGAAGAGTCCTTGGGCCTTAAGTGAAAATCAGCAGTAGACTGGCGGTACACCCCATGGGCCTATGGTAGTGGTGGCCATGGGGAGAGGCTCCTCTGCCTGTGGAAAGAAAGAGTGAGAAGGATTTCATCTTGTGCTTTGAGTGCAAGCTTAGCTGCAGTAGTATAGAGCACAAGGTAGATTTCTAAGGTTTCTTACTCTAGTTCCTGGCTCCCAGATGGCATCTCTGGACTTGCCCAGGGCCTGGGGGAACTTGCTACCCTGAAAGAAAGGAGACAAGCCTGGCTGGCTTCAACCCTTTCTGATTGTAGAGCCTTAAGTAAACATAGACAGCAGGCAGGTAGTGGTGACAGCAGGCCATGAGTGAGACTCAGTGCTGTGGTAGCTTCAGGTCTTACCCAGTGCAGTCCCAGTGGTCATGGCCACAGGGCGGCTTGTGTTACCACACCCCCAGCTCCAGGTAGCTTAGCACAGAGAGAGAAACTGCATTTGTTTCTCTCTGAGACTCAGACAGTGCCTCTGAGTCTGCAAGAACTAAAATGTTAACTGCACTTGGCACGCTCCCTAATGGAAATACAGCTTAGATCACAACACACAAGTCCCTCTGAATACCCGGAAATCCTTCCCCCTAAAAAAGATGGGTACAAACAACCCCAGTCTGTGAAGACAATAAATACCTAACTCTTTATTATCCAGACACAGGTGAACATCCAAAAGCATCGAGACCATCGGGAAAATATGATCTCTCCAAATGAATTAAATAAGGTACCAGGAGATATGGGACCTTTCAGACAGTGAATTCAAAATAGCTGTTTTGAGAAAACCCAAGGAAATTCAAGATAACACAGAGAACGAATTCAGAATTCTCTCAGATAAATTTAGCAAAGAGATGGAAATAATTAAAAAGAATCAAGTACAAATTCTGGTGGTGAAAAATGCTATTGAGATGCTCAATAATCCAACAGAGTCTCTTAATATAAGCAGAATTCATCAAGTAGAAGAAAGAAATACTGAGCGTGAAGACAGGCTATATGAAAATACACAAAAGAGACAAAAAAAAAAAAAAGAAAAGAATAAAGAATGCCTGTAAGATGTGGAAAATAGCCTCAAAAAAGCAAATCTCAGAGTTATTGGCCTTAAAGAGGTGGTAGCGAGACAGACAGGGGTAGAAAGTTTATTCAGTGGGATAATAAAACTTCCCAAACCTAGAGAAAGATATCAATACTTAAGTACTAGAAGGATATAGATCACCAGGAAGACTTAACCCAAATAAATCTACCTCAAGGCATTTAATAATCAAACTCACAAAGGTCAAGGATAGAGAAGGGATCCTAAAAGCAGCAAGAGAAAAGAAACAACATACAATGGAGCTCCAATACATCTGGCAGCAGACTTTTCAGCAGAAACCTTCCAGGCCAGGAGAGAATGGCATGATATATTTAAAATACTGAAAGAAAAAAAAAATTACCCTAGAATAGTATATCCAGCAAAAATACCCTTCAAATATGAGGGGAAATAAAGACTTTCGCAGATAAACAAAAGCTGAGGGGTTTCATCAACACTAGACCTTTCTTACAAAAAAAAAAAAAAAATGCTACAGGGAATACTTTAAGTTCTGAAAGAAAGAATGTTAATGAGTAATAAGAAATCATCTGAAGGTACAAAACTCACTGGTAATAGTAAATACTTTAAAAAACACAGAATATTATAACACCGTAACTGTAGTGTATAAACTACTCATGTCCTAAGTAAAAAGACAAAAAGATGAACTGATCAAAAATAACTACAACATCTTTTCAAAACAAAAACAGTACAGTAAGATAAAAATACTGACAAAAAGATAAAAAGCAAGGAGAAAAAGTTAAGGTGTAGACTTCGTATTAGTTTTCTTTTTGCTTGCTTGTTTGTTTGTATAAGCAATCAGTGTTGTCAGCAATTTAAAATAATGGGTTACAGATATTATTTGCAAACCTCATGATAACCTAAAATCTAAAAACATACAACAGATACACAAAAAATAAAAGCAAGACACTAAAATGTACCACCAGAGAAAATTACCTTCACCAAAAGGGAGACAGGAAGGAAGGAAAGGAGGAAAGAAGAAAGAAAAAAACACAATACAACCAGAAAACAAACAACAAAATGGCAGGAGTAAGAGTTTACTTATCAATAAAAACATTGATTGGGAGGCCAAGGCGGGCAGATCATGAAGCCAGGAGATCGAGACCATCGTGGCAAACACGGTAAAACCTGGTCTCTACTAAAAATACAAAAAATTAGCCAGGCATGGTGGCAGGTGCCTGTCGTCCCAGCTACTCGGGAGACTGAGGCAGGAGAATGGCGTGAACCCGGGAGGTGGAGCTTGCAGTGAGCCGGGATTGCGCCACTGCACTCCAGCCTGGGTGACACAGCGAGACTCCGTCTCAAAAAATTAAATAAATAAATAAAAACAAAAACACTGAACGTAAACAAACTAAATTCTCCAATCAAAAGATCTAGAGTGGCTGAGCAGATGAAAAAATGAGACACAATGATCTGTTGCCTATAAGACACATACTTCACCTATAAAGATACCAACAGACTGAAAATAAAGGGATGGAAAAAAATATTCCATGCCAATAGAAACCAAAAAAGAGCAGAAGTAGCAATACTTACATCAGACAAAATAGATTTCAAGACAAAAACCATAAGAAAGGAGAAAGGAGATAATTATATAATGATAAAGGGGTCACTTCAGCAAGAGGATGTAACAGTTTTAAATATATATGCACCCAACATTGGAGTACCCAGATACATAAAACAAATACTAGAGCCTAAAGAGAGACATAGACCTCAATACAATAATAGCTGCAGACTTCACACCCCACTTTCAACATTGGACAGATCTTCCAGACAGAAAATCCACAAAGGAACATCAGACTTAATCTGCACTATAGACCAAATGGACCTAATATTTACAGAATATTTCCTCAACAGCTGCAGAATATATATTCTTCTCCTCAGCACTTGGATCATTCTCAAGAACAAACCATATATATGTTAGATCATAAAACAAACCTTAAAAAACATCTGAAAACAATGAAATAATATCAAATAACAAGAGGAATTTTGGAAACTATACAAACACATGGAAATCAAACAGTACACTCCCAAATGACCAGTGGGTCAATGAAGAAATTAAGAAGGAAATTAAAAAATTTCTTGAAACCAGATGACAATAGAAACACAACATATTAAAACTTACAAGAGACAATGAAACTAGTTCTGAGGGACAAGTTTATAGCTATTAAGTGCCCATATCAAAAAAGAAAAACTTCAAATAAATAACTTAACAGTGTATCTTAAAGAAGTAGAAAAGCAAGAACAAACCAAACCCAAAATTAGTAGAAGAAAATAAATAACAAAAATCAGAGCAGAAATAAATAAATTTGAAATGAAGAAAACAACACAAAAAAAATCAATGAAACAAAATGTTGGTTTTTTGGGGAAAAAAAAAATTGACAAAACTTTAGCCAGACTAACGATTAAAAAAAAAAAAAAAAAGAGAGAGAAGGCCCAAATAAAATCAGAGATAAAAAGGACACATTACAATCTATACTACAGAAACTCAAAGGACCATTAGTGGCTACTATGAGCAACTATATGCCAATAAATTGGAAAACTTAGAAGAAATGAATAAACTCCTAGAAACATACAACCTACCAAGATTGAACCATGAAGAAATCCAAAATCTGAACAAACAAAATAGATGAAGAGGTAATACTTCCAAACTCATTATACAAGGCTAGAGTATTACCCTGACACCGAAACTAGATAAAGACACATCAAAAAGAGAAAATTACAAGCCAATATCCCAGATGAATATTGATGCAAAAATCATCAACAAACCATATTCCACAATATGATAAAAAAAAATTCATTATGACCAAGTGGGATTTGTCCCAGGGATGCAAGGATAGTTCAACATACAAAAATCAGTCAATGTGATACATCATACCAACAAAATGAAGGACAAAGAGCATATAATCATTTCAATTGATGCTGAAAAATATTTGATAAAATTCAACATCCCTTCATGATAAAAACTCTCAAAAAATTGAGGGTAGAAGGAACATATCTCAACATAATAAAAGTAATATATGACAAACTCATAGCTAGTATTGTACCGAATGGGGAAAAACTGAAAGTCTTTTCTCTACAATCTTCAACAGGACAAAGATGTCCAGTTTCAATACTGTTATGCAACATAGTACTAGAAGTCCTAGCTAGTGTAATCAGACAAGAGAAAGAAATAAAGGGCAACCAAACTGAAAAGGAAGAAGTCAAAGTATCCTTGCTTGCAGATGATATGATCTTATATTTGGAAAAACCTAAAGACTCCATCAAAAAAACTATTAAAACTAATAAGAAAATTCAGTAAAGTTGCAAGATACAAAACCAACGAACAAAAATCAATAGCATTTCTACATGCCAACAGTGAACAATCTGAAAAAGAAATCAAGAAAGTGATTCCATTTACAATAGCCACAAATAAAACAAAATGCCTAACAATAAACTTACCCAAAGAAGTGACAGAGCTCTACAATGAAAACTAAGAAACACTAATGCAAGAAATTGATGAGGACACAAGAAAAGGGAAAGATATTCTATGTTCATGGATTGGAAGAATCAATATTGTTAAAATGTCCATACTACCCAAAGCAATCTACAGATTCAATGTAATCTCTCTCTCTCTCTTTCTCTCTCTCTGTTTCTCTCTCTTGTTATCTCTATCAAAATCCCAATGACATTCTTCACAGAAATAGGAAAAACAGTCCTAAAATGTATATGGAGGCCAGGTGTGATAGCTTATGCTTGTAATCCCAGCACTTTGGGAGGCTGAGGTGGGCGGATTGCTTGAGCCCAGGAGTTTGAGAACAGCCTGGGTAACATGGTGAAACCCGATCTTTACAGAAAAAAGCAAAAAAACTTAGCCAGGCATGGTGTTGCAGACCTGTAGTCCCAGCTACATGGGAGGCTGAGGCAGGAGGATTGATTAAGCCCAGAGGCTGAGGCTGCAGTGAGCCATGACTGTGCCACTGCACTCCAGTCTGGGCTACAGAATGAGACCCTGTCTCAAAAGCAAATAAATAGTCAGAATATATAAGGAGCTCAAGTAATTCTATAGTAAAAAGTTTAATAATCTGAAAAATGGGCAAAGTATCTGAATAGACTTTTCTTCAAAAGAAGACATACAAATGGCACAGGTATATGAAAAGGTGTTCAGTATCACTGATTGTCAGAGAAAGGCAAACCAAAACTACAATGAGATATCACCTCACCCCATTTAAAATGGCTTTTATCAAGAAGACATGCAATAACAAATACTGGTGAGGATGTGGAGAAAAAGGAAGCCTCATACACTGCTGGTGGGAATGTAAATTAGTATGATCACTATTTGGAGTGATCAGTTTGGAGGTTCCTCAGGGAACTAAAAATAGAGCGACCATGTGATCCAGCAATCCCACTGCTTGGTATATACCCAAAAGAAAGAAAATCAGTATTATCAAAGAGATATTTGCACTCCCATGTTCATTGCAGCATGATTCATAATAGCCAACATTTGGGAGCAACCTAAGTGTCCATCAACATGCGAATGTTTGGATAAATAAACTGTGGTACATACATACAATGGAGTAATACTCAGTCATTTAAAAAAAAACATGAGATACTGGCATTTTGCAACAACATAGATGAACTGGAGATCATTATGTTAAGTAAAATAAGCCAGGCACAAAAAGACAAACTTCACCTGTTCTAACTTTTTAGTGGGAGCTAAAAATTAAAGTAATTGAACTCATAGAGATAGAGAGTAGAAGGATGGTTACAGAGGCTGGGAAGAGGGGGGGGGAGGTGGGTAGGAGGGGGGATCCTATGTTAATGTGTACAAAAAAATAGAATAAATAAGATCCAATATTTGATAGCACAATAGGGTGACTATAGTCAATAATAAGTGTACATTTTAAAATAACGAAAAGAGTGTAACTGGATTGTTTGTAACAAAAAGGATAAACGCTTAAGGTGATGGATATCCCATTACTCTGATGTGATTATTATGCATCGCATGCCTGTATCAAAATATCTCATATATACCATAAATATATATACCTTCTATGTACCCATAAAAATAAAAATTTTTTTTTAAGAAGGCTGTCACAGAATGTATCCAATAAAATCCTTACTCAATATGGAAGACTGTTCAGAGCGACTAAAATCAAAATGTTATAGGACAGGTCTCAAAATCTGCATTTTTACCATTCTTCAATAAAGGAAACCAGAACTTCCCAGAGAAATGGTTGATTCCATGGCTAGGCCGAAAAGATATTAAAAGAGTATAATGTATCTTATGATGTCAGAAAGTTGCAGAAGCATTAAAAAAAAAAAAAAAAAGGGGGTGGCAAGGTGTGGTGGCTCATGCTTATAATCCCAGCACTTTGGGAGGCTGAGACAGGTGGATCACTTGAGCCCAGGAGTTTGAGACCAGCAGTTCTAGACCAGCTTGGGCAACACGGGGAGACTCTGTGTCTACAAATGATACAAAAATTTGCTGGGTGTGGTGGCACGCACCTGTAGTCCCAGCTCCTCAAGAGGCTGACATGGGAGAATCACCTGAGCCTGAGAAATTTAGCTGTAGTGAGTATTATTGTGCACTGCCCTCCAGCCTGGAGAACTCAGTGAGACCCTATTTAAAAAAAAAAAAAAAAAAAAAAAGTGCATGTCTAAAGGACACAGGACCTTGAAGGAGGTCCTAATGGCCAAAGCTGGAACAATCTTAATAAAATTGACAAAATAGTATTGGACTGTGGCCCATAGAAGGAAAAAAGCTCTTTATTGCAGAAGAATTCAAATTAATGAATGTAAAAGAGAGAAAGAATGATTAGGCAAATACCACAACAATAATTGTTGCAAGCCAAGAACCAACATCAGATGATAAAACAGGATTATTTACACAGTCTCAAAGTATTTCCCCCACAAGATAGTTATTAATTACAAAGGGAGTAACAGTAATTTTACAATGAAGAAACCAAGAAGACATCATCTTAACTAAGTCAAGATTAACAATACAAGTAAAAAGGCAAACCATCGTCATGTATTCCCTGATAGGATATGCTGAGAAAGGTACAGCATCACTTCTGGATTATTGTTAGCAAATGCGTAACGCCACCACATCATGAGAAAACATCAGACTAACCCAAATTCAGGGATATTCTACAAAAGACCTGGCACCTACTCTTCAAAAGCATCAAGGCCATGGAAAACAAGGAAAAAGAGGAACCGTGCGGGCGCAGTGGCTCACACCTGTAATCACAGCACTTTGGGAGGCTGGGGCGGGTGGATCTCAAGGTCAGGAGTTCGAGACCAGCCTGGCCAACATAGTGAAACCTCATCTCTACTAAAAATACAAAAAATTAGCCAGGTGTGGTGGCAGGCGACTAATCCCAGCTACCCAGGAGGCTGAGGCAGGAGAATCGCTTGAACTCGGGAGGTGGAGGTTGCAGTGAGCTGAGATCATGCCATTGTACTCCAGCTCAGGCAATGGTGTGAGACTTCATCTCAAAAAAAAAAAAGAAAAAAGAAAAAAGAAAAGAAAAGAGAGGAATCATCACAGATTAGAAGGGACTAATAAGCCATGACAACACAATGTGAGATCACAGCAGAAAAGTACATCAGTGGGAAAACTGGCAAAATTCAGACAAGATCTGCAGATTAGTTACTGGTATACCAATGCTAATTTTCTGGCTTTGATAATTTTATTATCGTTATATGATACGTTAACATTAGGGGAAGATGGGAGAGGACCAAAACAAGACTTCAATTTTTGCAATTTTTCTGGAAATCTAAAGTTATTTCAAAATAAAACTTTAAAAAACTGAAAACGGTAACAATTTTTAAAAATCATTTTACTATTTGAAAATACCTGCATTTTTAACAGGTTTTAGGGATTCTTATGCACACTGAAGTCTGAAAACTACTAATTTAATGAAACTCCTGGGCTCAGTGTAGTGGCTCACACCTGTAATCCCAGCACTTTGGGAGGCTGAGGCGGGCGGATCACCTGAGGTCTGGAGTTGGAGACCAGCTGGCCAACATGGTGAAATCCCATGTCTACTTAAAATACAAAAATTAGCCAGGCGTGGTGGTGGTGGATGCCTGTAATCCCAGCTACTTGGGAGGGTGAGGTAGGAGAATCGCTTGAATCTGGGAGGCGCAGGTTGCAGTGAGCCAAGGTCATGCCATTCCACTCCAGCCTGGGTAACAACAGCGAAACTCCATCAAAAAAAAAAAAAAAAGAAAGGGAAGGAAAGGGAAGGAAAGGGAAGGAAAGGGAAGGAAAGGGAAGGAAAGGGAAGGAAAGGGAAGGAAAGGGAAGGAAAGGGAAGGAAAGGGAAGGAAAGGGAAGGAAAGGGAAGGAAAGGGAAGGAAAGGGAAGGAAAGGAAAGGAAAGGAAAGGAAAGGAAAGGAAAAGGAAAGGAAAGGAAAGGAGGGGAAGGTAAGCGAAGGGAAAGTGAAGGGAAAGGGGAAGGGGAAAGGACCGGGGACAGGGAAGGGAAGGGGGAGCGGGGAAGAGAATGGAGCAGAACAGAGGGGAGGGGATGGGAGGGGAGAGGGGAGAGGGGAGAGGAGGGGAGTCCTACAACTACTGGAAAAAAGCTAAGCAGGTTGCAGGAAATGTTGTAGTTCTCATGTCAAACTAGATAAATACTACAATGGAAAACTGATCTGGCCCCATATGATTTGGATTATTTATTTATTTATTTATTTATTTATTTATTTTTGAGAAGGAGCCTCGCTCTGTCCCCCTGGCTGGTGTACAGTGGCTCAATCTCTGCTCACTGCAAGCTCCGCCTCCCGGGTTCAAGCCATTCTCCTGCCTCAGCCTCCTGAGTAGCTGGGACTACAGGTGCCCGCCACCACGCCCAGCTAATTTTTTCTATTTTTAGTAGAGCCGGGGTTTCACTGTGTTAACCAGGATGGTCTCTATCTCCTGACTTTGTGATCCGCCCGCCTTGGCCTCCCAAAGTGCTGGGATTACGGGTCTTGCTCCGTCACCAAGGCAGCAACACAGTGGTGACCATAGCTAACTTCAGCCTCGATCTCCTAAGCTCAAGCTATCTTCCTGACTCAGCCTCTGGAGTAGTTGGGACTACAGATGTGTGCCACCATGCTCCACTATTTTTTAAATTTTTTGTAGAGATACGTCTCACCATGTTGCCCAGGCTGGTCTGGAATTCCTGGCTTCAACTGATCCTCCCACCTCCACCTCCCAAAGCACTAGGATTACAGGTGTGACCCACTGCACCTGGCCAAAAGTTTTATTTTCTTAACTGTAATAAATGGAAAAACATTTTACTTACCTTTATATCACTACCTGGTGTGGCACTTAGAGCCAAGATTCTAAAGTGATTTGTATATTTGACTAGTTCTCTTACAACCTTAAGAAAAAAAAAAGTTGTTTAGTTTCATCTGTTCAATGCAAAAATAACAGTGGTTCTGTTAAACTACCTATTATACATGTTCCCTTATCATTATTCCTTAATCAGTATATTGATGGTCTAGTGAGTGAACCACCACCAGTTATGTTATCTGAAGAGCAAATGATTTAGGTTTATACTCTATGCTGATCAGGAACACAGTACGGCTTCTTCTACAGAAAAAACTGTAACATCAAAGCCAAATACAGAGGCAAATCAAAATACTCAAAGGGGCTGGGCACAGTGGCTCATGCTTGTAATCCCAACACTTTTGGGAGGCCAAGTGGGGTGGATCACTTTGACTCAAGAGTTCAAGACCAGCCTGGGCAACACGGTGAAACCCGGTCTCTCCAAAGGAAAAAAAAAAACTCAAAGGGCTGCTTTAAGGTCAAATAGAAGAGGAAGAAAGTTCAGTTTCCATTGTCTGGGCCACAGTTCAGCCTTACAGCTATATCCATATGCACACTTGACAGATTAAGATAAACCTTAATAGATAAAACTGAGCAAAATTTTAAATAGCAATATGAAATTCTATTTGAAATTTTGTGAAAGATTTTTTTAAGTTAGATTTTATGGAAAACTCACAATTGAAAAAAAAAAAAATTTAGAGACAGGGTCTTACTCTGTCGCCCAGGCTGGAGCATAGTGATGACATCCATCATAGCTCACTGCAGCCTCAAACTCTGGGGGGGCTCAAGTGATCCTACTGCCTTGGCCTCCCAAGCAGCTGGGGCTAAAGGTATGTGCCAGCAGGCCTGGCTAATTTTTTCACTTTTTGTAGAGGCAGGGTCACCCTATGTTGCCTAGGCTGGTCTTGAACTCCTGACTTCAAGTGATCCCTGGCATTGGCCTTCCAAAGCGCTGGGATTACAGGTTCAAGCCACTGCGTCCAGCTCACAATATATAAATTAAGTGTATTCATTAAAAAATATAGTCATTTGAGGCAATTTTTAAAATCTAAATATCTTTTTAAATCCTAAAACATTTCCTCAGTAGTACCAAATCACCATCTGCACTTCCTGGTTTGAACTCAACAACCACTTCTAGTATGATTAATACTGATAATTTGCCAGATTCCCAAATACCACTTCACATAAAGCCCCAGTATAGAGGAAAATGCACTTTCAAAGTAGACTGATTTGCAGGAACAGCTCTCAGTATACCATAGGTCCCAAATTAAACACAGGATTAAACAATAAAACCAGATTATTCAAAAATCACTCCAATTTCAACCCAAGACAAAAACAAATTCAATGAGACTAACACTGAATCTTGATTAATACTGATATTGTTTATCGAGTTTTTAAAAATATGGTACAGATTGCATATGAAGACATAACATTATACTTATTATTCTTCAGAAACAAGTAAAATTATAATTAAAAACTGATGCAAGACAAAATATCCCTAGTGACCATTTTCAGTTTAGCTTAATGCTAGAAGTGATGGTCCTTACATATCATAGAAAGATTTTTGAAAAGTCACGAGTGCAGTAAGGAAGACAAAAAGACAGCTTACTGGATTGATGCTTTTAAAAATCTGTTTTGTATGATAGCCAAAATTCAAAGTGTTCTTTCAGATTGTGAGGCAGTTTTGAGTGAAATCATTTTATTGTTATATGGCACATGTATCAATATGCCTTCCAGAACTCTTATACATGAAAAGTAAGCCAAATACATTACTTCTTTTCAGGAGGAATTCTCAAGCACCTTGTAGAAGAGGAAATGGTGGTGTGTGCTTCATGGAGCAGGTGTGCCTATTGGAATATTTATCTGGAATATTCAATGTAGTGTAAGCTGTCAGGGCTGTCTGATCATTAATTAAGTCAATGCATGTTTTATTGTATTGATAAAGCCTTGCTATTAAAAAAAAATCATCTAATGCCTAGAAATGTTTTGAAAATAAAATAATTACCAGCTAAATCTTCAAAACATATTCCATACAGTTGGAATCAAAAAAAAATTTTTAAGTGTTTTATTATTTCATTTCATTTTTGTAGACATAAGGTCTCACTATGCTGCCCAGGCTGATCTCAAACTCCTGGCCTCAAGATAAAAGTTTTTAAATGCCCCTCTCAGGTGGAAATTTTTAACATGCTGTGTATTAACTTAATTCGGAATGATACAAATAAGTGGAAAAATATATTATATTCATTTCCTGAATATAATTAGGAAGATCAACTATTAAAAAAAATGACAATTATCCCTAATACAGAGATATAATAAAATAACATTTATAGTCCCCAAAGAAATGACTATACAAATTCAAAAACTGGCAGTGAAATTCATGTCTTTGCCCTAAATGAAATTAACTTTTCCTACCTTTTCCCTCTTTTATTCTTGCTCTATAATCTCCTCCTATCATCACCAGCTACTATAGTTTTAACTACCATCTATATGTTTATAATTTCCAAATCTGTATCCCTACCTCAGAACTCTCCAGCAAGATCCATACTTCTATCAATATCACCTAATGAATATCTACAGCTGAATTCCTCATAGACACCTCAAACTCAACACATCTAAACCATCTTTCCACATTCCCCTAAACCTGCTCTCCATTCAGAACTCACAGTCTTCAGTTTTCCAAGTCAGAAATCTGGAAGTCATCCTACATCCCTTCTACCCCTCATTAGATACCCTGTCTTTAGCCTTCTTCTCTCTAATCTCTTTCAAATCTTAAGTGTTATCCCAGCTAAATATTTTTTAATGAGTCCCCACCACCTTTATCCACTATGGCCTACAAAGGTTTTCAAACTGTTAAGCATAAAATATTAATGACCCGGCCCTTAAGTAGAAGAGGCAAGGTCCCCCTTAATAGAAGAGGGAAACAGAGAGTCAGTTTCATTCAGTGCAAAGATATGAATGATGTTTACAACCACATCCCACTACTTCATCTTATTTTATATTCCTGGAGTACTCAACTGGAAGGCACTGTGTTAGGTATGTGGCATACATCATGTCATTATTTTACCTAGCCGCCAAGAAAAGACATCGTATATCCACTACCAATCTTTATTAATTTCAAAACTCCATTCATACCCTATTTTAGATCCCTGTCCCAGCCATGACTAGGCTCTTATGATCTATATCTGACACTAATTATCTGGTTAGTCTTAAAAAAGAAAAAGAAAACAACAATAACAGCAAAAAGCAGTGGAGACACTGATTTGAATGGATGACAGAAAGTACAGATATTCTTTATCACCATCTGTTGAGATAATAGACGTAAAGGCTTTTTATAATATTCTCAATAACTTCCATCCCACTAGTAACTATTCGCCAAAATACTCTTTAACAGTACAGTTACACTACAAAATACCGTTTAACAAAATTATTACCTGGCAATAGGCATAGTTTCCGAGAGCTTTATGAGCTTCATCAATAACTAAACACTTTATTTCAGCAGCGGGACAAGCTCCTCTAGAAAGGTCATTTACCATGACCTGAGGTGTAAGAAAAAGGACTCTCTTACTGCACCATATTTCCTTCCTGGTGAAAGCTTGTGTAGACCCTGAAAATAAAAGTGACATTCTACATTCTAAACTTCAGACTGTTATCTATAAAATATAAATAGTCTGGCCTTTTCAGAAGGCAAACATGCTTTGGTAATATTAAGAGAAAAATAATTTGACAATTAATCGGAATGCTACATTTTAAAGTTCTGGTGTGGTCCAAATATCAAAGCTGGCACTTATCTAGGACTACAACCAAATTATCTTTAGAAAATTCCGACCAAATGGCATAATATTTGAAGAGAGGCAATTTCTTCAACTGAGAAATCTTTTTCAGGAAGAATGCCAGGAAACACCATGTTCAGTTACCCATGGGGTATACACGTATAATAGCTTCAAAATACCATGAGAAGCTACAGATATTCTCTGAAGATTGAATAAAGCAACCCTACTCATCAGTGTTGGGCTTGCTACAAGTAGAGAATGTTTTAAGAGAGAGAGCATAAGATGCACATATTCTAGCTTGGGAACTATTCCACATGGGTCAGGAATTCCTTTAACTCTGTTTCCACCAAAACGCATGTTTTCCCCTGGAGACCTAGCTCTTACTTCAAAATTAGTCCAGTCTAAGATACCTGTCATTTCGGCCATGTGGGATTGCGGGATACCCATCACCTGGTAGCAAGCCTCGATCTGCTGTGTCACCAAGGGTTTCGTTGGGGCCATGAAGACCACCTTTCCTGAAGGGAACCAGCGGTAGAAATTGTACATGACCACGGCGGCAATAAAGGTCTTTCCCAGTCCGGTAGGTAGACACACCAGCGTGTTGCAGAACAGAGCAGCTCGGGAGATGTGCAGCTGGTAGTCTCGCACTGGGCAATTGGTAGGGTAAATCCACAGGGCGCCCGCGGAGGTGCAGAACCCGCCATTCTCTAGACACAACTGCCGCTCAGCCTCGTACGCCGCGACAAGCAACACATCATCGTCCGACTCCAGCTGAGCCTCCGCTGCTGCTGACAAAGGCGCCTTGGAGCTGCCAGGGCTCTGAGGTCGCTCAGTTCCGGAGCTACAACCCGGAGCCCCAGATGATCGGGAGATACTTGAGCCCCACGTCTGAAAAAGCGTTCTTTGCCGTCCGCTCATTAGGCCGACAACCACCGAAGGCTTCGGTCAGATATCCGTAGCAGCGGCAGCTCAACCGCTACGGTTCCGATCCCCATCGGTTTCCTTCGCACAAAACTCTGCAACGAGAAGGCGGGACTAAAGCCAATTTATCCAGTAGAAAATGCCGCCACCGAGTTTGCGTTGGGAATATCATTGGCTGGCTTCCCGGAAACTTTTGCAGGCCTCCCGGAGACTCATGCGCACCATTAAGGCGTTACTCTAAATATGGTCCCCTGTGCGCTTCCGGTGTTTTGTTTTGTTTTAAAAACCTCAAAATTTAACTTCCGTTTCTAAAGATTAGATAGCTGGGCGTCATTGCTAACGTGATTAAATCACTTAAAATGTCATAATAGAGATTTATTATAAAATATATACCCTGGGACAATGGAATACCCATCAATTTGTGAACTTAATGTTATTGAGCGTCTAATGTGCCTCATTCCTTGTACTTTTAAATCAGAATATAAGGTGAAAAGCAAAAGTATGTAGACGGAATAATTTGTCTTATATCTCTATCTGGGCTGAGAAAACAAAATGCCAAGTCTCTTTTTCAACATGCAAGGAGTGGCAACCCATTATTTTAATATTTTCATTGTTTAAAGGGACGTGAACGTGGTCTGGTCCAGCTATTCGTCAGAATTTTTTATGTTTTAATGCTCCTTGCATAGCAGAGCTAACTCGTAGGCAACATGCCCAGAGTCTGCCTAGATTTTTTTAAGTAAGGAGTCCTAATGTTCAACTATTAAATCTTTATTATAGATAGAATTATAATGTCGGTGTGCAATTATTCCACTCTAACAAAGATTTCTATCTCAAACAATTCCTGACTTCTCTCTAAACCTGACTTTGAGTAACCTCTGTAAATTTGTTTCCTCGTGTACCGAGAAAAAATATACATCACAGAGTTACGAGCATTAATAATCTCATTCTCATCAGCAAGTGGCATCCTGAGTGCAACTTCTTTATAAATTGTTTATTTGTTCAAGTTTCTGAACTTCGTGTTGGACAAACTTTCTCGTATTTGTATGGGGGGAAGGGGATGGGCAGTTTGTATTTAAGTTTCAGTTGTGTGATCTTTAAAAGGGAGATGATAGGATATGGATTTTCGGATCGACAAGGACTGAAGCAGTTTAGGTGTGAATTTTTAGGCTATAACTAGATAAAACGAAATAAGGAGCCTGAATGCTGTTTTCTTTTAACAGGTTATAGACTGAACTTTAAAGGCATAGCTGCCGTAGGTAATACATGTGGGTAATGGTTGATAAATGTCGCTACCCTCAGAGGTCTCTTCACAAGGGGTCTAACTCAGAATAGAAGACCGCTAGCGGTCTTCAACTCAGCCTACTGCAGAGAAGACCGCGGGAGGTTTTTTAACCCTGACTGAGCAAAGAAACCCTCATAGCACATCCTTGACGTCACTCAAAAACAAGTCCCAATCCCGACCGCTAGCGCAGTGGCCCGCCCCTCGACCTCCGTGAGTGGTCATGCCCCGCCCTAGGGGGCGGGGCGATGCCGAACTGCGGCGGGCTGGCTCAGTAAAGCGGAGGCAGCGGGGGAAGATGGCGGCGGCTGTTCCACAGCGGGCGTGGACCGTGGAGCAGCTGCGCAGTGAGCAGCTGCCCAAGAAGGACATTATCAAGTTTCTGCAGGAACACGGTTCAGATTCGGTACCGGAGGCGTAGGGGCGGCCGGGCTGGTGCGGCTGAGGGACGCCTCACCCCCCTGGAGATGCCCATACATTCCGTATTCCTCTGTGCCCCCGCCCTCGTCTTCCCGCGGCCGGTGGCCGGGAAGGCCGGAGCGGCCCAGGGTGTGCTTTGGGCCTCGCTCCCGCCCCTCGGGCGTGCCCTGCTGGGGCAGGGGAGCAGCTTTATTTCTTGGAGCACACAGGCTGCAATTGTAGAGTTAGAATCTCATTGGGATCCTTGAGTGGGGGTGGAGGCCAGAAAAATAGGAACCCGAAGATACTGGGGGCAAGGGCGGGGAGGCCGAGGAATAGTGGTTTGGATGAGACTCCTGGGAGTGGGGCGCCGGCTACTAGGGAAATGGGAAATGGGAAGGGACGTGAAGATTTCTGTGGGAACGGTGTATCCAACTTGCTTTTCTTAACAATTTACTAGATACAGAACATTAATGCGTGTGATTTTTAAAAAATCCGTAGGTTGTGGCTAAAGTTTTGTTTTAACATATCGACCCTTTAAATGACCTTTTCGCCTTTATACTTTAAGGGAGCTACATTCACATTTCTCTTATGCGGTGGTCTGTCATTGTTATAAACAGACTAAGAAATTTATTTGGAATTCTTTATACTGTACGCTCTCCATTTGTCAGCATAGTCTCCATCTTAACCATCCGTGTATAGTCAAGTTATTTTTGTCACGCTTGTTTTTCCTTTGGAAATTAAGATCATTCGGGCATCTCTTAAATTGCTGGAATAGTTGTGCACGCAGCATTCTCTTACAAGCGGCAGCCTGCTTGTGTTTTCTATACAATTTTAAAAATTATAAACTTTTCATTTAGAAAATTTGTTTCTGGGTTTTTTGTTTGTTTGAGACGGAGTCTCTGTCGCCTGGCTGGAGTGGTGTCCCGATCTCGGCTCACTGCAACCTCCGCCTCCCGGATTCAAACTATTCTCCTGCCTCTGCCTCCCGAGTAGCTGGCACTACAGGCGCGTGTCACCACGCCAGGTTAATTTTTTGTATTTTTAATAGAGACGGGGTTTCACCGTGTTAGTCAGGAAGGTCTCGATCTCCTGACCTCGTGATCCGCCCGCCCCGGCCTCCCAAAGTGCTGAGATTACAGGCGTGAGCCACTGTTTCTGGGTTATTTTGAGAAGCTTATATTTTATTTTCATTTTGGGCGGCCGTCAAGACGGGGAGATACAAGAACTCTCCAACTTCAGTTCCTTCTTCCTGAATCATTATCCTGGCATCTGCATCTTAGATTAGTTTAGCAGATGTTAATACAACATCTGTAACAAGAACTATTCTCAATGTTGGGAGGTACAAGGGTGAAAAAGAACAGGCGTCGGGAATCTTACCCCATTTTAATGGAACTATTTTCTCTTAAGCCAATTCGTATTTCAGAATAGACATATTAACATTTAATAATACCTCAGTCATGTACTTCATCCATCATATTCTTATGAAACAAATCATGCCATGTGAAATCGTATGTAAAACTGGGCCACATGGAACAATTTTAACAGACTTAGATTATCAAAATGTTTTAATAACATATTAATCTTTTAAATGCATAGTCTCGGCCGGGCGTGGTGGCTGGTTCCTGTAATCCTAGCACTTTCGGAGGCCAAAGCGGGCAAATCATATGAGGCCAGGCATTCAAGACCAGCCTGGCCAACGTGGTGAAACCTAATTTCCACTAAAAATACAAAAAAAATTAGCTGGGCCTGGTGGCGGGCACCTCTAATCCCAGCTATTCGGGAGGCTGAGGCAGGAGAATCGTTTCACCCCAAGAGGTGGAGGTTGCAGTGAGCCGAGATTGGACCACTGCACTCCAGCCTGGGCGACAGAGCTAGACTCTGTCTCAAAAAATAATAATAATAATCTCCAGTGATCATTAACACTTAGACCTATACTTGACAATAATTATTTTATTAATCATAAGATATCAAAGAGATTTTTATGCTTTGGGTATTTTCTGGAATCTTTTAACAAGAAACCACCAGCGTGCTAAAGGTAACTGATTACTTCCGTTTAATCAACTTTGTCTCCTTTCCCCATCAGCTGTTATTTAGAACATATCTTTGAAAGAAAAACCAAAAGAAAAAAAAAAAAACAGTAGTGATAGTGTTAGCTGTTGACTGCTAATAATGTAGCAGATATAATTTGATGGTTATACTTCATTAGATTTAATTTCTAGGCCAAGATGTTATTTTTTAAAGTGCAGTTTAAGGTTCAGGCATGCATTCTGGCTCATAGTGGTTGAAAGTAATTGAAATTAGTGGGAAAGTAGCATGCTTGCATCACATAGAGTGAGATTGGTATTCATTTACCTATGTTGCGCCAGTTTGTGTTGCAGTTTACCAATTCAATATAGCCCTGCATTTAAAGTTCCTTTTTAAGATTTGTGGATTTTATTTTTTATTAAGAATATAGATGTTTTATCAAAAGCTTAGAAGATGCCAAAGGACAACTTTGAGAAGGTAACAAAATTAGGAATTAGGCAAGGACCACAAGGCAGAAAAAGAAGCAGAATAAAATAAGGAAACAAAGAAGTTATGGAAATCTTCACAATTACGTGATTTTGAGATAAAGATATATTGTGACTTGCTATTTCAGCAGTAGTGTTTTAGTGTCCCTCTGCCATCTTAGCAGTCTTATATTTGAGAGAAAAGGAATTCCGCTGTTACCTTGAGTTATTAAATACAGTATTAATCATAATTCCAATATTTATTAAGTTCTTACTGTGTGACAGGCTCTATGCTAAATGCATTAAATGGATTTTTGCACTTTATCCTTATATCAACTCTTTGACGTAGACGCTGTTATTAATCTTCCACTACAGATGTGGAGGCTGAGTCTTCAGACAAGCTTAGTCCCCTGTCTAGTGTCAGACAGCTAGGATTTTTTTTTTTTTCTTTTTTTTTTTGAGACAGAGTCTTGCTCTGTCACCTAAGCTGGAGTGCAGTGGTGCAATCTCGGCTCACTGCAGCCTTCACCTCCCAGGTTCAAGCAATTCTCCTGCTTCAGCCTCCTGAGCTGGGACTACGGGCATGTGCCACCATGACCGGCTAATTTTTGTATTTTTAGTAGAGATAGGGTTTTGTCACGTTGGCCAGGCTGGTCTCAAAACTCCTGACCTCAGGTGATCTGCCTGCTTCAGCCTCCCAAAATGCTGGGATTACAGGCATGAGCCACCGTGCCCAGCCCAATCAGCTAGGATTTTAACCTAGATAATATGACTCCACAGCCAATACACTTAGCAATTATATATATAACGTTAAGCATAGCAATCTCAACATATCTATGTTACATGCATGTGTAACAGTGACTCTTCCTAGTCTGCTAGGAATGGGTTACAGATGCCTCAGGATAGCTATGCCCAACCTGGCTGGAGACTCTCAAGGACTGCATCCAAGTATCCTCCTGCAGTGAGCAACTGACTCAAGTCACCACAGTATACTTGCTGTATAAATGTTATTTTTCGTGAGTGTTGACAGGAAAAAGGTTAGGATGAACCACTGTGTTCAGTACATAACACTGCAGTTCCAGTCTTGTGACGAATTCTTATAAATACCCAATTTTAAAAAAATCTATCTTACATTTTTTTATAATGAAGTAGAGTATAAACTATAGGGTTTATTTCTTCTTCAATACTAGTAGTATTGAAAACACAACTGCTAACATAAAAGGGTCGTTTTCTAATGTTAGACACTTCTTACTCCGGAGAAGTTATCTTGATTACCCAGCTTTTTTCCTTATAGTTTCTTGCAGAACATAAATTATTAGGAAACATTAAAAATGTGGCCAAGACAGCTAACAAGGACCACTTGGTTACAGCCTATAACCATCTTTTTGAAACTAAGGTGAGTATTGTTAGATTCTGTTCACAGAACATCACTTTTGAAATTTTATTTCCAAAAAAGATGTTTAAAATGCATTTATTTGCTGAATGTGTTAGAGCTTTTCCACCTGTAATTTTTCTGAACTATTATTGTAAGTGGTCAGGCTGTCAAATCTAGCAAGGCTAATCTGCAGTATGGCAGAATGTTTCAGTATTTTCAAAGGGTCTAGATTTTGTGGCTTAAATTGAGACAACAAATTCTTTTTTTTTTTTTTTTTTTTGAGACAACAAATTCTTAAGGCCACTGAAGTTATAAATTCATTAGATCAGTAGTATTACCATATTATTTTAGCATATGGTGTATATTAAATGTATTTTGAATTTTATTATATATATTAAATGTTACACAGAAAATAAGTTTCCATTTCACTAATGAGTTTAAAGTCTGGTTTAGATTTAGGCTGAGCCTTTACAAAAATAAATTTTAAGACATTCTCCCATATTTGTTTACTATGAAATGAATATCTTCCACAGGAAAAAAATCTTTAGGAGTTATTTGAATAGTGTTTATATCTCTGGGTATGCGTTGGCCTTTCTAAGGTCATGGTTCTCATTTCAGAATTTATATTGTAAGCTGGTTTGAGGGTAATAATTTATTGTTTAAAAATAAATTATGAACAAAATTATTTCTTTGCTCTTTGTTTCCTTAGACTATTTATTCACAGTTGTGTTATACAACCTGTATTTATTATGCAGATGTTCATTTAATTGAGAGGCTGAAAATCTTGATGTTGCTCCTTGGTTTTAGCCTGTCCTGAGTATGATGTTAGAACATTTTCCTTACAGCGTTTTAAGGGTACTGAAAGTATAAGTAAAGTGTCTGAGCAAGTAAAAAATGTGAAGCTTAATGAAGATAAACCCAAAGAAACCAAGTCTGAAGAGACCCTGGATGAGGTCTGTATATAGTATTTTTTTATTTTATCATGTGGATTCTAGAAATTATATTTATTTCTTTATTATTTGCACTAGTTTCTCGTAGTGAAAGGTGGTTGAGTATGACCACTTTCAGTGAGCCAAACACTTAGTGGAGTGTGCCATTTCCCTTAGGTGTACTGAGACAGAAATAATCCTAAGAACTAGTACTTTACGGTTATTAGCCTATCCTTTGAAACACTTCTGATATTGTATTTAATATTGCCTCCACATCTGTCCAGACCTTCTGAGCTTTCAAAGCTATTTTAAGGCCTTGATTCTATGGCCAACTTGGACTAAATGACATACATTTTCTTTAATTATTTTTAGCTTTTTCTAATGTACATGGTGTCCCTGGCAATAGAAATAATCCAGGCTTGGCTGCAGGATGTGGGTTCATCTGTCTTAGTTTTCCCAACTCAGGTTTTATATTTTGGCACAAAGGTTTGAAGAACCAGATTAATTCATTCCTGCAAATCGACAGCCTTAGTAGAGCTAAGATCAGCTACTAAGAACTGACTTAGCAGAGCTGAATTGGTTATAATCTTGTAATTTCTGATAATAACTTACTATATAAGCTCACTCATTGCCAGCAGTCTTAGTATCAGTGATAATAATCTATATTTAGTTCTTGTAAAGAGGTGAGGCTATTGATGACAGTGTGGCTTTTGGGTATTTGTGGAAAGTATAAATTCAATTATACAATTATAGATGTTTATTTGATTAAAGCTAGTTAATTTTGCATGATCTTTTCCTATTGGCTAAAAAGCAGAAATTAATGTTTATAGGTATATGTGCACATAAAGCAATTTTAAAGTTTATCACAATTAACATTTGATAAATGTTATATCTATTGAATAGCTACTAAGGTAAATGGAGCAATTATTATTGAAGGATTTCAGAAGCAACTGGCAACATAGTTTACCGTTCAGGAAATTTGAATAAGGATAGTTTTAGGAGACATATAGTATTTCATTAAGGAGTTAAGAAGTTATAAATAAATTAAAAGGTAAGTTCATAAGAGCTAGAGACAATCTAGAGAGAGCTTATGAGGGTCCTAAACTATATCATTTTATTTAAAATCTCTTCATTTAACTGGCCAGCCTGAGCCCAATTACGTACTGTGACTGTTTTCCTAGCATCCTAGATTCAAAAGCCTCTTGTCCATTTCCTTGCTAACCCTCATTGTTTACTCTGTCTTTATGCTTTGGGACTGGAGAGCAGGCATTATACACACATAATCATAAAACCTTTTGAGCGTGGTATAAATTCATGCTTAATATTAGCCAAGCATGTTTTCTAGTTTCATTGCTACTCAACATTTATACTATCCTTTGCCCAATTCTCCATCACATTGCTCATTGCTCACATAATGTATTTGACATTTTCTCACAAATTCTCAGTCTCTTCTTATTCCTTTCTCTTTTTTTGTTTTTGTTTTTTGTCTTTAAGACAAAGTCTCACTCTGTTGCCCAGGCTGGAGTGCAGAGGTGCCATCTTGGTTCACAGCAACCTCCACCTCCTGGGTTCAGTGATTCTCCTGCCTCAGCCTCCCCAGTAGGTGGGACTCCAGGCAGGCACCACCACACCCAACTGAGTTTTGTATTTTTAATAGAGATGGGGTTTCTCCATGTTGGCTGGGCTGGTCTTGAACTCCTGACCTCAGGTTATGCGCCCACCTCGGCCTTCCAAAGTGTTGAGATTACAGGTGTGAGCCACTGTGCCTGGCTTCCCTTCTCATTATATGCTCCTGTGTTCTATATTGCCAAAATGTGAATGTCTAGCCATTGCCATTCCCTTCTTCTGAGCTTAAAATTTCTCTGAATTTTTCATTCCTTTTTCTTTCTCATGTCTCCTTCAAGACTAATGCTCTCAAACATCTTCCTTTTATTTTAAATGTTCATTCCTTTTCCATTTTCAAGCATTCAAAGCAAGGCCTCATACCTGGAATGTTAAAAACATTGTTCATTTCTTGCCTTCCTTCTCTTTCTTTATCCAGTCAGCAACAAAATGGGTATTCTAATAATATTTCTAAAACAATACTTTTCCAAACCACACCCTGCTGAAGAATATATTCGGTAATTGAGTGCTGTCTAGAATTGTCCAGTTCAGTATGATAGTTACTAACCATATGTGGCTACAGAGTGCTTTAGCTACTTTGAACTGAAATGTGCTTTAAGAGTAAAATACGTACTCAGCTTCAAAGGTGTGATTTAGACGTTTCTTTTTTAAAAAAAAGATTGTAAAATATCTCAGTATTTTTTACATTGATTACTTATGAAATGATGGTATTTGGGATGTTTTAGTTTAAATAAGACAGTTTTTCATTTAAAAAATTTGTATTTTATTTTTCTAAGACAGGGTCGGTTAGGAGGCCGGGCGTGGTGGCTCGCGCCTGTAATCCCAGCACTTTGGGAGGTCGAGGCGGGCAGATCGCCTGAGGTTGGGAGTTCGAGACCAGCCTAGACAACATGGTTAAACCCTGTCTCTACTAAAAATACAAAAAATTAGCCAGGTGTGGTGGCGTGCACCTGTAATCCCAGCTACTCGGGAAGCTGAGGTGGGAGAATTGCCTGAACCCGGGAGGCGGAGGTTGCGGTGAGCCGAGATTGCACCATTGTACTCCAGCCTGGGCAACAAGAGTGAAACTCTGTCTCAAAAAAAAAAAAAAAAAAAAAAAAAAAGACAGGGTCAGTCAGGTACAGTGGCTCGTGCCTGTAATCCTAGCACTTTGGGAGGCTGAGGGGGGCAGATCACTTGAGGTCAGGAGTTTGAGACCAACATGGTGAAACCCCATCTCTACTAAAAATACAAAAATTGGCTGGGCATGGTGGCATGCACGTGTAATTCCAGCTACTTGGGAGACTGAGGCAGGAGAATAACTTGAACCCAGGAGGCGGAGGTTGCAGTGAGCTGAGATCATGCCACGGCACCCCAGCCTGGGCAATAGAGCGAGACTCAGTCTCAAAAAAAAAAAGGGTCATGCTGTGTTGCCCAGGCTGGACTCGAACTCTTGGGCTCCAGCAATCCTCCTGCCTCAGAATACTCAGAATAACTGGGACTACAGGCATACCACTGCCTGGCATAGACATACTTCATCTTTCTTTTTACATTTTTAACTGCAGCTACTAGCAACTTAAAATTACATTTGTGACTCCCATTGTTATTAGTCACCACTGGTCTTCAATATATATCCAAATTTCTTATTCTTGGCATTCAAAGCCTTCCAAAATGTGGCCGCTGCTAAGCTCCATATTCCATGTTTCTATAGACGTATTCTTTTTTTTTTTTTTTTTGAGACAGTCTGTCTGTCGCCTAGGCTGGAATGCAGTGGTGTGATCTTGGCTCACTGCAACCTCCACCTCCCAGGTTCAAGCAATTCTCCTGCCTTAGCCTCCTGAGTAGCTGGGATTACAGGCGCACGCCACCACGCCTGGTTAATTTTTGTATTTGTCATAGAGACGGGGTTTCACCATGTTGGTCAGGCTATTCTCGAACTCCTGACCTCGTGATCCACCCACCTCGGCCTCCCAAAGTGCTGGGATTACAGGTGTGAGCCACCGCGCCCAGCCTGTATGGACATATTCTTAGCCAGGTGCAGCGGCTCACGTCTATTATCCCAGCACTTTGGGAGGCTGAGGAAGGTAGATCACTTGAGCCCAGGAGCTCAAGACCAGCCTGGGCAACATGGCGAAACCTGTCTCTACCAAAAAAAGTAGCCAGGCATGGTGGCATGTGCCTGTAGTCCCAACTACTCAGGAGGCTGAGCAGGGAGGATCCTTTGAGCTTGGGAGCCAGAGATTGCAGTGAGACAAGATTGTACCACTGCATTACAGCCTAGGCAGCAGGGTAAGACCTTGTCTCAGAAAAAATTTTTTTGTTTTCTTTGACCACAAATGTCTGCTCATTGTCTACTAAAGTATGCCCTTTCCTACCTCCATATTTTATTTCTTCCTTACAGTGTCCTTTTACTTCCCTATTTGTCAGTTCTGTGCTCCCTTTAAGACCCAGCTCCTGGGCTCATTGCTTCCTCTGGATTTTTACCATGTGAGACTGCTGTATACATGCATAACCGCATACATTCCAAAGCACATTGTATCTGTATTATTTATTTCTACCTTTATTTTTTTTTTTTTTTTTTTTTGAGACGGAGTCTCGCTCTGTAGCCCAGGCCGGAGTGCAGTGGCCGGATCTCAGCTCACTGCAAGCTCCGCCTCCCGGGCTTACGCCATTCTCCAGCCTCAGCCTCCCAAGTAGCTGGGACTACAGGCGCCCGCCACCTCGCCCGGCTAGGTTTTTTTTGTATTTTTTAGTAGAGACGGGGTTTCACCGTATTATCCAGGATGGTCTCAATCTCTTGACCTCGTGATCCGCCCGTCTCGGCCTCCCAAAGTGCTGGGATTACAGGCTTGAGCCACCGCGCCCGGCCTCTACCTTTATTTTAATATAAAGATTGTTGTCTAATAGCTCTTACAGAACTTTAAATCAGTCATTGTCAATATATTTATTGTCTATTATATATTAAATGGCGTTGAGGAAAATTTTCAAGGTGTGAATGAGCATTGTACAGGAGAGAAAATATAAGTTGTGACAGAAACTCACACTTAGCAATTAGAAGTTAGTATAAAAGTACTCAAATGAAAAATTTGATAACTTCATCTTTGATAATAGCTTCATATGTAGTCATTACCAACTTCTGGTGATTCTGCCTCCAAAATATATCCCAAAGCCATTCATGTTTTGTCATCCTCACTGTTAGCACCCTGGTCTAAACCTAAACTACTATAATAGTTTTTTTCCTAACAAGTCTCTCCACTTCTACTTTTGCTTCCCAAGTCGTTCTTTATATTTCAGTCACAGTGATTAAAACATAAATCTGGCTGGGCACTGTGGCTCACGCCTGTAATCCCAACACTTTGGAAGGCTGAGGCAGGCAGATCACCTGAGGTCAGGAGTTCGAGACCAGCCTGGCCAGCATGGTGAAACCCCATCTGTACTAAAAATACAAAAATTAGCCAAGTGTGGTGGCTCAAGGCTGTAGTCCCAGCTGCTCGGGAGGCTGAGGCAGGAGAATTGCTTGAACTTGGGAGACAGAGGTAACAGTGAGCCGAGATCATGCCACTGCATTCCAGCCTGGGCAACAGAGTGAGACTCGGTCTCAGAAATAAATAAATAAATAAATAAATATCTGATTCTGTAACTTCTCTATTTAAAACTCTTAATTGGCTAATGTCCTAAAGATAAAAACCCAGATTCTAGCATGTCCTACATATTTTTCTAGCCTTATTTCATACCATCCTCCCTTTCATTGCTCCCTTACAGACAGTAATATTTTTATACTTTTGAAATATTATTAAGCAGGCACAGTGGCTCTCGCCTGTAATCCAGCATTTTGGGAGGCTGAGGCAGGTGGATTGCTTGAGCCTTTAAGTGAGCCGTGATTGCACCAAAGTAAAATATCTCAGTATTTTGCAGTGGAATGATCACTCCAGCCTCACAACACTGAAACTCTGTCTCTTAAAAAAGGAAAAAATATATATAGAGAAATATTTCCTTTTTTTTTTTTTTTTTTTTTTTTGACAGAGTTTTACTCTTGTCGCCCAGGCTGGAATTCAGTGGCACAATTTTGACTCACTGCATCCTCTGCCTCCTGGATTCAAGCGATTCTCCTGCTTCAGCCCCCTAAGTAGCTGGGATTACAGGCGCCTGCCACCATGCCCAGTGAATTTTTGTATTTTTAGTAGAAATGGGGGTTTCACCATGTTGGCCAGACTGGTCTTGAACTCTTGACCTCAGGTGATCAACCCTCATGGGCCTCCCAAAGTGCTGGGTTTACAGGTGTGAGTCACTGCACCTGGCCAATTGAAAGATTTATATGCCATGTGCACCTGCTCTACTGAGGTCATGGAAGAGACAAGAGTTCAAAGGCTGATAGAATTCTGGAGCTTTAGGGAGGGATAGATTAAGATCCTGCATGGTTTAGGCCTTTGGACACAAAACTATAAGCAGTAATTGTTAACATCACTCTAGCAGTTGAGTAGAGGACTGACTGAAGGTGTCAATGATAAACACAATTGGACATTAAAGTGGTGAAAACAGATTTTATTCAGCCTACTGACAGTAGGGGAAAGAGCTGAACTCCTGTCTGATTTGTGGAGAGGTAACTGGGCCTTTTAAAAGAATGAAGGGGCCGGGCTCGGTGGCTCACCTTGTAATCCCAGCACTGGGAGGCCGAGGCGGGCGGATCACAAGGTCAGGAGATCCAAACCATCCTGGCTAACACAGTGAAACTCCATCTCTGCTAAAAATACAAATAAAAATTAGCCAGGCGCCTGTAGTGCCAGCTACTTTGGGAGGCTGAGGCAGGAGAATGGGAGGTGGAACTTGCAGTAAGCCGAGATGGCGCCACTGCACTCCAGCCTAGGAGACAGAGCGAGACTCCGTCTCAAAAAAAAAAAAAAAAAGAATGAGGGAGTAGGGAAGGATTTAACCAGAGTTAGGGAAGTGAAAAATTACAAAAAGTAGGAAGTGGGGGTTGGTCCATAAGAAACCTATCTGAGTTTGCCAACTGGTGCTTATCAAAGTTAGGCTCCCATAGAGACTTAGAGACAGGGTCATATCTTCATCTTCAGGCGTTGGCTGGAACAAACAGTAAATTTTTTTGGCAGCCTTAAGTTTTCTTGGGCAGGCACTTTAAAGAGAGATCAGGTCCTCCTAGGAATAAGGCATTGAGCTATTTGAAACTTGTGTTTGTTCAGATCTTTATAGCACAAGGTTGAAGCCTTGTGGAGAAGAGGACTCAGAGGATCCTAGCTAGGGTTTGGTCAGGGAGAGCATCTTTTGTCCAAGAGGTAGACTATTTGCAAGGAGATCAGACTTTTTTTTTTTAAGATGGAGTCTTGCTCTGTGGCCCAGTGGTGCTATCTCGGCTCACTGCAACCTCCGCCTCCTGGGTTCAAGTGATCCTCCTGCCTCTGCCTCCCGAGTAGCTGGGATTACAGGCACACGCCACCACATCCACCTAATTTTTTAATACAGATGGGGTTTTACCATGTTGGCCAGGCTGATCTCAAACTCCTGACCTCGAGTGATCCACCCACCTTGGCCTCCCAAAGTACTGAGATCACAGGTGTGAGCCACTGCACCCAGCACAGATATTTTTACTTACAAGTTTTGGAAAAGGATGAAACCTTCAGCTAGGGAAATGAAAGCGAGTAAAAATTTGCATACCTTGACCAATTAGAAACAGATCAGGAATAGGCCAGGCGTTGTGGCTCACACTTGTAATCCCAACACTTTGGGAGGCCGAGGCGGGCGGATCACGAGGTCTGGAGTTTGAGAACATCCTGGCCAACATGGTGAAACCGTGTCTCTACTAAAAATACAAAAAATGAGTGGGGCATGGTGGCAGGAGCCTGTAGTCCCAGGTACTCGGGAAGCTGAGGCAGAGGTTGTTGCAGTGAGCCGAGATCACGCCGTTGCACTCCAGCCTGGCGAGAGTGAGACTCCATCTCAAAAAAAAAAAAAAAGAAAAAAGAAATAGGCCAGGAATAAAGAAAACACTTTATCTTGCTTTTCAAACTCAGGAACTAATAGATTTGAAATATTTGATATCCACCCACACCTTTGTTATTTATTTTATGAAATTTAGAAACTAAATACAGATTTGGATAATGCAGATCCCTCTGAATTTGGTCTGAATTTAGAAACCAAATAGATAATCAGGTAAGGAGGATACTTTTAAATTTGGTACACCTCTTTTTTTAATTAACTCCCTAAGATTCTTGACAGTTCCTCTGTCTGCTTTCCTCTCATATATGAATTACTATTTATTAGATTAATCTGTAACCTTTTTTTTAGAAGACCCTGATAATCCTACTTTCTTCTAGGAAATATGCCTGTTATTTCTTTAGGTAATGTCATCCATTGTGTGAATTTATTTTCCAACTCAGGGTCAGAGGCAATATCACTGTATTCATTCTAATTGGATATAATAAAAACACCTATTAATATCAATTATTGCTGCTAAAACAGTTCAAATCTTTGTGGGAGGAAGTCACCATCCCTTATTTTAATGCCTTATGATTTCATAGGAATTAAATAGTAATTTTTTTTAACTTTAGGAAATAACTGAAATCATGTTATGGTTTGGTGAGTAATTATCAGAATCTTATTAGAAGAATTTAGGCTTCCAAAGAAGCTGGAAGTTATTTGAAATTATAGATGTGTAAGTTACTAATAGTCACATCACAGCCCTGAAATTAGATACTGAGTGTTTTGTTTATTACCAAATCCATCAAACTCTTTAAACTGACTTTGGTCATTGTTGGCTATTGTTTGTCATTCCTTTTTTTTTTTTTTTTTTTTTGAGACGGAGTCTCACTCTGCTGCCCAGGCTGGAGTACAGTGGCCGGATCTCAGCTCACTGCAAGCTCCGCCTCCCGGGTTACGCCATTCTCCTGCCTCAGCCTCCCGAGTAGCTGGGACTACAGGCGCCCGCCACCGCGCCCAGCTAATTTTTTGTATTTTTAGTAGAGACGGGGTTTCACCGTGATAGCCAGGATGGTCTCGATCTCCTGACCTCGTGATCCGCCCGTCTCGGCCTCCCGAAGTGCTAGGATTACAGGCTTGAGCCACCGCGCCCGGCTGTCATTCTTTTAAAGTACACAAATTAATAACTCTGTGTGTGTGTGTTGTGTTTTGTTTTTAGGGTCCACCAAAATATACTAAATCTGTGCTGAAAAAGGGAGATAAAACCAACTTTCCCAAAAAGGGAGATGTTGTTCATTGCTGGTATACAGGAACACTACAAGATGGGACTGTTTTTGATACTAATATTCAAACAAGTAAGTCTAAATGTAATCTTACGATTTTGGCTTAAAGAGATTCGAAATACTTGGGTGGCAGACAGATGAGTAGTTAGCAGTACCTTTTTCCTGACTGTCACCTACTTTTATCCAGACATACTTCCCCCTAAGATCTACTTGGAAGAGGTCTTCAGTTCACTGATTATTGGCTGGCTAAAGACCTCTTGTTCATTGGAAAGCAAAAGATAAGTCTAAACCTGGTTAATGTCCAAAAGTAAGGCATTAGTATTTGAATAGAAAAGGCAGGATAGTATGCTGTTTTGTGATATAAGTATAGGTCCTGCCCTTCTACCCTTTGTTAAGTATGTAATTATTTTTATAGCCAGAATTTTATTGATGGCTGATCTGACTTCGTAAATTTTTCTTTCTTTTAAAATAGTATTGTAATTCTGAAATCAAACCACTATATTTTTGCATTGGAATTTAATAATTTCCAATGGAAATTTCTTAATAATAAATTAGAGTATATCATTAATTATAAGGAAAATCTGTTTTACAGGTGCAAAGAAGAAGAAAAATGCCAAGCCTTTAAGTTTTAAGGTCGGAGTAGGCAAAGTTATCAGAGGAGTAAGTAAAGAATGCCAGTGAATCAGTAGATATTCTGGCACATGCTGCTTCTGGTATGGTGCCTTAAATAATTAGGTTTGGGGATATAATACAAAGGAAACAGACTTTGGAGTCTGACAAATTCGGTATAATCATTGCTAGCTGATCTTGCACAAGTTGTCTGGGTCTCAGTTTCACTATCTATAAAATGAGGACAGTACTGCCTACCTCAAGGTTGTTAGAAGATTAAATGAGCATAACTTGGAAGTACCTAATACAACAGGGGCTTAAATGTTAGTCCCTTCCATGTGTACCCATTTTATTATTTTTCTTCATAAAGTAAGTCTTTGTCAGAACATTTGGCCCTCTAAATTTATCTTTAAGCTTCCTGTAAAACGTCTTACAGGACGTTTGTACCATTTACATATAATTTGCAAAGGTAAAATATCTGTTCCACTGAAGTACTCATAGAAGCAGAGTTTGTTTTTGTAGGCTTTTCACCGCATACAACATAGGCTGCAATACCAGAAAATCATTCAAACATAAGCATGCTTTAACCTACACTTATATGTGAGAGAGAACAGAAAGAAACTTTGAGAAAAGGGGAAGTTAGGCTTGACCCATACTGACCATTACAGTGTACAAAAGAAGATAAAAGAGCAGGATGGACTGTCACCTTCTATGAATCATGCTAGGGCCTGCCCATTGTGCCCATTGTTTGTTTTAAATTGTTATTGTCAGAACATCAGACACCAATAACTGAAATGCCTATTCAAATGCAGTTATAGGAACTAAGATATGGTTCAATCATATACAGAACATAAAATATCTTGAAACTAAAGGTTTAGTTGAGCATAACTTATAATTGTTACCTGCCCCAGCCAGGCATGGTGGCTGAAGCCTGTAATTACAGCAATTTGGGAGGCCGAAGTGGGCGGATCATGAGGTCAGGAGATCGAGACCATCCTGGCTAACACTGTGAAACCCCGTCTCTGCTAAAAATACAAAAAATTATCTGGGTGTGGTAGCACTTGCCTGTAGTCCCAGCTACTTGGGAGGCTGAGGCAGGAGAATTGCTTGAACCTGGGAGGTAGAGATTGTAGTAAGCCAAGATCACGCCACTGCACTCCAGCCTGGACAACAGAGCGAGACTCCATCTCAAAAACAAAACAAAACAAAAATTGTTACCTGCCCATACCAAGTTGATAGCAAGTATATATCAAATTGGACCATTTTTCTATTTCTGTAACTTATTTGCATACTGGTAAATTTCTTCTAGTCTGCCATAGTGTTTTTTTTTTTTTGGAGATGGAGTTTCGCTCTTGTTGCCCAGGCTGGAGTACAATGGTGCAATCTCAGCTCACTGCAACCTCTGTCTCATGAGTTCAAGCAATTCTCCTGCCTCAGCCTCCAGAATAACTGGGATTACAGGCATGCACCTCTCACCTAATTTTGTATTCCTAGCAGAGACGGGATTTCATCATGTTGGTCAGGCTGGTCTTGATTCCTGACCTCAAGGGATCCACCCTCTTCAGCCTCCCAAAGTGCTGGGATTACAGGCGTGAGCCACCATGTCCGGCTAGTCTACCATATTCTTATTTTCCAAATGTGACCACCATAACTTTGTCCCTTGAGCTTTATGTGATTGTTGTATTTCAATAGAGCATATAGTATTAGGAATATTATCCCTGTGGTGATGTGGACTTAACTGTTTGTGGCAACTAGCTTTAAGATCCAAATTTGGAAAATATGGAGAGGCCAACCCAAAAGCCTTTTATTGTTTCTTTGAAAAGTTAGTTTTACCTTTTGCACTTTTGCAAAAGTGCCATAACATTTTAAAAATTGTATTTCCCAAATTAACTGGGCATTCCTGTAATCCCAGCTACTAGGGAGGCTGAGGCAGGAGAATCACTTAAACCCAGGAGGCAGAGGCTGTGGTGAACCAAGATCATGCCATTGCACTCCAGCCTGGGCAACAAGAGCAAAACTCCAACTCAAAAGAAAAAAAGAAAAAAATTGTATTTTATGTGCCAACATGACTCCACTATTACAATTTGGTAATCTTAACACAGTTTTACAGTGAGTACTTGCCATTATATTCCAATAAAAATAAACTCAAGTTTGTCCTGTGATGTAAAAGCGTTGCAAGTTGTTTTTATGATGGTGCTAATAACAAACTGGTTTTCATAATATATGGCATGTTACAGTTTACAAAAAGTTTTTGTTTGTTTGAGATGGAGTCTCCCTCTCTTGCCCAGACTGGAGTGCAGTCGCGCAATCCTGGCTCACTGCAACCCCCGCCTCCTGGGTTCAAGTGATTCTCCTGCCTCAGCCTCCCGAGTAGCTGGGATTACAGGCACCCACCACCGCACCCAGCTAATTTTATTTTTAGTAGACATGGGATTTCACTATGTTAGCCAGGCTAGTCTCGAACTCCTGACCTCAAGTGATCTGCCCACCTCGGCCTCCCAAAGTGCTGGGATTACAGGCATGAGCCCCAAAAACTTCTTTTCACATTAAAAAAGCCCTGCTTAAAATACCCTTATTTTTTTCTATTGAAGAAATGGAAGACAAAGATTTAGGGACTCAACTGAAGTACATTACCTTAGAATATAGTGAAATCTATAGTAATAGATTCTGTGTTTAACATACAATCTTGTCTTTACTGTCCTGGTATTACATGTGCTTTTTGCAGAATACCATTAGTTTTTATTTTGTTCTTGCCTTCAGTGGGATGAAGCCCTCTTGACTATGAGTAAAGGAGAAAAGGCTCGACTGGAGATTGAACCAGAATGGGCTTATGGAAAGAAAGGACAGCCTGATGCCAAGTATCCTTTTTTCCCTTCATAATTAAAGTTAAAAAAAAAACCCTGTAGATCACCTGAAGATGTGAAAGATGCTGTCTAGCCAAACTTCTGGATCAAGAATCCTGTCCAGACTAGTCTTCCTGATCTTTAGATGGTTATGTATCAGCACCTCCAATAGACAATAGTATTTTCTGTTGGTATAAAGTTCAAACCTCAGCTATAATTTTTGTTTCTCTTATTCAAATTCTTAACTTTCAAGACCTTAACTGTGAAGTTTAAGCTTAAGCAGCAATTCTTAATGTTTTTAAGTTTAAGTTACCATGCCCAGTACAAACTGTAGCAAAGTAGGATGCAAATATGGCTCATGGTAATTTTACGGTACAATGTAATTTCAGGCAATTAAATTCAAAGCTTAGAAATGGAATAGATGTGGGAGATTACCAGTTGTGAACTGAAGGAGACCACAGAATCAACAGTGTTAGCGTAAGCATTTATTATTACTACTAATGACAATACTCACTGAAAGTCCAGTTTATGAACATTTAAAAAAGAGTAAGGAATGACTCCAGACCATTAAGACCAGACCAATCCAGTAGGTAAGAGGGAAGGTAGTTCATGGCTTTTGTTGGTTCCATTCCTCTTGGATCCGTAAGATTAAGTTTGAAAAAAACAATTCCTTTGGAAGGCAGCTTTCTGTAGTCTTAGCAGATAAACATATTTGGGAATATAATAGCTCTCTTAGCTTTTCAAAATCAAATGGCCAGGCTGGGCGCCATGCTAATGCCTGTAATCCCAGCACTTTGGGAAGCCAAGGCAGGCAGATCACGTGAGGTCAGGAGTTCAAGACCAGCCTGGCCAAAATGGTGAAACCTCACCTCTACTAAAAATACACAAATTAGCCAGGCGTGGTGGTGCAGGCCTATAATCCCAGCTACCCTGGAGGCTGAGGCAGGAGAATCGCTTGAACCTGGGAAGCAGACATTGCAGTGAGCCATGATCATGCCACTGCACTCCAGCCTGGGCAAAAGGGTAAGGCTCTGTCTCGCGGGGGGAAAAAAAAATCAAATGGTCAGCTGCAGCTCCCTCTCCCATGTAAAGAAGCATCTCAAGACCAATCTGATGCACATACAAATTATGTAACTGTTAAGTTAGCTTTTTTTTTTTTTTTTTTTTTGAGACAGAGTCTCACTCTGTCACCCAGGCTGGAGTGCAGCATCGTGATCTCAGCTTGCTGCAACCTCTGCCTCCTGGGCTCAAGCAATTCTCCTGCCTCACCCTCCCTAGTAGCTGGAACTACAGGTGTGCACCACCACACCTGGCTAGTTTTTGTATTTTTAGTAGAGACAGGGTTTCACTATGTTGGCCAGGCTGGTCATGAACTCCTGACCTCAGGTGATTCACCGCCTCAGCCTCCTAAAGTGCTGGGATTACAGGTGTGAGGTACTGTACCTGGCCTTGAACTTAGCATCTTAAAATGCACAGTAAATATTACGTACTACCTCATAAAAAGTTTAATACAGTGTGTGTGTGTGTGTGTGTGTGTGTGTGTGTGTGTGTGTGTGTGTGTGTGTATATATTTTCCCAGCTAGAATGACTTTACCTTTTTTTTGGAATACTTAATAGTCTTCATTAAGTGGTGGCTAACTTAGGAGTACTTGTAAAGCATCCAGGTAAGGAGGAGCCTAGTCCAAGCTCCATTTATCTAGTGAGCCTATCTAGTCAGCCTATCCTATACTAAGGTTATGGGGGTACGGGAGAGGCACTTTTTATCAAATGTACCTTGACGACTTCAACAGAATTCCACCAAATGCAAAACTCATTTTTGAAGTGGAATTAGTGGATATTGACTGAAATAGTTCAGCTCTAAGGATAATAGCAACAATGATAAAACTTGGCCTTGAAGAAACTTACATAACTCGTTAGAACTTGTTACTATGGTAAAGGAAGAGTCAACTGGAAAATTCAAGGAGTTAATAAAATTTGTTTACTTGATCCCAGCTTTTGAGAGATGTAATCCCTTATGAATCCCTGAAGTCTAAAATACTTTCCTACAGCTGTGTAAAATACTGGTCAAGGAGAACTTTTTCCTTTTACCTCATGTTGTAAACTAAGTGGCTCAATAAAAATTTATCCACTGTCTTGATCTGACTGTGATTTGTTTGGTGTTAATATATTATTGTTCTGATTAGGTAACTGGAACTAAGGACCTCATCAAACCAGGGAGTAACTCCCAGTAAAATTATCTGGACAGATTGCCTGTATAATGAGAAGGCAAAGCATAGGGCTTGAGGGGAAACAAAATGCTAAAATGGAAGAAATCTTGTCATGAAGATCAATACCTCAATTTAGGAAAAGTGCACTTCAAAACCAATGAGCCACTAATAAAGATGAACATAAAGTTAATATTAATTGATGCCCCCAAAATAAATTCATAAACGATTACTGGATGAGTCTTCCATTTTATTACAAAAATGAAGATGATCAGTTTGATCAAAATGAAAGCTTGTTCACAAGTTTTACATGAATATTCTAAATACAAAGTCTCCTGAAACAACATACTTTTGATATGATTTTCATTTTTAAAGGGATGCAAACATTCCATTTTCTCATTTATAATCTCTATTCCAAGGCATAGTATTTTAATAATGTATCCTTTCTGCCGTTAGATCACAATTCACAAGTATAACTGAAACAGACAAAACCTTGATAGCAAAGGTTAAAGTCCTTTTTTAAAAAAAAAAAAAAAAAAAGGTAAATCCTTAATAACCAGCCCTTATGTGTTGTCAGAATTTTGTACTACACTGACATGATTTGCAGTCAGGTTTTTCTTCCTACCCCTTAAGGCTACAAAATTCTGTTGCAAATGCATTGCAAAAGAATTCTAGACCACTTAATGCAAAAATCAAAAAATAGTTCTTCAATAAAAAGTAAATTTTATAAATGGTAAGAAACAGTATCAGTATCTGTGGTAAGCTACTAATTGACATTTTTCCCCTATTACTAAACAAATCATGTTACACAGAAACAAGGAAGACAGGTTTTCAAATACAACAAGCTTATACTGTTTACATCCCTCATTAAAAAAAATAATAATTTCATACTTTTCACACACTCCATTTGAAATTTACATTTTTCCCATCAGGTTGGAGGGGGAGGATAATATTGTCCGTAATTCCAAGGATTCTGATAATTGTACTGAAAGGAAAAATTAAGTGTGTTAGTATATTAGAACTATGGCAGAGTTCCATATGTAAAAGTATAATTAAAGCAGGTATGTTTAAGAAAACAAGCAAGTGTTCACTGCTAAAAATTCTAGTACTTAACCACCAAAGAATGTATTACACAATTGGAACAAAAACATTTTTTTAAAAAAGAAAGTATCCTAATTTATGCTAATAACATCTATGAACAAAGAATTATAATTATGCATACTCACTTGATACCATGCACTATAATTATATACAGCTTGGTTTGCCTGTAAATCACCATCAATCATCTGTGTAGATGATGAAGTTGTATCTTCTGTGTGTGCTTTCTTTTCCTCTGGTTCTTCTGATCTATTATAAAATGGCAAAATGGAAACTTGCAAAACTCCCACAGATAACAACTTTAACGAATAGATGAATGTTATCTATACATTTGTATTACTGAAGTTCTGAATCATTCATGACTTTCAAATCATGAAAATAAAGTATGTAAATTACAACAAAAGTAACATTTGTCTTTGAAGGCATTTCCATAATGAAGCACCCCTTCTTGACTTAGCAAAAAGTGACATACCCATTTTCTGCTTTCCTTTTTAAAGAATCCTGTTCTTTTAGGAGTGTCTGATGTTCATCATAAGCATTCAGAAGTCTGAAAGGAAAGAAAAACATATCATCTGGAATATATAAAAAACAAACTTTATTAAATATTTAAAGTTATTTTTACTTAAACTGCCTAAGAAAATTTCTAAGCAACTCCTTTATTTTTAAAATTTCTACTACTAAAATCATAGTTCTGATAGACACTCCATTCCCTATACTTACAATGGACTAAATGACACTTGTGTTGAATCTCCAATTTGTCTGCCTATTTTTGCCAAATTAAAATAATGTCATTTAACATCACTGGTCAAAATTCCAATAGCTTACTACTATCAACTGCCTACTCCATGTGCTATCAATTCAGTCTAGCTTTCAATGCACGACAGAGTCAAGATCACACTTCCACTACTTCACAAAAACCTCCAATCAAGCAGATGTTACTTTTAGATGAGCTTCAACTTGCTTTCGCCACTGTGTCCTCTGCTCAGCTTATCAGAATCCAGTAATAACTAAATGAAACTCAACCTCCTCTATGAAGCATGACAAATTCATTCTGATCCACAGAGAGATCACAGCCCTCCTAGCAGTTACTTGCTACCTCATACACTTATTTCCTCTATTAATCATATCATTCAACTAAACTAGAAGCTAGAATTACATCTCATCTTTTGTGTACCTTCTTCAGTGTAAACATAAGACACTAAATACGCAGCACCCAAGCAGTTAAGAGCAGAAACTGAAGTAGGTTCAGTCCAAGCTCCACAATGTAATAACAGCTACATTACCTCAGAAAAAATGCCTAATCTCTGTTTATTCTTCTCCTCATCTATTAAGAGAACAGAACCCTATACCCTCATTCTACTGATATGAATTTTCTGCAAGATACCTAATATAAAACATTTGGCATCATGCCAAGCATGCAAATCTATACAATAATATATTAAAATACACTAATATAAACATTAGCTGTTCTATTAGTTGCACTGAAATTTTACACAGCCATCAAAAATATATACACACATATACAAACACCCAGATACAACTAATTCTCAGTTTATCTACAGTGGTTTCAACAGAAATCTAAATGAGAATAATCAGAGACGGCACATGCCTAACAGGAACTGGTATTTCCTTACTAGGATCAGGTAAGACTGGAACTTGAGCAATGCTCTAGCCAATACTTGTACTCTTAGTAAATTAAATCTTAAACTTGTCCTTTTCCCAAATCCACTGGAGCATTCTCTTCAACCATCCTCAACTTTCGGCCTTTTAAAATGAAGATGAGGCCACTAGGCGTGTTCTGTGGCCATATCCATCCTCTTCTCCAATCTCAGAAAACAGCACTCCTACTGGAGATTAATCCCATCCATCTTTATTGACCTATATATTAAATATTTGGGTTTCAGGGTTCAATCCTTATCCCATTTCCCTTTCACAGGATTGCTCCTTCCTGCTTTCTCTCATTCAGTCATGGTTTAAATTGTCACTCTAAAATTGGGAAAACAGTTTTGAAGGAAAGACTAACCGTATGTCTTCCTGTTAAATGCATATACATTTATAAAATTGAATTTACCCCCACATATATCTGAGGAAAAAGTAAACTAAGTGAACATTTTAAAATTTAACAATGTATTAATCTATACTAATCATCAAATCCCCATACAAAAATAACAATGCTCATTTATCATTCAAACAGGTAATATAATTAAGATCTTACTTATTAACATCGGAACCAAAATCTTCAAGAAATTCCACTTTTCTCTGAGAAAATGTAATTCTCATTTTAATAGGTAATGAACCATGTACAGCTTTGTCAAAACAATTTAGGATATTTTCTTCATTTTGTTTGAGGTCACCACTATATTCCATTTCAAGTAAATTGAGGTATAACTTTGTATTCTCCTGTGTAAAAAGCAGCATCATTAATATTTCTAATATATTTTTATTAGAGCACAGATATTTAAAATGCGTTTTTGTCTCAATTTGAAAAAAAAATGAAAATTGTTTTGTATTAAAATACAACTCATGCTAAATGTTTTCAGCATATATCTAAAAGGGTGAAAAAATTCATTAACACACTGATGAATTTTTCAATCAATTGATCATTCTAGTATCTCCTAAACAATACAAATTGTTAAATGCCAATAAATTAAAACTATATCCTATCTTGTATTTAGTATGACTTGACTTACCATGACCATTAGAAAATAAAACATAAAAAAATTATCTCTATGCTTCAAATAATTTAAATCTTTACTACAACTATAGATAAACATCTTAACTGGGCCTGGTGGCTCATGCCTATAATCCCAGCACTTTAGGAGGCCAAGGCAGGAGGATCACTTGAGGTATGAAGTTTGAGACCAGCCTAGCCACCATGGTAAAACCCCATCTCTACTAGAAATACAAAAATTAGCTGGCATGGAGGCGCACACCTTTAATCCCAGCTACTCGGAAGGCTGAGGCAGGAGAATGGCTTGAACCCAGGAGGCGGAGGCTGCAGTCAGCTGAGATCACGCTACTGCAATCCAGCCTCGGTGACAATGAGACTCTGTCTCAAAAAAAAAAAAAAAACCGCCAAGTGAGGTGGCTCACGCCTGTAATCCCAGCACTTTGGGAGGCCGAGGCAGGCAGATCATCTGAGGTCTGGAGTTCAAGATCAGCCTCACCAACATGGTGAAACCTCGTGTCTACTAAAAATACAAAAATTAGCTGGACACGGTGAGCGTGCCTGTAATCCCAGCTACTCGGGAGGCTGAGGCTGGAAAATTGCGTGAACCCGCGTAGCAGAGGTTGAAGTGAGCCAAGATGGCACCACTGCACTTCAGCTTAGGTGACAGAGCGAGACTGTCTCCAAAAAAAAAAAAAAAAGATAAACCTCTTAAACTGCAGCTAGAAGCAAACTGCTATAAATCTTTATCTTAAACAGACCTGGCAATAACTAAAATCCTAAAACCTGAGAAATTACCTATTCCTGTACACTGCTTTTTTCAACTGATACATAAAAAGTACTCTATGGAGAAACTAAATCATCTCACTGCCAAAAGGGCTTACAACACAGGCAATGCCTATGCTTTTGTTTATAAAGTATTCTCCCAAGTCCTCTGTTCTACTTAATAATCAGTAAATTTGTTGATAATTTCTAAACGGAAAATATAAAGTATCACAATGTCTACAACAATTTTAACCCAATAATCTTATGTCTCAAACTTTTAATTCAAAACAATTTGAAAAAATTTTTTAAATGGCAACATCAGTTTAGAGGGACTGTTGTCCTCATTTAGTAATAAAACATATTACATACAGACCAAATCTTTCATCACAGTTGCCACAGTGAAAATACACTGACCCGTAATGTTTTTATAGAAGATACTCTTAAAAATACAAATGCATACTTTGTCTCTTTCGATTGCTTCCAAAAGCACCTTTCTTGATTTTGGAAGGTTTTTCTGTATTTTGAAAAGATGCCGGGCTAGTTTGACAGCATAAAATGAAGATTCATTATTTGATTTGGCATTCTTAATGGCATCCTGAAGCAAATGTTCAGCTTCTTCCAGATTTCCATGCCGTCGTTCTAAACTTACTCTTCGTAAACGAACCATTGCCAACCCTAGAACACATTCTTCAAATGTTCTCAAGATATTCCTGGCTTCATTAATATTACCTAGAAACAGTAATTAAATGTTTATGCTTTGCTTTAAACAACTAAAATAATGTTTATAACCACATACTGGCAACAATCACCCAGGGGCTAAATCCAGCAACTAAAGGGAAACAGCCACACATATTTACATACTGCCTAGGGCTGTCTGGGGGCTACTATGGCTTGCAAAGCGTAAAAGTCAGAACACATGGCTTATAAAGCCTAAAATATTTACTATCTGGCCATTTAGAGAAAAAGTTTGCCAAACTCTGCTTTACACCATCCCTTACTACTCAATTTGTTATCACTGTTTCCTGAAATAACTGAAAATCTCAAAAATATCAATTGAATTTCTCCACTCTTACCCTGCTGCTCCTCAAAAGCTGCCCAAAGCATATGCACCATGGGTTTCTTTGGGAGATGTATAGTACAAGCTCTGCTGAAGACATGCCTCACTCCTTCAATGCTATGGTTTTCCATGTACTTGGCATACTACATACAGAAAAGAGGAAATACTGAATAATTTACAGTTGAACAAGTCATTAAATTTGTGACAGAACGATAAAATTCTATTTTTAAACCCATTCAGCACCTTTATTGAACCACTAGACTAGTTTCTGTAAGGAAGGACGAAGAGAGGCAACGAGGTTGGCATATGCAGCAGTCAAATCTGGTTGCAAGCAGACCATCTCCTAATGCAACAGATATAGTTATATGAACAACATTCAACAGAAGTACAAAAAAGGTTAGTCACTAGATCAATGTTTATAATATATTCAAGTTTAAGAGCACATGATTTTCTTACCTTAATCCAAAACTCCTCATAGAGGGCACATGATATGACACATCTTTCAAAGAGAACCACAACTCGTTCATGAGTCCCATTTTCAATTTCAAATTCTAAGTATTCCTTCCAGTTTTTTAGTTGTGCCTTTTCCAAAGGTTTCACATGAAAGTAAGGTCTTTTAATCTGTAATGAAATTGTAACATGCCAATGAAAGTAAACCAAATCACCAAAATATGCACAAGCACAGTGTTAATACAAATTATTTTCAATATAATTGATAATTAAAATTTTTTAATCGTATTTCATAATTTAAAAAACTTTTAAAATTAAAAATCCCTTAAAGTCCTTAAGCTTCACAAACAAATGAAATAATACATTTTCTATTTCTTCTGCCATTTTGCCAATTACATGCTTTTTAATGTACAGAACATTTTATACTTTGTTGAATATTTTAAAATTGAACAACCATAGTGACAGAAAGCAGATCAATGGCTGCCTAGGGCTAGGAGTAGAGAAGGGGAACTCTGGCTGGAAAGGGGCCAAGGGAACCTTTGCAGTGCTAAAAGAGTTCTGTCTGTATCTTGATTGCTGTGATGACTATAATGTACATACATATATCTGTGAAATGATTCCATATTCTAAGATTCCATTCATATGAAAGGCCATTATAGGGAAATCAACAGAAACAAAAAGCAGATAGTGGTACCTTAGCACTGGGGCTAGAGGGTTGCAGCTGAGGAGGTAGGGGTAGTGACAACTAAAAGTTAAGGTGTTATTTTTTGAGGTGGTGATTATGTTTAAAAATTGACTGTGGTGATGGTTGTACGTATCTGTGAATGTACTAAGAACTATTGAACTGTACACTTTAAATGGGTGAATTATATGGCATGTGAATTATCTCAGTAAAGCAGTCAGAAAAAAAAAAAACAAAGAATTAAAACTGTGGGAAATTACCTCATTTTACTATAAACCTAAAATGGGTGAATTATAATGTATGTAAAGTATAATCCCATGAAGTTGACTTTTAAAAATTGAACAATTAGAATAAAATTGTTCAGATTAAGCAGATATCTTGCAATTCAAGTAAATCTGAATTCAAACATTCTAAAACTGATTAGGGAAAATGGAAAAACTGATAATGATTATAATAAATGAGACGAACATCTGAAGTTATGGCTTAAATATGCAAAAATAAAGTTACAACAGAGATAGTACTATCAAAATTGAAAGAAAAATAAATTATTCCTACTTCGTATTTTAAAGACTATTAGAAAACACTTACACCTTCTTCAAATGTCCACCTTTTACTAACTTCATGCTCATTATAATTAAACATTTCTTGATGAATCTCAATGATTCTATGTCTCATGTTTTCTATTTCTGTAATTAACTTGGGAAAAAAAAGGGAAAAAATAAATCTCACAAACTATACTGAACATTTTCAATATCACTGCTTACATTTAAATATTATTCACAGATATTTTAGTCTTAGAATAGTGGTAGATTTTTAACTGTTGACAATTATGTGCAAAATCCAATTAACAACTAAAACTTATCACACAACTTCCTAATTAACCACTTTCATACATTTCTTTTTTTTTTTTTTCTTACATTGGGATAGCAGATTCACAACCTAGGCAAAATATTCCTTCTAAGCTAAGTTTATCTTGGGGTGTCTCGTAGTAAAAGTACTCAATCCCCACTTGCCTTAAACAGAAATTAATTTCAAACAAGCTACAAGTCACTGGGTAAATGGCCGGCTATATAAGTGATCACTGTGCCACTCATGGAGTCAAGGGATAACAGGTCCAGTTTCTTCTGCACTGAAGACCTTTTTTTTTCCGAGATGGAATCTTGCTCTATGGCCCAGGCTGGAGTGCAGTGGTGCCATCTCAGCTCACTGCAACCTCTACCTCTCAGGTTCAAGCAATCTTCCCACCTCAGCCTCCCAAGTAGATGGGACTACAGTCATGTGCTACCACACCTGGCTAATTTTTGTATGTTTAGTATAGAGGGGGGTTTCACCACGTTGCCTAGACTGCTCTCAAACTCTGGACCCCAGGTGATTCGCCTAACTTGGCCTCCCAAAGTGCTGGGATTACAGGTATAAGCCACCACACCTGGCCACTGACGAACTTTAGAATAAGACCGGTTACCTTTGCAGGATCAGTTATGTCTTCAATTCCCGATGGTAGATCATCACCAGGGGGACCATCATCACCACTATGTCCATTTACGGAAGCTAACTCCCTTCGCAACTGAATAAACTGTTCACCAGTTAAAAGATCTCTAGGCAAGTTATTCTGTACATGTTCTTTAAATCTAAAGGAAGACAATAAAAATATATATTCTATATTTGAATCATAATTTTAGATCTCATATTGAGATTCCTACTACATACTACTCTTTCAAAGGATTTGATTTAAAGAAAGAAACCAAAATATCATAACTTTTCTCCTTCTTTTCTATATTAAAACTCTACCATATATGATAAAACACTACTATATGATAAAACAGTCTATAGACATCTTCCACTTCTTCCTTCCTTTACAGTAGAATGGAGAAGGCATGGATGGGCATAAACTGAAACCTCAGTTCTGTCTGTTACTGGTTATCTGACTTAAGGGAAGTTTTTCCTTTCTCTGAATCTTAGTTTCCTCAACTGTAAAATAAGATGATTAATACCTATTATTTGTGTGTCATACAATCTATTTTACTACGAAGACACAAAAGTCACAGTAAAATTAAATATTGTAATCCACATTTAAATTCTAAATGATCACTTGTAAATAATCAACAAATATAGCATTTCCTTCCCACCTCCCAAATACTCTTCAATCTACATGAGTACGCAAAAATCCAGTGAAACTTCCCAATTAAGGTTATCAATTACCTCACATATAAAATTAAATGGACACTTGTTTTGTAGTATGGTCCTCCAAGCCTCTGACTGCTGCTCTATGTCCTATTCCCGTTCCTACCTGCCCTAAATGCTACTATTCCCAAGAATTTCACTCTCCAGTTGGTTCTCATCTATTTTTATTAATACATAATTCTGGCCAATCTCACTGATACAGCTTGAAATAAGTATACCATGGTGACTCTCAAGACTATAACACAAGTCCAAACCTTTCTCCTAAACAGATTAGCATATCCAACTGCCAATACTCTGCACAAAGAAATATAGATTAGTTTAAGCTAATCTATAAAAAGATTTTTGAAAAAAAAAATCATTTCGCTATTTTATAAAAACATGCAATAATTTGTATACATACAAATTTTAATCAAAAACACCAAGTTGAGGAGCTAAAATATCTACACCATCACAATTTGAACATATCTTTGGAACCTCAAATATGAAATATCTTAAAGTAAGCATGGCATCTTCATCTGAAAATGAATACCCTCAGCATTTCTTTCTTTGTGTATGTGTGTGTGAGATGGAGTCCCGCTCTGTTGCCCAGGCTGGAGTGCCATGGTGATATCTTGGCTCACTGCAAGCTCCACCTCCCAGGTTCAGGCAATTCTCCTGCCTCAGCCTCCCAAGAAGCTGGGATTACAGTTGCGCACCACCACGCCCAGCTAGTTTTTGTATTTTTAGTAGAGACAGGGTTTCACCTTGTTGGTCAGCCTGGTCTTGAACTACTGACCTCAGGTGATCATCTGCCTCAGCCTCCCAAGCACCTGCTCACGCCTGTAATCCCAGCACTTTGGGAGGCTGAGGTGGGCAGATCACCTGAGGTCTGGAGTTCAAGACCAGACTGGCAAACACGGTGAAACCCATCTGTACTAAAAATACAGAAATTAGCCAGGTGTTGGGGCGGGCACCTGTAATCCCAGCTACTCGGGAGGCTGAGGCAGGAGAATCACTTAAACCTGGGAGGTGGAGGCTACAGTGAGCAAAGAATGCACCACTGCAATCCAGCCTGGGCAACAGAGCGAGATTCCATCTCAAAAAAAAAAAAAAAAAAAAAACAAGTATATAAATAACACTGGAATCTAATTTAAATTTTGCAAAGTCAATGGTTACAGAGGCTAACGGCCCATTTCAGCACCAGGAGGAAAAAAATTAACATAGATTGCCTCATGTTAAAAAATTAAAAATGAGGAAGTAACTCTCATGTAGTATGAAAAAACAGATTTAATTACAGACGAATATTAAAACTCAAAACTGTCAACATATGAATTAAAAAACTTAAAATAAGGTAAAATTTTAAAATAACTACATACAGTACATAAATCTAAAATGACTTGATTGCTACATCATGTAGCGACTTCTTTAAAACAGTGACAAAATGTGCATAATATTAAACAGTATTTTTTCAGCAGTTTTTTGTATTATAAAGCTAACATTTATTCAGTAAAGACTGGCTGAGTGTCTCATACATATTGAGGTCTATTCTTAGGTATTAGAGATACAAAGAATTACGCCTCAGAAACTGACAGGCATGTTGAGAATATAGGAGACATAAATTCAAAGCAGTGTTACTGGTGCTGATATAAATGTAAACAAATGTAGGTAAAGCGGTGGCACAAATGACAGACTAGATATCTCAATATAGGTGAACCAGAGAAAATTTCACAGAGAAGACACAAAACTGTGTGGTCTCAAGGAATATGAGTCCACTAGACAAGTGGAAAGAGGAAAAGGTATTACAGTCATAAAGATATAAAACAGCACTGCCCTTTTGGAAGTTACCAGACTTAGGTGTGTTTAGAGCTCAGGAACTACCAGGGATTGGACCTGGATATTAGACCAGATCACAAAGTCCTCACACTAAAGGTTTTAAATTAGACATTATCTCAGAGATAATGTGCAGGGTACATCCCATATACAAGCCTAATGCACAAGCACAATAAAGTACTTCCATTATTACTGTATAGCACTTAGAATACGTTTTTTAACACATGCCTCCTCCTCTATCCTTCTGACCAACTCACAGGCATGCTATCTTCTTCGGGCCTTCATTCCCACAACTTAGCCTATCAACAGGTACACAGCAAATGCTAAATAAATGACTTTAAGAAAGAGGCATGTGTTACGGGGAAAAAAAAAAATTCAGTGGTTCTCAAAGTAATTCAAAGTCATGTGAATTAGTTAACTTATATAAACTGTAAGAACTGCATAAAGACTACTTGTGAGTTTGCTGTAACTGATAAGCGAAGTAGTTCTAAATGCATTCAGTGAAAAATAGCAGATTATAGATCAGTATGTGTAATATAATCCCACTAATATCTATTATAAGTATATACGCATTTTTAAAAGTGTAGGGTAACTGATGACTTAAAGAAAAATAAATAAATAAAAGCCTGGTGGGATAATTTTTTAGAAATAAAAAAGGACTTGTAGGATAACATATCAAAAACTTTAGGGCCATACTGTCTAGGTTCCAAGTAGCTTCCAATCACTTACAAACTCTGTGGCCTTAGATAAATATGCTCATCTCTCTGTGTCTCCCCTTTCATAAAATGGGAACAATAGTCCTTGCCTCACTGGGTTATTGGGAGGATTAAGTGAATCATAACGCACTCAGCAGAGTGTCTGGGATATAGAAAATGCTATGTGTGTTTCCTACACCTTGTAGTCACAGATTTTTCCTATACTTTAAATCACAGAAGAACTAGTCTATGAAAAGACACCCTCTTCGGCCCATCAGGTAATTTAAGTACGTTTGTACTTTTGCGTTCGGTAACTATTTACCAAGCATTTCCATATGCCAATTCTTGCTTGTGTTAACATCTTTCAGCAAGTGTCTTCCCTGGTCATTGTATCTTAGAAACCTGCCTACTTCCTCTATTTCATCGAAAGCAGAAAGTATATGCCTATCTATATGCTTCCTATTTCTGAGTCTGTATAACTTCTACCTCTAGCAAACTGTTCCTTAGTACTTTACAAATACTTCATAAAAGTCTTCTACTTTTGGTAGTAAAGAAAAATTTCGAAAATCACTCACTTAAAAAGTACCTAAGTTTATTCAAGACTGCTCATAAAAATTATAACAAAAAATAGAAAACATGTCAATTTTAAAAAAGCAAAGACACAATCCTCATACTTGTTCAGAAAGACTTTCTGGATCCTTATTGATGTAATACTCTGAATAAAGCAGAAAACAAAACACAAAAATAATGACACACAGAATAAGTTGTTTTAACAGTAATCATTAAAAGGATACCAACCATAACAGAAAAATCATGGTAGAAAATTAAAATGGAATGATACCTGATTATTTGAAAATAGATACTACTTACTATACAAAATGCATCCTTCACTGTTTTGGATATAAGGTGTTATAGCAATCACAAGAATGTATATTTAGCAAATCATTAAGTTTAAAAAAAATAAGCATCTATCATGTGCCAGGCACTGTGTCAATTTAATGCCATAAATAAATAACTAAACTTACTATTTTCTCATTCCTTCACTACTCTGAACTACCTTAGACAAGACAGAATTCCTGTGTTTCTTTATCTATTAAAATGAATAAGGAGAAACTTCTAACTAAAAACAGTAAAATTTCTAAACATTTCATAAGGCATATGAAAAAAATGTCAAAAGCAAGCATGTAGGTTGTGATTAGCAACAAAATTTATTCCTCTTTCCAAGTAATAAAAGCTTACATAACATTTCAGGAGAATTATAATACTTAATATTATCAACTATCTGAGTAACCAAAGATGTTTCAATGATCAGAATTTCCCACCTACCTCTGAAAATGATGACTATACAGCTGTGTTGGAATACCAAGAATACGATCATATATAGCTGTAACTTCTCTCAGGTTTCCCTGCTCATTTTCCCAGTTTATATACATTTCCCACAGTCTGTCAGAACGGAAATCTGTTCCTGCAGCTAGAACAGCATGCTCAAAAGTTCTGAAAAATTAAATTACTCTTAAGTTATCTTTCCAAGACAAAATCACTTATAAAATATTTCTAAATTTAGAAAATAATGCTAACTTCAAAAATTATATTCAACTGTTTCTTATGCAAGTAGGGATTAAACGGTAGACAGAATAACAGAAAGCATACAAGAGTTGCTTAAAAAGAGTGAGAAAACAAAGGGAACAGTTAAATGTACTTTATGTAATTTTATCATATAGAAAACACAAAATGTACACATTGCAAATAGGTAAGAGTAGACATTTAAGTATTTGTTAAATCTGAAATGTCTGTTGTATAGATTCATTTATGACAGAAGACAAAATTAAAACAAGTAGGAAGTTAAAGAGAGGCAAATTTTATCTCAATTTAAGAATATTTTCACCAGGCGTGGTGGCTCGTGCCTGTAATAGCAGCACTTTGGGAGGCCAAGGCAGGAGGACCACCTGAGGTCAGGAGTTCAAGACCAGCCTGGCCAACATGGTGAAATCCCATCTCTTCAAAAATACAAAAATTAGCTAGACATGATGGCAGGTGCCTGTAATCCCAGCTATTTGGGAGGCTGAGGCAGGAGAATCGTTTGAACCCGGGAGGTGGAGGTTGCAGTGAGCTGAGATCGCGCCATTGTACTCCAGACTGGGCAACAGAGAGCCCGTTTCAAAAAAAAAAAAAAAAAAAAAAAAAGAATATTTTCAAGCAAAAATAATTCTCCAACAAGGAATCTGGCTGCCTTGTAAGATAAGTATACAAAGGCCAGGCACAGTGGCTCACACCTGTAATCCCAGCACTTTCGGAGGTCGAGCCAAATGGATCACAAGGTCAGGAGTTTCAGACCAGCCTGGCCGGCATGGTGAAACCCCGTGTCTACTAAAATACAAAAAATTAGCCAGGCATGGTGGCACATGCCTGTAGTCCCAGCTACTTGGGAGGCTGAGGCAGGAGAATTGCTTGAAGCCGGCAGGCAGAGGTTGCAGTGAGACGAGATTGCGCCACTGCACTCCAGACCAGGTGACAGAGCGCGACACTGTTTCAAAAAAAAAAAAGTATACATATACTTTAAACCTCTCAAAAGCCCGTCTCAATTCTAAAATTCTATCATTAAAATTTATCACAGGCTGGACACAATGGCTCACGCCTATAATCCCAACAAATGAGGCCAGGAGTTTGAGACCAGCCTTACCAACACAGCAAAACCCCATCTCTACTAAAAATACAAAAATTAGCTGGGCGTTGTGGTACACATCTGTAACCCGAGCTACTCAGGAGTCTGAGGCATGAGAATCACTTGAACCTGGGAGGCGGAGGTGACAGTGAGCTGAAATTGCAACACTCACCACTGCACTCTGGCCTGGATGACAGAGCAAGACTGTCTCCAAGGGGGGAAAAAAAAGTTTGTTACAAAGTATTTTAAAATACCTAGTCATGTCAAGAGATTTCTGCAAGCAATTTTAATCACTAGATTTAATACTCCAATGAGATAAAGCTTTTAGATACATACTTTTAAGTATCTTAAAATCAACAGAAATTTTTTAAAAGTATAAAACTACACTCCTTAAGTTAACCCACAATTTTCACACAATTTCAATAAAGCACTAAAAAATGTTGAGTGGAACAAGAAAAAATCAAATTCCACTATTCATCTAGTATACAAAAATGCAAAATGACTTTGTAAAAAGATAATGCAGCAGGCATTTTCCTGAAAGATAATATAAGAAACTAGGAAGCTACAGTAATTACAAGTTTGGTACTGGCCAGGGAACAGAAAAATGGATGAACAGTACAGAGCCAAGAAAACAAAAAGAGATCAATGTATGTGAATATTTGGTGTGTGATATATAATAGGAAAATATAAAATAAAAATGTCTATCTCATGACAGATAGAAATTAAAGTCAGATAAATGAATAAGTGAAAAACTACAGAGAAGTTAGAACAAAATACAAGATTTATATGTTCTTGGCAAAATAGGCACAAAACTCAGAAACCAGTAAGAATTAAAACAGAAGCACATTAAGGAAAAATAAAACTCCATATGATAAAAGACACCATAAAAAAAGTTAAAGACATACCAACATTGGAGGAAATGTTTAATATAGAGATAAACAATTGAAGAACATGTGTGTATGTGTGTCTGTGCATGCATGCATGCGCACGTGGTGTAAGGTTTCCTAAAGAATAAAATAGATGTTACTGTCCCTACAGAACCCCAAATGATTCAGAAAAATAACCAGACACTGAAAACAGTATAGAGAAAAGGCGAAGAAGACAAGGAGGTAATGAAATAAAGACAGAACGTTTAGAAGAAGGTATACTTAATGAATGGTGAGAAATCTTCAACTTTCCCGCCTAGCTATAGGGACTTAAGAAGCTAGCTTTCCATTCCCCAGGTAAATAAAATTATCCTTTTCTAAAGAAACTGCTTGGCTCAGGAATAAGATATAAGGTTACTATCACTGGGAATCCACCAGCAAAAAAGAGTGGCCACATGATTACGCTACTGTGAAACCCTATAGGCCAACTGACAATGTCCCATACAAAACACACAGTGCTTCCATATAGGTTTTTTTTTTTTTTTTGAGACAGGGTCTCGCTCTGTCACCCAGTTTGGAGTGCAATGTCACGATCTCAGCTAACTACAACCTCCGCCTTCCAAGTTCATGCAATTCTCCTACCACAGCCTCCTGAGAAGCTGGGATTACAGACTCCCACAACCATACCCAGCTAATTTTTTTGTATTTTAAGCAGAGACAGGGTTTCACCATGTTGGCCAGCCTGGTCTCGAACTCCTGACCTCAAGTGATCCACTGTGCCTAGCTCATACAGCTTGTTAATATCTAATCTGTAATAGGAACAAAAATCCAGAGATCAGGTATCTCAGAGACGAAAATGAGTAAACAGAAAAATTTCAGAGGAAACAGTCCTGGGAACAGAGGAAAACCTCAACTATCCTTAGTATCGTCAAAGAAAACGAAAAGATATGCAGCCATGAAACAAGAACTGGAGAGTATAAAAAAAGGAACACTCAGAGAACAAGAAAGATTCTTGGATATTAAGAATCTGAGCGGGGAGCAGTGGCTCACACTGTAATCCCAGCATTTTGGGAGGCCAAGACGGGCGGATCATGAGGTCAGAAGATTGAGACCATCCTGGCTAACACGGTGAAACCCCATCTCTACTAAAAGTACAAAAAATTAGCCAGGCATGGTGGTAGGTGCCTGTAGTCTCAGCTACTCATGAGGCTGAGGCAGGAGAATGGCATGAACCCAGGAAGTGGAGCTTGCAGTGAGCCGAGATTACGCCACTGCACTCCATCCTGGGGGACAGAGATTCTGTCTCAAAAAAAAAAAAGAATCTGATGGAAGATGTTAAAAATCCAATACAAGAGTCAAGGAAGTACCTCAAAAAGCCAGATAGTCTAAGATATGAAAAATAGGAAGAAGAAAAGAAAAACTCAGTAATTAAGAGAGGAGGTCCAATATCCAACTATTAAAAACAACAGAGAAAATCAAGGCAAGGAAATTGTCAAAATAAGAATATCCATCATAATAACATTTCTAAGAATAGAAGGATATTAGAATCTCAGATTGAAGACTCACCTAATCACCCAATAATCACAATAAGAAAAAGAAAATCTATATCAAAGCTCATTTTTATAAAACTGCATTTACATCAGACTCAAAGAGAACATCCTAACAGCTTCCACGGAGGAAAAACATGTTACAGAAAGAGAATCTATTCTAGAAGAATGGTTTTGGACTTCTCAAAAGCAACAGCAGAAGCTATAAAGGAATAAATAATGCCTTCAAAGCTCTACAGAGAAAATAATTTTCAACTCCAAATTCTATAGCTTACCAAACCTTAAAATTATTTTTTCATCCAAGCATCCTTTAACAAGAAGTTACAGAACACACTCTTCTAAAAGTTGGACATAAAATCAAAAAAGAGTGAGATCTAATAATAAACTCTCCCAGAAGTGAGGTAAAGACATCTCCTAGAACCATGATGATACGAAAATCCCAAGACAACTCTTGTACAGCAGAACTAGAAGACCAGTCCAGATTATAGTAGAAAGGTTTCCAGGAGAGACAGCTCAAAAGAGAGGAAAAAATGGGACTTACACATTTTTTAACAGGTCTGATTATATAGAAAGCTATATTTAAAGCCTTCTACAAAGCTGTTGCAGAATATGAAAAAACCTTAAATGTTCAAAGAAAATTAGACAAGTGGGAAAAATGAGGGGCAGAGGAGGAGAAATTAAAAACCAAAAAGGTTATAAAAATGAAAGGGCAGTATGATGAAAAATATTTATAGGTTTTTGATCTTTTTTTTTTTTTTTTGAGACAGAGTCTTGCTCTGTCACCCAGGCTGGAGTGCAGTGGCACGATCTTGGCTCACTGCAACTTCCGCCTCCCAGGTTCAAGAGATTCTCTTGCCTCAGCCTCCCGAGTAGGTGGAACTACAGGCATGCGCCACCACACCCAGCTAATGTTTATTTTTGAGACAAGGTCTCACTCTGTCACTCAGGCTACAGTACAGTGGTACAATCACGGCTCACTGCAGCCTCAACCTCCTAGGCTCAAGCACTCCTCCCACCTCAGCCTCCCAAAGTGCTGGGATTACAGGTATAAGCCACTGTGCCCACCCTTATTTATGGATTTACAATGATTAAAAAAAAAATACTGAAGCTGATTATTGAAACCTATCCTGTAGCTATATTGGAAAAGAATGGGAAAACAAAGTGTAAGTGGGTTAAAATTCTCATTTACCGTAACAGATACATAATGTCTACAACTAACAGAGAAAGAAAGAAAGCAACGTAGATTTACTGTTATACACGTGGTGGAAAATACCAGAAGAAAGAGCTGAAATATTTGAAGGAAGGTGGAGGGGGTACTTTTTGTTACGAGCAGTAATTAGCTAACTTCTTAAGCAATATGCAAATACTTTTTTTGAAAACCGAAAACAAATACCTTAACAAACTACTGTAATCAAGAAAAAGATAATGTAATAGAAAACTGAGCAAATGATATCAACAGGTAATTTAAGAAATGGCTTATATAAGCATATGAGAAGATGGTAAACCAGGATGAGCAATCAAGATATACACAAATTAAAACAGAGATGCCACTGGAGGTAAAACAAACAAAAAATGTGGCACAGCTGTGGGAAAATGATTATTTTCATACACTGTGGGAGTTTAGAATTGATACCACTTTTGAAGGAACATGTGATAAAACTTAGCTCTGTGTTCCCTTTAACAGAAGTTCCATTTCTAGTGCATTCTACAAAAATATTGACTTGTACAGAGATGCTCACTGTAGCACTGATTATTTCCTACAAATAAGGATTTGGTGAAATATAGTAGAGTACTTTGGCTTATAAGTTACTTTTTATAAAGTATTATAAAATACTTTTTGTAGTGGTTAAAAAATATGGCAGGAAGAGATTCCCAAACACTGTTTAAAAAAAAAAAAGTCAAAGACCAATATGAAAACATACGCACAAATATGTACTTATACATACATCTGAAAGAACACACACCAAGCTATTAACCATGAGGAGTGGAACTGGGGATATAAGGGGTATGGAATGTAGGAGGGCTTTATTATCTGCATTTTCAAATCATAAAGCATAAGTTTATTATATGTATTATTTTTTTAACAATGGAATAGAAGTTAAACTTCCAGCTTAGCTTTCATGAGCTCTATTATCAACATGAGAATAATTATTTATATCATAAAATACATTTCAGTATCAATGTTCCACATACCCTCTTATTGTATTGTTTGTCTCAGGATCACCAGGGTCCAATGTTTCTTTTAAGAAGTTTATATAATGTATCCAAAGGTCAACACTAAGAGGTATTGCCTGAAGCCCCCGCCGATAAACCTAAGAAGAAAACAGCAAACTGTACTTCAAATATTTAATTATTTCTTAACAGAGAGGCAACACTGTGTTATCCGGTGAACCTTAGAAATACTAATTACTGGAATTTTGTTTAAATAATCTACCATTACCATTTGGGTGGAGGTTGGATAGAACATGGCAATGTTCTGATCCCCACGTGCAGAGTCTTGATCTTCAAAGCGCAGCAGTCCCTGCATTCTGACCGGGTTGTGTGGGCAGGCTTTGGGTTACAGACCATAGGGCACAGACCCATTAGAGCATCAATGACAGCGTCTGACCAAAAATGCAATAAGACGTAGCAAATGTGACTAGCAAACCAACTATATTGTTTGGAAAATGAGAAATAAATGTAAGTGAGAGAAAAGCCCTGCCCTACTTGTTAAGCTGCAGTGTAATACAGAGGCTTGCACTGCAAAGCTTGACAAACTGTAGAGGTTTAACGCACCTGCCAACAAAGAGAGAAAATATTAGCTACAAATGCCACAAGAGTGACAAATGCAAATAAATACCCTATAAAAATTGTTTGACCATAAATGGTAGGTACTGCCAGCCAAAAAAAAAAAAAAAATCTTTGTTATTAATTGGCTTACAGTACCTATTGGAGATAAGTTTATTCAGTGATGTACGCACCTCATCTGATGGTTTAATGTTGTCGTGCCGCTTTTCAAGGTCCGCATACTTTTTCCAGTAACCATAGCAATACGGATAGTGTATGAAAAATCTGTCAAATGCTTTCCTGGCAGCCATCAAGTGATTCTGATAAAAATGAAACAGTATTTAAATATCGTTGAAATTTCTGTCAAAAAAATATTTATTATTCCTTTCAAACGTTATTATCTAAAAAAATAATAATAAATGGCAGGTTTAAAAACTCCACATGCAGGCTGCTCTGCCGATGGAGCAGCCCTTCTTTTATTCCTTGACTTTTTTTCTTCTAAATGCAACTGAAACAGAAGAAACTAATTTTGTCAACATTTTCTTTCAACAATTTTACACACACACTTACACCTCAATTATTACAAAATATTAAGCTTTGACACTACTGACTCTCTACAACATACAAAAGCTATAAGCTATTTTCAAAGCTAAAAATGTATCTACCTAATGTTATTCAACTTCATTTGAAAATTATGAGTTGATTTTAATCATAAATAAGGTCTACTGTTTCATTATAAATTAACATGACTTGATTAATTTGTCCCTTCTGATATCATTTTAATAGTTACTAACCTCCTGTTCTACATATTGAAGCAAATATACCCAGCCTGTAAAATCCTGAGGATTATTTTCCACAGTTTTCCAAAATTTTTCATATTCTGGAGGGAAATTTGCTTCTGTTTCTGTCAGTGTCACTGGAAGGTCCACAGCACTTGCCATTTCACTTTCTTCTGTAGATGCATTCACATTGGGAGAGTCATCAGGTGACTGTTCCATTTCTGTAACATTCATAATCTCAGTACTGAAATCAGTAGGATGTTCTACCACTACCTCTGAACTATTGCCTGTGCTGCCATTACTAGAATTTCTGTATTCATCCATGTGAGAATTTTGCATATTGTCTTCAGTAAATGATCTGTGGAAACACAAAAAAGAGAAATATCTTCCAAATGCCAATAAAATTATTTGGTCTCAACAACATCTTTTAAAAAGCCCTAATTTGGCTATTAAAGAAATGTGATTCTTAATCCCCTACAAGTCAGAATCAGAAGGTTCATTAGTTTTTATATTATAAATAAAATTATAAATTCTTCACAAAACTGCCATTTTGTTGTTGGTATTTGAATAAAAACCATAACTATAGATTTGTTACCTCATTCATAAAACAAGTAAGTTGACTGCTACCTAACAAAGAAATACTATTTAAAATTCAATGTTTCTGATTTAGGTAAGAATCTGATTCGGTGCCCGAATGTTACCTTGCTATGAATCACTGGAAAACGGCATATTTTTAATAACTGTTCTGGAGGCTAAAAGTAAAACTGACAAAAATTCTGGTCATGGATACAAACATTTCAAAAGGAAGCTCATCACTTGGCTCAGGATAAAGTTTTAGAAAAGATAAATTCATATTGCTTAAATATATCTATTTATGAATTATAAATCCTGACAGCTAGGTTTCAAATTTATTATAGAAGATAAAAATTACACGAGGTCAGGAGATCGAGACCATCCTGGCTAACACGGTGAAACCCCGTCTCTACTAAAAATACAAAAAAAAACTAGCTGGGCGAGGTGGCGGGTGCCTGTAGTCCCAGCTACTCTGGAGGCTGAGGCAGGAGAATGGCGAGAACCCGGGAGGCGGAGCTTGCAGTGAGCTGAGATCCGGCCACTGCACTCCAGTCCGGGCTACAGAGCAAGACTCCGTCTCAAAAAAAAAAAAAAAAAAAAAAAAAAAAAAAAAAAAAAAAAAATTAAAAAGTAATTTTTAAAGTGAATAAATGTTACTTAAAACACATTTAAGGGGCCAGCCATGGTGGCATACAGCTGTAGTCCCAGCTACTCGGGAGACACTGAATCAGGAGGATCACTTGAACCCAGGAGTTCAAGGTGGCTGTAAGCACTGACCCTGCTACAGTACTCCAGCCTGGGCAACAGAGCCCGGCCCTAACTCTAAAAAACATACTTGAGAAAGGCTTACAGTCTGGATAATAACTGCACAACATATCTAAAATTATGTCATCTAATTTTTAAGGCTATAAGGTAACAGGGAATTACCCCTTTAAGGTAGTACCACATTATATTTTCATAATCACCTTAATCTCTTCCACTAATAGCCTGAATGGAAACCAAATCATTAAATTATAGGGCATGTCCATTTTTTTTAATGAGGAATTATTCTCAAAATTAAGCTGACCATAAAACTGATTTACTCTTAAAATATACTTAGAATATACTGCTGCTTATATATTAATAGTAATTAAAAAGATGATTAAAACTTTAAAGACAATAATGCAAATGAAGAAATGCAAATGACCAATAAACATATAAAAGAATTATATCTTTACTAATAGACATAAATCAAAATAATGAGTGTACCAAATAGCAACTGTACATATTTTATACGATAGAAATAATCAGAAAAAAACATATTTGTTTAAGGGCATTCATTACCAGCACTGTCGTATAGCAAAAATGGAGGGTATATTAAGAAAAAGATTGCTTTGGCCAGGCATGGAGGCTCATACCTGTAATCCCAGCACTTTGGGAGGCCGAGGAAGGCAGATCACCCGAGGTTGGGAGTTTGAGACCAGCCTGACCAACATGGAGAAACCCCCGTCTCTACTAAAAGTACAAAATTAGCTGGGCATGGTGGTGCATGCCTGTAATCCCAGCTACTCAGGAGGCTGAGGTAGGAGAATCTCTTGAACCTGGGAGGAGGAGGGTACAGTGAGCCAAGATCACGCCATTGCACTCCAGCCTGGGCAACAAGAGCGAAACTCCATCTCAAAAAAAAAAGAAGAATAAAAGAAAAAGACTGCTTTAATAAATGGTATACTCGGCCAGGCACAATGGCTCATGACCATAATCCCAGCACTTTGGGAGGCCGAGGCGGGAGGACTACCTGAGGTCAGGAGTTCGAGACCAGCCTGTCCAACATGGTGAAACCCTATCTCTACTAAAAATACAAAAAATTATCAGGGTGTGGTGGCACGCGCCTGTAGTTCCAGGTACTCGGGAGGCTGAGGCAGGAGTATTGCTTGAACCCGGGAGGCGGAGATTGCAGTGAGCCAAGATCATGCCGCTGCACTCCAGCCTGGGCGATACAGTGAGATTCCGTCTCAAAAAAAAAAAAAACAAAAACATAAATCATACACTCACATAATGGAACAATAAGAATTAAAAGGGAAATATGTATATGTGTATTGATACAGAAAAACATCCATTATATACTTTTAAAATACATATATATACATACACACATGCACTCACAGATTTGTAAGGATTTACACCAAATAAAATAAAATACAATAAAACTGACAGCTGGTGTTAACAGTTGTTCTCCATACAAAAGAGAGATGTGCCCTTTATTCTTTTTGCTCATCTGCAATTACTTAACTGAATGGGGGGAGAAGTTTTTTGTTATTTTTTTTAAAAGTCAGCTATATAATGACTGGATACTATTTTTTGTTTTGTTTTGTTTTGTTTTTGTTTTTACAACTTTATGACTACCATACTTTAAAAATCTGGGTTTCACTACCGTCTACGCAGAAATTTGCAAATCTGGCTCCACACAAGTTGTCTACGCAGAAATTTGCAAATCTGGCTCCACACAAGTTAACCAGTAAGCTGTTTAAAACTAATATAGATTGCTTACCGACTACAATGATTCTGAGGTCTAGGGAAGGGCCAAGAAAGTTATAGTTCTACCAAGTTCTCTAAATGATTCAGAAAAACAGAAACTTATTTGTGGGTAAACTCTGAAGAGTATAACTTTTGGATCGAAAAATATTATTAAATTTGGAAAGAGCTGATGATTTTTTGTTTTGTTTTGTTTTGAGACAGAGTCTTGCTGTCACCCAGGCTGGAGTGCAGTGGCGTGATCTCAGCTCACTGCAGCCCCCGCCTCCCGAATTCAAGCAATTCTCCTGCCTCAGCCTCCTGAGTAGCTGTGACTACAGGCGCGCACCACCATGCCCAGCTAATTTTTGTATTTTTAGGAGAGATGAGGTTTCACCATGTTGGCCAGGATGGTCTTGATCTCCTGACCTCATGATCCACCTGCCTCCGCCTCCCAAAGCGCTGGGATTACAGGCGTCAGTCACTGTACACGGCCGATGCTGACAATTTCTCTCTGGAAAAGTTGCACTAGTCATCTGGCAGACACTTTTAGTTGCCTACCGAATATCCCTTCTCACTATTTTAGTAATTTCCTTACTAATAAAAGACTGATTTCATTCAAAGCAGCAATATACTTAATCTCATGTAAGTGACCATAAAACTGAAAAGAACATCTGCTGCAGAGCTCTGAGAAAGCTTCTGCTTTTTTGATAAAAAGGGACAATCACAACTAGTATGGTTCTTTCTTCTACCAATTTATTTTTACCTTGGATTTGACCATATCTGAAACAATTCATGTCTATGAAGTAGTCTATAAGGGATTAAGAATATTAAGAAATACCAGCTGTGACATCATCAAGCTGCTAACAAAATGCCACCTTTCTATTGTGTGAGGAAATAAATTCCTATTTGTTTAAACTACTATCAATATACAAATTTTCTATTACTTTGAGACAAAATGAATTCCTAACCAATTAAGTCATCAACAGTGCAGGAGACTGTCCACTGCTTTATATCCCCGTCAACAATAGGTATCACTTGCTCATCTAATTTTTTTTTAACAAAGTAGCACCTCATTTTTTTGATTTTTCATTTCCTTAACTAGGAGTGAAGTAAAATTTTTATTTCTTTTTTTCATAAATGCCTTTTCACATCTTTTGTCCAAATTTTCTGTTCATTACTAATTTTTTTCTTATTGGTTTGTATACGTTCTTCATAAACTAAGAAAGTCAGATCTTTGCAAAATACATTGTAAAATATTATTATGAGTTCGTCATATTAGTTTTACATTTGGGGGCGTGTGTCTATGTGTGACCCTTTAAAATTGTCACACAGATACAAAACCCAGATTTTAAAACATTTCCATCATTTCAAAATGTAGCATGGCCAGGCAAGGTGGCTCACGCCTATAATCCCAACACTCTGGGAAGCCAAGGTGGGTGGATCGCTTGAAGCCAGATGTTCCAGACCAGCCTGGGCAACAGAGTGAGATTCCATCACTACAAAAAAATGTAAAAGTTAGCTGGTGCAGTGGTGGGTGCCTATAGTCCTAGCTACTGAGGAGACTGGGGTGGGAGAATCACTTGATCACCCAGTAGTTCAAGGCTGCACTGAGCTACAATCACACCACTGTACTCCAGCCTGGGAGACAGAGCAAGATTCTATTAAAAACATGGAAAAAATAAAAAGAAAGACCAAAACAGTATGAAACTATTTTTTTCCTAAGAAATAATAAATTTTAAATGTTAAAAGACCTTCTGAGTCTGAATGTCATTGAAAGAATCAGCTATAATCAGGTAAATCTAAGGAATACACAAAAACATGAAAGGAAAAAATGGGACATGTGGCGATAGGGGAAGGGGACAATAAAATTTCAATGCCTGGCTGGTCACAGTGGCTCACGCCTGTAATCCTAGCACTTTGGGAGGCCGAGGCGGGCGGATCACAAGGTCAGGAGATCGAGACCATCCTGGCTAACACAGTGAAACCCCGTCTCTACTAAAAATACAAAAAAATAGCCAGGTGTGGTGGCGGGCGCCTGTAGTCCCAGCAACTCAGAAGACTGAGGCAGGAGAATGGCATGAACCCGGGAGTCGGAGCTTGCAGTGAGCTGAGATCACCTCATGTACTCCAGCCTGGGCCAGAGTGAAACTCCGTCTCAAAAAAATGTCAATGCCTGATGGATTTCCAGCACTATATTACATTCCTTGTAGTGACGTATAAGTGTAAGATAAGGCCCTTACTCACTAAGGTCTATTAACCAGGTAGAGAAAGAGCTAACACACAACACACACACACACACTCACTCACACTTGGAGATAAACTCTCAAATGAAACAAAGTGAAAGATTAGAAAAAAAATCATTTGAAAATGATAGCAATCTATAGATGAAAACCTCCGTGAAATATAATTAACTTTGAAAAATCATGGAATAATAGAAAAAGAATGGCAAAATATTCTAGAATGTGGAACAACCCATTAAACAACTCTCCTAGACAGTAGACAAGGTAGAAATCCTAGACAGTAGACAAGGTAGAAATGATGACTGAAAAGATGAGAGACAGAATGACCAGAATGAAGAGGTTGGTATTGAGAAGTAGAAGGGTAAAAGCAGAGTAAGTAGCATGGAGCCATATTACAGACACAAGAATTTGAGAAGAAATTACACAAAAAGCAAATCTAGCCAATGCATAATAAAAGAGAATCCAAAGTATTAGACTATCAGAAAAAATACGTTCCCTTCTAGTTGAATGAATGATTAGTGTCATCAACTTTTCCAAGTTTAATCACTTCAGACCCTAGGAAAAGGCAAAGTAACTTGTAAATTTATTTTGCTCTTTTTCCCCCTTCCTTCAAAGAAAAAGATACGTTTGAAGATTAATTTTCCAAATGCAAATTAGTCACCAATTTTTGGTTTTATACTTCGGAGCTCAGTTTAAAAACAAAATACAAAAAAGACTGTAGGCTGATACCTTCTGAGTCATTAACTAGCTACCCTAATTTCATACTTAAGTGAGACATAAGGGTTTCTTCTGGAATCAGCAAATTTACCACACCCCTGCATCTTCACAGCCTGTCAATTACTCCACACCCTACAATCACAGTGTTGTAAAAAGATTTAAGAACATCAACCTTATGCTTATAGAGATCATTTTGATGATTACTTCATAAATCACAGAGCCAAAAGAATACACCAAAGTTATTTTTTAATGAGTTACTCCAACATATTATTTACGTGTCAGTTATTACCAGTTTATTCTTAAAAACAACCAGTAACTTTCAACTAGCAACATAAAATGGGAAAAGGTACAGAATAGCTATCAAAAGAAATAAATAAAATGGACCAGGTGTAGTGGCTCCTGTCTGTAATCTCAGCACTTTGGGAGGCCAAGCAGGCAGATCACCCATGAGTTCCAGACCAGCCTGGGCAACATGGCAAAAACCATTCTCTACAAAAAATTCAAAAATTAGCCGGAGGCTGAAATAGGAGGATTGCTTGAGCCTGGGGAGTCAAGCCTGCAGTGAGTCGTGATTGTGCCACTGCACTCCAGCCTGGGTGACAGAGCCAGACCCTGCCTCAAAAAAAAGAAAGAAAGAAATCAAGTGTGATACTGACATAAAAACAGCCAAATAGACCAATGGAATAGAGAACCCATAAATAAACTCCCTTGTCAAATGGCTCTCAACAAAGTGCTAAGACTGCTCAATGAGGAAGGGATCGTCTCTTCAAATGGTGCTTGGAAAACTGGACATCCAAGTGCAGAAGAATGAAGTCGGGCCCTCGTCTTATACCACATGTAAAAATTAACTTCAAATGGAGTAAAGACCTAACTGTCAAGCCTAAAACTATAAAACTCCTAGAAGTAAACGGAGGGAAAAGCTTAATGATACTGGATATGGCAGTGAACTCTTGGATAATGCCAAAAGCACAAGCAAACAAAAGCAAAAACAGACAAATAGGGCTACATCAAATTTAAAAGCTTTTGTGCATCAAAGGACACAATCAGTGGAGTGAAAAGGCAACCTACAGAATGGGAGAAAATATTTGCATATCATATCTATAATAAGGGGCTAAGTAATCATTTCTCCACTGTATCAATAATTTTCAAACTGTAGACTGCTTCAGACCAGTTTCTTGAACCTTTCTTCAGAAGGAAAATAGAATAGAAAAAAAAATTTAGCACAGTGCTTTGCATAGTAAGAGCATATTGTTTTATGACACTTTAAATGTAATACACATACATGTGTAATTCAGCTATTGTATATTGAGTTGACTGGCACACACAGACACTCATTATTTCTGAAGAATCAATGAAAGCATGTCATCTGCACTGCTATAACTTCAATTACTAGTTATTAATGATAATAAGAGATGCTATTTATGGAGCAAATATTTTGTTAAATCCTACTTTCCTTTTTAAGGATGACAAAACCAAAATGCATTAAGGTTAAATAACTTGTCTAAATGTATACGAATCATAAGAAATAGAGCCAAGATTCAACCTCATCCTAACACCAAAACTCTTGCCTCTTCTCTATTAACTCATACAGCTCAGACATTCTATTTCTGTTGAGTTTTGCTTTCCGTTTTTTCCAATTCCGCTCCTTTCAGCTTAGGAATCTTAGTATATGCAGTTTCTTCTACCTGAATGCCTCATCCCGTTACCGGACACCACACTCTGACTCAGTGCCTTCAAACTAACTAAAGCCTAATCCTCTGGGCAAAGTTTGCTTTTTAATTTTTTTTTAAACAATTGCTCAGAGAGTAGTTGTTTTCATAATTAATCCAAAATTGTCTAAGAAATGCCAAACTCATAGTGGGCAAAGTTTAACATCACTTCCTGAAAAGTGTTCTCGTATCTCCCAAATAAGTTAGGTTGCCCCCAATCATGCCCCGACAGCATTCTTTTTCTCCATAGCACATAACACGTTTGTGATACTTGTTCAATGTGTATGTTCTCTACCAGATTACACATTTCTTGACAGTAAGGACCAGATCTACCAATACACAGGGATACAGTACACCTGGAGGCCTAGTATACACTCAATTCATTGAACAATAAACAAGTAACATTAGTCTTCAGTCACCCATACTAAAACCCAGTATATTGCTTTCATGACCAAATGGGAAGTGGTAAGTGCTTGGGCTTTAGAGGCCAAAAGAACAGACTTCTGGCTACTCATTAGGGAACTCTGAGCCAATTACTTAACCTCTGTAAGCCTCATTCACAAAATAATCAAACATACCTTGGTATAAAAATGAACGATCCCCTACCCCACAATGTATACAATTATGATCTGTCAATCAAAAATAATAATACACTCTGGGCCACGTGTGCAGTGGCTCACACCTGTAATCCCAGCACTTTGGGAAGTCGAGGTGAGAGGACTGCTTGAGTCCAGGAGTTCAAGACCAGTCTGGGTAACACAGGGAAACGCCGTCTCTACAAAAAAATTTAAAAACTAGCTGGATGTGGTGGCACGTGCCTGTAGTCCCAGCAACTTGGGAAGCTGAGGCAGGAGGATCACCTGAGCCCTGGGAGGTGGAGGTTGCAGTGAGCTGACCATGCACTTCAACCTGGGTGACAGAGTGGGATAATACACCTTAAAAAAAATTAACTATCTTCTTCTTTCCATTCACACTACTAGTGTTATAATTTAAGTATTTATTTTCTCCCCTCCGGATCAATGTTTTTCAAACTGCAGACTGCTTCAAACCAGCTTCTCATTTTGTAAATGTAGAAAAATATATACGCCAGAGTGCATGCACACCTTAAGGGCATAATGTTGAAGTACACACAAGTGAACTGTTTATTGAGTTAGAGATGTCCATATACATCTTATTGTGGGCTGCAGGAAAAAAAAAAAAAAAAATTGAGAAACACTGCTGCACTACTGCAAACTAATATTACTAGAATATTAAATTCCCTGATCAAAGCTCAACAGGAGTAAAAGGAAAAAAAAATTAAATGACAATGAGGCCTTGTCAGTTTTGTTCACTGCTGTCACCCTAGAACCTAAAATAATACTTGCTGTGTAACAGCACAATATCTCTGAATGATCTAGTCCCAACTTAACTTTCCAAAAATATTAATCTTACAATACTCCTCCTCATTGCCATTCCCAGAGCCCCTTAGATTCTTCCTTTCTGAGCCTTGACACAAGCTGTTCCCCCAGACTAATAAAAGTCCTCCCTTTTTCAACTCACCAAACCAGTCGATTCCTTTTCACTTTATTATATTATTATATATTTATTATTATTTTTACAATTTATTATAAAATCATATGATAGGCACAAAGGACACGAGTATAAAATGAAACATAACACAAAGAGAACATGCAATATATAAAAAAGTACATTTATCATACCTTTCACTTTTAGTATAGTTATGACATACATTAAATATTTCAGTGACAATTATGCAATCTTAAAATTTAAAAAGTCTTTTAGAGGATGACTTCAATTACCAACACTAAATTAAAAATGGGACATTTGGGCCGAGCATGGTGGCTCACGCCTGTAATCCCAGCACTTTGGGAGGCCGAGGCAGGCGGATCACCTGAAGTCAGGAGTTCGAGACGAGCCTGGCTAACATGGTGAAACCCCATTTCTACTAAAACTATAAAAAATTAAACGGGCGTGGTGGCGCGCATCTGTAATCGCAGCCTGAGGCAGGAGAATCACCTGAACCCGGGAGGCGGAGGTGGCAGTGAGCCGATCACGCCACTGTGCTCCAGCTTGGGCAACAAGAGTGAAACGCCGTCTTTTGACCTAATACCTTATTTTTTTTATTCTCTGTATGCTTCTTATTCCTGTAGAGGTACTTAAAAATTCTACCATTGACTATTCTTTTTCATAAACAGAGCAATACATAAAAATCCGAAGTCATCACTAAAGACTGAAAGGAGTTTTGGGTAGAGCAAAACAAGTAGCTTTGCAATACACAAATCTCATCCACAAATAAGGGAATCTGGAGATGTGGGATATAAGAAGAAAAGAGACTATCATAACCACTGGTTTTGGCAGCTGTTTTCAGGGGCTAAGTAGTCATAAGCTGACTTTTTAAGGTCTCTACATATTAAACACTGTGTTCTAGAAACTAGATTTTGTATATGCATTTACATAAATGTCTACACCATCTTCGGCTTTTTGGAAAACGTACCATTTGGCTGGAACTATACTACTTTCTTCCTCTTTTGGCTGTTTTTAAATTTTTTTAAAGTCCTATCTTCCATGAAGATTTGTTAAAACATACCACGAAAACAGCACATACAATTTTTATCATTTGACTTTTAAACATCTTCTTATTCAAGATACACAAGTAAAAATACTGAGACTTTAAACAAATAGTGACTCATAACCACCTATTAGCCATCTATGCTCAACTCCTACTTCAGAGTTCACAATCTAAATACTAGTCTTCTTTAACAGAACTCCCATCACTTTATCCCTGCTAGACAGTGAACAGTGGAAAGTTCCAACTTCTGCAACTCCAGAATGAGGTTATAAATCTAGAGGGAGGAGGAAAACCTGACAGTAAACGCTTGTTCTTTTCACTCCATTCAAGCTCCCATAGAGCCTAAAACACTTAAGTTCCAACATGAGTTTCATACTTCCCTGTCCGAAATTTGATTTCTCAAGCCTCACGCTTTCCAGCTGTAGCAAAGTTTATTTCTGAACAGATTAAATCAGTTGCTAAATAATCTGAAGTCCTCAAACAGAAGGCCATATGAATATCAAACGAAAAAAATAATATTTGAATCGGCATAAATTTACATGGTATTATGGCACCATCACTAATACACTGAGCAGTATTATTTATTAACTTCAAGAATTAATTAACTTAAAGATGTGATTTTGGAGAAAAACACCAGTGGTGGTCTCTGATTACCAAAGTTAAATATTCTCAAGCAGATTCCCTGAAAAAATCCTACCAGGATCTCTGATGTCTGTTTTTTCTGTTCTAAAGTATCCTGCCAAAAGCTTTGGGTGCTGTGACTTAGGGCCGCAAAAGTGTTGCTTATGTAGTTAGAAGGCAGAACGTGCTCTACAAGGCGCTCACATGCCTTAGTAATAGAACGTATATTATCTTCCCAATCCTCTGGCGGCTGCGAATGTGCTCCTTCCACTTCCAGCCATCCCAGCTGTGTTCCAGCTCCCGGGGAAGCAAGGGCTTTAGAATTACCCGCAAATATCTTCCTAAATCCAGGCGAAGGAGGTGGGGTTTTTTTTTACCTAACGCAGCCCTCAAGGGAAACGTTTGGTCTAAGAAAAAAATACCTTGCACCGCTCCACCCAACAGGTGGGAAGGAGAAAGGAATGGACAACTGGCCGCTGAGTCCGAGCCAGGCCTCAAACAGGGCGGGAGAGGGAGGCCGCGGCCACAGCGCGGCCTGAAACCGGGCAGGCCCTTTTCAGTCCCAAGTACCACCCTCCGCCCCCAGCTAATTTCAAGGAGCCCGCCCCAGCAGACCTTATAATGGATGCTACTCGATGCCATGAGCCGAAGCCTGTGACGACCTAGCCGAAGATGGCACTTCACCGCCTCCGTCCCCACAGCCACCACAGCAGCCGCCACCCGCGCCACGGCCGCCTGGTCCAGGGCACGATGCGCATGCGTCGGTGTCTCGGGAGGCGAAAAAGTCACGTGGGTTCGCAGCGCGCAGGCCTAGCCCTCCCAGGGATCGTGGCTGCCCCTGCGGCCCCAGCCCCGCCCACGCAGCCCCGCCCCACCGCCAGCGAGGGCGGGGACCGCTGCTCCTACCTGCTTTTCCCTCTATAGAGACTTCTTCCCAAAGGAAAGGAGGGTGTTTAGGGCCTTTCACTCGCCTGATCTTAAACACAGCGCCGTGACCCCTCCCCTCCAAAAACGGCAAAATGTCATTTTGGGGGTCAAATCTAAGGCTTTCCCAACAATTGTTCAAGCTTTCACACTAAAACATTTACCTAAAAACGGACAGAAATTCAGCCTTAAACCCACAAATCTCACGATGCTATGGACCTTGGGCTCACTCAGGTTTCCTGAAAACTAAACAATCGTGGACTTAGGGGTTTGGAGAACGGGCTATTGTTAAAGAAAAAAGTATTTAGTGACACTTGTTAAAGCACAAAAAGGAGGACTTTATTCAGTACCATCGCAATAGGTATGGGGACCACTGACTGCAACGGAGACTCTCAGTGGGGAAAGAGATATTGGGCTCAACTCCCCATACAGCATGGGCAAGTGGAGATTTATAACCAAAAAGCAGAGGTAAGTGAATGGAAAATTACTAAGAGGAAACATCAGGGTAAGGGGGATTTTGGCTAAACCCACCTAATAGGATTTTTGCTGAAGACAGGCCAAGATGATGAGGCATCACCTGGGGGATGGTGGAGACTGAAGAACCTGATCAGATAATGAGGATGATCAGCTATCAAGGATAGGGGTTTATTGCTAATCTGACTTAGCAAAGTTCTTTGCTTAAACTGGATTTTACAAAGAAAGTGTACAGAAGAGCCTAGCAGAAGATTCAGAAACCTGACTAAAGTTGGCCAAGCAAAAAAAAAAAAAAAAAAAAAAAGTGTGTGTGTGTACATATATATATATATAAGGAATACGTTATCCTCTGGACAAATTGAGGGGGACTGTGCGTTGACAATCTTAGCAGTCCTCTTCGGTTGTACCACCATCTCCACTTTAACAAAAAACAAACTTCTTTCCAATCTGGCCTCTCTCCCTTTAAGATTCTGTTACAATTGTGCCCCTGCATTCACCCATCACTTACAATTTAATCTCTTGTTCAAGGTGCAGTATTATTACTACTGGGCTCCAAGTTCCTCATCTGGAATCTGTCGCCTCTGCAAATAATTATTTACAAGACGATGTTTCTTGTTACAACGCTGGTTAATCATAAATCCTCTCACCAGCACCTTTACTTCCAAATACCAAATTAGGTATTTTTTTCTACCTTTTACTTGCATCACACTGCAGCTAGTAGTACCAAGTAGTAGCTTTCCTTTTGCATTTGCCTCTTCTACTCTCCAAGCTACCTTTTTTGGATTCTCTGACAGTGTGGCCATGTTTTTGTTTTTGTTTTTGTTTTTTTTAAACAGGTTTAAACAGCAGCTTTTAAATGTTTACTATGGGAAGAATAGTCAAGGGAGTGGTGCATTGGGAAGACAGACCAGAGTTTGCTGCTGGCACTGTTACACAGTGACTGTTTGGCATGACCTTCACTCCTTTTCTGGTTCTTTGGTCTTTCTAAGGTGGCCTCAACTTCTTTATCAGTAAATAAGATTATCTCTGAGATGTCATTCACTCAAATAGCCATTTTGTAAAAATCTACTTGCATCTTCAACTTTATTCACTGTGGATTCATTGTTTTCCTTTATCTAGTTTTTACATTCTACCTTTCAAGCCAGTGCTATTGCTCTCACTCCCCTGCCTAAAAACCTCCACTGGTTTCCTCCTCCACTGTTTTTTTTTTTTTTTTTTTTTTTTTTTTTTTTTTTTTTAAAGAAATCCTAAACTTTTAGAATGGAAAATAGTGTTTTCATAATCATGCCAGGCTTCTCACTATTTCTGCCTCCCGGTAACTCCACAGAACCTACTGTTCCCATAGCCCTTTTATGTGTCAAAACCTTTAAGTGGGGTCTTCTCTTTGCCTGAAATGTGATCCCCACTGCTAGAAACATACATTATCTTAAAAACTGATTTAGCTGGCAGGATGCAGTGGCTCATGCCTGTAATCTCAGCACTTTGGGACGCCGAGGCAGGCAGATCAGGAGGTCAGCAGTTCGAGACCAGCCTGACCAACGTGGTGAAACCCCATCTCTACTAAAAATACAAAAATTAGCTGGGTATGGTGGCGCACGCCTGTAATCCCATCTACTCAGGAGGCTGAGGCAGGAAAATCAATTGAACCTGGGAGGCAGAGGTTGCAGTGAGCCAAGATCGTGGCACTACACTCTAGCCCTGGAGACAGAGTGAGACTCCATCTCAAAACAAAAACAAAAAACAACAAAAAAAAATTGATTTAGCCTTAGTTGACTTTTTAAAAATTGTGTATCACAATTATAAGCTTTGGGAAGAAAAAAGATATTATACCAAATACTGTAGTTTAGAGGGTGGTGGGTTCTAAAAAACAATATTTAAAGTTATGTGATCTCAGAAACAGAACAAAGAAGTCAGACAAATGGGAGATGATATCATTTATTCATGTATTTCTTCCATTTGCCCCTCCAGATCAACTGTCTGTCCTTATCCACCCTGCTCCATTCTTTGGAGATTGACCCTTATAGACCACATCGATAAGTTCTCTTGCTTCCTGGTTTCTGGTTGAGTATGGCCAAGAGAAAGTCCTGGCAGAATGGAATTGAGGAGTGAGGTCACGGTATTTATTCCTCCAGCTCCCTCCATGTGGGTGATCTCAGCTCTGATCAAGGTAACCCTCTTCATATAACTTCATTCTAGGTTCCAGGTTTCCCTAAGCCCTGCCTTTATAAATACTCCCTTAGTAACCACTTCCCAAATTATGCCAGTTTTGATTTGCCATCTATTTCCTTTTGGGTCCTAATTGATATAAGAGCAAAATGTATCTTGTGATACCCAGTGTTAATCACAATTTCTGAGCTGTTCAGTATGATTCCTGTTTATTCTTTTCAAAACGTTAACATGCCATGAAAAACTGCATAAAATACCTCATGGATCATTTAATTTACAGAATATATTGCTCTAGGGAATGAAATTTGTTTACATCATAAATAAACCGTCACTAAATAAATTGTGGTGGCTCTTCTGTTGGAAACATTCAGACTCCTGTATTTAGTGTTTCTCCTTACTGGTAAAGCAAGTAAACTTAAAACTGTAGCTCCAGGAGATTTAAATCCAAACATAACATGAAGCTTGTTTCCTCTTTACTACTTCATCTTTCAAATTTAGCTCAAATGGTATTAATATCTCCTCAATTCAGTCTTCCTGAGAGTTATCAATGTTACTCCTGTTTCCAGATAACCTTAAAGAAGAGCACTATAATAATAGCACTCTGCACATTCCTCTTATTCCCTCAGAGACTTATGGCTACTTGTTAGGGTAACTTCATACCAGGAAACAGAAAACATGCTGGCTTCTTGGAATTTATTAAACACTGGACCTGAATTAAAACCAATTCCTGGGTCATAGAATGCCACCGTGGTTCATCAGACAGAGTGGGTCTTATGGAATGTGGCAGATATTGTAGGTCGGCTCAGTCGTATCCATGCCCACTATCTTCTCTATTATCTTCCTGTACTATTGCGACTGGGAGATGAAATACTCAATTTCCTAGCCTCCTTTGAACCTAAGGGTGGCCAATGAGATGTAGGTAGAAGTACATAGGAAGAGTCTTCTTCCCTAAATAAAAAAGCAAAGCCTCACTAGAGAAACACCTGTGCTTGTTATCCCTTTTACTTTTTTTTCTGTCTGAAGCACAATTATGATATTTGGAGAGGAAGCTGCCATCTTATAATCAGCTCTGATATCATCGAGCCATTGGCACAATGCTTAGCAGTGACATACTTCTACACTTCTTGTAGTATGAGACAAATAACATACCAATTGGTTTAAGCTACTGTTAGTTGGGTTTACTATTCAGTCAAAAGCATTCCAACTGATACAACAGCTTTAGAAGCTATAATAAAACTTAGAGAACCTTTCTTATCCAATATCTCTTGTGAAAACATGAAACAAAGGGCAACACAATTCCTTGAGGGAATCATAGAGATGAGTGCCTCAAAGTCTTGATCAAGTGTTCATCAATGGATAAATGAATAAAGAAAACGCAGTATATAGACACTGTGAAATACTATTCAGTCTTAAAAAAGGAAATCCTGTCATTTGCAACAATAGGAATAAATCTGGAGGACATTATGTTAAGTGAAATAAGCCAGGCACAGAAAGAAAAATAATACATGATCTCACTTATATGTGGAATCTAAGAAAGTTGAACTCGAAGAAGTAGAAAATAGGATGGTGGTTTGCAGGAGCTGGCAGGCTTAGGGTGGGGAAATGGAAAAGAGGTTGGTCAAAGGGTCCAAAGTTTCTTTTAGAAAGGAAGAATTATGGCCGGGCAAGGTGGATCATGTCTGTAATCTCAGCACTTTTGGTAGCCTGAGGTGGGAGGATCCCTTGAGTTCAAGTCCAACCTGAGCAACATAGCAAGATCCCATCTCTAAGACTATTTAAAAAAAAAAAAAAAGAAGGCCAGGCGTGGTAGCTCAAGCCTCTAATCTCAGCAATTTGGCAGGCTGAGGTGGGCGGATCACCTGAGGTCAGGAGTTCGAGATAGCCCGGCCAACATGGTGAAATCCCATCTCTACTAAAAATACAAAAACTTAGCCAGGTGTGGTGGCACGTGCCTGTAGTCCCAGCTACTTGGGCTGAGGCAAGAGAATCACTTGAACCCAGAGGCAGAGGTTGCAGTGAGCCGAGATCGTGCCACTGCACTCCAGCCTGGATGACAGAGTGAGACTCCGTCTCAAAAACTAATTAAAAAATAAAATAAATAAATAAAAGAGGAGTAAGTTCTGAAAACCTACTGTATAACAAGATGACTATACTTTATAATAATGTGTATTTGAAAATTGCTATGAGAGTGGAATTTAATGTGATCACCACAAAAAAAAAAGTTAAGTCTGTAAGGTGATGGTTATGTTAATTAACTTAATGATCCACAATGTATAAAAACATTAAGTTGTACCTCATAAATATACACAATAAAATAATTCCTTTTTGCTCATGCCAGGGTCTTCCTTCTGTTGGGAATGTTAACTTTACATAGCATTTGAGGTTTACAAATGCTTTTTTTTTTCTTGAGACGGAGTCTTGTTCTTGTCACCCAGGCTGCAGTGCAATGGCACGGTCTCGGCTCACTGCAACCTCCGCCTCCTGGGTTCAGGCGATTCTCTTGCCTCAGTCTCCGCAGTAGCTAGGATTACAGGTGTCCACCACCATACCTGGCTAATTTTTGTATTTTCAGTAGAGATGGGGTTTCACCATGTTGCCCAGGTTGGTCTCGAACTCCTGACCTCAGGTGATCTGCCCACCTAGGCCTCCCAAAGTGTTGGGATTACAGGCGTGAGCCACCACACTCGGCCCTACAAATGCTTTCTTATACATAATCCCTTTTAAATTTTGGACTTTGCAATAACCCCCGGATGTATGTAAGGTTTAGCAGGTAATTATAAAACTGAGTTCCCAAATTCATGCTTTCTGAATCAAAGTCTTATGCTCTTTATCTGAATAATACTTGCCTCCCTCGGTCATCTCCGTTTGAGTCACATCACTCTCCCTTAGCACTTTTGTGATGTTCACTACTCTCTTCTTTGCTACATATTTTTTTCCCTCCAAATTACCTTTCAGATTCTCTTCAGATTATCTTCACTTATTGTAATTTAAATTTTACTATAAGCAATATGTCTTGTTCATTTCTGAAAAACTAGAAATTACACTGAAAAAGAATTACACTGAAAAAAAAAGAGTACACTGAAAAAAAATTAAAATAACTTCACTGCCCACAGATTACCACCATTAAGATGTCAGTGTATATATACTACTTCCGTTTTCTATGTGCACATATATTGATGGAGATACTGTACTTATTTTGTAGTCACACTTTTCCTTTAACATACTGTGAACATTGTCCTGTGATTAGTATTTGGCATCATTTTTAATGTATTCCATTGGGTAAATACATCATTTAACATTTTATTTTTTTGTTGCATTGCTGGGTGACGTTAGACTTTTATAATTATCATTGCTAGTAAATAACATTCCTTTATTCCAATTAAATGCATTTGTTTATTCAGGCCTTCAGGTTTTCTTTAGTTATTTCAATCAGTGATCAGTCTCTCATTCTTTGTTGACTAAACGGTTCTTGATGAGAGTGCTAGACTTCTGAGTGCTCACTATCAAGAAGTTACTAAAATACAGAAACTCTTTAGGCTTGAGACTCTTGTTACATTAATGGCTATTTTCTTTGTAATAAAAGGTAGCTCACATATTATGTAAAATAAAGCTGCCACATTATTAGTAATGATTATAGTTACTGTACTATTTTTCTCCCTAGACTGATCAGAATATTGTATTTTCAATGCAAAATTCAAACTAAGGAATAATTAGGCTTATACATGAAGTAATGGTCTTCTTTTTCCTTTAAAATCTAAAATCTACCTTCAATATATCTAACAATATATTGATGCAAATTTAGCTAGCACAAGTGCAATGATACAAAGGCAGGAGTCATAATTAATAAAACTTAAAATCTGTAACTATTGTATCAATGATGCATATCAAGTAGGGTTGAAGCAAAACGTAATGATGATTTCAGAGTTTACAACTGAGATCAAACGAGTCTAACAGAGGCCTATTTTTCTATGGCCTGAGCTAAGAGTATTTATTTTTACACTTTTTAAGTGTAAAAAATAGACCGGGTGGCCAGGCTCGGTGGCTCACGCTTGTAATCCCAGCACTTTGGGAGGCAGAGGCGGGCGGATCACGAGATCAGGAGATCGAGACCATTCTGGCTAACACGGTGATACCCCGTCTCCACTGAAAATACAAAAAGTTACCTGGGCGAGGTGGCGGGCGCCTATCGTCCCAGCTACTTGGGAGGCTGAGGCAGGAGAATGGCGTGAACCCGGGAGGCGGAGCTTGCAGTGAGGCGAGATTGGGTCACTGCACTCCAGCCTGGGCCAGAGCGAGACTCCGTTTCAAAAAAAAAAAAAGGCCAGGCACGGTGGCTCACGCCTGTAATCCCAGCACTTTTGGAGGCTGAGGTGGGCAGATCACCTGAGGTCAGGAATTGGAGACCAGCCCGGATAACATGGCGAAACCCGTCTCTACTAAAAGTACAAAAATTAGCTGGGCGTGGTGACGGGCGCCTGTAATCCCAGCTACTCAGGAGGATGAGGCAGGAGAATTTCCTGAACCTGGGAGGTGGAGGTTGACGTGAGCCGAGATCACGCCATTGCACTCCAGCCTGGGTGACAAGAGCAAGACTCCGCCTCAGAATAAATACATAAATAAATAAAATAAGGACTTACAAATCCAAAAATATTTACTCTATGGCCCTATACATAAAGTACACCAAACTAGAGGACTACAATAAAATACACTTAGAAGAAAATATAAGGTATTTTAAAAGTATATAATTATATAAAAGTTTATATAAATAGAAAAAGTAGCAAATTATCTACTTTTCTTCTAGTGTAGCTTAAAATAGAAGCAACCCTCTCACCTTTTTTTTCCTCAAAAGCTAAGGATACATTTTTTTTAATCATAATTTTAAAAACAGCCAGATACATTAGAAAACTGGTCAGTGACTCAGAAGTAAAAAAGAATGAACAGAATCATAGAATTTTAGAACAGGATAGGACCTTTAAAATCACCTAGTCTAGTTCTTACATTTTAGAAATGAGGAAACCGAGGCCCAGACCTGGCAAGTGACTTTGTCCAAGGTCACACAGCTAATTTCCTACAAAGTTAGAATGTAACCCAAGTCTATTTGTAGGTCAATAGTGATAGGTCAATATCATAAGTAGATCAAGTGAAAGTGATAGGTCAATACTACTATATATATATATATATTTTTTTTTTTCCATTTTAACATGTATGGAAGTTGGAAAAATAGGACACTTCTCACACATCTACAGAAATAAATCCTTTTATTTGATAACATTCCTTTTCTTTTTAAAGATGCATACAGTACTTGTAAGCCCATGAATTCTGAAAAAAGCTATAGAAGACCTGGCACTATTTTTGAGAATTACACAACTGGGCAGCAAAACAACACCTTTATGAAGGTCAAAACATAAAGAAATAAAATTTAGTGTTTGCACACAAAAATAGGGGGGTTACATTCAACACGTTTTTTTAAACGTGCATTTAAAATGTTTAATGTTTTCTAAAACTTTGGTTGTCATGCTTTATTATAACTTGTTAAATTTCACAATTATGTAAGATAATTAAACCCAAAAGGTAAGCTAATATATGACATTAACACAGCAGCAAAAGCAAGCTAATACTGCACAATCATATTAGTGGACTGATTCAGAAATACATGTTTTTCACAAATAATATACAAACTTAGTTTCTGATAACATAGTTCAATGACTTCCACTTTATAAAATAAGGCTGAGAAATGAGACGTACCAGAACATGATTACATAACAAAAAGTATATTTTTAATTACAATTCTAATTGTACATACAGGGCAACAAATTGTAGCTTCTATAGAATAGTGCAAATGAGCAGGACTTTTTTCAAAAATATTAAAATTGAATTCATCCCATGTGACTCAGATTTCGTGAATTATTAATGAATGATATATTTTAGGTTTTTATGTGATGGATATAAGTGGTAAGGTTGATATAGGACAGATGTGTACTCATAGGCTGCAAATAAAAATAGCCATTGACTTAATTTGCTGGATGTGAAGTGCAGGCACTGATAACATAACTTTTAGAAAGTTCCACTTGTCATCATGTAAACACTTTTGTTCATCATACAATATTTTATTAAAGATTCATAATTCATTTAAAATCGTCATATCAAGTAATTCCTCCAAACTCTTTTTGATATGTGGTGGTTGAGATGCAGCCTGATTTAACAGATTCTGACCCATCTGTGTAAAGAGTGCTTTTGATAATTTAGCTGTGGCTGTTCGTATATTTCCTCCAGCTCCAGGCAGAGAGCCACTATTTGTCATATTTCCTAAGAGATGCCATAAAACAACCAACACTTTCTGTTCTGTGGCATGCGGCTTCCTTTGATAAAGTTCCGTAACAATATCTGAAACATAAAAATATAAAAAACAGTGAGGGTTTTTTCTTAATAAATAAGCCCAAGCTCTGCTAAATAAAAAGCAACTAAAATATACTACGCTTCTTCCTTATGTCATTTGTCCTAAAAAGTCAGGCTTCTCTTCTTTTTTTTTTTTTTGAGATGGAGTCTCACTTTGTCGCCCAGGCTGGAGTGCAGTGGCGCAATCTTGGCTCACTGCAAGCTCCACTTCCCAGGTTCACACCATTCTCCTGCCTCAGCCTCCCAAGTAGCTGGGACAACAGGCGCCCGCCACCACGCCCGGCTAATTTTTTTTGTATATTTAGTAGAGACGGGGTTTCACTGGGTTAACCAGGATGGTCTTGATCTCCTGAACTCATGATCCACCCGCCTCGGCCTCAAAAGTGCTGGGATTACAGGCGTGAGCTACCGCGCCCGGCCAAAAGTTAGGCTTCTTAAAAGAAGCAATGTAAGAAACCTTTCTCTCAAAGATTGGGATCTTCAAGTATGGTATTAGAATCCCATATAGAACAATTAGTTCATGCAAAAGTGGTAAGGAGAGAAAATGAACCCAAATTCATCTTGATGTTTTCCAAATATAGTGAAACAGAAATGTACACAGTTTTAACCCATGGACCTTTTATCAAACATGATTTTGAAATAGCAGTTTTCTATAAGAACCAAATTTGATTTTAATGTATTTTTATTTTTCCCATATTATTTCTACTAATGTAACCAAGTACCCTATTTTTAAGGGTTTTTTTCTCCTCCTTTTGTGGCCCTTTGTATTAACGTTTTAGTAATGAAATCATAAATTTTGCTTTCCTTCTTTCTACTAGATACTCCTTTGTATTGCTAGCCTATCTAAGTATGTTTGCTTAGAAGTTCCAGAGACTGGGCTGGGTGCAGTGGCTCACGCCTGAAATTCTAGCACTTTGGGAGGGCGAGGTGGGTGGATCACTTGAGGTCAGAAGTTCAAGACCAGCCTGGCCAACATGGTGAAGCCCCATCTCTACTAAAAATAATAATAATAAAAAAAACTAGCCAGGCGTGGTGGCAGGCACCTGTAGCCCCAGCTACTCAGGAGGCTGAGGCAGGAGAATCACTTGAACCCAGGAGGCAGAGGTTGCAGTTAGTCGATATTGCGCTACTGCACTCCAGCCTAGGCAACAAAGCGAGACTCCATCTCAAAAATTAAAAAAAAAAAAAAAAAAAAAGTTCCAGAGACTCCATCTTGAGACAATTCAGGTACCTATGGAATTCTCCCTAACCAGGACATTACTTCAAGGCTGTGGTGCCAATTTACAACCCAGTCCAGCCTGAGACAGCACTGGCCCATTCACCATATGGAGCAATAACTCAAGATAAGTCATAAGAACAAATCATGTAGAACTGTACTGCCTGGCCCACTGCATGCCCTCCATGCAACCCTTCTCCTCCTTAAACCCTAGCATTTTGCCTGAGAATTCTGAAGCAGTTTTGTTAAGGCAGAAGCCTGAACCACCTGCCAACTGCTAACTTTGGAAAATAAAGTCACTTTCCTTCCACTGTACCTCATCCTTGTTATTCAATTTTCCAAGTGGTGACTGGCTGAACCTGCATTTGGCTACACTAATAGGAAGACTGAACATTTACTGGAAAAAAAGGATAAAATTCTTTTGACAAAAATGTTTCGGGTAAAAGTCTTAAAAGGTTCTCTTGTGGATCATTACACAATTTATTTCTACTTTGTGGGTAGTTATATTAAGTTGGTAGCTATCCTAAAATTAAATTGAAATCGTTTATCAGTTTATCCTTAGTTAATAAAATATTTCTTTAGAAATTGTTACAAAGTATTTACCAGCAAGCTTTTCCGTCATATCCTGTTTTGCTTTTCCATTTAAAAACTGAGCTTTTGTGCAAAATGGCTGTAGAAGTAAGTAATTGTCTAAAAAAAAAAGAACACAAAGACATATGTTTAAAGAGTAATGAGCTCCTAGTTACTTTCCATTACATAGCATTGAAAAGAAAAATAATCATTTCTAGGATGCAAATGTGTAACACTTAAAAAATCTACATAATCACTATTTAAATTTTCTATAAAACTTTAATAGGCCAGGCATGGTCACTAGCACCTGTAATTCCAGCTACTTGAGAGGCTGACGTAAGAGGATCACTTGAGCCCAAGAGTCCAAGGCTGCATTGAGCTATGATTGCACCACTGCACCCCAACCTGGGTGACAGTGACGCTCTGTCTCTCAAAACCAACAAACCAAACAAAATCTTAACAGAGTAATATTCTTAAAGCAAATAAGAACTAAAAATGCCTCACACAGTTTTAAAGGAGCTATCATGTGGTATTAAAAAAAAAAAAAAGACAAAAACAAAAACAAAAAACTGCCTGAATCTCCTAGGCATCTTATTTCAAATAATAGCATAGTTTTATCAAAAAACAGAAAAAGCACCTGGGTGTGGTGGCTCATGCCTGTAATCCCAGCACTTTGGGAGGCCAAGGTGGGAAGATCATGAGGTCAGGAGTTTGAGACCACCCTGGCCAACACGGTGAAACTCTGTCCCTATTAAAAATACAAAAATTAGCTGGGTGTGGTGGCGTGTGCCTGTAATCCCAGCTACTTGGGAAGCTGAGGCAGGAGAATCACTTGAACCAGGGAGTCAGAGGTTGCAGTGAGCTGACATCATGCCATTGCACTCCAGCCTGGTGACAGAGTGAGACTCTCTGTCTCAACAACAACAACAACAACAAAAAAAAGAAAAAAAAAAGAAAAAGAAAAAGGGAAGCAGTTTTTACATTTACTGAATTTTTTTTTAAGTTTTAATTGTGAGGCCAGGCGCGGTGGCTCAAGCCTGTAATCCCAGCACTTTGGGAGGCCAAGACGGGCGAATCACAAGGTCAGGAGATCGAGACCATCCTGGCTAACATGGTGAAACCCCGTCTCTACTAAAAAATACAAAAAAACTAGCCGGGCAAGGTGGCGGCGCCTGTAGTCCCAGCTACTCGGGAGGCTGAGGCAGGAGAATGGTGTAAACCCGGGAAGCGGAGCTTGCAGTGAGTCGAGATCCGGCCACTGCACTCCAACCTGGGTGACAGAGTGAGACTCCGTCTCAAAAAAAAATAAAAAAAATAAAGTTTTAGTTGTGAAATAATAATAGAAACACAGAAATTTACTAAGATTATATAGAGGTCCTGTGTACCTTCCACCTAAAGGTTTCATCTTAAATAACTACAATTGACCCTTGGACAACACAGGGGTTAGGGGAGCCAACCCCTGTACAGTTGAAAATCCGTGTTTAACTTTTCACACTCCCCAAACTGAAATACTAATAACTTACTGTTGATCAGAAACCTTACCAATAACATAAACTGTTAATTAACACATATTTTGGATGTTATTATGTATTATATACTGGAATCTTACAATAAAGTAAGCTAGAGAAAAGAAAATATTAGGAAAGAGAAGAAAAATACATTTACAGTATTGTATTTGTCAATCATGCAAATTTATGTCATTTGTTTACAAGATTAGTCATCTATCTGAAGTGGTGGGCAACCACAGCTGCAGACCTCAAGCTACTCAGATATCAAGCAATTCAAATTTATCATGTCATGACTTTCCCCTGCTTATTGGGAGCACTTTCAGCATCACTAGTGGCACTTCATATAGGTCTGATGGTGTCACTCAAGGTTTACGGTATTACACTAAACCTGATGAAAAATACTTAAGAACCATTAATTTGCATATGTTGAACCATCCTTGCATCCCTGGGATAAATTCCACTTGGACATGACAAATAATCTTTCTTTTCTTTTTTTTTGAGATAGAGTCTCGCTCTGTTGCCCATGCCAGAGTACAGTGGCGTGATCTCAGCTCACTGCAAGCTCTGCCTCCCGGGTTCATGCCATTCTCCTGCCTCAGCCTCCCTAGTAGCTGGGACTACAGGCACCCGCCACCATGCCCAGCTAATTTTTCGTATTTTTAGTAGAGACAGGGTTTCACTGTGTTAGCCAGGATGGTCTCGATCTCCTGACCTCGTGATCCGCCCGCCTCAGCCTCCCAAAGTGCTGTGATTACAGGCGTGAGCCACCACACCCGGTCGAATAATCTTTTTATACAAATTTGTTTCATGTTCCTAATAGTTTGTTCTTTTTTATTAAGTAGTATTTCATGGTATATTTAGATTTTAAAGAAACTGCCAAACCTAGAGTGGCTGTACCATTTTATTTACATTTTCACCAGCAGTGTATGAGATGTAGTTTCTCTGTAATCTTGTCAGCATTTTGCATTGTCACTATTTTTTATTTTGGCTGTTCTAATACTTGTGTGGTGATCATGGCCTTAACTTGCATATGCATTTCCTGGATGGCTAGTGATGTTGAACATCTTTTCACATGCTTATTTGGTCAGTCATATATCCTCCCTTATTTGCCATCCATATACCTCATGTTTTAAATATTTCCTCAGGTCTTTTGTCTATTTTTTTTTAATTTGAGTTTTTTTGATGTTGAGCTTTGAGATTTCTTTATATATTCTAGATATTAGCTGTCAGATACATGGTTTGAAAATATTTTTCTCAGTCTGCAGCTTGTCTCTTTATTTTTTTTTATTTTATTTTTTTTCAGACGCAGTGTCACTGTTGCCCAGGCTGGAGTGCAGTGGCCGGATCTCAGTTCACTGCAAGCTCCGCCTCCCGGGTTTACGCCATTCTCCTGCCTCAGCCTCCCAAGTAGCTGGGACTACAGGCGCCCGCCACCTCGCCTGGCTAGTTTTTTGTATTTTTTAGTAGAGACGGGATTTCACCATGTTAGCCAGGATGGTCTCAATCTCCTGACCTCATGATCCACCCGTCTCAGCCTCCCAAAGTGCTGGGATTACAGGCTTGAGCCACTGCGCCCGGCCTCTTTATCTATTCTTTAAAAAAAAAATTTAATTTTTTGATACGGAGTCACACTCTGTTGTCCAGGCTGCAGTGCAGTGGTACAACCTTGGCTCACTGCAACCTCCACCTCCTGGGTTCAAGCAATTCTCCTGCCTCAGCTTCCAGAGTAGCTGGGATTACAGGCATGCGTCACCACACCCAGCTAATTTTTGTATTTTTAGTAGAGACAGAGTTTCACCATGTTGGCCACGCTGGTCTTGAACTCACAACCTCAGGTGATCTGCCCACCTTGGCCTCCCAAAAGGCTGAGATTATAGGATCATACTCTTAGTGCCATATGTACAACTTTTCACCAAGTCCTAAGATTTTCTCATGTTATCTTGTAAAAGTTTTACATTTAAGTTGTACATTTAGTTATACAAAAGTTGTACATTTAAATCTGTGATCCATTTTGAGTTAGTTTATTTATTATTATTTTCTTATTTTTATATTTTTTCTTTATTTTATTTCTGGATCATCTCATGCCGAATTATTGAGTTAGTTTTGTTAGCAGACTGAGGTTGAGGCAGAAAAAGAAATAAAATCAAAGATAAGGGAAAGTCAATTTAATGGAACAGAATTTAATCACTAAAAATAATTTTAAAACCATTGAGAAAATAGAAAGTTTTATGATAATATTAAGTTTAAAAACCTGAATAACTAGGATTTCAGCATTACAATAAAAGTATGGATGGAATCAGAAAACATGAAAAGAAAGTCAATTTGAGTGCTGAAGTAAGATTGCTTACCTACATGCTGAGTCAGTGCCTGAACAACATTCGTAGCAGCAGCGTAGATGCCTGGATTCTTGGAATTCAGATTGTTATCCACTATTGCTGGAATTAGCATGTTGATTATAGGAGACAAGTGGTCTCTAAGTAGAGGAATCATTTTGTGCATTGTTTCCAGAGCCACCAGATTTACTTTACTATTAGAATCATGAAGTCGAGATTTAAAAGCATCAAAAATCTGAAAATAAATTGGTAAATCATTTAAAGTAAAATAATGTTTATAGCTATTGTATTTATAATTCTCTTGGCATGTCATAATATTTCTCCTACTTTACTCAGTTTAAATATATACGCAACATCCTATTTTGCTTGAACTTAGATAACAGGAACTTTATAAAAATTGGGGTACTAAATCTAAGTGTCAAATCTTCTTGTAACGAAGGGAGAAGGCCTCAAAAATTGCCCCAAAAGAAATCCTAATAAAAGCTGAAAAATGTGGCTCAGTAGGCAGATGACTAATTGTAAATATGATAAACATCTTGTTTTCTGGAAGGTGCAGGTTAGCTTAGCTAACTCTAAGAACTTAAGAAAAGTTTTTATCTTTTTTCACACTAGAAGTAGACGTGTAAGTTTTACTGTGGAGATCTAACCTAGTTTCAGTTTAGGTTTATTATGAAAATTTTAGATGCAATTTCAGAGTTAAATTTGTATTATTATCTCTTAACCTGATAACTTTAACAATAATTCCTTGCTCTTCAAAATCCTTAACTTTCATAAACTCAAGATATAATAAAGTGAATGCTAAACAATCCTTTAATCATGTCAGGTAAGTAAAGAGCTACTCTATGAGCTGAGACTATTCACTAATAATTTCCAATACTTATTTATTATTTTTCATGTTAAGAATAATCTTCCCAAGAGATTTATTTTTACTCAACAGATATCAGAAAATACAAGTTTCTGGCTCCCATGCCATGGTAATATGGTTCTTTTCTTCTGAAAGCTGAGAAAATACCATGAGAAGTGAAGAGTAGTTATGGTATGTTTGCGAAGTATAATGCACATTACACAAACTTAAAATGAAATTTAATTAATAAATTACTACTAGAATTAACTGAACTAAATTCTGATGAAGCAAAAATAATCTATGCTCTGATACAATGAATATTAATTAATATTTCCCTTTCTTTTATTTATTGTCTTCCTAAAGATAAGTACATAAGTCACTATACAGAGATTTCTTTTGTTTTTTTTTTCTTTGAAACGGAGTCTCGCTCTGTCACCGAGGCTGGAGTGCAGTGGCCGGACCTCAGCTCACTGCAAGCTCCGCCTCCTGGGTTTACGCCATTCTCCTGCCTCAGCCTCCCGAGTAGCTGGGACTACAGGCGCCCGCCACCTCGCCCAGCTAGTTTTTTGTATTTTTTTAGTAGAGACGGGGTTTCACCGTGTTAGCCAGGATGGCCTCGATCTCCTGACCTCGTGATCCGCCCGTCTCGGCCTCCCAAAGTGCTGGGATTACAGGCTTGAGCCACCGCGCCCAGCCTATACAGAGATTTCTAACCCATATAATGGAAAGTTTTAATATCTGTTCTAAAGCAGTATCAAGTCTCTTATCTGTCTTTGCTTTTTAAAAAATATGTATTGATTAATTTAACATATATTTACTAAATGCCAGGTTCTGAGTGCTCTGAGAATACTGAAGTTACAAGGCGCTTATCATCTTGTGGCAGGATTCAGACTAATAAATAGCTACCTTCTTACTTTGTTTCAATGATTTTGACTTGTTCTAGTATGCTTTTAACCTAGCAAAACCCAGGCAATCCATTCTTTTCACTAAGCTTATTTTAACACTTTAGAATAATATACATATAACATGTAAATATATAATTTATTAATTAAATTCCATTTAAATTTGTGTAATTTGTATATATACAGTGAGAGGGTATATAAAACACTAAGATTTAGAGCAATTTTTTAAACTGATAAACTTCATTTGACATAGATTTCAAATGAAAATAAATTTTTTTTTTCTTTTTTGTAGAGACAGGGTCTTACTATGTTGCCCAGGCTGGACTTGAACTTTGAACTCCTAGACTCAAGAGATCCTTCTACCTTGGCTTCCCAAAGTGCTGGGATTACAGGCATGAGCCACCATACCCGACTTAAAATTAATTTTGACAAGTCCTTACCTTCACAATGTTTCCAACAACAAGGTCTTGATTATTTTCAGTATCTGATAAAAGCTGCTTAATCCCATTAATACGATCACGAAAGTCTTTTGCATTTAATAAACCAGTTATGACTTTAAGGTACTCAGCACTTTCTAAGGAATTACGAGGGACTGATTTTCTGGTGACTTCACGAACTTCAGTTACCTCTCTAAAGTGAAAGAAAGGTGAATGTGATTTCATTTGTACTTTCCTATAAAAACTATTATACAAACATAATTTTAAAATCTCACTATGAATTCATTTTCCAAAATGCATAAAATGACCTAACCCATAGCCAAACTATCTGTGTTGGGAGTCCCCAGGATCTCCCCTGGATTTGGATATTTGCTAGGAAGACTCACAAGAGTTAGCCTATAGTTTTACTCATGGCTAAAATTTATTACAGCAGAAGGATGCCAAACAAAATCAGCAGAGGGAAAAGGTGCATAAGTCAAAGACCAGAGGAAACCAGATTTAAGCTTTTAAAGAGTCCTTTCCCAGTAGGGTCACACAGGACACAATTCCTTCAGCAATGAGTTATGACAACATATGTGAAATGTTGTCTACCAAGTAAGCTTATTAGAGGCCTCATGTCCAGAGTTTTCACTGGGAGCTGGTAACATAGGGACTGTCTGCCTAGGACATACCAAAATTCCAGACCCCAGAAGGAAACCAGGCCTCCAGCATAAACCATATTGTTTGCCGAAACAATTTAGGCACAGTAAACTATCTTATCAGTTAGGGCATGTTGGGAATCCTCTTGAAATCCTGGTTTCCCATGTCAGCAAAGAGCTAACCTTGCAAGCAGCCTTTTTTAGGGATAAAAGTCTCAGGACTGCAATGTTAACTTTTTTCTGAACAGGTTCCTTGCCCACTGAGATCTAGATAAATTACCTTGAACCTCTTCTCAAACCCATTCTCCATAGAAGATTAAGTGAACCACTCTTATGAGGAATAGTTGAAATCTTTCCAAAACCTAAGTTCCCAGATGTCAACCAATGGACAATCTCTCTAAGCAGACCTTTCTAAGAATAGCAGTCTCAGGCCCTGTTATGTTAACTCTTTCCTGCAAAGTATTCGTGTGAACATGCATGGGACAATGAGAAACTAGAGACCAGCAGGAATTATTATGGCAATGATAGTATTTGTAGCATATTTTTTGTGGCTATAAAGGGGTAACTCAATGTGGTAGATCCAGCTTGTCCATCCCATGGTCTGCAGGTTGCATGTGGCCCGGACAGCTTTGAATGCAGCCTAACACAAATTCATAAATTTTCTTAAAACATTATGAGATTTTTGTGTATATGTGAGAGTGTGTGTGTGTGTGTGTGTGTGTGTGTTTTAGCTCATCAGCTATCATTAGTGCTGGTGTATTTTATGTGTGGCCAAGACAATTCTTCTTCCAATGTGGCAAGGGATGCAAGAGATTGGACACCCCCATTTAGATGATCATCCTTTTGAAACTAAAGGGTCATGCAAAGTGACAGGTAGGTCAGTTGGTCAATCTGTCTATCTATTTTAGATAGAGAGTCTCACTCTATCTTTCTATCTATCTATTTTACTTTTTTAATTTTTTTTTTTTTTTTTTTTTGAGACTGAGTCTGGCTCTGTCCCCCAAGCTGTAATGCAGTGGCGCGATCTCGGCTCACTGCAAACTCCGCCTCCCGGGTTCCCGCCATTCTCCTGCCTCAGCCTCCCGAGTAGCTGGGACTACAGGCGCCCGCCACCGCGCCCGGCTAGTTTTTTTGTATTTTTTTTTAGTAGAGACGGGGTTTCACCGGGTTAGCCAGGATGGTCTCGATCTCCTGACCTCGTGATCCACCCGTCTCGGCCTCCCAAAGTGCTGGGATTACAGGCTTGAGCCACCGCGCCCGGCCTACTTTTTTAATTTTTAATTTATTTTTGAGACAGAGTCTCACTTTGTCACCCAGGCTGGAATGCAGTGGCATTATCTTGGCTCACTGCAAGTAAGCCTAATGTAAGTATATTGTAATGTTCTTACATTAGACTTAACATGGTCTAATACTATTTGAAAGTATACTGTGAGACAGTAAAGATGTACATTATAATATTATAAAGTCTAGATCAACCACTTACAAAAGGAACAAAAAGATACAGCTAATGAAGAAAATAAATGAAATACCAAAATGCACACACATACACTCACATCCCTACCTCTCAATCAATCTTATACCATGCACAAAAAGAAGAAAAAGAAACAGAAAATATAAGACAAATAGAAAAACACTATCAAAATGAGAGGCTTAAACCCAACCATGTGAATAACCGCTTTAAACCTAAATGGTCAAATACCCTGATTAAAAAGCAGAAATTGTTTTTTTTTTTTTTTTTTTTTTTTTTTTTTTTTTTTTTTTTTGAGACGGAGTCTTGCTCTGTAGCCCGGACTGGAGTGCAGTGGCCGGATCTCAGCTCACTGCAAGCTCCGCCTCCTGGGTTCTCGCCATTCTCCTGCCTCAGCCTCCGGAGTAGCTGGGACTACAGGCGCCCGCCACCTCGCCCGGCTAGTTTTTTGTATTTTTAGTAGAGACGGGGTTTCACCGTGTTAGCCAGGATGGTCTCGATCTCCTGACCTCGTGATCCGCCCGTCTCGGCCTCCCAAAGTGCTGGGATTACAGGCTTGAGCCACCGCGCCCGGCATAAAAAGCAGAAATTGTTATATTGGTAATAAGACAAGACTCCAACCTGGGCAACAAATTGAGACCTCATCTGTACAAAAAATACAAAAAATTAGCTGGGTGGCAGGGTAGGGGTGCCATGGGCTTGTAGTCCCAGGTACTCGGGAGGCTAAGGTGGGAGGACACTTGAGCCCTGGGAGGTCGAGGCTGCAGTGAGCCATGATCACGTCATTGCACTCCAGCCTGGATGACAGAGCAAGACCCTGCCTCAAAAAAGACAAGACTGAGTCACATACTGCCTAGAAAAATGCTCTTTAAAAAAACATAAGCTGAGCATGGTGGCTACACCTATAATCCCAGCACTTTGGAAGACCGAGGCTGGAGGATTACTTGAGCCCAGGAGTTGACACCAGCCTGAGCAACACAGGAAGACCCCATCTCTTTTTATTACAAATTAATAAAATATTTTTTTTAATTAAGAAGACCAGAAAATACAAGCAAAATCCACAATGCATTAAGGAAAAAATTATTTTCACACTTGTTAAAATGGTAAGAAAGACTTTATCCAAGAAGGACCATGACAACTACAATAAGGGAGAACAACTGTTCTCAACTCTGACTACAGTAAAGACAGAGGGATTTATAGCCCACAACCAGAGTTGGGGGTGGGGGTCAGTGGATAGAAAATTACTAAGAGGAGACATTAAAGAGCACCAAGTTTCTTGCAAAACTGGCCTAGTAAGATGCATGCTAAAGGAAGGCCAAAGACTCAGACATCGAAGGTCAGGGGGTGAGGAACTTGATCAGATATCAAGGGTGATAACATATCAAAGGAAGGAGAGATGAGCTAGCAGGATACCTTGTTAAGACTGGGTTAGGCAGGCCAAGGACAGGGTCCAAGGTCAAGGCCAAATTGCAAACAGGACTCAGAGAAGCATGTCTATAGTTTGGTCAAAAAGAATCTCTGTCGGGCCGGGCGCCAGTGGCTCACACCTGTAATCCCAGCACTTTGGGAAGCTGAGGCGGGCGGATCATAAGGTCAAGAGATGGAGACCATCCTGGTAAACATCGTGAAACTCTGTCTCTACTAAAAATACAAAAATTAGCTAGGCGTGGTGGCACACGCCTGTAGTCCCAGCTACTCGGGAGGCTGAGGCAGAACTGCTTGAACCTGGGAGGCAGAGGTTGCAGGGAGATCGTGCCGCCATACTCCAGCCTGGATGACAGTGCGAGACTCTGTCTCAAAAAAAAAAAAAAAAAAAATATATATATATATATATATTATGTTTGTCAAATGAGATACTAGTTTATAGCCACTGAAATAATCACAAGTATTGGTAAGGATGTAAAAAAACTGGAACCCTTTTACACTACTGGTGAGATGTAAAATGGTGGCACTTTGGAAAAACTTTCTGCTGGTTCTTCAAACGATTAAACATAGAGTTATCATATGATCCAGCAATTCCACTCCTACACATCCAAGAGAGCTGAAAACATATGTCCACAACAAAACCAAACTGATGAATGGATAAACAATGTGTGCTATATCCATATATGGATGAATGGAATAGTATTCGCCCATAAAAAAGAATGAAGTATTGATAAATGCTATAACATGGAAGAGCCCTTGACATTTTGATTACAAAAAAAATGGATAAGCCTTAACATAAATCTAAGTATAAGAAGCCAGTCACAAAAGACCACATATCATATGATTCCCTTTATATGGAATGTCCAGAATAAGCAAATCCATAGAAACAGAAGAGAGACTGCCTAGGGCTGGGGAAGGCAAGATTGTTGAGAAATGGGGAATGACTGCTAATAAGTATGAGATTTCTTTTAAGGTGACAAAAATATTCTAAAATTGTGATGACAGCTACACAACTCATTGAATATACAGATGCTCTTTGATTTGCAATGGAGTTACATCCTGATAAACCCATTTTATGTTGAAAATATCTTAAGTCAAAAATGCATTCAATACATCTAACCTACCGAACATCATAGCTTAGTCTAGCCTACCTTAAACGTGTTCAGAACACTTACATTATCCTATACTGGGGCAAATAATCTAACACAAAGCCTATTTTATAATGAATAATTTATTGAATATTATACTGAAAGTGAAAAACAGAATGATTGTATGAATACTCAAAGTAGTTTCTACTGTACTACATGCATACTGCTTTTGCACCATTGTAAAGTTGAAAAATCATAAGTTGAACCATCCTAAGTTGGGTGCCATCTGTACTAAAAAACATTGAATTGCATGCCTTAGATAGAAGAATTATATAGTAGGCGAATTACATCTCCATAACACTGTAATTTAAAGAAAAACATACCATGCAAATCTTCTATCAAAAGAAAACTAATATGGTCTACTAACATAGACTTCAAGACAAAGAATATTACCAGAGATAAAGGTACTTCATAATGACAAAAGGACCAATTTATCAGAAAGTCACAACTATCCTCAATGTATTTAAATGTAATCACAGTGGATCAAAATACATGAAGCAAAAAGTGATACAACAGAAAGTATAAATAAATCCACCAATACATTGGGGATGTCAATACTCCTATCTCAGCAATTGATAGAACAAGTAGAATAAAAAATCAGTAAGATTATAGAACACTTGAATAACAACCGACTTAACCTAACTGACATTGTATAGAATATTACATTCAACAAGAGCAGAAGGTACATTCTTCCAAGTAGATATAAAATAGTCACTAATATAGAACACATGCTGGGCCGTAAAACAAGTCTCAAGAAGTTTAAAAGAACTAGAATCCTATGGAGCATGTTCAGTGACACAGCAGAACTAAATTTAAAATCATTAACAAAATATTTAGGAAATCTCCAAATATTTGAAAATTAAACACACTTCTAAATAGCACCTGTATTGAAGAAGAAACCACAAGGGTATTATTCAGCATCATCCCAATACCAAATCCAAAGACATTTTAAGACAAGAAAACTAAAGACCTCATGATTATAGACACAAAAATACTCAAATAATTTTAGTAAATTAAACCCAGTAATATATTAAAAATATGACACATCATCATCACCAAGTGGGGCTAATCCAAGGAATACAAGTTACCATTTTTAACATTTAACATAATTCACAACAGCAGCCATAAACAAGGATGAGTTCATGTCCTTTGTAGGGACATGAATGAAGGTGGAAACCATCATTCTGAGCCAACTATTGCAAGGACAGAAAACCAAACACTGCATGTTCTCACTTATAGGTAGGAATTGAACAATGAGAACACTTGGGCACAGGATGGGGAACATCACACACCAGGGCCTGCTGTGGGGTGGGAGGAAGGGGGAGGGACAGCATTAGGGGATATACCTAATGTAAACGACGAGTTAATGGGTGCAGCACACCAACATGGCACATGTATCCATATGTATCAAAGCTGCATGTTGTGCACATGTACCCTAGAACTTGAAGTATAATAATAAAAAAATAGTAATTCACAATAGTAACAAAATAAAAAAAGAATTATCTTAATAGATGCTGGAAGGGCATTTGAGAAAAATTCAACACCCATTCATGATTAAAAACTCACAAACTAGAAGGGAACTTCATTAATTTGATAAAGAGCTTTCTATGATACCTACAGCTAATATCATACGCAATGGAGAAATGCTGAACATTTTGTCCCAAAGACCAGGAATAAGGTAAAGATGTCTGTTATTACTTCTATTTAATATTAGATTTGATATTCTAACCAGTACAGTATTAAGGTAGGAAAAATAAATCAGAAGCATACAGATTTGAAAGAAGGAAATAAAATACAAGAAGATCCTGGAGAATCATGTGCTGACAGAAAGTAAATGGATGGGGCATGTTGTAAAAGCATAGCAGCCAACCTGAAGGAACTCCTAAAGCTAGAACCATTTGAAGAGGGAAATAATGGCAGTATTCGATTATACCCCACAGAATAAAATAGAAATCCATTAGTCTTCACGAATATAAATGAATATTTGCATAAACAAACATACGAAGGAAATGGAACAGTTTTTCTGTAAAGAAAAAAAAAATCAACCAATGAATGTAGAAGAAATCAAGAAAACAGATCATTATTAGGCAAAAAACCATGTACTAATTGCTATAGGCAAAATCTCTCAGTGGTGGATAAAACTAGTGGGCTATGTATGATGAGAAATAGGATATTTACACAGTCTCAAAGTTTCCAAAGATATATATTAATTACAAAGGGAAAAACAGTACAGTGCCTAGCAGAAACCACCATAAGCTAATAATCAAAGTTAATGTTATCAGTAGTAAGACATAACAACATTATGTACCTTGTGATGTAATACAGTGAAAACGGTACAACATCACTTCTGTGGTGTTCTTGCATAACTTCCATCTAATTGTGAGAAAATATCAGATAAACCCAACTTGAGAAATATCTATGAAATAAGTGTTTGGAAAAGGCCTCCCACACAGTATGCTCTAAATAGATATTAAGAAAGCATTTTTTAATGGGTTCCAAAAAACATTTTTTGACCAAGATATCTGATCCAGGATCTTATGAGATTATATAATATCAAGGTAGAAAAACTGCCAATTCTTATTTAGTAGGTCTGGAAGGAGCATAACATTTTGCATTTCTGGCTGGGTACGGTGGCTCATGTCTGTAATCCTAGCACTTCTGGAGGCCGAGGTGGGTGGATCACCTGAGGTCGGGAGTTCAAGACCAGTCTGGCCAACATGGTGAAATCCTGTCTCTACTAAAAATACAAAAATTAGCGGGGTGTGGTGGCACACACCTGTAGTCCCGGCTACTTAGGAGACAGGAGAATCACTTGAACCCAGGAGGTGGAGGTTGTAGTGAGCTGAGATCTTGCTGTTGCACTCCAGCCTGGGCGACAGAGTAAGACTCTGTCTCAAAAAAAAATAATAAAAAAAAAAAAAACAAAAAAAAACAAAAAAAAAAGGCCAGGCGCGGTGGCTTAACGCCTGTAATCCCAGCACTTTGGGAGGCCAAGGCAGGCAGATCACGAGGTCAGGAGATCGAGACCATCCTGGCTAACACAGTGAAACCCCGTCTCTACTAAAAATACAAAAAATCAAAAAAAAAAAAAAAAAAATTAGCCAGGCATGGTGGCAGGCGCCTGTAGTCCCAGCTACTTGGGAGGCTGGGGCAGGAGAATGGCGTGAACTGGGAGGCGGAGCTTGCCGTAAGTGGAGATCGCGCCGTTGCACTCCAGCCTGGGCAACAGAGCAATACTCTGTCTCCAAAAAAAAAAAAAAAAAAAAAAATTGCATTTCTAAAAAGCTCCTAGGTGATGCCAATGTGGCTGTTTTGTGGGCTGTACTTAAAATATCAAGGTCCCAAAGCATATATTTTCACATACATCTTTATTTTTTATAAAAGTCATTATTTTAGTTTATGAAATATTTCAAAGATATACAAATACAGAAAATATGAGAGATACCTATGAGATACCTATGTATACTATGAATTCTATGTATTCGTGTAATTTTTCAATAGAGTTTTTTTGGTTTTCTTTTTTTTGTTTTTGTTTTGCTCTGTTTTGTTTTGTTTTGTTTTGAGACACTGTCTTGTTCTGTCGCCCAGGCTGGAGTGCAATGGAGCGATCTCAGCTCACTGCAACCTCCACCTCCTGGATTCAAACGATTCTCCTGCCTCAGCCTCCCGAGTACCTGGGATTACAGGGGTGCGCCACCATGCCCAGCTAATATTTTGTATTTTTAGTAGAGACGGGGTTTCTCCATGTTGCCTAGGCTGGTCTGGAACTTCTGAGCTCAGGCAATCAGTCCACCTTAGCCTCCCAAAGTGCTAGGATTACAGGTGCATACCACTGCACCCGACCAATAGTGTTTAAAATATATTTAAAGCCAGATGTGGTGGCTCATGCCTGTAATCTCGGCAGTTTGGAAAGCTAAGGTGGGCGGATCCCTCAAGCCCAGGAGTTTGAGTCCATCCTGGGCAACATGGTGAAGCCCAATCTCCAAAAACAAACAAACATATATATATATATGTTTTTATATATATATGTGTTTATATATATATGTGTGTGTGTGTTTATATATATATATAAGCCAGGCATGTTGGTGTGCACCTGTGGTCCCAGCTACTCCAGTGGCTGAAACAGAAGGATTGCTTGAACCCAGGAGGTCAAAGCTGTGCTGAGATGTGATCACACCACTGTACTCCAGCCTGGGCAACCTTGTCTCAAAAATAAAGTAAAATAAAATAAAATAAAATATATTTAAAAACAGAATAAAGAGGTCATAGTAATAATTTTAAAATAAGCAAATTTTAATAGACTTTGTCATCACTAGACTGGCCCTATAAGAAATACCCAAATGGGCCCTAAACATGGAAACAAAGGTTGATATTTGCTATCATAAGAACATAAGAAAGTATAAAACTCACAGGTCATATAAAGCAATCATATAAAGGAGGAAGAGAAAGGAATCAAATGGCAACAAGACAGAATTCCACTAAACCACAAAAAAAGAGAAAAAGAAAGAAACAAATAATTTATAAAACAGGTAGATAACACTTAACAATGTGACAGGAACAAAATCTCACATATCAATATTAACCTTGTATGAAAATGGATTAAATGATCTACTTAAAAGTTACAGATTGGCAAACTGGATAAAAAACATGATCCAACTATATGCTGCTTATAAAAAACTCACCCCAACTGAAGATACATATAGACTAAAATTAAAGGGGTACAAAAAGATATTCTACGCTGGGCATGGTGGCTCACGCCTGTAATCCCAGCACTTTGGGAGGCTGAGGCAGACGGATCACGAGGTCAGGAGTTTAAGACCAGCCTGGCCAACAGAGTGAAACCCCGCCTCTACTGCAAATACAAAACTTACCTGGGCATGGTGGCGTGTGCATATAGTCCCAGCTACTAGGGAGGCTGAGGCAGGAGAATTGCTTGAACCTGGGAAGTGGAGGTTGCAGTGAACTGAGATCGTGCCACTGCACTCCAGCTTGGGCAACAGAGTGAGACATCGTCTCAAAAAAAAAGAAAAAAAAGAAAAAATTCTACACAAATGGAAGCCAAAAGTGATCAGGTGTAGCTATGCTTACACCAGATAACACAACCTTCAAATCAAAAACAGTAAAAAAAAAAAAAAAAAAAAAAAAGACAAAGGTCATTATATAATGACAAGGGATGAATTCAGCAAGAAGCTATAAGAATCCCAAATACATATGCATCCAACACTGGATCACCCAGATTCATAAAACAAATATTTACTAGACCTAAAGAAAGAGACAGCAAAACAATCCTGTTTTGATTGTGGACTTCAACATTCTACTCACAGAACTAGGCAGATTATTGGGACAGAAAATTAACAAAGAAACACTGAACTTAAATTGGACTTTGGACCAAATGGACTTAACAAACATTTACAGAACATTCAACCCCAAAACTGCAGAATATACATCTTTCTCATCAGCACATGGAACATTCTTCAACACAGACCATATGTTAGGTCACATATAAGTCTCAACAAATTTTTAAAAACTGAAAACAAATCAAATATCTTCTTAGACCACAACGGAATAAAACTAGAAATCAATACCAAGAGGAAATTTAGAAACTATACAAATACATGGAAATTAAACAACATATTCCTGAATGATCATAGAGTCATGACAAAAATTTAAAACATTTTTTGAAGTAAATGAAAACGGAAACACAACATACCAAAACCTGTGGGATACAGCAAAATCAGTGTTAAGGGGGAAGTTTATAGCGTTAAATGCCTACATGAAAAAAGTAGAAAGCACTTTGTGAGGCTGAGACAGGAGGACTGCTTGAGCCCAAGAATTTGAGGCTGCAGTGGGCTATGATGATGCCACTACATTTCACCCTACGCAACAGAGTGAGACCCTGTCTCTCTCTCTCTCTCTCTATTAAAAAAAAAAAAAAAAAAAGTAAAATGATCACAACTTAACATCACATTTCAAGAAACTAGAAAAACTATAACAAACCAAACCCCCAAGGTTAGCCAAAGAAAATAAGTAACAAAGATCAGATGAGAACTAAATGAAATAACCCCCCTATTCCCCAAAATACAAAGCATCAATGAATTGAAAAACTGGTTCTTCAAAAAGACAAAATAAATCGCTAGCTAGCTTAAGAAAGAAGATCCAAATAAACAAACTCAGAAAGGAGACATTACAACTGATACGACAGAAAAAACAAGGGATCATCAGAGACTATTATGAGCAACTACACTTCCACAAACTAGAAAACCTAGTTTGTGGAATTCCTGGAAACATACACCCTCCCAAGATTGAACCAGGAAGAAACGGAAATCCTGAACAGACCAATGAGTAGTGAGAATGAATCAGTAAGCAAAAAAAACCCCACAGGACAAGATGGGTTCACAGTCAAATTCTACCAAATGTACAAAAATAAATAAATAAATAAATAAAACAAAAACTTATACCAATCATCCTGAAACTTTCCAAAAATTGGACGGGGAATCTGCCCTAAATTACTCTATGAGGCCAGTATCACCCTGATACCAAAACAAGGCAAAGACACAACAAAAGACAAAAGCTATAGACTAACATTCCTTATAAATATAGATGTAAAAATCCTCAACAAAATACTAGCAACAACAGCACATCAAAAAGATAAAATATCAGGATCAACTGAGTTTTATACCAGAGATGCAAGGACGGTTCAACACACGGAATTAAAAAAATATGATATATCACACAAACATAGCTAAGGACAAAAACCATATGATTATCTCAAAGGAAGCAGAAAAAGCATTTGATAAAATTCATCATCACTTCATGATAAAAATCCTCAACAAACTAGGCACAGAAGGAACATACCTCAACATAATAAAGGCCATATACAATAAACCCACAGCCAACATCATACTAAACAGGAGAAAGTTGACAGCATTCCAAGAACTGGAACAAGTCAAAGATGCCCACTTTCACCACTTCTATTCAACCTAGTACTGTAAGTCCTAGATAAAGTAATCATGCAAGAGAAAAAAATAAAAGGCACCCGAACTGCAAAAGTTAAATTATCCCTGTTTGCTGATGATATGATCTTATATCTAGAGAACCCCAAAGACTTCACCAAAAGACTCTTAGATTTGATAAACGACTTCAGTGAAATGTCAAGATACAAAATCAACTTTAAAGAAATCAACAGCATTTCTATATACCAATAAGGAATAAGCTGAGAAACAAATCAAGAAGGCAATCCCACTTATAATAGCTAAAAAAGAAATAAAATACCTAGGAGTATATTTTTAACCAAGGAGGTAAAAGATATCTACAAGGAAAACTAAAAAACACTGACAAAAGAAGTTGTAGATGACACAAACAAATGGAAAAACATCCCAGGTTCATGGATCAGAATAATTAAAATGACCATCCTGCCAAAAGCAGTCTACAGTTTCAATGCAATCCCTATCAAAATACCAGTATCATTTATCACAGACTTACAAAAAACAATCCTAAAACTCGTGGCTCACTGAACCTTTTTTTGGAACAAAAAAATAGCCCAAGTAGGCAAAGCAATCTTTTTTTTTTTTTTTTTTTGAGATGCAGTCTCACTCTTGTTACCCAGGCTGGAATGCAATGGCACGATCTCAGCTCACTGCAACCTCCACTTCCTGGATTCAAGCAATTCTCCTGCCTCAGCCTCCTGAGTGGCTGGGATTATAGGCACCCTCCACCATGCCTGGCTAATTTTTTGTAGTTTTAGTAGAGACAGGGTTTCATTATGTTGGCCAGGCTGGTCTCAAAACTCCTGACTTCGAGATCCGCCCGCCTCAGCCTCCCAAAGTGCTGGGATTACAGGTGTGAGCCATGGCGTCCAGCCAGTCAAAGCAATTTTAAGCAAAACCAACAATGCTACAGGCATCACATTACCTGGCTTCAAATTACACTATAAGGCTGTAAAACCGAAACAACATGGTACTGGTCTAAAAACAGACACATACATTAATGCAACAGAATAGAGAACCCAGAAATGAAGCCACATATCTACAACCAACTGATCTTTGACAAAGCTGCCAAGAACATACATGGAGGAAAGAGCACTCTTTTCAAAAATGGTGCTGGAAAAATTATATTGCCATATGCAGAATGAAACAATATCTCTCACCTTACATAAAAATCAACTAAATGGATTAAAGACTTAAATTTGGGACCTACGTTTATAAAAATACAAGAAGAAAACCTAGGCAGTACTCTTCTAAACACTAGTCTAGGTAAATAATTCATGACTAAAACCTCAAAAGCACAGGTAACAAAAACCACCAGGCCTCGCTAATTTTTGTATTGTTTTGGTAGAGACAGGGTTTTGCCATGTTGCCCAGGCTGATCTTGAACTCCTGAGCTCAAACAATTCTGCCTGCCTCAGCCTCCCAAAGTGCTTGGATTACAGGTGTGAGCCACCATGCCTGGCCTTCCAAATCCTTGTAATACTTTCATTTTCTTAAGTTTTTTTTTTTCCCCCTTTAACCTTAATTATGTATTACTTTACAACTAGGGGAAAAAGAAAGGCTACAAATTTTTAAAAAATTAATTTTTGGACAACTGTGTCCAAAATAGGCCTAACATCGACAAGTTCAATAACACTAAAGCATTGCTAATGTCTAGTGCAAATAAAAGCAAGTTGCTGTAAATATATAATTGCCTTATTAAATCTAATTACCTCACACTTTCTGGATCCTAACTAAACTTTCAAAACTCCATTAAATTTTGGCAAATACCCCTGGGGTAGTTTATGAAAACATCCAAATGAGACTACTATCACTAGGGAGTAATTTATCTAATGATGAGGACTATCATATCATCTTACCTTTCAGCTAAATTGAAAGCATCTCTAGAAACAGATGATGATCTTGTATTTCCAACACTGCCAGTATGAGATCGTCTTCCTTTTGCTGAAGGAGTATCTAATGGTATGTCCCCCAAACCCTGCAAGTAAATACAAAATTAGTATGATACAAATTTTAAAACTAGTAGTGAAATAACTTACACAATGTAATTTTCAAAGTAGCCATCATTGATTTTTTAAGATGGAAAGTATTTTAATAATCTGGTATGTTTATGCTTTAAAGAGTATGAGATACATAAAACACCTTGTAATTAGCAGTAAATTAACAAAATATGTGACGAATGGGAAAATATATATTGACTTATAAAAAACGAGTTAAAAACTAAAAATCAATATGCTATATTTTGGGCTGGGTGTGGTGGCTCATGCCAGCACTTTGGAAGGCTGAGGCAGGTGGATCATCTGAGGTCAGGAGTTAGATACCAGCCTAGTCAACATAGGGAAACCCTGTCTCTACTAAAAGTACAAAAATGAGTTGGGCATGGTGGTATAATCCCAGCTACTCAAGAGGCTGAGGCAGGAGAATCCCTTGAACCTGGAGGCAGAGGTTGCATTGAGCTAAGATCGCGCCACTGCACTCCAGCCTGAGCAACAGAGCATGACTCTGTTTTAAAAAAATAAATAAAAATAAAATAATAATATGCTGTATTTTGTAACTACTCTTTTTGAAGTTTAAAATCTATGTAGAACATATGAACACAGTCCATAAACACTGAACACTGTTGTTCCTATGCAACATTAGGAGTGTGAGAATAAACATTTTGATGAGAACTATTTAAAACCTTTCCTGCACTGGAAAGACTCACAGATACAATCTGCTTTGTTTTAGTCAGATTTTTTTTTTGCATGGTTATATTAATAAGTTCTAATATGAACTAAGCTGAAATCTTCAAGTTCAATGGGCAGAAAAAAAATGCTCTAAAATGTCTACTGCTACATATCTTTTTAATATTATTCCTTCATAAGTGAATCCTTAGCCCAAGGCCATCAGAGAAAAATGACATAAATTACAATAGAAAAATTTTACTTTATTAAACATATTTTTAAAACAATATATAAATAGATTACTTTTTATATTTTCTTTCACTTGGTATTCTCTGAGTCACTCATTTCACAGACATTACTGAATTCCCATTATTTACCAAGACGATAAGACATGGCATGGCTAGGCGCGTTGGCTCACGCCTGTAATCCCAGTACTTTGAGAGGCTGATGCAGGCAAATAACCTGAGGTCAGGAGTTCAAGACCAGCCTGGCCAACATGGCGAAAACCCCGTCTCTACTAAAAAATATAAAAAATTAGCTGGGCATGGTGGCGGGTGCCTGTAATCCCAGCTACTTGAGAGGTTGAGGCAGGAGAATCGCTTGAACTCGAGAGGTAGAGGTTGCAGTGAGTTGAGATCATGCCACTGCACTCTAGCCTGGTGACAGAGCAAGACTCTGTCTCAAAAAAACAAAAACAAAAACAAAGACATGGCACTTACCCTCAAGGAGCTCCCTATAAATGTTCTGCAGTGTGGTAATAGCTCTAATAGTGGAACATACAAGGTAAATAAAGCAGGGACTAAGCATGGTAAACATTTATTATCCTCATTTTATAAAGTGAGAATTCTAGTTAGAGAAATGAAGAGGCATGCGTAAGTTACACAGTTGCTAACTGTTAGAGCTGCGATTCAAACCCATGTCTTGTTAACTCCAATAAGCCAAACTATATTCTACCAAACATCAAGCTTCTGTTCAATAAACATTTACTTCCAAGGCTTGACAATATGTATGTCTACTTAGTATTCTAGTTGTTGAAATGCTATTGCAGATATAGTCCAAATGATTAACAGAGAAATAATCAAATAAATAATTATTCCTATCCTTTACCTGGATGTAAAAACAAGCTTTGCTGGTGAAACCCCGTCTCTACTAAAAAATACAAAAAACTAGCTGGGGGAGGTGGCGGGTGCCTGTAGTCCCAGCTACTCGGGAGGCTGAGGCAGGAGAATGACGTAAACCCGGGAGGCGGAGCTTGCAGTGAGCTGAGATCCGGCCACTGCACTCCAGCCCGGGCGACAGAGCGAGACTCCGTCTCAAAAAATAAATAAATAAATAAATAAACAAACAAACAAACAAACAAACAAGCTTTGCTTATAAAGTTGTTTATAAAACAAACTTTTTCCACATACCTTTTGCTGTAAGTTTCTAACAGAGTCCTTAATATATGGCAAATCTTTAGATGGAACATACTTTTCAAGCATTTTTTCAAAGTTAGGATGACACATCATGAAGAACAGCATCTTTCGACCATAGTACCTATGAGTATTTGAAAAATAGGCATACTACTTTTTAGACATTAACAAGCTCAGTTTCTGACCTGAGATGCATTGTTTTCAATAGGAAAAAAAAAAAAAAAAAACTATCAAACATCAAGATTACCATCCCTATTTTAAGTAACCACCAAAATATAGATATCCTAACTGTATAGATGCCCTAGAGGGTAAAGATGGTCCCCAATTTACAATGGTTTGACTTATAATTTTTCAACTTTATAATACTGTGAAAGAGATATGATTCTGTGGAAACCATACTTCAAATTTTGATTTTTTCCATGGCTAGTCATATGCAGTATGACACTTGGACGCTGGGCAGCAGCAGTGAGCTACAGCTCCCAGTCAGCCATGTGATCACCATACTCTACAATGTACTGTGTTGCCAGATGATTCTGTCCAAGCGTAGACTAATGTAAATGTTCTCAGCATGTTTAAGGTAAGGCTTGGCTATGTTATGATGCTTGGTAGGTTAGATGTATTAAATACACTGTTGGCTTCTGATAATTCCTATTGATGATGGGTTGTGGGGATATAACCTCATTGTAAGTTAAGAAGCATCTGTGACCAGGCGCAGTGGCTCAGCCTGTAATCCCAGCACTTTGGGAGGCCGAGGCGGGTGGATCACAAGGTCAGGAGTCCGAGATCAGCCTGGCCAACATGGTGAAACTCCATCTCTACTAAAAAAATACAAAAATTAGCCGGATCTGGTGGCACACTCAGGTAATCCCAGCTGAGGATTTAGGAGGCTATTTAGGAGGCTGAGGCAGGAGAATCATTTGAATCCAGGAGGTGGAGTTACAGTGAGCCGAGATCACGCCACTGCACTCCAGCCTGGGCAATAGAGAGAGACTCCTTCTCAAAAAAAAAAAAAAAAAGGCATCTGTTGGGATGCTCCCATAATCCCCTTTTAAAGTCACTGTCTTCAAATCCTTCTGCCATGTGTTAGATGGAGAAACAAAAGCTCTGATTCTATTTTTCAGGCACCCCAAGGTCCATATCAATGCTGGTGTTTGGAAGAACTGTGAAGTTTGTCTCTGTCGTGGGCTCCTTGCCCACTGACCATTTGCTGTCCACCTACTGGACAGATGTTCTGGCCTGAGTCAACCCTCCCTAGGTCCTGTATTTCTCACTCTGTTTTTCCCTAGCCAAAACTTACCAGGGTTCCGATTCTTCAAAATCCTATTCTTTACCACTGAAAATACACCCAAGGTTCGTTGATAAATTGTGGCTGATTTGTTAATAAAGGTAATAATCTCAAAAACTACGTTTTTATATTTATATGAATTTTAAAATAATCATCTTAGCATAATACTTTAAGCCCAATGATTCTAATGGTGGAAATGCATACTGGAGATGTATGGAAGTGCATACTGGAGATATTTTAGCACACAGATGTCTTATACTACTTCAAAATAGTACCACACTATTCATCTTCAAGGAGGCCAGGCCCTAAAATAAATTAGTTAGACTTTTACTCACAACTTGGAATACATGGCACAAAAGGAACCAGAGAAGAGGCTGGGCGTGATGGCTCATGCCTGTAATCCCAGCACTTTGGGAGGCCAAGGCAGGCAGATCACTTGAGGCCAGGAGTTAGAGACCAGCCTGGCCAACACGGCGAAACCCCGTCTCTACTAAAAATAGAAACATTAGCCAGGCGTGGTGGCACATGCTTGTAATCCCAGCTACTCAGGAGGCTGAGGCACGAGAATTGCTTGAACCTGGGAGGTGGAGGCTGCAGTGAACCGAGATCGCACCACTGCACTCCAGCCTGGGTAACAGAGTCTTGGAAAAAATAATAATAATAATAAAGGAACGAGAAAAAGGCAGGCTGTTGTGGGGTTTTGTGGATGGGGGGATACAGGATGATCTTAAGACCACCTGTCTTGACCAGGTGCAGTGGCTTACACCTATAATCCCAGCACTTTGAGAGGACAAGGTGGGTGGACTGCTTGAGCCCAAGAGTTCAAGACCAGCTTCAGCAACACGGCAAAACCCCATCTCTACAAAAACTACAAAACTTAGCCAGGCATGGTGGCATGTGCCTGTAGTCCCAGCTACTCAGGAGGCTGAGGTGGGAGGATCACTTGAGCTCAAGAGGCTGAGGTAGCAGTGAGTTGAGATTATACCACTGAACTCCATCCTGGGCTACAGAGCAAGACCCTGTCTCCAAAAAGAAAAAGATCACATATCTCAACCTGACCCCTTCAAATGTAATGAAATTGCAGAAAGAGAAGTGAGGTCAGAGAATCAATATTACCTTTCTCCAAAACCAGAATAAGGTCTCTATCCAGATAAGTAGCTCCTAATCAGTTATATTTTCAAGAGCAATTCTAATGTTTAGCCTGGAATGTTAAGCACTCTATTATATGGGCCCAATGGTCTATTACGCGGTCTATTATACGGGCCCAAAGTCTATTATACGGGCCCAATGACATGAGAAAGGCTAAAACACACAAGTAAGTGGAGACCAGGGACACAAAATGTGAGAAATGCAAAACTCGAAAATTAATTGTAACCATTTTATAATTTTAAATAAGAATCTAAGAAATGACAAAATGGGCTAGAAAGAATTACTATGCCATTAAGGAAAGGTTAAGTAAAGAAGCACACAAGATGGACATTAAGAAATCTTTTTTTTTTTTTTCTTAACAAGGTAGAGAGGGAGAAAAGAACATCTTTTGTTCCTGACTAGCCTATCATGATCTAACCCTCTTGAATTTTTTTGAATATTAATGTGATATGTGGAACTTTAAAATGGTTCCCCAAAGAGGTCCTGCTTCAATCCCTAAAATTTGTGAATATAAGATATCGCTCCCAAGATTATGTTATATCACATAACACAGTTAACCTTAAAGTAATGACATGATCTGGTGGAATTAATCTAATAAAATGAGCCCTTAAAAGCAGAGAGCTTTCTGGCCGGGTACAGTGGCTCACACCTATAATCCCAGCACTTTGGGAGGCCAAGGCAGGCGGATCACGAGGTCAGGAGATCGAGACCATCCTGGCTAACACGGTGAAACCCCATGTCTACCAAAAATACAAAAAATTAACCAGGTGTGGTGGCAGGCGCCTGTAGTCCCAGCTACTCGGGAGGTTGAGGCAGGAGAATCGCTTGAACCCAGAAGGTGGAGCTTGCAGTGAGGCAAGATCATGCCACTGCACTCCAACCTGGGCAACAGAGCAAGACTCTGTCTCAAAAAAAAAAAAAAAAAAAAAAAAGCAGAGAGCTTTCTTTCTGCGACTGGTAGAAAAAGAGGAAGTCTAAAAGATCCTATGAAGGGGAGCTCAACTTGTTATTGCTGGCTTTAAAACAGAGGAGGGCTGCATGCAAAGAAATGTGAGTAGTGTTAAGAAGCTGAGCAAGGATCCTCGCTGACAGCCAGCAAGGAAATGCAGACCTCAGTCTTTTTTTTTTTTTTTTTTTGAGAAGTTTGTCTCTGTCCTGGGCTCCTTGCCCATTGACCATTTGCTGTCCACCTACTGGCCAGATGTTCTGGCCCGAGTCAACCCTCTGTCTCACTCTGTCGCCCAAGATGGAGTAAAATAGTGTGATCTCAACTCACTGCAACCTCCATTTCCCGAGTTCAAGCAATTCTCCTGCTTCGGCCTCCTGAGTAGCTGGGATTATAGGCACACGCCACCACGCCCAGCTAATTTTTGTATTTTTAACAGAGATGGGGTTTCATCATGTTGTTCAGGCTGGTCTCGAACTCCTGACCTCAGCTCCTCCACCCGACTCCACCTCCCAAAGTGCTGGGATTATAGGTGTGAGCCACCATGCCCAGCTGATCTTAGTCTTATAACCACAAGGAATTGAATTTGGCAAAGCCCAGCACGATCACCTTGATTTTGACCTTCTGAAACCATAGGCAGTGAAGTGAGGTGAGCCATGCCAGACTTCTAACCTAAAGAACTGTAAGCCAAAAAACGTGGGTTACCTTAAGCTCCTACATTTGTGTTAAACTTCACACAGCAATGGAAAACTAATATATTTACTTTCTGTATTATCTTTAGGTATAATGAGTTCCATAATATTAACTCCAGATACCTAAAGTAACGAACATCTTTGTCCTAAAATGTTAAACATTTTATATACTTCTTCACTTTAATCTTTATGACTCAGATTCTTTTAAAAAATTATTATTATTAATGAATTTTTTTGGGGGGGGATGGAGTCTCGCTCTGTCTCTAGGCTGGAGTGCAGTGGCTGAAGAGATTCTCCTGCCTCAGCCTCCCGAGTAGCTGGGACTACAGGCAAGTGCCGCCACGTCCAGCTAATTTTTGTATTTTTAGTAGAGATGGGGTTTCACCATGTTGGCCAGAATGGTCTCAATCGCTTGACCTTGTGAGTCACCTGCCTTGGCCTCCCAAAGTACTGGGATTACAGGTGTGAGCCACCACAACTGGCCTTTTTTTTTGAGATGGAGTCTGGCTCTGTTTCTCAGGCTGGAGTGCAGTGGCACAATCTCAGCTCACTGCAACCTCCGCCTCCCAGGTTCATGTGATTCTCCTGCCTCAGCCTCCTGGGTAGCTGGGATTACAGGCATGTGCCACCATGCCTGGCTAATTTTTATATTTTCAGTAGAGGCAGGGTTTTGCCATGTTCGTGGGCTGGTCTCAAACTCCTGATCTCAGGTGATCTAGCCACCTCCGCCTCCCAAAGTGCTGGGATTACAGGCATGAGCCACCACACCCAGCCATATATCATTACTATAAAAAGTTTAGATTTTATATGGAACATTACTGGTCACCTAGTCCACCCTTCCTAATTGTATAGACATGGAAACAGAGACTAACAGAAATTAAGTAACTTGCTTAAGGACAAACAATGATGGGGACTAGAAATTTAACATAAGCATTTGACTATATCCAAAATTTTTGTCACCACCACAGCCATTATACCATCCACATCTTAATTATTGTGCTGTCTTTCTCTGACGGTTCTTAAACTTCATAAAATTGTTTTTCCAGTACAACCATCAGAAATTCGTGTAGTTTCCAGACTGCAGATATCTCACGTTTTGTGGAATAATATATTGTTATGCATAATCCTGTATTTTTCTTTTTTCTTTTTTTTTTTTTGAGACAGAGTCTCGCTCTGTTGCCCAGGCTGGAGTGCAATGGCGCAATCTCAGCTCACTACAACATTCGCCTCCCGGGTTCAAGCAATTCTCCTGCCTCAGCCTCCCGAGTAGCTGAGATTACAGGTGCCTGCCACCACGCCCGGCTAATTTTATTGTATTTTCAGTAGAGACGGGGTTTCCCCATGTTGGCCAGGCTGGTCTTGAACTCCTGACCTCGTGATCCGCCCACCTCGGCCTTCCAAAGTGCTGGGATTACAGGCGTGAGTCACCACGCCCAGCCCTATTCCTGCATTTTTCATGTGTACCTATTTCCTTGATTTTACCTGATTGCTTGGAAAATATATCATTTTCCCCTAAATGCATTACCTTACATTTGCCCATAATGAAGTTCTTCTGCCACTTTTCTGCCCACTCATACAGTCTTGTGCCGTTTTCATGAAGTTCATCCCTGTGACTTGGCATCTCACTACCCAGAAGTATGTAGTGTCATCTGTAAATTTGGAGAATTCACTGTGCACTCCCTCAAGAGTATTTACAATCTGGTTAAATAAGACCATCCCCCAGCACCAATCCCTGGGGACCCCACTTCTCCATTTAGAAAATGTTCATTCTTTTTTAAACTTTCTTTCCTTTCCTACTTGTAAGCCCTTATTAATAATAGATTTAGCCAACATTAGCAGATATTCACCTGGTTTCTTGTGAACTGTCTTGAGCAAACTTAGCAGCAGCTGGTAATATACGTTCAGCCATATCCTTTGTTGCAGATAAAATACGTTCTGGTTCCATAAATTCCAATACATCTGATAAATGCTGGGCTGTACACCTTCTTACAGCAATGTGTAAATGGCTACAAGGAGATATGATCAATTAATACAGAGTTGTTATATCAATTAATACAGAGTTGTTATATAAACTATACTCCAAAGATCTATGGATCTATGGTTTTTGTTTGTTTGTTTGTTTCGTTTTGGTTTTGTTTTTTGGGACAGTGTCGTGCTCTGTCATTGAGGCTGGAATGCAGTGATGCAATCATGGCTTACTGCAGCTTCGACCTCCTGGGTTCAAGTGATCCTCCTGCCTCAGCCTCCCAAGTAGCTCAGGCCACAGGCATGTGCCACCACACCCAGTTAATTTGATTTTATTTTTAGTACAGACGAGGTCTCACTATGTTGCCCAGGCTGGTCTCGAACTTCTGGGCTCAAGGGATCTTCTCACCTTGGCCTCCCAAAGTGCTGGGATTACAGGTGTGAGCCACCACCTGAGGCCAAAGATCAATCCTAAAGTTAAATGATTTAACAGCTCCTCAACAATCATCCTGTGAGTCTAAAATGTCAAATTATTTGCATTACTTATCCCTTCCTCAAAAGTTAAAAGTAAAATAAAACAGACATTTAGTTATAGCTCTATGAATGTAAATAACATTATTGGAATAACAACAGGGTAACGTTATTACAATAACTTTTATTGAGCTTAAAGTAGATCTACCATTTGATCTAGCAATCCCACTACTTGGTATCTACCCAAACGAAAAGAAGTCATTATGTGAAAAAGATACTTGCACATATATGTTTATAGCAACAAAATTCAAAATTACAAAGATGTAGAACCAACGTAAGTGCCCACGGACTAATCAGTGGATAAAGAAAATGATGTATATATATATATATGTACATACATATATAAAAAAATACTACCCAGCCATTAAAATGAATTAAATAGTATCTTTTGCAGAAACTTGTATGGAGCTGGAGGCCATTATTCTAAGTGAAATAACACAAGAGTAAAACACCAAAAACTGTTATGTTCTCACCTATAAGTGGCAGCTAAGTTATGAGTATGCAAAGCCATACAGGGTGATATATATAATGAACTATATATAATGAACTTTAAAGAAAGAAGGAGAGCAGGAGGGGGTGAGGCATAAAAACTACACATTAGGTACAATGTACACTACTCAAGTGATGGGTACACAAAAATCTCAGAATTCACTATTACACAATTCACCCATGTAACAAAAAAACCACTTGTACCCCAAAAGCTACTGAAATAAAAATTAATAAAAAAATAATAATAATTGTAAGGCTCCTAAAGCCAAATTGCCTAGATGATTCTGTGTGGCAGACATTTTGCTAGGTGCCCGAGGGACACAAGAAGTATACATATTCTATGAGAAAAATAGTAACAACATTATTCTTTTCATATTCAGCATGTAGTATAAAGTTTATCTCATAGGAACTTTTTAATAAATGTTTTTTGACCAATATAATACTAAGATTTGCTTGTTTCTTTTCTACACTCCTGATTGCAACATTTCATTTTTAGTTTAAAGACATTTCAAGGTCATTTTGAACATTACCTTTGTCCACCATTGATAAGAGAAACAACTGCACGTGCAGGAGTTACATTATTAACCATAGCTCTCAATGCTTTGTCAACATCTTCTCTTATAAATGTATTTGATTCACCAGCCTTCTGCAACAAAACTTTTACTGTGGTATCTAGCTCTTGATCCATGCTCTTTTTCAAATAAGTGAAAAGATCACTTAAACAGACTACGGCAGCACGAGAAACTCCAGAACGTAAATTTTTCACCTAAAAAAAAAATTCAAAATGTACATTTTGCTGATATTCTGCAAGAAAATCACTAGGAAAGGAATTTTACAATTTTTTTTTTTTTTTTTTTTTTTGAGTTAGAGTCTCGCTCTGTCGACTAGGCTGGAGTGCAGTAGCGTGATTTCAGCTCACCGCAACTTCTGCCTCTCAGGTCCAAGCAATTTTCATGCCTCAGCCACTTGAGTAGCTGGGATTACAGGTGCACACCACCATGCCCAGCTAATTTTTGTATTTTTAGTCCAAATGGGGTTTTGCCATGTTGGGCAAGCTGGTCTTGAACTCCTGGCTTCAAGTAACATATCTTAAGCTGGGCGTGGTGGCTTACACCTGTAATCCCAGCACTTTGGGAGGCCAAGGTGGGTGGATCACCAGGTCAGGAGATCAAGACCAGCCTGGCTAACATGGTCAAACCACATCTCTACCCAAAATACAAAAATTAGCCAGGCGTGGTGGCATGTGCCTGTAATCCCAGCTACTTGGGAGACTGAGGCAGGAGAATCTCTTGAGATCGCACCACTGCACTCCAGCCTGGGCGACAAAGCAAGACTCCATTTCAAAAACAAACAAAACCCCACATGTTGATATATATTATCTTTAGTCTTAAGAATCAACACCTATTAAGTTTCTCTTAATGTTGCAAATTAAGACATGGACTAGTTTAATTAAATACGAGCCTTTTATATCATATGGTATAGAGTTGTTTAAACATTTTAAAGGTCAAATAAACAGCATATTTATCCTTTGTTATTCTAACAATCCTTAACTCATCTGAAAAATAAGTTTACCTCTTGAACAACTGCAAAATTTGTTTCATGCAACTTTGTGTTCAGTATCTCAGAATGAAAAGCAGCTAAGCATCTAATAAAATTCAGTCCCTCAATTTTCTTCTCCCTATGGGAAAAAGAAATGACAAGATCATTCGTTAGATGGGACTCAACTGGAACAGGATCACAAATGTCTTCTTTTCTGTGTATGGAATATTGCCAAGGAAGAGGTTCAGAAAGGTGAGAAAGGTTCAGGTGAAAAGTCTGAGTTTAGCAGAGGTTGGTTCATGAGGTTGAGGGAAAGAAGCCATCTCCATAATACAAAAGTGTAATGTGGGCTGGGCGCGGTGGCTCACACCTGTAATACCAGCACTTTGGGAGGCCGAGGTGGGCGGATCAAGAGGTCAGGAGTTCGAGACCAGCCTGGCCAACATGGTGAAACCCCATCTCTACTAAAAATACAAAAATTAGCTGGGCGTGGTGGTGGACACCTGTAATTCCAGCTACTCAGGAGGCTGAGGCAGGAGAATCACTTGAACCTGGGAGGTGGAGGTTGCAGTGAGCCAAGATCACACCACTGCACTCCAGCCTGGGTGACAGGGCAAGACTCCGTCTCAAAGAGAAAAAAAAAAATAAAAGTGCAATGTGAAGCAGTAGGTGCTAATGTAGAAGCTGCAGCAAGTTATCCAGAAGATCTAGGTAAGGTAATAGATGCACGTAGCTACACAAAACAACAGATATTCAATGTAAATGAAACAGCCTCCTATTAGAAGATGCCATCTAGGACTTTCAAAATCAGTATGATTCTTAGGTGCTAAATTTTCAGAATTGAAGTTACATTAGCATGCATGAAAACAACATTAATATCCTTGTACATCTCCATCAGAGCTCATGAGTGACCAAGTACATTGTCAACGAGCAGTAATATTTGCTATGATTGCTAAAATTACCACAGCCAGCCACTACCACCCTGATCAGTCAGCACCATCTACATCAAGGTAAGATCCTCCACTAGCAAAAAGATTACAACTCACTTAGGGTTCAGGTGATCAGTAGTAGCCATTAAGTATTTTTTAATTAAGGCATTTTTTTTTAGGCATAATACTACTGTGCACTTATTAGACTACATTATAGTGTAAACATATCTTTTAGATTTAAAAGATTATAATTATATTAACTTATACAATCTATAACTGTGTACCTTATATAATAATATAGATATAATTGTAGATTTGTGTATTTCTCCTTAAATTTCTATTAGTTTTTTCCTTCATGTATTCTGAAGCATTCATATGTGCGCTCTCTCTCTCTCTCTCTCTCTCTCTCTATATATATATGTGTATGTGTATGTGTATGTGTGTGTGTTAGGACTGATACGTCTTCTTGATGAACAGACCCTTTTATGATTTAACAATAGGCCTGGTTAGCTGGTCCTTCATCATCTGTCCCTTGGTAATAAAGAGTTACAATATTTGGTAAGGATTTAAATTTTTTTCCCTAGTGTTCTAGAGAGCTACCAAACTGCTTTCTGTGAGGAAGTCCCATGGTCTGGTTTATATCTTAACAGTATCAACAGCTATTATATGAGATGGAATAATAATACAAGCATGGAAGCCAGTGATGAAACTACGATAGCCATGTGGGAGACAACTACGGCATGAACTAGAGGGATGGCAGCAGAGATTGAAGTAGGTAATTGGTTTCAGGATATGTTCTGAAAATATAAGAATTGATGGAATGTAAATAAATGAGAAGCCAGGTGCAGTGGCTCACGCCTATAATCCTAACACTTTGGGAGGCTGAGGCGGGCAGATTGCGTGAGCCCAGTATTTCGAGACCAGCTTGGGTGAAACTCTGTCTCTACAAACAATACAAAAATTAGCCAGGCATGATGGTGTGCAACTTTAGTGTCAGCTACTTGTGTGGCTGATGTGGGACGATTACCTGAGCCCACAGAGGTCAATGTTGCAGTAAGCTGTGATCATGCCACCGCACTTCAGCCTGGGTGACACAGTGAGACTCTGTCTCAAACAAACAAACACAAAAAAAGAAGTCAATCCTGACTTGGAATGAACAACCAAATGTGTATGGAAGGGCCGTTAACTAAGACAGTGAACACTGAGGGAGAAGTATATTTCGGATTAGGAAGAAGGGAAATAAGTTCTGTGTTAAGAATTTTATCTCTATGTTCTTATGCTATATTAGGAATCAGTCTGTAGTTTTCCTGTCTTTGTATGGTTTTGGTATCAGAGTAATGGTGGCCTCAATCAATGAGATGAGAACTTCATCTTATTCAATGTTCTAGAAGTATATGTAGAAATAGTATCTTCGTAAAAAGTTTGGGATAAACTATCAGAAACTGAAGGTTTCTTTGTGGACATTTTTTTGTTTTTTCAGAGGGAGTCTTGCTATGTCACCCAGGCTGGAGTGCAGTGGCACAATCTTGGCTCACTGCAACTACCGCCTCCTGGGTTCAAGCGATTCTCCTGCCTCAGCCTCCAGAATACCTGGGATTACAGGTGTACACCACCATGGCTGGCTAATTTTTGTATTTTTAGTAGAGACTAGGTTTCACATGTTGGCCAGGTGGTCTCGAACTCCTGACCTCAAGTGATCTGTCCGCCTCAGCCTCCCAAAGTGCTAGGATTACAGGCATGAGCCACCACTCCTGGCCTCTTTGCAGGAAAATTTAAACAAAAATTCGATTTCATTAATAGATACTGGGTTATACAAGTTATTATTATATTTTTTTTGAGACAGAGTCTTGCTCTGTTGCCCAGGCTGGAGTACAGTGGTGCAATCTCAGCTCACTGCAACCTTCTCCTCCTAGGTCCAAGCAATTCTTGTGCCTCAGCCTCCTGAATAGCTGGGATTACAGGCATGCACTGCCACATGTGGCTAATTTTTGTATTTTTAGTAGAGATGGGGTTTCACCATGTTAGCCGGGCTGGTCTTGAACTCCTGGCCTCAAGTGATCCGCCTGCCTTGGCCTCCAAAAGTGCTGGAATTACAGGCGTGAGCCACCGTGGCCGGTCACAAGTTATCTAATTCTTTATGAATGAGTTTTGGTAATTTGTGTCTTTCAGTCCATTTCACCTAAGTTGTTGAATTTTGGGGCATCATGCTGTTTATCATATTTCTATATTATCTGTTTAACAGCTGTATGATCAGTAGTGATGTTTCTTCTTTCATTCTTGATGTTAGCAATTTTTCTCTTCTTTTTCTTGGTCAATCTGACAAGAGGCTTATCCATTTTATTGATCTTCTCCAAGAACCTGCTTTTGCTTTCACTGATTTTCTCTATTGTTTTCCATTGCAATGATTTCCACACAGATCTTTATTATTTCCTTTCTTTGCTTACTTTGGGCTTCATGTGCTCTTCTGTTTCTAGTTTCTTAAGGTGAAAGCTGATTTCCTTTATATAGAACTTTTCTTCTTTTCTAATATAGGTGTTATAGTGTGACATATTCCTCTTTAATTTGGCTACATCCCACAAATTTTGATGTTTCATTCTTTATTTCATCAAATTCAAAATAATTTGTAATTTTCCTTTTGATTTCTTCTTAGATCCATAGGTTACACATGTAAGTGTGTTACTTAGTTTCTAAATATTTGAGCACTTTCCAAACACCTGTCATTAATTTCCAATTTAATTCCAGAGAACAAAATTTGTAAAATCCGATTCCTTTAAAATTACTTGTTTTATAGCCTAGAATAAGGTCTTTCTTGGTAAATATGTCTTGTGGACTTGAATAGAATGTGAATTCTGCTGCTGTAGGTGGAATGTGTTATAAATGTCAATTAGGTCACACAGATGGCAGTGGCGGCCCCTCTGGAGTGGCCACTGTGAAGACACCAGCTGTGGCAGGGAAGGTACAGCAGGGACTGTGTGCTCCATGGACCCAGCGGGTGCCAGGAACAGGTGGGAGCCATGCCCCCTTCTGAGTAGAAGGGAAAGGAGCCCTGACTTCCTGGGCACAGCTGTAGCCATTCAGCCACAGCCGCAGACCTGGGCATCCCTGTGCTCTCAGGGGCCCTGGAAATCCCCCTTCCCAACAGGCTCAAAAGTGCCTTCTCCCACTGCCTGGCTTCTCCCCACTCCCAGCACAACCTCCAATTTTGGAACGAAGTTGCGGCTGATCCCGGGTGCTGTCAGGACCTAGCTGGGTGTGCACGCACTTGGGGTAGTGCTGACATGGTCCCCACTGGACTTTGGGCACCAACAAGCATGGGAAGGAAGCTGGGAGCATGCTGAGGGCAGCTTGGTGTGGGCCTGCAGGCATCCCTCAGCACAAACAGCCTGGGCACTGTGGACAGCAGGTTGATGGTGGCAGGAGGCAGACAGGCTCCTGGGCAGAAAGGGGCAGGTGAAGCCTCACCTTCAAGCCAGGGACAGACTGAAGCTTGTAGGGGTGGGCTGCCTAGTTTCACAGACTGGAGTGAGAACTTATGGTGCTTTTTCCAGGCCTGCCCATGGACCAGTCAGCATGCACTTCTTCCTCTCTGAAGCGCATAAAAATCCCAGACTCAGCCAGACTCTGGCAGATGGGATGACCTGCCTGTGGAGAAAAGCTACCCTCTGTGGGTCTCCTCTCTGCTGAGAGCTGTACACTCATCAGCACAACCTGCCTGCGGATAGAAGCTACCCTCTCTAGGTTTCCTCTCTGCTGAGGGCTGCAGAGACACCAGAACAACCTGTCTGCGGATAGCAGCTACACACTCTGGGTCTCCTCTCCACTTAGGGCTGCACAGACATCAGGATGACCTGCCTGTGGATAGGAGCTACCCCACTCTGAGTCTCCTCTCCATTGAGGGTTGCACAGATGTCAGGACGACTTGCCAGCAGAAAGGAGCTACCCACTTCAGGTCTTCTGAGAGGTATACTGTTGCTCAATGAAGCATCTCTTCACCTTGCTCCACAACTGGAGGTCCATATACCTAATTCTTCTTGGATTCAGGACAAGAATTCAGGACTGAAAGATCTATAACACAAACATGGCTGAAAACTCCCCCTACCCCAATCACATTGCCACCACTCATGACATTGTGGGCAACGAGAAGGTGAGAAGAAAGGAGAAAAGAGCTGTGGCCCTATGGGGAACCCAGACGTAGGAGCTTCCCAAGCAAGGGCTGGCATACTCTCTTTGGGGCTCTGCAGTTGCTGGCATCTCCAAGCTTCTGGGTGCCGCCACATTCCCCGGTGCCCACAGTGGAAGCTGCTTGTGGTATGTCTGGTCCAGCTGTAGCAGGAAGCCAGCAGCTGTGACAGTGCATGGAGCTGCCTATCCTGCCACAGCCAGCATATGCCTGGCTGTGTGCAGTGGCCAGACCCCATGCTCATGCACCCCTCACTGCTCTGTGCCTGGCTCACCCTTTGCAGGCATAGGATCTGGGCTGGTAGCAAAAGCCAAGCACAGCCTGTAAGGCCAAGTGGGCAAAACGAGCCCAAGTGGGCCTAAGCAAAACTTGGGCAAAGGTGCCACTGGCCACAGATGTTTCTGGCTATCAAAGTAACACCTTAAGGATCCCATGACAACATTGGTCAATACTGTTGTTCAGGCCAGGTGTGGTGACCCTGTAATCCCAACACTTTGGAAGGCTGAGGTGGATGGATTGCTTGAGCCCAGGTATTTGAGACCAGCCTGAGTAACATAGAAAAACCCCATCTCTACTAAAAATACATACAAAAAAAGCATTGTCCAAATCTTCTACATCTTTACTGATTTTCTTTTTTTTTTTTTTTTTTTTTTGAGATGGAATCTAGCTCTGTCACCCAGGCTGGGGTGCAGTGGCCCAATCTTGGCTCAACATAACCTCTGCTTCCCAGGTTCAAGCGATTCTCCTGCCTCAGCCTCCCAAGTAGCTGGGACTACAGGCATGCCCAGCTAATTTTTTTTTTTTTTTTTTTTTTTTTTTTTTAGTAGAAATGGGGTTTCACCGTGTTAACCAGGATGGTCTCAATCTCCTGACCTCGTGATCTGCCTGCCTCGGTCTCCCAAAGTGTTGGGATTACAGGCATGAGCCACCGCACCTGGCCATCTTTACTGATTTTCTTTCAACTTGTTCTATTTATTAATGAGAGAGGATTATTGAAGTTCCAATTATAACTAGAGATTTATTCCTCCTTGCAGTTCCATTAGTTTTTGCTTAATGTATTTTCAAACAATATTATATGGTAAATAAGTATCAGGACTTCCATGTCCTCTTGATGAATTAATTCCTTTATAACTGTAAAATGACCCTCTTTATTCTGGATGTGGTAGACAGAATCCTAAGATGGCATCCATAATTCCTACCCCTGATTTACACAACCTGTATTACACCCTCTCCATGAATGTGTTGCGATATCACTCCCAGTGAGTGATATGTGAATGTGTTAGGATATCACTCCCTGTGATCATATTAAGTGTGATGGCAAAAGAGATTTGCAGATTTAATTATGGTTCCTAATCAGTTGACATCAAGTTAATCAAAAGGGAGATTATCCTGGGGAGGCTTTACCTCCCTTAAAAGAGATAAGCAGCAGCAGAGATTCTTCTCCTGGCTTCGAAAAAGTAAGCTTCATATTGAGAGGATCTATGTCTGTGTGTGTGGCACATAATAAGGACATGAGGGTTGACCTCTAGAAGATTGATAGGGTTTGGCTATGTCCCAGGATTCAGGAGGGAACCACGGGGAGGTAACTGAATCATGGGGGCCGGTCTTCCCTGTGCTATTCTCACGATAGTGAATAAGTCTCACAAGATCTGATGGGTTTATCAGGGGTTTCCGCTTTTGCTTCATTTTCTCTTGCTGCCACCATGTAAGAAGTGCCTTTTGCCTCCCGCCATGATTCTGAGGCCTCCTCAGTCATGTGGAACTGTAAGTCCAATTAAACCTCTTCTCAGTCTTGGATATGTCTTTATCAGCAGCATGAAGACGGACTAATACAAAAATGAAAACCTCCATTGCACATCTAAAAGGAAGACAATTTTTCCAATGAGCTTCTAAGAAAATTGAAAGATGAGATCGCATCCCTGGCTGACACTTTGATTTCACCCTAGTGATATCCTGAGCAAAGAGTTGAGTTAACTTGTATCTGATCTCTTGACCCAGAAAACTGACAGTTAATCAATTTGTGTGGTTTGAATCCATTGAGTTTGTGGCAATTTGTTACATAACAATATAAAATAGATACTCTCATTAATATTCTTTGCTTTGAAATATACTTTGATATTAATAAAGCCACATAATCTATCTTTTGATTAGTGTTAGCATGGTATACGTCTTTTTGCATCTCTACTTTTAACTCATTTGTACCTATATATTTAAACGAATTTCTTATAGGCAGCATATAGTTGAGTCTTGCTTTTTAATCTAATCTCACTAGGGTGTTTAGTTCATCTACATTTAATGTGATTAGATGATTGGGTTTAAGTCTATCATCTTGCTGTTTGTTTTCTATTTGTCGCATCTTTTCTTTATAATTATTTTTATAGTTACATTTTATCTCCTTTGTTGCCTTACCAACAAAACTTTTGTGTTATTTTACTGGTTACTTATTGGTCTACCTTGAAGTGATATATACCATTTCATATGTAAGAATGGTAAAGCAATACTCCCAGGTCTTCCCTTTGGGCCTTTGTATCAAAATGTCAGACATTTTGCTTCTTTTAAAACTTTTTTTTTTTTAAGAGACAAGGTTTCACTCTGTTGCCCAGGCTGGACTGTAGTGGCACAATCACAGCTCACTGCAGCCTCAAACCCCTGGATTCAGGTGATCCTTCTGCCTCAGCCTCCTGAGTAGCCAGGACTACAGAAACACATCACTGCATCCAGATTTTTAATTTTTTTTTTTTTCTAGAGATGAGGTCTTGCTATATTGCAAAGGCTGGTCTTGAACTTTTGGGCTCAAGTAATCCTCCTGGCTCAGCCTCATAAAGTGCTGGGATTACAAGTGTGAGCCACCATGCCCGGTCCACTACTTTTATTTTTGAAAGATATTTTCATTGGATATAGAATTCTAGATTGACAGTTTGTTTTTCCTTTCAGTACTCTAAATATCTCACTGAACTGTTTTTTGGTTTACAGTGTATTTGATGAGTAGTCTGATCTTTGTTCTATATGTAATGTCTTGCCCCTAGCTATTTTTAAGATTTTCTCCATCCCTAATTTTAGGCCTTTTGATTATATCTCCTTTGAAATATTTCTTTTCATGGTTCTTGTGTTTGGTGTTCATTGAACTTGCTAGATCTCTGAGTTTACAGTTTTCATCAAATTTGAACAAATTGTGTCCATTTTTTTCCTGCACATATTCTTTTCTTTTCTGTCTCCTTCTCTGTCTGGTAACTACAATTACACATAACTTGAAGTTGTCCCACAATTGACAGATTTTCTGGACTTTTTTTTCAGTCTTGTTTCTCTCACTTTCATTTTGAATTTTTTTTTTTTTTTTCTTGAGACAGACTCTCACCCTGTTGCCCAGGTTGGGGTGCAGTGGTACAATCTCAGTTCACTGCAATCTCTGCCTCCCAGGTTTAAGCGATTCTCCTGCCTGAGTTGCCCCAGTAGCTGGGACTACAGGTGTGCATCACCACAACTGGCTAATTTCTATATTTTTGGTAGAGACAGGATTTTGCCATATTGGCCAGCCTACATTGTTTCATTTTGAATAGTTTCAATGGTTACGTCTTCAACTTCACTCATCTTTTCTTCTGGAATATCTAACCTATTAATCTCATCCAGTGTATTTCTGATCTCAGACATTATAGCTTTCATCTGTAGACATTAGTTTTGGGTTTCTTATATATATTATATCTCTTTATTTGCTCAACCTTTCCTCTAGCCTCATTAATGCATGCAATTGGTTTTTTTTTTTTTTTTTTTTTTTGAGACGGAGTCTGGCTCTGCCGCCCAGGCTGGAGTGCAGTGGCCAGATCTCAGCTCACTGCAAGCTCCGCCTCACGGGTTCACACCATTCTCCTGCCTCAGCCTCCCGAGTAGCTGGGACTACAGGCGCCCGCCACCTCGCCGGGCTAGTTTTTTGTATTTTTTAGTAGAGACGGGGTTTCACCAGGTTAGCCAGGATGGTCTCGATCTCCTGACCTTGTGATCCGCCCGTCTCGGCCTCCCAAAGTGCTGGGATTACAGGCTTGAGCCACCGCGCCCGGCCAATGCATGCAATTGTTACAGTTACAATGTCTTTGTCTACTAATTCTGTCATCTGTGTCATTTTTGCATTGGTTTCACTTGTTGGCTTTTTTTCTTGTCACTATTGGTTGTATTTTCCTGCTTCTCTGCATGCCTGGTAATTTCTTATTGGATGCCAAACATTATAAATTTACTTTAGCTATTTTTGTATTCCTATAAATATTCTTCAGCTTTGTTCTGGGATATAGTTATTTGAAAACATATTTCAAATAAGGATCAAATGTTTGATCCTCTTAGGCCTTGCTTTTAAACTTCGTTAGGTGGGAACCAAATATTCAGTCTATGGTTTATTTTACTACACTATGGAGCAAAACTCTCTCTGAGTATTCTACCCAATGCCCTGCGAATTATGAACTTTTCCTCTCTGCTGGTGGGAACAGGAAGTATTATTAAGATTGTATATGCTCCTGACATTGTTCCTTGTAACTTTTTTGAGTGGTTCTTGTTCTGGCCTCAGGAAATATATTTACATGCAGGCACCGACCCATTGTCTGCTAACATTTGAATAGAATCCTCTTATGATCTCTGGAGCTCTCTGTGGAGCTCTATCTGGCACTCTGTCCTGCAAAGTCTAGTCACCATGGCCTCCTCAAACTCTCAGCACCATGTCCATCTCTGCTGCTATCTGCCTGTTTTTCCCTCCTTTAGCTGCAATCTGGAAACTCTCTCCAGAAAGCAAGCTGGGTAATTGTAGGGCTCACCTGGTTTGTATGGTTAGTAGAGACGGGGTTTCACCGTGTTAGCCAGGATGGTCTCGATCTCCTGACCTCATGATCCGCCCGTCTCGGCCTCCCAAAGTGCTGGGATTACAGGCTTGAGCCACCGCGCCCGGCCACCTGGTTTGTTTCCTGTCTCTCAGAGATGTTTCCATAGCCTGGTGAAGAGTATCTTGAAAACTATTGCTTTTTGTTGTTGCTGTTTCTTTGTTTTTGAGATGGAGTCTCACTCTGTCGTCCATACTGGAGTGCAGTGACATGATCTCGGCTCACTGCAACCTCTGCCTCCCAGGTTCAAGCGATTCTTGTGTCTCAGCCTCCCAAGTGGCTGGTACTACAGACGTGCACCACCATACCCCAGTTGATTTTTTGTGTTTTTCAGTAGAGACAGGGTTGGCCAGGCTGGGCTTGAACTCCTGACCTCAAGTGATTTGGCCTCCCAAAGTGCTGAGATTATAGGCATGAGCCACTGTGCCCGGCCCTTGAAAACTATTGTTTCATATATTTTGTATAATTTTATTAGATCTTTCATGTATGAAGACAAATACAGTCCTGTTAATCCATGTTGGCAGGAAGAAGTTCAGGATTTCTTTTCTGGATATGTTAAATTTAAGATGTCTACTGGCATCTAAGTGAAAGGGCCAAGTTGGCTGTTGGATTACTTCTTTTTGAGTCTAGAGCTCAAAATGATACCAGGGATACAGATACACATTTATGAAATATCAGAGTTTAGATGGAATTTAAAGCTGTGGGACTGAATGAAATAATTTAAGAAGGGATTGGCAAACTATGGCTCATGGGCCAAATCTGGCTCCATCAGATTTTTTTAATGAGTAAAGTTTTCATATGTTTTATAAGTAAAGTTTTATAGAAACACAGCTATGCCCATTTGTTTAGATACTGTTTTAAGGCTGCTTTTGCACAACAGAGTTCAGTTTCTGCAACAGAGGCATCTGCCCTGCAAAGTCTAAAATACCTATTACCTGGATCTTTACAGAAAAAGATCGCCAGAAAAAGACTGCCCTTGAGCTACGAAACCAATGTACAAAGAGAATGCCAGTGGATTAAATTCTGCAGAACTTCTATCTTTTTTTTTTTTTTTTTGAGACAGAGTTTCACTGTGTTGCCCAGGCTGGAGTACAGCTGCCCAGTCTCGGCTCACTGCAACCTCCACCTCCTGGGTTCAAGCAATTCTCCTGCCTTAGTCTCCCAAGTAGGTGGGACTACAGGCACCGCTACCATGCCTGGCTAATTTTTTTCTATTTTTAGTAGAGATGGGGTTTCACTATGTTGGCCAGGCTGGTCTTGAACTCGTGACCTCGTGATCCGCCCACCTCGGCCTCCCAAAGTGCTGGGATTACAGGCATGAGCCACCGTGCCCGGCCTGGAGGTTTTTAAAAAATAGGAGATATTATGGCACATTTGAAACTTGATGACTATGCTCTAGAACAGAGGCAAAACTGATGAAGAGGTATAAGATGGGGACAATGAGAGATATTGAAGGAACAAGGGAGGAAATGAGACAAAGGCAGTAAGTGGACGCTCCTGCTGAAACACATGGGATGCACATTGCCACTGTCTTTTGTCTCCCTTGAGTTATTGGCTGGGCTGGTTGGGTGGCTGCTATTACTGCAATAAGAGCAGGTAGGTATTTCCAGGACAATTAAAAATTATATTTCACAGAGACATACTTTGAGAAACGGTGAAATTTGTATCCCGTTATCAAAGGGTTTACATAATCCATAATAAAGCTAAATTATATTCTTATGGCATGTAAGTTATAACACAACTGGTAATAAAGTACTATTAGGACCAGAGTTCAGCTACATTAATAAGCTGAAAATACTCTGATGCCTAAGAACTAAATAATCGTTTCTAAGGTTATTTTAATAGAAAATGTGTTTCAAGATTTTTAATTAAATATTTACAGAAAGCTTTAGAACTCTGCTTAGTTTTAAGTTAAGGATGGTGAACTTACCAATCCTCATCAGCCAAAAGCCTCAGGGCTTCTGTCAGTGCTATTTCTGGTTTAGAGAATGGTCGTAGTTCTGATAGATCCATTATTTCTGGACTATGAGTGACAGAAGGCATCCTTTCTTTATACTGTGAAATGACTCCAGTAGATGTTTCATCTAAAACAAAATATGTTAAACTATGAGAGAACCTTTTTTTACAAATGTTTATCGTTTTGAGATGGAGTGTCGCTCTGTTGCCCAGGCTAGGGTGCAGTAGTGCAATCTCAGCTCACTGCAACCTCTGCCACCTGGTTCAAGCGATTCTCCTGCCTCAGCCTCCCAAGTAGCTGGGACTACAGGCGCGCACCACTATACCCGGCTAATTTTTGTATTTTTAGTAGAGACAGGGTTTCACCATGTTGGTCAAGCTGATCTTGAACTCCTGACCTCAAGCAGTCCATCCGCCTCAGCCTACCAAAGTGTTGGGATTACAGGCGTGAGCCACCATGCCCGGCCAAGAAGACCTTCATACAAAGGATACAAACATTATTCTGACTACAGTTGTGATGAACATTTATTATGGAAACTTAGTACTATTAGTTTAGTCTTGAGGAAAATTACAGTACCCAGAAACCAAAACTATTGAAAACTTTACTTTTTATATGCAAAATTATTAACAAATTGTATTTAATAAAAATATAAGTAGTTTTTCAGTCATGAGTCATAACAAAGTCTGGCTTTATTTTAACAGCTAAAAGTCAAAGAAGCGGTATGATCCCATTTTGTAAAAATGTGGATATATACCTGTTTCATAACTGAGAAGTGAAGATGAAGGTTCATGGCATCTATATGTAGAATTTTAGTTGATTTTCTCTATTGATATAGAATTAGTGGCCTATTACAAATTCTAAGACCATGTGTAGTAATAAGAATGATGTTTCTTCTGTAATAAGACATTGACCAAGCATTTTCCAGATGTAAGGCACTGTACTATAAGTTGAGAAAATAAATCATCCTCTTTGAGTGCTCAGGATAATATCCTTGAGAGCACTGTATAATGCGAGACACATGCAGTGGAGATATTAAAAAGAAAAGGGTCAAATAGAATGGGCTTTTATAAGTAGGTAAAGATTTACTGGCTCTTTTTCCATATTAAGAGATACTTTTAGAAAGGAAATATTAGTCACTAGAAAATAACTATCATCAAAAATTATTTATTAACCATGCTATCTGTGACAAAACGTTACCTGAAATCACAAATATAAGAAATTTCACTTGATGTTGCATACTAATTACATATTCAGAGTTGGTCATTTAAAATCCAAAGGCAACAAGGTGTTAATGATATTAGCTGACATTTATTAAATACTATGCACCAGACCTTGGGATAAATGCTTTGCAAACTTTACTGCATTTAATTATCTCAACAAAGTTGAGGTAGGCATTCTAACTATCTTTATTTGCAGCTGAGAAAATAATTGCGTTTTACAGAGACTAAGAAATTTACTTAAGGTTCCATTGCTAATGAGTGGGAGAGGCAGGACTTAGATCTACGGCCACCATTACCTGTGATCTTCTATAAAGAGGTATAAGACAGAATCTCTGCTTTCAAAAACTTTATCACATATCTAACACAAAAAGTAAAAAGGTAAAATATGATGCCTTAAATTACTATAGCGATGAATCAGTACCAGTTTTTGTTATGTGAGGAAGATGATATCCCAATTATATAATAGACCCCTTTCACTTTTTTTTTTTGATGGTTCAGATGGACCCTCTTTAGGTTTCATATCTAAGACTAACATGTATAAATAAAATCCTCCAGCTTTGGAATATCCCAATCCTGAAAGAATAGCAAACAAAAAAATAGCACTATTATCATTTATTATCTTCCCTGGTATCGTGCTATGCCCTTCATTTACACTATCTAATTTAATTCATTCAACAACCCTATATAATAATTATTATTCAGACATTACAGATGAAGAAACGAACATGGAAGTTTTAAGAATTCCCTTAATATATCTAATCCATTCCCACTCTCATGAAACAATAACTCATTAGAAAAATATACAGATAAACACCAAATTTTCAACCTTCAGATTATAACAATATGAAGTACTATCACCTATCTTTATTTTGTTTTCACCTGAAGAATGTTATCTTGAAAAAGGAGGTGTATAGAATATCAATTGAAAGTAGTGATGCTCAAATGAAGTTTTTTAAAAAAAAAAAACTTCCATTGTTGGCCGGGTGCAGTGGTTCACACATGTAATCCCAGCACTTTGGGAGGCTGAGGTGAGCGGATAACGAGATCAGGAGCTAGACTAGCCTGTCCAACATAGTGAAACCCCGTCTCTACTAAAAATACAAAAATTAGCCTGGCATGGTGGTGCACACCTGTCGTCCCAGCTACTCGGAAGGCTGAGGCAGAAGAATCGCTTGAACCCGAGAGGTGGAGGTTGCAGTGAGCCAAGACTGCACCGCTGCACTCCAGCCTGGGCGACAGAAAAGACTCCATCTCAAAAAAAGAAAAACAAAACAAAACAAAAACTTTCACTGTGTTGCAGATTGATTCTTTTATAAAGTACAATAAAAGTGTTGTGGCACTGTCAAATTGTTAAAATAGTTTCTAGAAGCTAAATATTGTCTGTATGTATGTTACTCATCATAGATGAGTAACAAACAGTTCACACAGTCTGTGAAACACACTTTGAGAAGCAGTGAACTGATAGAAAGTTTCTTAACTGGAGACATATCCAATTAGAATTTAGCTATTAAAAATTATTTCTGCCAATATGTTCATAACCATAGAGCTAAACAGCTATACTTTGAGCTGATCAACATAATAATTGTGTAAGCATATTCTTATTTTCAAATATAAGGATGACTTCAAAGTGGTACTCTCCTTATACTTCTCAGAAACCCAATCTTTAAAGCCTACATTATAGGCAAAAATCACAAAATTAGTTGATCCATCAAGAATGAATACCCCCAAATTTATGATTTATTACTATTTGTAATATTTGTACTTCTATTTCTACTCTTCACACTGGCTAAGTTAGGTAGGAAGTTTCGTGGGTTTTTCTCTCCCTGAATTTTGTGACAATAACAAATAGTGAATTATGTGAGAATGCTAAGAGGCTTAAGTTTCACAAACACCTACATTTAATGGGTTTTAGGGACATCTTTAGCCACAATGTTACAGGCTAACACCTCTCATCAGGCATACTTTCAACAATTAATAGCTTTGAAAATACAGTTTTCTCCACTTGTATTATAATGGAAATAAAAGCTAGGAAAAAACCTCAGATATTAATTTAGGTTAAATCTTTTTTTATTTTTACCTTCAAGAGAAGTATACTGTCTATTAAATTTAGAGTATTTTTTGTAACCTTCTTGAGCATTTTGTTGCTATCTAGACTTCAGATGCAACATAAATTTAAGAGTGTTTATTACATTTCACAGTTTATTTCTTAATAATATTAAACAAAACAGTAATTAAGCAATAATAGTTAATGTGTATTATAGTTCACATGATTTTTTATTTCAACATCTGATTTTTCCTCATTGCTACTATACCTAGCATGTATTCAATATTTTAAAAACAACACCAGGAAACATAGAGCCTATTCTTGACTGAGCACAAAACATTGTAGGTACTCAAGAATAGACTGAATAAATGACAAATGCAATGACCTTTTGGGATCATGATGTAATATAAACCAGTTTCACCATCTCAGTTATCTGCTATAAAATGGTATACCACTCCTCAGCAAAACAGGAATATTTCCAGGGAGTATAGAAGAGATCCTTGAGATAATCTGGACCTTTGAGATAATTAAGATATTCACAGGGGCAGAAAACTGAGGCCGGCTTCCTGGTCACAAAGTTAATTAAAGGCACAACTGAAACTTAAGAAGCCAGGTCTGTCTATTGGCTCCCAGTTCAGTACAGAAAGGCACAAATGCACTGGACCACATGTGGTCTCTTCAGCTTAACAAGCATTTGTGACTTTATTCTTTACATCTAAATAAGTGACCTATCTGAATCTGAAAACACTAAAGATAGTGATCATTTTAAACAGGACCCTTTCAATGGCGGGCTGAAGGCAATGTTTTCTTAAAGAGAACTCTTATTTTTTGATAGCCCCACCTCATCTCCAAAAATATCTAAATCTAGAAGGGAGAAACACAATCATTTTTCTTTTTATGAGAAAGCAAATTATTTTAATAGTTATATATAATAAAAACAGAAACTATGGGTCTTGCAAATTTCAGTGTTATATAAGATATTTCATTCTGAGTCATATATTACCCCCAGTGAAACCTCATTTCATCAGCTTTAGACTATTACTAGAAAAAAAAAAAAAACAAAACTTAAATTCCACTTACCTTCAGATGCCATTTTCTCCGTTCCCGTATGTTTCATTCGTTCCCAGGAATTTTTTTCCTTCTTTTCACAATCTTTATTGTGAAACAGTTCTTTCTCTTCTTTTCTCTTTTGTCTCATCTTGTTATAAGTAGATTTTGAAATAGAAACTTTAGCCTGCATGAAAAAATTGAAAATCTGAAAATATTCAGGCAGTTTGATATTTAAAATATCTTTGTCTCAGATAACTAATTTGTCTCTAAGGATATTAGTCTTTCACTACTTAAGTGTATCCTAGAAAACGGAATATATACATACATATATATGTATATATAGTACATGTAAAATATAAAATACACAGAGAATAAAAAGTATATTACATACTTTATCCCCAGAATGAGAATGCCTTTATTAAGTGGGAAGGGTGAATAATCTATTATTTAAATGATTAAGGATCAAAATTTCTTTCTTTTTTTTTTTTCCCCCTTGAGACAGTTTCACTGTCTCAAGGGAAAATTAATGACATGTTGCCCAGGCTGGAGTACAGTGGCGCAACCGTGACTCACTGCAACCTTGACCGTCCGAGCTCCAGTGATCCTCCTACCTTAGCCTCCCAAGTAGCTGGGCCCACAGGAACGCATGGCTGTGGCTACATTTTTGTATTTTTTCTAGAGAAAATAGGCTCTCTATTTTCTCTAATTTTTGTATTTTTTCTGGCCAATTTTTGTATTTTTCCTGGCGACAGGGTTTTGCCACATTGCCAAGGCTCAAAATTTCAACTGTACTAAGGTTTTTAAAATTTTAATCGAAATACTTTCACCACCCCACATCTGATATACACAAAACAATGACATACTGTAAGCTTAAATTTATTCTAATAATTAGCAAATAACCTTACATCTTTTTCATTCTCAACATCAAGATATGATGAAATATTTTGCTGGACTGATCTTCCATAAATCCCTGATGGTGGTTCAATACTTTGTTTAATTGAAAATGTATCCCCATTTTCCACAGAAGATATCACTGATTGGCTGCAGGTTGCTGGTGCTGAACTTAAACTTCCAAATACGCCTGAAATCAACCAACCACCAAATAGTCATTAACTAATTATATGATGGTAATCTAGATAACACAGTTTAAGGTAAGGTTCTTGCCTTCAAGAATCAAACAACACAATTAATAAGAAAAACTGCTAAATAATTATAAAATATAAAAACAAATACCCTAACAGGGCAATAATATAAGAGGTGCCAGAAGGCAGTTCATGATAATAAGTGAGAGCTGCATATTACAAGTGGTAAGCACACATAAAGAAAAGGTTGCTGTGAGCTGTTTTTGTTTTCTGTTTGTTTGTTTGTTTGTTTGTTTCGAGATAGTCTCTCTCTGTCACCCAGGCTGGAGTGCAATAGCACAATCTCGGCTCACTGCAACCTCCACCTCCCAAGCTGAAGCAATACTCCCACCTCAGCCTCCTGAGTAGCTAGGACTACAGACGCACAGTACCAGGCCTGCCTAATTTTTTTTTTTTTGGTAGAGATGGGGTTTTGCCATGTTGTCCAGGCTGGCCTTGAACTCTTGAGTGCAAGTAATCTGCCCGCCTGGGCCTCCCAAAGTATGGGGATTACAGGAGTGAGCCACTGCGCCTGACAGTTGGGTATTTAAGATGGTTTCAAGGAGCAAGAATTTGAGCTGGGATTTGAAGACAGGAAGGATCTGTATAAAGTAAAGGAGAGGGAGAAATCTATGAGATGCTGATGTTTACCTGCAGAGTTGAACGTTTATAAAGCATTTATGTGGAGCGAATAAATGAGCTTGGTTGGGCAAATAAAGCAATAACAGAAAATAAGTTTACAAGAGTAAGCTGTAGCCAATCTGAGGAGGGTTTTTAAATAACTTAATAGGCCAGGTGCGTTGGCTCAAGCCTGTAATCCCAACACTTTGGGAGGCCAAGACGGGCGGATCACGAGGTCAGGAGATCGAGACCATTCTGGCTAACATGGTGAAACCCCGTCTCTACTAAAAAACACAAAAAGCTAGCCGGGTGAGGTGGTGGGCACCTGTAGTCCCAGCTACTTGGGAGGCTGAGGCAGGAGAATGGCGTAAACCTGGGAGGCGGAGCTTGCAGTGAGCTGAGATCTGGCCACTGCACTCCAGCCCAGGCGACAGAGTGAGACTCCGTCTCAAAAAGAAAATAAATAAATAAAATAACTTAATGAGACTATCAAGCTAAGAAGTTAGGAAAAAATTTTCAAGACTTTTATTCTATTTCATCATATTGAACAAAAATAAGATGCATACCCTCAATGTGTACCACTACATTCTAGTTTTCAATTAAAATAGAAAATAGCTTTAAAGGATACTTGCAATAATTTTGTTCAAGGTCCCTTAGCCCCCTTAAAATATATAATGGGAGTTTAATTTTCACTTGTCTAGATTTTGTATGGGAGATAATTACATTGATTATTAAGCTGATAAATAAGGGCTATTTGAATTTAAACTATGCTAAAACTAAGTAAGCTATCCTAAAACTGTCTTAGAAGTACCCAAACTGCAGCAGTCACATAATACATCCCTCTGAAAATTAATGACATGAATTTACTAGTTTCCTTAGAAGATAGAAATGTGAAGGTAAGTATTCACTTCTAATTCTTTTAATGAAGATAGTGTAATACATTTGTAAAAAGAAGTTCCGCTCAACACTTGAATCAAATTCTTTTCTATTCCTTATTGATAGGCTTTGCTTCTATATGGTGAATACATATAATTAAGAAGTGAAATAATTTTGAAATACCTTTTCCAACAACTACTACTGAGTCTTCTGATAAAGTCTTTGTGGATATGAAGTCAAAACTGGAAATTTGCTGTGGATTTGATGATGACCCTGTAAATCCTAAAAAAACCCAAAACAAATACTTAAAAATATTTGCTTATTATGTAGTATCTTAGGATATTGTAACATGGTCTTTTAAAACTGAAAATTTATTTCATACAAAGAATTTACCATTTATTCATACATGTTCATTAAGTCATTATTTCATTATAAATGTTTGTAACTGCAATACTAGAATGGACTAAGCACTAGAGAGAAAATAAACCTTTCTTTTTTTTTTGAGATGGAGTCTTGCTCTGTCGCCCAGGCTGGAGTGCAGTGGTGCGATCTTGGCTCACCACCATCTCCGCCTCCTGGGTTCAAGCGATTCTCCTGCCTCAATCTACTGAGTAGCTGGGATTACAGGTGTGCACCACTATGCTCAGCTAATTTTTGTATTGTTAGTAGAGACAGGGTTTCACCATGTTGGTCAGGCTGGTCTCGAACTCCTGACTTCATGATCCGCCTGCCTCAGCCTCCCAAAGTGCTGGTATTACAGGCGTGAACTACCATGCCCGGCCCCTTCCTTTCCTTAAGGAGTTTACATGTCAGGGTGAGGTGTGAGAGGCATACAAGTAAATTATCACAGCATGATAATCAGGCAACAAAAGGGTAATCAAAAAGGAAATGCACTGACATCAGAAAATAGAACAGGTCAATGTCATAGCAACCTGTACTTTTCTAGGTTAACTTTTATCTTAGTTTCTGATTCTTTATTTACACTCTTACTAGACTGTAAGTTCCATGGAAATAGGATCTATGTCTAGTTTTGATGATTTTTCTTTCCCAGAGTCTAGTATAGTGTTTGGCACACACCAGGTATTCCATAAATATATGTTAGATGAATGTATCAAGGCAAAAAAGAAAAGAGAAATATATATTACTTTAGGTTTTACGAAAGAAAAGCAGTTAAACAGTGGTAAATTCAATGAAATAATTGATTTTTTAAAATTAAGCAGCAGATAGATTGTTTTGTTAACTGCTAATGGTAACAGCAACCTGGCTTTATGTGAAAATGGCAAAGATTAAAGAAAGAAATCCATGTAAATGACCATTTTTCATGTATTTCTTCTTTAGTATGGAATAATCAAAATTAGTACACACTTATACAGCACACATCAACTAACAGAAACACGGTTAGCCCAAAAATCTGTTCTGTGACAAAGAGAAAAAAATCTCAGTAAATGGAATAATTTGCTCAACAGTTCACACAAACATAAAATCACACAAACATAAACTACCAAGAAACAAATGATTAGACAAGTCTCATCAGAAAAAAATATAAAGGACATGTTATCTCCAAGGAGTTTTTCATTTATAAAAGAAGCTGTCATTAACCATTTTTAATATATTTTTATTTTTTACACTATTTTTTTAAAGAAATGTTGAAAGAAATATTGTTCATTACGTCTCAATTCTAAAATATATAGAAAAATATGTTTAAAGGCTTCTTCACACACAAATATCATTACATATTTTTTCTTTGTTATAATACTTCCATCTAATTCAAATACAGAGAGAGTAAATAGTAAATCATGGAATCTAGTTTGCTAATACTTCAAGCACCCTCCACTGTCTCAAGTCATTAATTGAGACAGCAGACATGATATGAACCATTACAATTAGGAAAGGGCACCTAGGTCCTTCACATACAAATTAAGAAAACTAATATTAAAAGTGTGAGAGCGTAGGGCATGAAGAGAAAAACAGTAAGAAGTAATATAAAACGAAATGAAGCTGATGCAAGATTATTAAGGGTCTTAAAAGTTATGCTACGGGGCCAGACGTGGTGGCTCGTGCCTGTAATCCCAGTACTTTGTGGGGCTGAGGTGGGCAGATCACCTGAGGTCAGGAGTTCGAGACCAGTCTGGCCAATATGGTGAAACCCCTTCTCTACTAAAAATACAAAAATTTGCTGGGTGTGGTGGTGCATGCCTGTAACCCCAGCTACTCAGGCGGCTGAGGCAGGAGAATCACTTGAACCTGAAAGGCAGAGGTTGCAGTCAGCTGAGATTGCACCACTGCACTCCAGCCTGGGCAACAAGAGTGAGACTCCATCTTTAACCAAAAAAAAAAAAAGTTATGACACGGAGTAGGAACTTTGTTCTGCAGAAAACAGAGAACCGCTCATGTTAAGCTTGCCAGCAGGGCAAGACTTTTCTTTGTATGTCACAGAAAAAATGAATAGCTCTAGGGGTCCTTACACAGGTCCAAGGGACAAGCTTGCAACCTGTGGCACACCTGAGTAAGGAAATTGATGTAGTGGCAAAGGTTTGGCCTCATTGTTTACGGGTAGTGGCAGCATTAGCAGTCTTAGTATCTGAAACAGTTAAAATAATACAGGGAAGAGATCTTACTGTGTGGACATCTCATGATGTGAACGGCATTCTCACTGCTAAAGGAGACTTGTGGTTGTCAGGCAACAATATCAGGTATCAATATCAATATCAGGCTCTATTACTTGAAGGGTCAGTGCTGCAACTGCGCACTTGTGCAACTCTTAACCCAGCCACATTTCTTCCAGACAATGAAGAAAAGAACACAACTGTCAACAAGTAATTGCTCAAACGTATGCCGCTTGAAGGGAGCTTCCAGAGGTTCCCTTGACTGATCCCGACCTCAACTTGTATACTGATGGAAGTTCCTTTGTAGAAAAAGGACTTCCAAAAGCGGGGTATGCAGTGGTCAGTGATAATGGAATACTTGAAAGTAATCCCCTTACTCCAGGGCCTAGTGCTCAGCTGGCAGAACTAATAGCCCTCACTCGGGCACTAGAATTAGGAGAAGGAAAAAGGGTAAACATATATACAGACTCTAAGTATGCTTACCTAGTCCTCCATGCCCACGCAGCAATATGGAGAGAAAGGGAATTCCTAACTTCCGAGGGAACACCTATCAAACATCAGGAAGCCATTAGGAGATTATTATTGGCGGTACAGAAACCTAAAGAGGTGGCAGTCTTACACTGCTGGGGTCATCAGAAAGGAAAGGGAAGGGAAATAGAAGGGAACCGTCAAGCGGATATTGAAGCACAAAGAGCCGCAAAACAGGACCCTCCATTAGAAATGCTTACAGAAGGACCCCTGGTATGGGGTAATCCCCTCTGGGAAACCAAGCCCCAGTACTCTGAAGAAGAAATAGAATGGGGAACCTCAGGAGGACATAGTTTCTTCCCCTCAAGATGGCTAGCCACCGAAGAAGGAAAAGTACTTTTGCCTGCAGCTAACCAATGGAAATTACTTAAAACCCTTCACCAAACCTTTCACTTAGGCATTGATAGCACCTATCAGATGGCCAAATCATTATTTATTGGACCAGGCCTTTTCAAAACTATCAAGCAGATAGTCAGGGTCTGTGAAGTGTGCCAAAGAAATAATCCCCTGCCTTATCGCCAAGCTCCTTCAGGAGAACAAAGAACAGGCCATTATGCAGGAGAAGACTGGCAACTAGATTTTACCCACATGCCCAAATCTCAGGGATTTCAGTATCTACTAGTCTGGGTAGATACTTTCACTGGTTGGGCAGAGGCCTTCGGCTGTAGGACAGAAAAGACCCAAGAGGTAATAATGGCACTAGTTCATGAAATAATTCCCAGATTCCAACCTCCCTGAGGCTTACAGAGTAACAATGGCCCCGCTTTCAAGGCTACAGTAAACCAGGGAGTATCCCAGGTGTTAGGTATACAATATCACTTACACTGCGCCTGGAGGCCACAATCCTCAGGGAAGGTCGAGAAAATGAACGAAACACTCAAAGGACATCTAAAAAAGCTAACCCAGGAAACCCACCTCGCGTGGCCTGCTCTGCTGCCTATAGCCTTGCTAAGAATCCAAAACTGTCCCCAAAAAGCAGGACTTAGCCCATACGAAATGCTGTATGGACGGCCTTTCCTAACCAATGAACTTGTGCTCGACTGAGAGACGGTCAACTTAGTTGCAGACATCACCTCCTTAGCCAAATATCAACAAGTTCTTAAAACATTACAAGGAGCCTGTCCCCGAGAAGAGGGAAAGGAATTCCACCCTGGTGGCATGGTATTAGTCAAGTCCCTTCCCTCTAATTCCCCATCCCTAGACACATCCTGGGAAGGACCATACCTAGTCATTTCATCTCCCCCAATCGTGGTTAAAGTGGCTAAAGTGGAGTCTTGGATACATCACACTAGAGTCAAACCCTGGATACTGCCAAAAGAACCCAAAAATCCAGCAGACAACGCTAGCTATTCCTGTGAACCTCTAGAGAATCTGTGCCTGGTCTTCAAGCAACAACAGTGAGGGAAGTAACGAAAATCGTAAATCCCCATGGCCCTCCCTTATCATATTTTTCTCTTTACTGTTATCTTACCCCCTTTCACTCTCACTGCACCCTCTCCATGCCACTGTATGACCAGTAGCTCCCCTTACCAAGAGTTTCTATGAAGAATGCAGCTTTCTGGAAATATTGATGCCCCATCGTATAGGAGTTTACCTAAGAGAAACCCCACCTTCACCGCCCACACCCATATGCCCCGCAACTGCTGTAACTCTGCCACTCTTTGCATGCATGCAAATACTCATTATTGGACAGGGAAAACAATTAATCCTAGTTGTCCCGGAGGACTCAGAGCCACTGTCTGTTGGACTTACTTCACCCATACCGGTATGTCTGATGGAGGTGGAGTTCAAGATCAGGCAAGAGAAAAACATGTAAAGGAAGTAATCTCCCAGCTGACCCGGGTACATAGCACCCCTACCCCCTACAAAGGACTAGATCTCTCAAAACTACATGAAACCCTCAATACCCATACTTGCCTGGTAAGCCTATTTAATACCATCCTCACTGGGCTCCATGAGGCCTCGGCCCAAAACCTTACTAACTGTTGAATGTGCCTCCCCCTGCACTTGAGGTCATACATTTCAATCCCTGCACCTGAACAATGGAACAACTTCAGCACAGAAATAAACACCACTTCCGTTTTAGTAGGACCTCTTGTTTCCAATCTGGAAATAACCCATACCTCAAACCTCTCCTGTGTAAAATTTAGCAATACTATAGACACAACCAACTCCCAATGCATCAGGTGGGTAACTCCTCCCACATGAATAGTCTGCCTACCCTCAGGAGTATTTTTTGTCTGTGGTACCTCAGCCTATCGTTGTTTGAATGGCTCTTCGGAATCTATGCGCTTCCTCTCATTCTTAGTGCGCCTATGACCATCTACACTGAACAAGATTTATACAATTATGTTGTACCTAAGCCCCGCAACAACAGTACCCATTCTTCCTTTTGTTATCAGAACAGGAGTGCTAGGTGGACTAGGTACTGGCATTGGCAGTATCACAACCTCTACTCAGTTCTACTACAAACTATCTCAAGAACTAAATGGTGACGTGGAACATGTTGCCAACTCCCTGGTCACCTTGCAAGATCAGCTTAACTCCCTAGCAGCAGTAGTCCTTCAAAATCGAAGAGATTTTAGACTTGCTAACCGCCAAAAGAGGGGGAACCTGTTTATTTTTAGGGGAAGAATGCTGTTATTATGTTAATCAATCCAGAATCATCACTGAGAAAGTTAAAGAAATTCGAGATCAAATACAACGTAAAGTAGAGGAGCTTCAAAACACTGGACCCTGGGGCCTCCTCAGCCAATGGATGCCCTGGATTCTCCCCTTCTTAAGACCTCTAGCAGCTATAATATTGTTACTCCTCTTTGGACCCTGTATCTTTAACCTCCTCGTTAAGTTTGTCTCTTCCAGAATTGAAGCTATAAAGCTACAAATGGTTCTTCAAATGGAGCCCCAGATGCAGTCCATGACTAAGATATACCGTGAACCCCTGGACCGGCCTGCTAGCCCATGCTCCGATGTTGGTGACATCGAAGGCACCCCTCCCAAAGAAATCTCAACTGCAAAACCCCTACTACGCCCCAATTCAGCAGGAAGCAGTTAGAGTGGTCGTCGGCCAACCTCCCCAACAGCACTTGGGTTTTCCTGTTGAGAGAGGATACTGAGAGAAAGGACTAGCTGGATTTCCTAGGCCGACTAAGAATCCCTAAGCCTAGCTCAGGTGACCGCATCCATCTTAATCACAGGGCTTGCAACTTAGCTCACACCCAACCAATCAGGTAGTAAAGAGAGCTCACTAAAATGCTAATGAGGCAAAAACAGGAGGTAAAGAAATAGCCAATCATCTATCACCTGAGAGCACAGCGGGAGGGGCATTGATCAGGACATAAACCCAGGCATTCAAGCTGGTAACGGCTACCCTCCTTGGGTCCCCTCCCTTTATATGGGAGTTCTGTTTTCACTCTATTAAATCTTGCAACTGCAAAAAATAAAAATAAGAAAAAAAGAGAAAGAAAACAGAAGCACTCAAGGTTTTTGTTTTTTCCGGGGGTTAGTTTTATGTGTTAATCAAGGTTTTGAGTAAGGAAGAGATAATGACTGTATTTTAGAAAGACAATTCTGGAAGATTATGCAGCCTGGATTTAAGAGGAATGAAAATAAGAGGGAAGCCTTACCAGAAAGATTTGCAATTACCCAGGGAAGTGGTAAAGAGGGCCCAAATTACAACTGTGGCAGCAGATAAATTAAGTTAGACTGAGAGTAAATGATAGGGTAAGCCACCTCCTAAACTTGGAAGGTAAAGAGAGATAGACAAAAAATAACTGTAATGCTTTAAGCCTCCATAACTGGGAAAATGGTAATGCTACTAATAAAAATGGACAACAAAGGAAGAGAAATGAGTCTGGGAAGAAAGTTAAATTTGGTTTTCAACGTATTTGTTCTTGTTGCCAAGACAGATTTAGTAAATACTTGGTTCAGAGTTGGATGTGTGAGTGTGATGTAATTTTATGGAGTAGAATTAACTGCTGGCTAAAAGATATAAATATGTTTATGATTCTGCCATCTAAAAAAGGAAGCCACTAGCAGTGAATGAACATATTCAACAGTTATTTCAAAGCAATTTAAAAAAAAAGAAATAAAAAATTATATGAAGGTACGAGTTACTTTTAAGAAGAAAAGCATTTTTTTTGTCTTTGATTTTCTTTACATGGGAAATAAAACATGTAAATAAATATGGAAAAATCTTATTCTCTTTTATAAAACAATGAACAACTTATTGCTACCAAATAGAATAGTACTAAATTATATCACAGACTAAATTTTAAGAAATTTACCAAAAAAGTTTTTAATCAAGTTCCATCTTACTCAATTTGAGTTACGTCCACAAAAAATATTCATGTCCTAAAATGCCTGACTGCCTGTTCATACATAATTTAAGATAATCAGAAATGGCAGGCTAGGTGTGGTGCCTCACACCTGTAGTCCCAGCACTTTGGGATGCCAAGGCAGGTAGATCACTTGACGCCAGGAGTTCGAGACCAGTCTGGCCAACATGGTGAAACCCTGTCTCTACTAAAACAAGAAATTAGCCAGGCACGGTGGCATGCACCTGTAATCCCAGTTACTAGGGTGGCTGAGGCATGAAAATCACTTGAACCAATGAGGTGGAGGCTGCAGTGAGCTAAGACTGCGCCACTGCACTCTAGCCTGAGCAACAGACAAGACTGTCTCAAAAAAGAAAAAAAGATCAGAAATAACATAGTACAGAAGTTGACCTTATAATGACCACAGCTGCTAAGCACATAAAAATAACAGCTTCTTATTTACTTACATATTTTAGATTACAGGTGCACCTTCTAATTATTAGGTTGGTGCAAAAGGAGTATGGAATTAAAAATGGCAGAAGCCACCATTACTTTTGCACCAACCTAGTATTTATTTAAATATTTATACCCTTCAAAACCACTTTTTTTATTGTAAGGGACACTTTTAAAATGCAGCTGTAATAGGATCTCTTAAGTAATGGATAGAGTAGTCACAGAGTTACTACTTGCTACTAAGTTTTAAAAAAAAAAACAAACATTCTTAACAATGGTGTTTTTTTTCCTTTTTTTTTTTTTTTTTTTTTTTTTTTTGAGACGGTGTTTCACTCGTCACCCAGCCTGGAGTGCAGTGGCATGATATTGGCTCACTGCAACTTCCACCTCCCGGGTTCAAGCAATTCTCCTGCCTCAGCTTCCCAAGTAGCTGGGATTACAGGTGCCCGCCATCATGCCCAACTAAGTTTTTGTATTTTTAGTAGAAATGGGGATTCGCCATGTTGGGCAGGCTGGTCTTGAACTCCTGACCTCAGGTGATCCACCCACCTCAGCCTCCCAAAGTGCTGGGATCACAGGCGTGAGCCACCACCTGGCCAACAATGGCTAATGATAACCGCAAAGCTTTCCCAGGCTCTACCACAGGAAAATTATATTCCTGTTGCCCCAACTTTACTCCAGGGTTACAACGTAAATGGGCATTTGGGAGTCATTAATCCACATGATCTTGCATTCCATTTTAGTGGCAAAATGTCTTCTAAAAACGTCTATGTGTGTGTGTGTATTTTGTGTGCATATATCTGGTGCATTTCCCGGGGGCAGAAGTCAGCAGAAATTCCCTAGTGTTAATCTCATGAGCAACTGCTTCCTTGCAGTGGCTTTTCAGGGAAGCCCAAAAATCACATACGAAGCCTTGAGTTCTCCTGTTTGGCAAAATTATTTGAGCAACAACAGTTCAGCAGCAGAGTAAGATGAAAAACCTCAAAACTGAGAATTCTCATTAATTTTTCTTTATTGGTATGCTTAGGGAGGATTCTGATTTAGATATTCAATCTTTTTTTTTTTTTTTTTTTTTTTTTTTTGAGATGGAGTCTGGCTCTGTCGTCCAGGCTGGAGTGCAGTGGCCGGATCTCAGCTCACTGCAAGCTCCTCCTCCCGGGTTTATGCCATTCTCCTGCCTCAGCCTCCCGAGTATCTGGGACTACAGGTGCCCGGCACCTCGCCCTGCTAGTTTTTTGTATTTTTTTTTTAGTAGAGACGGGGTTTCACCGTGTTAGCCAGGATGGTCTCGATCTCCTGACCTCGTGATCCGCCCATCTCGGCCTCCCAAAGTGCTGGGATTACAGGCTTGAGCCAGCGTGCCCGGCCTAGATATTCAATCTTAAAAAGTAACTTGTCATGAAATTTACTAACCTTTTGTATGCTTACAATGTCTTGGGTATTGTTTATTTTGTATTTCTAATGCACTAGATGAAATATCAAGTGACCTATTGTCTTCAGAATCACCACCCAAACCTATAGTTCATGTGTTGACCAATTATGCTTACACTGGATGTTGTAAACCCTTTAAAATATTTGAATGATTCCAGTAATATTACACATAGGTACATATCTCCCCCCAAACCTATCTCAACTTCTAACCTTTTAAAAAGGTAAGTAACATAATATTAGGAACTCTAACATTATAGTACTTTTTGAAGTTTTATCCTATTTTAAATTATATAATACTTTTCCCTGTCCTTGTTCTTAGCAGCTAAGAACATTTATTATACACCATACTACAACATTTCATAAAATAGGCTTTAAAATTATAATTAGGCCAGGTATGGTGAATCACATCTGTAATCCCAGCACTTTAGGAGGCCAAGGCAGAAGAATTCTTTGAGCCCAGTAGTTCAAGGCCAGACTGGACAACAAAGCAAGCCCCCGCCTCCATCAAAAATTAAAATTAAAAAATTCACTGGTGTAGGCCGGGCGCAGTGGCTCATGCCTGTAATCCCAGCATGGTGTTTCACCATTTTGGTCAGGTTGGTCTCGAACTCCTGACCTTGTGATCTATCTGCCTTGGCCTCCCAAAGTGCCAGGATTATAGGCATAAGCCACAGCACCTGGCTTCTTTTTTCTTTTAAGACAGGGTCTCCCTGGGCTGGAGTGCAGTGGCAAAATCCCAGATCATTGTAACCTCTGCCTCCCAGGCTCAAGCAATCCTCCTACCTCTGCCTCCCTAGTAGCTGGGACCAAAGGTGCATGCCACCACCTCCAACTTATTTTTGTATTTTTTGTAGACATACGGTCTTGCCATGTTGCTCAGACTGGTCTCGAACTCCTGGGCTCAAGTGATCGGCCCATCTCAGCCTACTAAAGTCCTAGAATTATAGGTGTGAGCCACTGTGCCTGGCCTGACAAGTATTTTTTTTTAATGGACACCTTTAACTTTACACTAAAAACAAATTTTTTTTAATCCAGAATTTAAAAAATGTGACCTAAGAGCTACCTATTTCCCCATTTCTCTCTTTTCTGCTATTCCCATGAAAAATGAAAAATCTGAAAACTGAGAAGACTCAGTAATTTTTCTTTATTGGTATGCTTAGGGAAAATTCTGATTTAGAGATATTCAATCTTAAAAGGTAAGTCACCATGAAATTTAACCTTCCATACTGGCCTCACTGATGAGACAGTAAACTACATAGGGATACAGAGCTCAGTATCTGGAATCATGTTTCCTGGCTTTAAATTATAGCACTGTGACTCAAACTGCTGAGAAGACCTGGACAAGTCACTTAACCTTACTTGTGAAACAGAGACAACAGTACCTCTTCTACAACTGTTGTTAGGATGAAATGAAGAAAATACATGTAAAGGGTTCAGCACAGTGCCTAACACATTTTAAGTACCCAAATGTTATTATATCTGTAATTTAAAAAAAAAAAAAAGCAAAACCTTAATGTAGGCCTCCTTCTACTGAATAACAAAAATTTTAATTTACATTTGAATGTTTAAACTAATCACTCTTTATGAATACTCTGCAGCGATTACAACCATAAAACATACACTAAATGCAAAATCCTAGGCATTATATATTTGAGTCATTGTCCATTTTTATATGTAGCTCCAATGTAAACTATTAAGCAATAATGATGTGTGTGTATGTGTGTGTGTGTGTATATACATATATATAAAATTTTTTTTTTTTTTTTTTTTTTTTTTTTTGAGACAGGCTCTTGCTCTGTCATCCAGGCTGGAGTACAGTGGCGCTGTCTTGGCTCTCTGCAGCCTCAACCTCCTGGGCTCAAGCAATTCCCCTGCCTCAGCCTCCTGAATAGCTGGGACTACAGGCGCACACCATCATTCCCAGCTATTTTTAAATTTTCTTGATAGAGATGGGGTTTTGCCGTGCTGCCGAGGCTGGTCCCAAACTCTCGGGCTCAAGTGATTGACCTGCCTCAGCCTCCCAAAGTGCTGGGATTAGAGGTGTGAGCCACTGTGCCCAGTGAAATATACTTTTAAAAAATAATGTTGTATTTGAATAAAAACAGGAAGGTGGGAAGAGGAGGTAGCTAGGGAAACGGGGCTAGAAAGGACTGTAGAATAAAGGGCACTAAGTAAGTTCATAGAGAAAAGTTTCAAGAATATCCGATATTAAATCATAGAGAATTTGTGGAAGTAACACACATATCTTTACAAATTCTTAGTCTTGACAGTTAATTCATAAAATAAGACCCATAAACATACTGGCTTTGGGTGGAAATGTTTTCTATTAATAGGCAAAACTAATTTAATACACTAGAAGAAGTTTATTATAACATCATTCAGAAAATTTAGCACAATGTGCTTTAATAGGTAGTGGCAGACTATAGGTGGAATTTTAAAATAATTGTTATTTTTGTGTTTATTGTCCAATAGTCTTTATTCTGAGCATTATCATTTTTATGTTTTACCAATTAAACCATAATAAATTTGTGGGAATCACTTATTTACTGAAAGCAAAGCAAACCCAAATATATAAAATCCAAAACATTAGCAACTTATTTTGAGAAAAGGTTAAATTTAATATAGTGAATTCAATAACAGTAGTATTTCTAAAACTTGATCCTAGAAATACCTAATTTACTTGTTAAAAATACAGATTTCTAACCAGAAAGATGAATTCATGAGGCATAAGATGATGCCCCAGAATCAACAGATGTTACATGCACTAAGGGTGATTCCTAAAATTAGGCAACTTTCTTGGGAGGCTGAGCCCGGCGGATCACGACCATTCTGGCTAACACAGTGAAACCCTGTCTCTACGAAAAATACAAAAAATTAGCCAGGCGTGGTGGCAGGCACCTGTAGTCCCAGCTACTTGGCAGGCTGAGGAAGGAGAATGGCGTGAATCCGGGAGGCAGAGCTTGCAGTGAGCCGAGATTACACCACTGTACTCTAGCCTCTGTGACAGAGGGAGACTCCAACTCAAAAAAAAAAAGATTAGGCAACTTTGGAAAACACTAAATATTGCATATATAAGTATGTATTATACTATTACGAGATCTATCACACTGCTAAAACTTAAATGACTCCCAAGGTCACACGACTCGGGTCACAAGGGAACTCAAATCCAGGTTTTAAAAATCTATTATTTTCCATTTCCAAAGATATTCTTCCAAAAGTGGGTTCCATTTTTACAAAGTAGATATGACCTAGAAATCAGATATCTCCTCAATTTTATAGAAATACTTGAAAAATTATAGATTAGGAAGATCAGCCTGAAAAAGGATTAAGGATAAGTTTATGTATTTCTTTGGGTCACTCTCTCCCCTTAGAGGACACATACATATTGAGTGCCTACTATGCACTAGCTGCTTTATATATGTCACGAACTTAGATTTTCACTACCCTTCTCAAGGTTTATGTTGTTAGATGAAGGAACAAAGTTCCAAAGCAGTTAAGTAACTTGTGTAAGGTATGAATACTATTATTAAACATCAAACTAGGGTGTCAGCTCATCTTTTGGACTCCAAAGCACATATATACTGTCTTTGCACGCATAGAAGTGCAGCTATCTCTTTGTTAACGCTAGTTTTATGCAAGCCAGTATATGAAACACACCTGGTTAAGTTACACATTCCCAATTATGATAAGCCTTGGTAGGTAATCAGCGGGAAATAATCTTCGAGGATCAAGAATCTGAGAGTTGAAGAAAAGTAAAGCAATGGTAGTATCATTACAAAAGGTGTCAGTGCAAGATGTAATGGTATAACAAAAGAGGTAATAATCTTGTTTGTGAATTAGGGAAGGTTTCCCAGAGAAAGCAACTGAGCTGTTTTCACAGCTAAATAGGGTATAGTATGGATTCTAGATTTCATCCAGAAAAAACAGTATGTGCAATTGCAAAGAGATAGGAAATTGTACTGATGGTGGTCTGATTCAGCTGGATACAAACAGGGAAAATACAAGATACAAAGAGGGCAGTGAAAAATGAGGCTGGAGAAGTAGGCAGGGGCCAGATCATGAAAGGATGTCCAGAATGAATTCAGGCTGGCCAATATAGTCAGATTTGCACTGTGGGGAACAGTGTCAAAGTGAGTGAAATCGAAGCTGGGAGAAAACTTAGGAGGCTAAGTAGGTAATAAATAAGGAAAAGTGTGAACTAAAGCCATGGTAGTGGGGATTAAAAAGAGGGGTTGAGATTAAGACACATTTAAGAGCAAGAAATTTAAAATCTTACCAAATAATCAAATATATGTACAGTTTTTTAGGAAGGTAATTATAATGTAAAGCAGCCTTAAAGTTGTTAGGACTTTTACATTAGATCACGTGAAACTTAACATCATATCCCAATTTGTTACAATTTATTCACAATTCAATGTAGTTTCACTAATCCTAAGAATCACATGCAGTTCTCACCCTAAACAGATCATAGTGCAAATCTTTTTCTAATTGACTAATTACTAAATCTATTTTCTGAGAAGTGATGTTATAAAACTAGAGACTTACAGGCTTAGTTCACAAAAATTCTTAACACAAGATACACATGAATTTAACTACTGCTAATAGTTAAATATTGTTTTTAAAGAAAATTGTCTTTCGGGATGTCCAGTGGTTCCCAAACTATGCTTCACATTAGAATCATCTGAGGAGTTTTCAAAACTCTGACAGCCAACACCAACTAAGTAACACTCCACACCAACTACATAAAAAATCTGGGGGTAGGAGCCAGCCATAGGTATGCCAATGAGCTTTAAAAGAGATCAGTGATTCAGGTAAATAAATATTTTTTTCTTCCAAAACAATATCATATTCTTGTCAAAAGGATCTTTTAAGGAGTAAAAAAAATGATTAGTCTTAACTGGTATCCACAACAACATGAAATCTGAAATGCACTTGCTATCATTTTTTACATCATTTGAAAATCATACTTTTTATAAATTATGTTTATAAACAGACATAGAATACCTGCACTGGGGCTTTGTTCAGCAATATGAGAAATTTTTTTCTTCGCAGAAGAAAGTCTTATTGGAAAAGGTTTTGACCCAAATGTTGGAAATATGTCTGACCTACAATGAAACAAAGTAATTTCAATAAACATTAAGATTTAGTGCTGTTCAATACTCACATCACATATTCTCTATTCTCCTTATTAACTCACAGAACTTTTAGATAATAAGGGAGCAGTAAGTATGACACTTGAAAAAATATGGCTAACAGTATATATATACACACACATACATGTATATATATATTATTCTTAATTCATCTTTTGGACTGCCAACCTTTTTAACATATGGTCAATTCTTAATTATTCATGAGAGGATTGCCACAGAAAATGACTCTCTGACTTATACTGTATAATCCCTAAGGAAAAAAAAAAAAACGGATCCAGGAATCCATTCTAAAACCAAATCAAGGCCAAGTGTGGTGGCTCATGCCTGTAATCCTAGCATTTTGGGAGGCCAAGGCAGGAAGATCACTTGAGCCCAGGAAGTCTGAGGCCAGCCTGGGCACCATGGCAAAATTCCATCTTTACAAAAAAACTAAAAAATTAACCAGGCATGGTGGTGCACACCTATAGTCCCAACTATTACAGAGGCCGAGGATCACCTGAGCCCAGGAGGCAGGGGTTGCAGTGAGCTGAGACTGAGCTACTACCCTCCAGCCTAGGTGACACAGTGAGACCCTGTCTCAAAAATAAATAAATAAATAAAAATAACAAATCAAATCATTCTTATCTAATAACTACTATCTATCCTCATATAGGATAACATAAATTAATAGAGACTTGGCTGTATTATAAATAAGAGATCAGCAACGAGTGAGTTTGGCAAATGCCACTTTCTTCTTAAACTATTCTTTGCTGTACTTTCCTGACATTATAAAGACCTATAGGCCTTGTTTCTTTTTTTTTTTTTTTTTTTTGAGGCGGAGTCTCGCTCTGTGGCCCAGGCTGGAGTGCAGTGGCCAGATCTCAGCTCACTGCAAGCTCCGTCTCCCGGATTTACGCCATTCTCCTGCCTCAGCCTCCCGAGTAGCTGGGACTACAGGCGCCCGCCACCTCGCCCAGCTAGTTTTTTGTATTTTTTAGTAGAGACGGGGTTTCACTGTGTTAGCCAGGATGGTCTCGATCTCCTGACCTCGTGATCCGCCCGTCTCGGCCTCCCAAAGTACCGGGATTACAGGCTTGAGCCACCGCGCCCGGCCCTAGGCCTTGTTTCATTAAGAAAGCCAACTGAAGACTGTTAAATCTGAGTTTAAGGGAACTGTTTTAAATCAGTAAGTGTTATAATGTCAATAAGTTAGTAATGAATATTAAAAAGAAGAGATTTTTACAAAGAAGTACAATTCTTAGTAAATAGATAGAAATATATTTGTGAGTGGACCTAGTGAAAAATCGTTGTTAAATATTTTGAAAGAGCAATTTCTCTAGAATAGATTACTATAAATCTACATTTATATTAAGTGTAGTTGACTTGGATGAAAGAAGAAATTTCAGTCTCTAGGAGAGTGGTTTTCAACAATTTTTCCTCCCCAACCCACCTAAGGACAAAATGTGTAAATCAGGTAGTAGAGGCTTTCTTTGGCCATGAATCTTAAGGCAGGATGCAAGCTGGATAAGTATAATTGTTCTAAAGCCACTATTCTTAAATGTGGAAATCTTAAATTTGTGAAAGGCAATTCAGTCCATAAATGAGGGTGTGCTGAACTACCTTCTCAGAGAATTCAGTATCTGAAGAAGATAACTCAGTGAGAAAATATAGGACATCATATATTCAAATCATATAAAATGAACTTTTCTTCTTAAGTAGGTTTCAAATTATTTACACAACCTTGCAACTGTAGGATTATATAACATAAATTTTCATCTTCATGGAAGATCATAAAAGGACTTTAGCTCTAAAAGCTAAAAATATATTTTGTTTTATAACTTAATATAAACACCAGACCATGCTGTTATTCCAAATTCATTTTGTCAATATATGTATTATTCTACCTAGGTAATGACAACAAAGCAACTGTTGAAAGATAAAATTTCCAAGTACAAAACAAGCTGCTATTTAAGTTAAAAATGTATAGGAAAAAATAATAGGCTGAGACAAACTTCTAAGAATGGAACACAAGAATTCAGTTTAATTCTATGAACTGCTGGAATAAAACATTATGATCTATTTAGAACACTACCTCTCCTTTGATTATGCAATCTCTATTTACCTATATTTCTTAGAAATTCCAATTCACGGTCGGGCGCGGTGGCTCAAGCCTGTAATCCCAGCACTTTGGGAGGCCGAGACGGGCGGATCACGAGGTCAGGAGATTGAGACCATCCTGGCTAACACGGTGAAACCCCGTCTCTACTAAAAAATACAAAAAAACTAGCCGGGCGAGGTGGCGGGCGCCTGTAGTCCCAGCTACTCGGGAGGCTGAGGCAAGAGAATGGCGTGAACCCGAGAGGCGGAGCTTGCAGTGAGCTGAGATCCGGCCTCTGCACTCCAGCCTGGGCGACAGAGCTAGACTCCGTCTCAAAAAAAAAAAAAAAAAAAAAAATTCCAATTCACTAAAGTGAAATTAATTTTAATTTTAAATATTTACTTCTGGTTCAGGATGAAAACAAAGGAAAAAAATTTAAGACTGACAACACCAAATGTTAGCAAGAATGTAAAACAAGTATAACTCTCACACGTAGCTGGTAGGAGTGTAAAGTTACACAATCATTTTGGAAAACTGTTTAGCAGTTACTTAAAAAGTTAAATATACATCTACTCTGTGCCCTATCAATTCTATTACCAGGTTTTTGTCCAAAATAAAAGAGGAAGGGATTCCCAAAATCCTACAGTAGAGTCACAGAGATGCCCAGAAAGCAGTTTGAGATCACTTATCAGTTAAGTGAGGTTAAGGTTTAAGACTTAGAGGTAATAGAATTAATCTGAAAAAGTTAGTCCAACTGCTATGCTGAAAAACAATTTTCGATTGACAGGAGGTGGCCAGAACTTTAAGTCCAGCACTATTGCTCTAGGGAGACTCCTAACAAGGCTATGAGAGCTATAGTATGAAATGAAATCCTGATCTTCTACAAGATAATGGAAATAAGATATAAGAAAATAATAGCTGGGTGAAACTTATTCATAAATTAGAGGAAACTGGTACTAAGCTTAAAATGAAAGCAGTAATATTAGCTATAGATCAATTGGCAAAAGAGTCAATAATCCAGAAAAGAGCTAAAGGACAAAAAACATTAGGATAAATCTTAGACAGAAAGAACAACTAGGGCTTTAGGAACAGGGTTTATACTAATTTAGGTGTTCTGGTTTACAGTTGGGGTTGTGTTCTCTTTCCACTCACACCAGAAACCAAAGCCAAGCAAGGTAATATCTGTAAACGTTTCCAATGTCTTTTAAATATATTTTAACATTTAAAAACTAAAACATAAATGGTTTTAAGTTTTTACAAATATGATATTAGGGCTCTAAATCACTAATTACAGAGGAGCATTCATTTATCATGTCAAAAAATAAAATACATTATTCTCTTCCCCTGGGGAGTTGTAGACAGAGAAGAAGTCAATGATTCTTGGCTGTAGACTCCACTTTCACTGTAAGAACTGATGTTTGGTGAGGAAGACCGAGACGGGGTGTCCATCGTCAAGTCGAGCTTCATTGCAGAATCAGGGCTTTCAAGATCTGAAGTACTGCCACTTAGTTTTGCTCTTTTCTTAGCTGCACTATTACGAAGGGACCTAAGAGAGCTATGCATCTAAGAAAAAATGAAAACAATAAACTTTATAACATAAATTCCTTATATTGGTACAAGTTATCCTTAAATTTTATACTCCATTGGCTATACCTAGCTAACCACTTCCCAATCCCGTGCTAAAAAAAATGAATGTTTATATATATGTATATAGTATAAATACACAGATTTTATCACTTGGGTATTTATAAAAAACCTACTAGGTTGGAAGCTCCTAGAGAGGAAGAATCTCAGCTATTGTTCATTATGGTATCTTCAGCACTGGGCATAATGACTAAATATATTGCATTAATTCAATTATGTAATAAATGAATCATTGAATCAGATGGTAGATATCAGAGTTGATGTCACAGAGGTACATCTGGTGTGCTGATGTGGCTTAGAAGCTAGCTCTGGGAGGTGATTAATGAAAATCAATTTTCAAAAATTTGACATTTACATAAAACTTGCAAGTATTAAAGTTACAGATCATTGTACGTAACTTCTGAAGCCAAATATTTTTAGAAATGCAGCTGGGCGTGGGGGTGGGCACTTGTAGTCTCAGCTATTTGTGAGGCTGAGGCATGAGAATCGCTTGAACCCGGGAGTCAGAGGTTGCAATGAGCCAAGATTGCACCACTGCACTCCAGCCTGGGCAATAGAGCGAGACTCTGTCTTTAAAAAAAAAAAAAAGAAAGAAAGAAATCCAGAGTAGAAATTGTTATGGCAAAATATAGTAAGGCTAGCAACAAAACTTTGAACAAATTAAGGAACACAGAAACATACATAAACTGCTTTGTTTACATTTGATTCATAAGATTAATCATTTAATGAAAGTATCTGTTTTCAATTAATGCAAACATCCATAAATATCTTAAGTCTTCATAGTTGGAAGGCAAATTCAATAAAAAGCCCCTTTAATGGATTTAGGGCAGTGTAGTACAGTGAAAAACATAATGAACATAAAGGTAGGTGAACAAGGCTTGAATCCTAGTCCTGCCACTTACTTTCTGACCCTGAGCAAGACAGATAACATCACTGAGCCCCTTCTGTAAAAACAAACACACACACAAACAAAAAACAAAACAGATGTTGACTTGCTTATTAACTCAAGGAGTTACTGTAAAGATTAAATGAATTAATGAAAATGAAAGTGTTTGATACATTATTAAACACATTAAGCACTTATGCCTTTGTTAAAAGTCAACTCACACCAAAGAATATAAACAGTGACTCATTCAAAATAATAAATAAGAAGTGTCATATTAGCAACTATAAGGGAGAATAAGTAATTTTCAACAACTATACTAGTTGATTCAGTAGTAGGGCCACTTCTCTATTAAAAGCGTGAAAAGCTGAATATCTAAAAGCAATGGTATCCTCCTGTATTTACTAATAATTACATAAAAGAAACTCACCTTTCAATTACCCACTAAAAAGAGAACTATTTTTAAGTTATTATAAAAACAAAGCAAAATTATGTATGATCAGGTGAAATTTATAAGTTATATAGGAAAATGTCTTTTCTATATGCGTCTTCCCTTCCAATGAATTCCCTTCCTAGCACTGCTAAAATACAAATGTGTTGGGGAAAAAAAAAAGGAAGGATTTCACAAGCAGTTAGAAGTTGGAGTGATTAAATCATTAACAACCAACTTTGGTACTTTATAGGTTAGTTTTACATGTGTTTAACATAAAGACATACTTTAAAAATGAATATACAGTAATATTAACTCTATTTTATTGAGCAAATTATCATTACATGATTGATGCTTATACCTTAAAAACAGACTAACACAAGACCGTAAAATATCATCATTATTTGCATTTATATATTTAATATAAAACTTTTTTTTAATCTGACCTGAGGCAAACTGAAATGATAAAAAGGAGGCATTTATGGAAATAGTACTCTGAAACCAAAGTAATACAGCAACCACATTCCTTCTCTGACATAGTTATTATGTACAGTTATCATATTGGTAACACATTTTTACAGCACAAAGTGATCTAGGATTCAAAGATGAGTGTACAATATGATCTCAATTTCATAAAGATAAGCTTGCACATATGCACAAAGGACAGGTTCAAATATGTTCATTGCAGTTCACTGTTTGCAACTGCAAAAGACTGATCATAAGCTAAAATCAATGGTATAAATACACCATAAGTAAATACACAAAATAATATTAATATAAAAAGTACAAAAATACATAAAACATAAATAAATGATAATAGTAATTGCTTCTGGTGAAGAAGGAAGAGATGTTGAACTGGGGAGAGAACTATGCTATGTTTCATTTCCTTAATAAAGGAAACAAATATGACAAATTGTTCACTGGAAGGGGTCAGTGCATGAGTGTATTGCTATATTATTATTCATACTTTCAATTTAGAAAGGAATAATGTATGCATAGAAAAAATACTTGAAGAAAATACAGTAGAGTTAACAGTAAATTATTCTGGGTAGTGGGAACCGGCGTGATAAATTCCCTTTCTAATAATTCATGGTATTTTCCACATTTTCTATAATGAACATATTTTTAGAAATAACATATTTTAGAAATAAGATATTACAGGATAAAAAGAACTTGATTTTTCCTTAAATAGCAACTATAATATAGAAAATTGCAAATATTTTTAAGTCATTAAAAATATTTGGTTCTAACCTCTTCTTGATCCAAATCTTTATCCTTGAAATTTAATTCTGAAAGATCAACTGGAAGACTATCTTTTTCACACTTCCAAATATCATCAGGCTCTTTCTTTTTGTGTCCCACTGTGGTTAAATCAGCTTTATCAGGCAAAAGGCTTATTCCCCTTGGTATGGGAGGAACAGGCTTTGTTCCATTTAGGCCTCGTCGGGAAGATGGTGATCTCACCAAGGCAGGTGTAAGCTGAACTGGAGGTTTTTCTTGAGAATTTTCTCCTGCATGAAAAATAGATATTTTACTTTTTCTTTTTCTTTTTTTAATTTTAGAGAAGAAGGAGTTACAGTCACAAATGTTTAAAATACAATGTTTAAAAAAAAAAAAAAAGCACATTATAGCTGGCCACTGGGGAGAACAGGCTGCCTAAAGCCTCAGCTTCTGATATAATATTTGATCTTGTACAATAAACAAATATAGAAAGGAATTAATAGAAGATAATCAAAGTATAGCGCTAAGAGAAAGTAATAAAATTGACTGAATATGTGATAAATCGAACACTGGACTTGTAGGGTAGTTTAAAGGTGAAACATCTTTAAACTCATCTCCAACTACCTCGGCCTCCTAAAGTGCTGGGATTATAGGCATGACCCACTAGGCTCAGTCGACTTTTTATTTTAAGACTGAATGTGTCCTGAATGAACTTACATATGCTAATTTCATGATTTTTGGACTGGGTTATTGTTAAGAAAAGATAATAAAATAAACAAATAATAAAAAATGTTTCAGCCGAGCACGGTAACTCAGGCCTGTAATCCCAGCACTTTGGAGACTGAGGCGGGCGGATCACCTGAGGTCGGAAGTTTGAGACCAGCCTCACCAACATGGAGAAACACCATCTCTACTAAAAATACAAAATTAGCCAGATGTGGTGGCGCATGCCTGTAATCCCAGCTACTCAGGAGGCTGAGACAGGAGAATCGCTTGAACCCGGGAGGTAGAAGTTGCCAGTGTGGGCAACAAGAGCGAAACTCAACCTCAAAAAAAAAAGTCTCAAATTAATTTTAACATACAATAAAAATTCAATAAATATTGAATAAATGAATACCAGGCATTAATTGCAATAAGCATATGAATGACATTTTATATTTGTAAAGCTGTTAGTAGGTTCTCAAAGAACATATGCTGTTCATGTTCATTATAAAACATTATTATTTATATTTGTAAAGTTGTTAGTAGGTTCTCAAACAATATATGCTATTCATGTTCATTATAAAACATTATTATTTTCTGGCCCAGCACAGTGGCTCAAGCCTGTAATCCCAGCACTTTGGGAGGACGGGATGGGAGAATCACTTGAGATCAGGAGTTCGAGAACAGCCTGGTTAACATAGTAGGACCCTATCTCTATTTACAAACAAACAAACAAACAAACAAAAGTATCAGTATTTTCCTGGTTCCAAAAAGGATTCTGAAGTGGCAATGTAAGAAATGAGAATTTCAATTGAATTTTATACATTTGATCCATTTAACAAACTATTAAATATTTTCCTAAATATTTACTAAATTCAGACAGATAAAATGTTATTTACTAGCTTTTAAAGATCTAACAGCCCTATGCATTAACTTCAAAGTACTAATTCAAACACAAATAAATTTGAACAAAGTATTGACTTTTACCATCATTTCTACTTGTAGGATCAGACGATTTTTGGCTGACAAGCTGCTTCTGCGGACTTCGCTTTGACAGTCCTTCGAAGCTTTTAAGAGGCCAGGAATTTGAGAAATTAACAGAATTATCTTGAGACTTCTTTGGAGATACAATAAGAGATGTATGCTTTGGACTAGTTCGAGGTGATGAGAGAGGATAGGATGGAAGGATGTAGGCTCCTGGACTTAGAGTTTGACCGTTTGAGGAAGTACACTCTGTTTGACTACCAAATGTTTGCTGTGTCTTACCGCCAAAATTGAGGGTAGCATACACTGTAATAAAACAAAAGATAATATGTTATTTATGTATACACAGCTCTAAAAGTTAAAAGCTTTTTCGCTTTTTGCTTTTCCCATTCAGGTTTTCATTCCAATTTGCATTTATATTTTTGTATAGTATGAGGTAAGGGACTAATTTCATTTGTGTTATTCAAATATTCTCTGTCTTCTAATTCAAAACTTCTTTATCCCATTAAAATGTTGTACAAACATTTATAATTAACTTTCTCCTTGTAATTTTATCAATTACATACATACATACATGTATATGTACACATATATATATGTCAGAGAAGTCTTGTCTTTTTGGTGAATTTTCTTTTTCTCATTACGATGACCCTCTTTAGAACTATAAATGTTTTTAGTTTTGGTGTGCATATTTTCCCTATCATCAACATGTTTCTATTTGCTCTTCTCTGAACATTTGCCTAGTGTATCTTTTCCATGCTTTACTTTCTCTCAACCTATTTTGATGTATTTTAGGTAATGCTCTTAAAAAGATCACTTCAATGAAAAACTAAAAAAATAAGATCTGATCACCTCTGTCATTTAAGTTGTAAGTTCTGCCAATTTATACTTAGGGAAACTATTCATACATTTGATTTTAATTCTACTATCTTATTTTGTGCTATTTATTGTTTTTTTTCTTTATTACTTCTTCCTTGTCTTTTATTGATCTTTTTATTCTTCAACTAATATAAAAAGTCTATTTGTAATCTTTTAGGGGTTCCTTTAAATTTTCCTTTAATGTTTTTAAAAAGGTTTTCCATGACAAAATACCTAGCTTATTTATATTAACAAAGCAAACATTCTTCTGAAGACTTAAACAACTGTATATATTATATATCCGTTATTTTTAATTCGTATCTGACGGTTAAAACCTCTACTTATACCAAAATCTTATCTGGGTAGAGAAATATAGACTTAGTCACAGATTTACATATAGAATTAAAACTTTCAGTTTCCTCATTTCAATTACAGTGCTCTATTAACAGGTTCTGATGCTTTTATGACAATGTCTCATATATTCCTAGAGATTTAAAAATATTTCTTTTTTTTTTTTGAGACAGTCTTGCTCTGTCACCCAGGCTGGAGTGCAGTGGCGCAATCTCAGCTCACTGCAAGCTCCGCCTCCCAGTTTCACACCATTCTCCTCCCTCAGCCTCCTGAGTAGCTGGGATTACAGGCGCCTGCCACCACGCCCAGCTAATTTTTTTGTAATTTTTAGTAGAGGCAGGGTTTCACCCGTGTTAGCCAGGATGGTCTCAATCTCTTGATCTCGTGATCCACCCGCCTTGGGTGTGAGCCACCATGCCCAGTTGAGATTTAAAAATATTTCTTATGAAGAAATCAAACATCCTATCATAGTATGCATATACAAAAGAACAATGCAATGCAACATACACTAAAATTTCCAATACTTAGTGTGGATCACTACAACATGTAAATTGGGATGCAGATATCTATATTGTTTGGCATCCATACCACAGGTCCTTCAGAGATCACAAGGGAAATATTTGTTGATATGGTAGTGGTTTTAATGCATAACCAAGCATTAAGTTAAATTCTATTAGGTTCAGAAAAACATGATATCCCTTTATACCAGCTTCTCTAATAACTATTCCAATAGAAAACCAGAGCCACTATGCAGTATGATTAAACACTAAGAGTGGATAGTCCTCAAAGGCAATGTAATCATTCAGGAATAGCCTAAACAGGAACAGGTTAAGTGGCACAGCAAGCTCTCTCTGATTATACCAATTATGAGTCCCAAAGATATTCAGGAGTCAAAATTTAGGAAATACCCACATTATTAAGAAAGATGGATTATTTTATTGTGGTGTAGATAATACCACAAAGGATAACTTTAAGGGGTTATGTGGGTCTTTGGGGTGAGTGCAGGAAAGGGTAGTTAAAATGTTAGTGCTAAATACACTAAATCTTCTCTACTAATTTCAAATCATTATTTTTCATAACAAGTAAGTATATCCCTATCACTCAAAAAAATTTTAGTAAAGGACATACAATAAAATTCAAAATACCTAAAGAAATATTTAATTTGATCCTACCTCTATCTAATAATTGTTAAAGCTATTAATTAGCATGGACATTTAAGAACACCTTCAACCCCCAAATTCCTGACAGATAACCGGCCTCAAATCCTTCCTCTTCTTCTGTATCTGATGTCTTATCTGAAAGGTAAGCGTTTAGGAAGTTATGGTTCCTAACAAGAGACATAATACATTCTAAATCGTCTTAAAATTTAAAACTGCTATAGAAAATAATTGTCATCTGCTAACACAACACTCTTTAATGGATGTTATTTTCAATGACTTGGTATTAAAATGCTCATCTTTCTGATGATTAGTGATGTTGAGCAATTTTTTTCATATACCTATTAGACATTTGTATGTCTTCTTTCAAGAAATGCCTATTCAGGTCTTCTGCCCATTTTCACATTGTATTTTTGTATTTTTGCTATTGAATTGTTTGAGTTCCTTATATATTCTGGTTATTGATCCCTCAACAGTGGAATAGTTTGCAAATATTTTCTCCCAGTCTGTAAGCTGTATCTTCACTTTGTTGACGGTTTCCTTCGCCATGCAGAAGCTTTTTAGCTCAATGTGATCCCATTTGTTCATTTTTGCTTTGGTAGCCTGTGCTTTTGAGGTCTTACTCAAGAAATCTTTGCCCAGACCAATGTCCTGAAGTATTTCACTAATGTTTTCTTCTAACAGTTTTATAACTTCAGCTTACATTTAAGTCTTTAATACATTTTGATTTGATTTTTCTATACAGTGAAAGGTAGAGGTCTAGTGCAAATCAAAACCACAATGAGATGTCATGTCACTCCAGTTAAATAGCTTTTATCAAAAAGATAAAAAATAACAAATGGTGACAAGGATGGCAACAAAAAGGAATGCCTGTACACCGCTGGTGGGAAGATAAATTAGTACAGACACTATAGAAAATAGCAAGGAAGTTCCTCAAAACACTAAAAATGTGCTGGGCATGGTGGCTTGCACCTATAATCCTAGCACTCTGGGAGGCTGAGGCAAGATTGCTTGTGCTCAGGAGATCGAGACTAGTCTGGGCAACATAGTGGAATCCCATCTCTGCAAAAAATTTAAAAATTAACCAGACATAGTAGTGCATGTCTGTAGTCCCAGCTACTTGGGAGACTGAGGTAGGAGGATCACTTAGGCCCAGGAGGTTGAGGCTGCAGTGAGCCATGATCATGCCACTGCACTCCAGCCTGGGCCACAGAGTGAGACCCTGCCTCAAAAAACTAAAAATACAACTACCATATGATCCAGCAATCCCACTGCTGGGCATATATCCAAAAGAAGGAAATCAGTATATCAAAGAGGTATTTGCACTTTCATGTTTATTGCAGCACTATTCACAATAGCCAAGATATGGAATCAACCTAAGTGTCCATCAGCAGAAGAACAGATAAAGAAAATGTGGTACCTATACACAATGGAGTACTACTAAGCCATAGAAAGAATGAAATCCTGTCATTTGCAACAACCTGTATAAAAATGGAGGACACTATCTTAGGTGAAGTAAGTAAGGCACAGAAAGACAAATATTGCATGTTCTCACTCCTATGTGGAGCTAAAAAAGAAAAAAAAAATTAATCCCATGGAGGTAGGGAGCAGAATGATGGTTTCCAGAGGCTGGCAAGGGCAGTGAGAAGGGGTTAATAAAGAGAAGGTGGTTAATGTATACAAAAACAAAATGAGAGGCCGGGCACAGTGGCTCACGACTATAATCCCAGTGCTTTGGGGGGCCGAGGCGGTGGATCACCTGAGGTCAGGAGTTTGAGACCAGCCCGATCAATATGGTAAAACCCCGTCTCTACTAAAAATACAAAAATTACCTGGGCATGGTGGCGTGCACCTGTAGTCCCAGCTACTTGTGAGGCTGAAACAGGAGAATTGCTCAAACTCAGGGGTGGGGGTGGAGGTTGCAGAGAGCTAAGATCCTGTCACTACACTCCAGCCTGGGCAACACAGCAAGACTCCATCTCAAAATGAATGAATGAATGAATGAATGAATGAATGAATGAATAAATAAAATAAGAAGGAATAAGATCTAGTGCTCAATATAGCATAATAAGGTGACTAGAGTTAACAATAATTTATATTTCAAAATAACTACAGGAGTATATTTGTAATGTTCCCAACACAAAGAAATGACAAATGTTTCAGGTGATGCATATCCTAAATACCCTGATTTGATCATTACACATTGTATATCGAAATGTCACATGTAGCCCACATATATGTACCACTATTATGCATATATTAAAGCAAATGCAACACTCATCTCCACCATGAGTATCTAAACTCTAATTTTAATCCATTGTATTTACATAAAGATTATAAAACCTAATACTTTAGGGTAACAATTATGAAAAAAGTTATTAAAAATATAACAAAATCCTTTTTTTTGTGATGAGTATGATTGCACAAAATATCATATAAGTTAGTGTCGGAATCCCCACATAATATTTACAAATCATTTGTTTCCAAGTAAATTTGGAACTTATACCTTTATCTTGATGACTATTAGTTGTCCCTAGGAATTGTAAGTCAGAACCCACACTGCCAGTTTTACCACATAATTGTGAAAATCCAAGTTGTGCACATTTCCCAGAAAGATTTGTTTGATGAGTCCCAGTAGTACCTTTTGAAGAAAGGAGGGGAGAAAACATAAAAGCAAAAGTTAACTTTATTTCATGAATACATCTTATTTCATAAATATTAGTGCAATTTAGGTGGAAATAAATATAAGTGTATAAGTGCAGTGAGGTAGGCAGGCAAGAAAGGGATAAAGCTTTTGATATTAGAAAATCTGATTAGTGGCAGGAGTTAAAGGACAGAAGACAGACTAGCAAATAACGGAAAAGATAGGTATGTTGAAAAATATCTGCAGAAGCAGCTTCTTCCTACACTCTTTCTCTCAGCATGGAATGTTTCTCCAGATCTGGCTTTCCTTCTTCCCAGTATTTGTAGTATATGCACTACCCAAAAAGCTCTATGGCCAAACTCTTTTCTTTTCTATTTTACTTTTTTTATGCAGTGGTGTGACCTTGGCTCACTGCAACCTCTTTTCTTTTCTAATATACCACACGGTATTCACGTAGATTCTAAGCTTATCCAGACACGTTTCCCATTTCCCCTCCTGTGTCTGGTTAAGGTTATTCCTGGGAAGGTGAATAAGTCTAAAGAAAAAAAGGTGGTAATGACTCCTCTGGCGTTTAGTGTATTCATCTATTAAATGAGCCCATCCTTTGTAGTTCTGAAACTGTATGATTTAAAAAAAAATTCTCTCCCTACTATATCAAGTCTCTTTATCTTTCATGTCCTGGATGTCTTTTTCTTTTCTTTTTTTTTTCTTTTTTTTAAGACCAGGCCTCTCTCTTATTGCCCAGACTGGAATGCAGTGGTGCAATCTTGGCTCACTGCAGCCTCGACCTCCCTGAGCTCAGGTGATCTTCCTGCCTCAGCTATTCAAGGCTGGTCTCGAACTCCTGATCTCAGGTGATCCACCTGCCTCGGCCTCCCAAAGTGATGGGATTACGGGCGTGAGTCACAGTGCCCAGCCTCTTACTCATTTAAAGTCAAGCTCAACCTCTTTCCTGCAGTTTTCTGAAACCACTTCAATACCTATGTTTTCCTTTCTTGAATCCTTACAGTATTTGTAATTTATATCATCCAATCGAGCATTAGGTTATATATTTCCTTATTCTCCAATTGTTTAAAATCTGTACAACTAGGAAATGAGCTTCTTAATAGTACAGAGAAATCAAAACTGCTACAAACATAACTGGACATATTCTTGCATTTCTCCTTCTCTATTAAACACCAAAATAAACTATGCAGTCATTATACCACTTCATTTTTGTATGAAAATACTATAGAATTTCACTGCATAAAGGTCTACAAATTCTCCTAGGGAACAATGTTTACTGAATAATATATCTGAACTCAAACCCAACAAATTTTGAAAACTGTTATTTAGATGTTAACATTTTTAAATCTATAACATAGTCAAATCTTTGCCTTCTAAACCATTTTCCCTTCTAACAGTATCACTTTGCCAACACACTACAATTTTTCTAAATACCTGGGTGCTATATCTTGAAATCCTAAACAATCATTTAGAACTCAAGCTCAACCCTTTTTTTTTTTTTTTTTTTTTTTTTGAGATGGAGTCTCACGCTTGTAGCCCAGCCTAGAGTATAGTAGTGTGATCTTGGCATGAGGCATGGACCTGGCCTCAACCTCTTTCTAAATGATATGGTCATTTATAAAGACAGGTATGTTGACGAATATCCACAAAGGCAGTTTCTTCCTATACTCTCCTTTTTCTTCTAAATGTTATGGTCAATGACAATGAGCATTTCCTTTGAAGTACTATATTTACTTTCTGTAACACTTAGTCCATGTTCTCAGTTGCTCTGGCCAAAAATCCTTACAGCATTAGTGACACTTCTTTCTCACATTCTATACCCAATCTACCAGCAAACTACCTCAACTTTACCTCTGACATAAAATCAGAATCCAATCACCTTTTTTTTTTTTTTTGAGATGGAGTCTCGCTCTGTCACCAGGCTGGAATGCAGTGGTGCGATCTCAACTCACTGCAACCTCTGCCTCCTGGGTTCAAGAGATTCTCCTGCCTCAGCCTCCTGAGTAGCTGGGATTACAGGCATGCACCACCGTGCCCAGCTAATTTTTGTATTTTTAGTAGAGATGGGGTTTCACCATGTTGGCCAGGATGGTCTCGATCTCTTGACCTCGTGATCTGCCTGCGTTGGCCTCCTAAAGTGCTGGGATTACAGGTGTGAGCCACCGCGCCCGGCCAGAATCCAATCACTTCTTACCACATTCTTGCTATCCTGGTTAAAGCCTCCATCAACTCCAGTCACAATTACTACAACAGATTCTTAATCAGTCTTCCTGTTTTTGACCTTGCTCTCCAATACACAAAGTTTGGCTTTGTGCCCCCACCCAAATCTCATGTTGAATTCGTAATCCCCAATGTTGGAGGTAGGTGGGGCCTGGTGGGAGGTGACTGGATCATGTGGCAGGTTTCTCCTTTTGGAGCTATTCTCAAGATAAGAGTTCTCACAAGATCTGGTTGTTAAAAGAGTGTAGCACTTCCCTCTTCACTCTCTTCCTCTTGCTCCCACCATGTAAGACATGCTTGTTTCCCCTTTGCCTTACACCATGATTGTAAATTTCTTGAGGTTTCCCCAGAAGTAGAAGCTTGTACAGCCTGTAGAACCATGAGCCAGTTAAACCTATTTTCTTCATAAATTACACAGTCTCAGGTATGTCTTTATGGCAGTGTGAAAACAAACTAATACACTCTCCTTTCATCTATTTTAACAATAAAATCCAAAATGAGCCTGGAAACACAGTAAGTGATGTCAATTCTTTCTTCAAAATGCTCCTCATTCAGAGTAAAAAGTAAAGTTCACTTGTAAGTCCACTAGGTCTTAAATAAGGACCCCTATTATGTCTTTAATTTTCTACTTATTTTCCCCTTTCTCATTTCATTCCAGACATACTAGTCTCTTTGATATTTCTCAAACATGTTCCCCACACACTTCTCTCCTAGTTACTCTGTGCTGACTGTTCCCTCTTCCTGAAATTATTTATTCTCTTCTCCTGATATATTGTGGTTTCAAATATTCTTTCCTGAATATGGCCTTCTTTCTGCTCTGTTTTCCTTAATAGCATTTACCACCAGCTAACTTACTATGTCTTCTATTTATTTAATGTCTGTTCTCGTTCCTAAGTAGAATGCAAGTTCTACTAGGCAGAACCCCAGGACTTAAAAAAGCACCTGACACATAGGAGATACTTAATAAATATGGGTGATGTATTAAGCAAATATTGCCCTATATTAATACTTAAACAATTTCAATGAGAAACCCTCCAGGGTTTTATGAGATAATAATGTCTAAGTGTCCATTCTTATCAGATCTTCAATAAATAACTTATTGAATCCGAACTGCCTACTAGATTAAAAGTTCTATGAGTCTCTGAATGCACTATGAAATTAAGAGAAGTCTCTAACTTAGTTCAACATGACCATCATCAGCAATTTGTACTTACCAGCAGCACATAAAGGAAGATAATCTGGGTTAAAATCCCGACTATTCTGAAATAAGTTTCTTGATACTCTTTTTCTGCTAAAACATAAATCATCATTGACTGGCATTCCTTGAGAGGGCTTTAATTTTGGAGATGGGATGAAATCATATGTTGAAAACTAGAAGAATAGAATCATAAATTAGTAAATTTGTGTTAATTCTTCCTGGTAATAAACACGACAAAATAACTTAGATCCAAGTATGAAATTCAGGTTAGAATACATTTTAATTTATTAAATATATAATGATACAGATAAACATCCATATTTAGTATGGTACACCAACAGTACCTTTCATTCCAGAACAGAAATGCTATCTTTTTTTTTCTTACTACTTCACCCCAACCCTTTACTGTTCTTTACCATCCTACAGTATACTCTGGCAACAAGGAAGGAGAGAATACAAATGACAAAAAGGACGATCTGACTCAGCAGCATAACCCCTCAAACTATGCTATCTTTGTTTGAGCACTAGACAATAAGTACTAATTGAAGGTCACTGAACAAGCAAGCATTCTACTATACTGTTCTTACTGAGGCAAATCTATTATCCATATTCTGCAGCCCAAACGTCAATGTAAATGACATGGCAACCTATGTCACAGTTCCCTTAGGAGATTTTCTTACACTAGGTCTCTTAGTTAAAACCAGTAAATAATACTTTATATATGTCTAGTACTTCATGGTTTTCAAGTCCTTTCTCATAAACCCCATATGATCGTTAAGGAACAAGGTGCCAGGATACAATTTTGAAGTTACACATAATCAGTTAAAGAACTAACTAAGCATGATTCAAGTGTTCAAAATTCTTCACCAATGATGACGTCAGTTGTCCCGGATCATTTCACATTCAACATGACTATAAAACATTAAAAAAAACTGAATGAATTGACAGGAAATTATACTTCCTATCTATTTATTTGGAGCTGATAGACACAATTAAATATAGACGTGGTGATAAACCTTGTCAGTATGTTTCTTTGTAAGCTTTGCCAAGTATCAAACAGCAAAATAAAATTAAAGATATGTCTATTATGCCTCAGGTACACACGTTATTTATTACCAAATTTTGTGAAAAACCTATTACCTCCCTCAAAAATTAACCCAGAAATGATAAGAAACAAAATTAAGAATGCCCAGATGAGTCCACGTGCAGTAGCTCACACCTGTAATCCCAGCATTTTGGAAGGTGGAGGCAGGTGGATCACTTGGGCCCAGGAATTCGAGATCAGCCTTGGCAACACAGTGAAATCCCGTCTCTATAAAAAATACAAAAATTAGCCAGGCATGGTGGAATGTGCCTGTGGTCCCAACTAATCGGGAGGCCGAGGTAGGAGTGTTACTTGAGCCTGAAAGGTAGAGGCTGCAGTGAGCTGATATTGCACCACTACACTCCAGCCTGTGTGACTGACTGAGATCCTGCACTAAAAAAAAAAAAAAAAGAATGCCCTCAGCTGGGCATGATGGCTCACGCCTGTAATCCTAGCACTTTGGGTGGCCAAGGTGGGTGGGTCACTTGAGGTCAAAAGTTCAAGACCTTCCTGGCTAACATGGTGAAACCCCATCCCTAGTAAAAATAAAAAATTAAGACACGCATGTAGCACACACCTGTAGTCCTAGCTACTGGGGAGGCTGACTCAGAGGCTGAGGCAGGAGAACTGCTTGAACCTGACAGACCATGGAGGTTGCGGTGAGCCAAGATTATGCCACTGCACTCTAGGCTGGGCAACAGAGTGAGACTCTGTCTCCAAAAAAAAAAAAAAAAGAATGCCCGAATAAAAAAGGATTGACTTTAATCTCGAATAAAAAAGGATTGTTAACTGGGTTCTCAAAACCCAGTTAACATCCATGATTGATTACACAGCAGTCAGCATTAAAAGGATATAATGGAATAAAAAACAAAACCAATTATAGTCGACTTCTGATTTATTAAAAGATGACGTATTAACACAGCTAATATAGTGAGTAATCCAGAAATAATTCTACAGTATGGAATAAATTTTTTTTTTTTTTTTTTTTTTTTTTGAGATGGAGTCTTGCTCTGTCACCCAGGCTGGAGTGCAGTGGCGTGATCTCGGCTCACTGCAAGCTCTGCCTCATGGGTTCATGCCATTGTCCTGCCTCAGTCCCCCGAGTACCTGGGACTACTGGCGCCTGCCACCATGCCAGCTAATTTTTTGTAATTTTTAGTAGAGACGGGGTTTCACCCTGTTAGCCAAGACGGTCTCAATCTCCTGACCTCATGATCCGCCCGCCTCGGCCTCCCAAAGTGCTGGGATTACAGGCATGAGTCACCGCGCCCAGCCCAGTATGGAATGCATTTTATGTTAGATTTACTTTGTGATTAATTTCTGTTTAGCAAACACGTATTAGTATATAGGCCAGATACATACAACAACTGGTGGGGGTGGTAATGTTAATGAGGGTAGTGGTGTGTGTGTATGTGAATGTGGCATTTTCAGAAATCTTGAGAAGTCAGGCAGAGATTAAGTTTTGCATTGTGCATCTGAAAGCAGACTAAAGGACATACCAATTATTATTAACATGAAAGTCCCGTTTAGGTCTCTCTTAAAAGTAAATGATTTTCATTAGGGTAAGTTTTGATGGGACGAAACAATGAAGAAAAAGTGGTTTCGAGTAAAAGAAAATAGAATTCATAAATTTGGAAAGAGTTGTAAGTTAATGTTACAAAATGTGAAGCAGTCTATTTAAAGCACTTGATGACTCTCAGGAACATGGAACTGAATTTTCAATCTTTGCAGTTAATACCTAAAAATCTGTTTAATTCCTTAGAGTTACAGTAAATGAAAACAGATTAAGCAAGTTTCACACTTAATATTAACGATGGTTTGAAATTTACATAGTGTTATTTACTGTTTCAATCTTTTTTGAGTTGGTTTTTTTTTTTTTTTTTTTTGACAGGGTCTCACTCTGTTGCTCAGGCTGGAATGCAATGGCATGATCATGGCTCACTGCAGTGACCTTCCCCATCTTAGGTGATCTTCCCACTTCAGCCTCCCAAGTAGCACATGCTACCACACCCAGTTAATTTTTTTAAAATTTTTTGTAGAGACGGGTTTTTGCCGTGTTGCCCAGGCTGATCTCGAACTGTCAGGTTCAAGTGATCTGCCCACCTTGGCCTCTCAAAGTGCTGAGATTATAGGCGTGAGACACTACACATAGCCTATTATCTCTTAGCCTTTGCATTTGAATCCCTGCATATTTTTCATAAAAAGATTACAAAAATTAGGCTGGGCATGGTGGCTCACGCCTGTAATCCCTCAGGAGATCGAGACGATCTTGGCTAAAACAGTGAAACCCCGTATCTACTAAAAATACAAAAAAATCCAGCCTTGGTGGTGGGCGCCTGTAGTCCCAGCTATGGAGGCTGAGGCAGGAGAATGGTGTGAACCTGGGAGGCGGAGCTTGCAGTGAGCTGAGATCGCACCACTGCACTCCAGCCTGGGAGACAGAGCGAGACTCCGTCTCAAAAAAAAAAAAAAAAAAAAAAAAAATTACAAAATTTACTCTTGTTTAATCCTCTGACCTAATGCATTTTATTTTAGCTTTTGGCACGAGAATTAAAACATCTCAAAAATAGTTTTAATTCTATTTTGGTAGCAAAAACTTACCAGAAAAAGACCTTTTAATATCTAATTCTCTCAGAAATCACCTATACTCCTGGCTTTACTGAACTTGTACTAAACTTTATCTTGACTTCCAGTTTTTGAACTTTTCACTTTTGCCAGTTCTTTCTGGTTTCACCTGGACTCCACCCATGCCCCTTCATGGTGGGCATTAAACAAGTTTATTCCCATTAACCACAGTTACCTTCTGTAAACATCACTGTGTCTTTCAAATTAATTTCCCATGTACACTTTAAAAAAAATCAGCTGTGATACTATATGTAAACTTTATATCCTACTTTTGAACTTCACATTATAATAAAAGTACTTCTCATGCTGTTAAAACCCCTTATAAGTGGCTATACTTTTTTTTTTTTTTTTAAAGAGACAGGGTCTCACTATGTTCTCTTGGCTGGCCTAGAACTCATGGGCTCAAGTGTTTCACCCCATTCTGCTACCGAAGTACCTGGGACTATAGGATCACACCACCCAGCCTGACTATAAATTTAATTACAAAAATAATAATTGCTTATTGTAAAAAATGATTAAAAAATCAAAGTTATCAAAATAAAAATTAAATTTAAAAAATGCAAACTATAGACATAAGGTATAAACTTAAATTATTCTTTGGGACCACTCTCACTGGAATCTTACTGATAAATCCTGTTATCTATATGTAAACATTTTTCATATATGTAAACATTCTTTTTCTATATGTAAACATCCTTCAATAAGCTATTTAAAAAACAAATAGAACACATGATACTCTGGCACACGGTAAATATGTAGACATCTTTCCATGTAAGACCATACACATCTGTTTATTTTAGACTCAAAGTTCCTTACTGATGGACATTTTCTTTGCCACAACTTTTCACTATTACAATCTTGCAGTGAACATTGTTACACACATATCTTTGCATATTATATTTGTATAGTATAAAAGTCCTAAAAATGGAACTATTGGGTCCAAGGACATAAATTATCTCTAATGGCTATCTAATATTCCATTGACTAGATGTGCCACTCTCCTTTGATGGAACATTCAGATTGCTCCCCAGGCTTTTCTCAGATTGATAAGCAAAATATTCCAATGGGGGAAATAGTACATACATGGCTCAAGGTAGCAGTGCTGACAGAAGAAGACTGACAGACTTTAGAAAGACTGTCACATATGCTACATAGTTAAAATTAAAAAAAAAAACAAAACAAAAAAAATCAAGGCTGAGTGCAGTGGCTCATGCTTTTAATCTCAGCTATTTGAGAGGTGGAGGTGGGAGGATTATTTGAGCTCAGGAGTTTGACATCAGCCTGGGCAACATGGCAAGACCCCATCTCTACAAAAAATAAAAAATTAACCAGGCCTGGTGTTGCGTTCTGGTAGTCCCAGTAACTTAGGGGGCTGAGGTGGGAGGATCGCTTGAGCCTGGGAGGTCCAGGCTGCAGTGAGCCATAACTGTGCCACCACATTCCAGCTTGGAAGACAGAGTGAGACTTTGTCAAAAAAAAAAAAAAAAAAAAAAAAGCCTCAGTTGGGTGTAGTGGCTCACACCTGTAATCCCAGCATTTTGGGAGGCTGAGGTGGGAGGGTCACTTGAGCCCAAGTTCAAGAATGACCTGGGCAACGTAGCAAGATCCCATCTCAAAAACAAAAGAAAAAACCCAAAGTGTTTTTTTTAAATATCTGTAAACTTCCTACACAAGGTAGATTACCCACACTGAACTCTCTGTAGCTGTTAGCTAACTACACTCATAAAATGTGCAAACAAAATATAGACTATTTAGTTATTTTGTGTGCAGTTTGTTTTCATACATGTTAAAAGTAAGGTAATCAGCTGAATCAAGGAAGAACAAGGACTGATCAAAGAAAGGAAAAAATATTGCAAACTGCATGCAAAATAACTAGTGTGTGAACTAACCAACTAAATGTCTCTGATTCCTTGTTTGCCATTTATTTCTGTAGGTTTCACTAATATATTGTCCCTCTAAGTCCAAACAGGAGAGTTAAACATGTGGCCTGAAAGTGCATCCTTTCTGAGACCTAGAGTCTTGAGTTCTCAGTTAAACTTTCCTCATATAAGTGACTGAGCAATGTGGCTCATGTGCAACAATATAATACACAAAGATATATGTGCAACCGTATTCTTGGCAAAGGCTGATTCTGATTCTGATTGAGCACATGGACAACTGTGTTCACACAGATGGCAGCAGTGGGTGAAACTGGGTTTTGATTTTATGGTCTATTTGGTGATTTCTGCTGGATGATAGTATAATCAGGTGGCACACCTAGCAGGGAATCAAGAATCTGCTTTCCTTATTGTCTTTTATGTTTATGATATGGTTAGACTTTGTGTGCCCACCCAAATCTCATCTTGAATTGTAATCCTCATAATCCCCACATGTCAAGGGAGAGACCTGGTGGGAGGTGACTGGATCATGGGGACCGTGTCCCCCATGCTGTTCTCATGATAGTGAATTCTCATGAGGCTTGATGGTCTTACAAGTGTCTGACAGTTCCTCCTTCACATATTCACTCTCTCTCACCGGCTGCCATGTAAGATGTGCCTCTTCTCCTTCCACTATGATTATAAGTTTCCTGAGGCCTCCCCAGCCATGCACAACTGTGAGTCAATTAAACTTCTTTTCTTTATAAATTACCCAGTCTTGGGCAGTTCTTTATAGCAGTGTAAGAATGGACTATTATAGTTTATTGGTACAGAGGTAGTGAGGTACTGCTATAAAGACACTTGAAAATGTGGAAATGACTTTGGAACTCGGTAACAGGCAGAAGCTAGAATAGTCTAGAGGGCTCAGAAGAAAAGAGGAAGATGTGGAAAAGCATGGAACTTCCTAGAGACTTGTTGAATGGTTTTGAACAAAATGCCGATTCTTTATAGCAATATGAGAACAGACTATCTTTATAGCAGTATGAGAATAGACTAATACAGCTGGTTTTTTTTTTTTTTTTTTAATGTACTGATATAGGCTGCTCCTTTACTCTTGTCCTCCATCCAAAACTCAAGGCTTTTTCATGTTTGCTTATTATGGACCCAATACCTGTCACTATCTACAAAAATGGAATTCTATACTACAGAAGAAACAAAATTTATAACATTCAATGATCAGTTTTCTTTGGCTTCTACAAATAATTGAATAACTGCAAATTAATATTACTTCAGAACTCTAAAGCTAAAGAACGGATAGTGAACACATTAATTATAAATTAGATGAAGTGAGTCAGAAAAATATCTTCCAAAAGCCAAATAAAATAATATTTAACAGTTTTCCAAATCTTAGGCAAGTTTAGCACTTTAAAAACAAAGAAAATTCAATGTCATTGTATAAGATACGGACCTTGAAAATAAAAAGTGTCTTACCAAATTTTGGGGAATTACAATTATCATTATGTATTGCTGTTTAATGTGTTATTCCTGAACAGTAGGTTAAAACAACAAACACTTGCTATCTCTTTTTTAGTGGAATAGGAATTTGGAAGCAGCTTAGCAGGATGATTCTGGCTAAGTGGCTTAGCTGGATGGTTAAGGTTACTCTAAGGCTGCAATCAAAATGTTAGCTAGGCTGTTGTCAAGTGAAGGCTTGACTGATACTTGAAAATCCCTGACATTCACTCAAGTGGTTACTGTCAGGAAGCCTCTGTTCTTTGCCATTTGGGCCTCCCATGGGGCCACTCAAGACATGGCAGCTGGCTTCCTTCAGAGCCTAGTCAAGTGAGAAAGAGCAACCAACATGGAAGCTGCAGTGCCTTTTTCTGACCTAGTTTCTGAAATCACACACTATTACTTCTACTTTGCTTGTTAGAAATGAACTATTAAATCTAAACACACTCAGAGGGGAATTAGACTCCAACCTCTTCAAAGGAAGAATCTCAAAGAATTTGTGAAAACATATTTGAAACTACCACTCAACAATAATACTTCTGCTACAAGGAATATATGTTTTTGTTTCTTTAACCGATCAACATTCTTAATAGTTTGGTACCTGCTTCCATCTTAAATTCTGCTGGTTTATCAAAACTAAATTATCTATGTTATAAAAAAGGGAAAAATTTGTCATTTCATGAGTGTGATATATTTTTGGAGCACACAAATTGATGTATACTGTCTACCCTATGGGTAGTATTAATAAATCAGGATAAAATCAGCTGGAACAAGCTCCTGTTTCAATTGGTTCATAAGCATCATATTAATATGTTAAGTGGTTATATCATATTGGACTAAATAATACCCAAAAGTTTTTAAGTTCTTTTTTTTTTTTTTTTTACTTTTTATGTATTTTAAATACATTGTCTCTTTAAGAGAAAAAAAAAAAAAATGAAGGTGTCAAAATGTAAATTGAGGTGAAAACACAGTTTTGTTTTTTTTTGAGACGGAGTCTTGCTCTGTTGCCCAGGCTGGAGTGTAGTGGTGCGATCTCGGCTCACTGCAAGCTCTGCCTCCCGCGTTCATGCCATTCTCCTGCCTCAGCCTCACGAGAGGCTGGGACTACAGGCACCCGCCACCACACCCAGCTAATTTTTTGTATTTTTAGTAGAGACGGGGTTTCACTGTGTTAGCCAAGATGGTCTCGATCTCCTGACCTCATGATCTGCCTGCCTTGGCCTCCCAAAGCGCTGGGATTACAGGCGTGAGCCACCGCGCCCAGCCAACACAGGTTAGTTTTGAGTTTAAATACCTCAGTCACTTGGTTAAAGAACAAGAAAAAAAAATTCTTAACAAACTTGAAAGTTTCAGTATCTGTAGTAACTGGTATATAATTGTTTAGAAAAAGTTGGGCCAGGAGTGGTGGCTCATGCCTATAATCCCAGCACTTTGGAAGGCCAAGGAAGAAGGATCACAAACCTAGGCAACAGGCAACAGAGCAAGATCCTGTCTCTATGAAAAATTAAAAAATTAGCTGGGTGTGTTGGCCCCAGCCTATAGTCCTAGCTACTTAGGAGGCTGAGGTAGGAGGATCGCTTAAACCCAGGAGTTTGAGGTTGTAGTGAGCTATGATTATGCCACTACACTCCAGCCTGGGCAACAGAGCAAGGCTGTGTCTCTAACAACAACAAAAAAGTTCACATAATAAGTCTAATTAAGATAGTTCTTTGGACAAATTATACTTTCTTAAAAACAGTTATTTGTCTAGATTTTACTACCACATAAGAATAATATTAATATGATATAGCTGTGCAAACTATATCATAGGTTTTTGTCAGAAAAACCTAACTTAAATTTCTTAAATTCCTCTAATGGTTTCACAGGTTGTACACATTAACATCATTACTTTCAAAATACAAAATTGTAAAATCATGTTCTCAACTAAGTTTAATAAGATAATACCTTTATAAAAAGAGGTCAATTCTTATAATGATGTAAATCTAATAATGCTTAATATATCAACTTCTATTGTAATTATCAGACCCTTAGCTAACTTTAAGATTTTAGACTAAAATTGAATTAATGAAAACTTTAGATCCCGAACAATTTCTAATTAAGATAAAAATGCAAATCACTGATCATCAAACTTGTTTTTATAATTTACCCTTGTGTCTTATATTTATACATCATAGAATAACCAATCAATAGGTTAAAGCAGGGTTTCCAAACTCCTGGGCCATGGACTGGTGGTCCTGGCCTGTGAGGAACCCAGCCACACAGCAGGAGGTGAGCGGTGGGCAAGGGAGTAAAGCTTCAAATGTATTTACTGCAGCTCCCCATCACTGGGATTACTGCCTGAGCTCTGCTGCCTGTCAGATCAGCGGTGGTATTAGATTGTCACAGGAGCACAAACCCTATTGTGAACTGCATATGCAAAGAATCTAGGTTGCACACTCCTTCTAAGAATCTAATGTCTGATGATTTGAGGTGGAACAGGTTCATCCTGAAACCATTCCCCTTCCCCCGAAGTCTATGGAAAAATTATCTTCCATGAAACTGGTCCCTGGTTCCAAAAGGATTGGGGACTGCTGGGTTAAAGCATATATATATATATGCTTTGGGATGATGTTAACACACATGCTTATTTTTGTCACTTAAAAAGGATCTGAAAGCCAGGCGCAGTGGCTTACACCTGTAATCCCAGCACTTCGGGAGGCTGAGACCGGCTGATCACAAAGTCAGGAGTTCGAGACCAGTCTGACTCACGTGGTGAAACCCCATCTCTACTAAAAATACAAAAATTAGCCAGGCGTGTTGGTGCACCCCTGTAATCCCAGCTACTCAGGAGGCTGAGGCAGGAGAATCACTTGAACCTGGGAGGCAGAGGCTGCAGTGAGCCAAGATTGTGACAATGCACTGCAGCCTGGGTAACAGAGCAAGACTCCATCTCAAAAAAAAAAAAAAAAAAAAAAAAGATAGTTTTGGGTTACATGACTTTTGGTTTTCTCTGTGTCTGAGGAAACAAAAGTTGGTTTATTTGGGTAAGGTTGTATTTAATATATAAAGCTGACGTCATCCTAGGTACAAGTTACAGGGAAATAGAAATATGTATACAAGGTAATTGATATGCTTTGTCCATTATTAAGGGAACTGGTATCACTTTTTTTTTTTTTCAATTTCTTTTTCTTTAATTATTATTTTTTATTATTTTTATATTTTTTAAAGATGAGGTCTCACTTTGTTGCCCAGGCTGGAGTACAGTGGCACGATTATAACTCACTGCACACCTGAACTCCTGGGCTCAATTGATCCTTCTACCTCAGCCTCCCAAGTAGCTGGGACTACAAGCACTCACTACCATACCCAGCTGATTTATTTGTATTTTTTTTTTTTAGAGACAGGGTCTCACACATTGCCCAGGCCTCAAGTGATCCTCCAGCTTCAGCCTCACAAATTTCTGGGACTCCAGGCACAAGCCACTGAATTCAGCTGTTACAGTTTTTTTAAGATGATAACAATAATTATAATATATACTTTGTCTTATTTAATATACTTTAAGGTTAATTATGTTTAAATTTATTTAAAATTTTTGAAATTTTAAATGTTATCATCTAATTCCATGTTTATATGTGTCTAAAGGTAGATTATCACAGAAATGATAAGAGTTCACAAAAATGGATGTATTTTTAATATTATTATGTACCATTAAAATATTTTCCATGTTTTTAGCCTGTTTTAAATCATTTTAACTGCTTTATTTCTTCTAAAAGATATGGCTATTCTCACTTTCTTACTTTGCTTTAAATATTGTTACTCTTAATAAACATTGTAACATTTATCTGTACACATATCTCATAATCATATGTTAAGGTAATAACAAGTTTTGTCCTATAAACTCTCTTAAATTCAATTTCCACATGAAAAATAAAATACCAATGAATATTCTTATTGTTCCCCAAATTTTAATTAGTTTACCCATTATTTATGCAAGGTGACTAAAACAAATGCCTCAATTACATACTGGTAGTAGCTTCTACATTTTCTGTGGTAAAATATCCTGTTACCAATAGTTCGTTCTATATAGCTCTGACATAAGTAACGTCTGTCCTAAGAGTAGACATGCTTTTGTGTTGTTTGCGATTTTCACAAGCATAAAAAATAAAAGTTTTTAAAATTCTTCATGCATCACAACACAATTTTAAAAAGAAAATTAAATCTTAACGGGAACAATCCAACATCCAAGGAAAATCTCAAGTTTTAGGATTAACCCATACCGAACACATTAGTACAATTTAATAATTTTAGTTTTTCTAATTTCTTATCAAATTTGTTATATTAACTATTCTAAATCCCACATTCTTAAAATCTCTAATGTTCTATTTTCCATTCTTAATTGCCCCTTAGTTTAACAGAATCTGGAAGCCTGTTTCTCACAAAGTGGTTCACAGACACCACCAGCATCAGCAACATCTAGGAGCTTATTCGACATGTAGGCTCAGGCCCCAGTCTAGACAAACTAAATCAGAATCCGTACTTCAACAAGATCCTGAGGTAATTCATTTGTGTATTAAAATTTGATAAACACTGCACTTAACTCATATCTTCCTTTCTTTTGACTTAAAACACACACTGTTTCCTGTTACCTCAAATTTTTTTTTTTTTTTTTTTTTTTTTTGAGATGGAGTCTTGCTCTGTCGCTCCGGCTGGAGTGTAGTGGCGTGATCTTGGCTTACTGCAAGCTCCGTTTCCAGGGTTCACACCATTCTCCTGCCTCAGTTTCCCCAGTAGCTGGGACTACAGGCGCCCGCCACCACGCCCAGCTAATTTTTTATATTTTTAGTAGAGATGGGGTTTCACCATGTTAGCCAGGATGATCTCAATCTCCTTACCTCGGGAGCTGCCCGCCTTGGCCTCCCAAAGTGCTGGGATTACAGGCATGAGCCACCATGCCCAGCAAAAATTTTTAATATTTTAAGTCATCTTCTCTTTGTTTTTCCTTTAGCTTCAGAGAAAAAGACTTCCTTCTCTATCCCAAAGCTAACCTCTCTCTATGCTTGTGTTCTTGACCCATTTAATCTTTACTTAGGAACTTATCTCCTTTCCTTTCCCTCTCCAGTATGACTGCAGGGACTGAATCGCTGCATTTTGCATGTCTAACACCTACCATAATAAAGACACAGAGTAGGCATGTGTAATTCACAGATGGCTCCTTTCTCTGACTCTTCCAAATCAGGTGTTCCTTACTTAAAAATAAAGCACAGTACTAACTTATCCTGTTATATCCTTGTGCTGTTATCTTGCTTGGTCTTTTCTTTCACTGTCAACCCCTTAAATGTTTTCTCATTTAACAGATATTTGTTGATACTTGTGGGAAGAGCACTGTAGTTAGTACTGTTACAAAAACAAAAACTAATTAAACAAAAAAGAAGACAGTCCCTACCATCATACTGTTTACCATTATTGAGGAGAAGGAATAAATCACTTACATGTGCTAAACACTAAATGAGGCAAAAATCCTAGGGCAGTGCAATAAAGAGTAGTTTATAAACTCTCACTCAGTTTTGCAAAGATTAGATGATTAAAAAGACAGATGCTGAATAACTGCTTACTGCCTGTTTCCTCATCAATTCACCTCATAAACTTTTAAATTTGGTTTCCGCCTGTAACAGTCTACTAAAACTGCCCTTTTATATGCCCCAGTGACCTTCCAATAATCAATTCCTCTACCTTGAAAAAACTACAGACCTAGTACCCACATACACATGAAGCAAGTATACTCCTTACTTTTTAGTCTAGATTACTGACTACTATGATTCCTACCACCTTGTAGTGAAATCTGTTAGGAAAAATAAAGCTAAATGGTAGCCAGCTAATGATGTCTGATTACTTGACTCCACTAACCTATTAAAACACTCCTAAATACACAGAGATGCAAACTTGAAATATCACAGTAATCTGGTTATCAATCTGTAATATGTCAGAGCACAAAAAGAATCCACTAAATAGCAGAAACAAAAACATAATTAAAAGTCTAAATATTCCAAAGTAAGAGATCAAACACACCACGATATTATATGATATAATATTAAGTAGCTATCAAAAATCCCACTACAGATTATTTTATGTTAAAGAAAAAAATGTTCAGGCTAGGTGCAGTGGCGCAGGCCTGTAATCCCAGCACTTGGAGAGGCAGAGGAGGGAGGATCACACTGAGGCCAGGAGTTCAAGACCAGCCTGTCCAACATGGCGAAACCCCACCTCTACTGAAAATACAAAAATTAACTAGGCATAGTGGCCGTGAGCCTGTAATCCCAGCTATTCGGGAAGCTGAGGTAGAAGAATCACTTGAACCCGAGAGGTGGAGTTTGCAGTGAGCCGAGATGGTGCCACTGCACTCCAGCTTGGGCGACAGTGGGAGACTCCCTCTCAAAAAAAAAAAAAAAGGAAGTGTAAAGGAGAAACTTCCATTGATGGATAAAAGAACCTACACCTGTATTCATAAACTGAAATGATACTGAAAGTATAGGCAACAAATTATTAATTGTAGACCTCTAGGAGTGAGATTAATTTTTTGAAATACAAAAAAGCACAAACTTTTCCTCTGTGCTTTTCCATATTTTTCAAATTTTCTATAATGAGCATGTATAACTTTTTTACAATCAGAAAACTTAAGAGGACATTAAGAAAGATTAAAATTAAGAGAAAAGTACCTTCAAAAACCACTTTACAAGTAGTAGGCTGTAATATATAAGAACAAATGGTGCTTTCCAATTTTCATTTTCCCCAAGCTCTGTGCCGCATTTAACACTGACGACTCCTTGAAACTCCCTCACCATTTTGATTCTAAAACCTATTTTTCTTGGCTCTCTTCCAACTTGTGGGCACACTTCTCTTTGCTTTATTTGGTTATATCTCCTACTGCTATTCTCTAAATGGGGTTGCATAACAAGATTTGATCCTACCCTCTCTCTCTTGCTCTGTAAGTCATTCACTGGAGAGCCCATCCATTCTCACAGTTTCAGCAATTACTTCAGCACATGACTTCCAGAATCTACATCTCCAGTTATATTCATATCTCTTAAATAACAGTCTTCCAATTCAAGTAGAATATTCTATCTTCCTTCACCAAAAATTTGTATTTCCCCCCAAATTAACTTCCTCCTTCTAGGCTTTCTTATCTCTTCATGGATCTATGATGCATTTAGTTACTTTGTTCAAATTTTAGTTATTCCTCTTTCTCTCCCTCTCCTCCAACACTTAGTCACTAAATCCTTTAAAATATCTCTTGCATCCATCCCTTTTTTCCTAATCCTGATACCCTGCTAATCCTCATAAAAATGAACAACTTACACCTAAATCAGTCTAATAAGCATGTAATCGGTTTTCCAGTCTCCAATCTCCAGCTTTTCTTAAAAAAAAAAAAACAAAAAAAAAACAAAAAACACTACACATTGCTGCTTTTGTGATTAATTTTTCTAAACAGTGTTTTAAAAAGAAAAGACCCCCTCCCCCAAAACAGAAACAAACAAAAACCATCCAGCAGTCTCAAATTACTGTCAAAATAACAGGTTAAATTCCTTAGCATGGTATTCAAGAGCCTCCAATCTAGCCCCTCCCTCTCTCTTGTAATCATATTTCCCACCACTACTTTTGACAAGGCTGGAGTGCAGTGGCGCCATCTTAGCTCACTACAACCTCTGCCTCCTGGGTTCAAGTGATTCTCCTGCCTCAGCCTCCTGGGTAGCTGGGATTACAGGTGCGTGCCACCATGCCCAGCTAATTTTTGTATTTTTACTAGAGACGAAGTTTCATCATTTTGGCCAGGCTCATCTCAGACTCCTGATCTCAAGTGATCTGCTCCGCCCCCCCACCGACCACTCAAAGTGGTGCGATTACAAGCATAAGCCACCCGCCTGGCCTGCCACCACTACATTTAAAAAATCATCCTTCCAAACAAACTGGTCTATTTATCTCCAAAATGGGCTACAGGAATATGTAATTGAAATATTTATGATTTTTTTTTCTGGAAATTTCGTATTTAATGTCACTAACCAATGCCTGGCTCTTGATCATCTTTTTTCTTTTTTTTTGTAATTTTTGAGACAAGGTCTCACTTTGTCCCCCAGGCTAATGTGCAGTGACACTATGATCTCAGCTCGCTACAGCCTCAACCTCCCAGGCTCAAGTGATCCTCCACCTGAGTCTCCCAAGTAGCTGGGACTACAGACATGTGCCACCATGCCTGGCTAATTTTTGTATTTTTTTAGAGTCTTCTACTATATGTCCAGGCTGCTCTCAAACTCCTGGGCTCAAACACTCCTCCTGCCTTGACCTCCCAAAGTGCTGGGATTACAGGCGTGAGCCACTGCTCCTGGCTTTGATCTTCTTTTAGTAACTACTGCTTCTATCAATAATTTGATGTTTAACTCTCCAATTTGCTATATTATCTTTTAATCTTCACATTTTTGTCTAAGTAAATTAGAAACATTTAGGCACAAAAATCTCATTTTTACATCTATGTCATACATGTATGGTTAGTATTCACTGAGGAAGGCTCAATTATAATATCAGCTAAACATTTTTTTTTCTTTTTTCAAACAGCCAATTGTCCTTTGTAATCTGCTCCACCCTTTTTGGAGGGCACAGTGGAATTTGGGAGGAGAGGAGAAAACTAACTTTACCTCATATTTTGTTCCAATAAGGTAACTTAACTCTTCATGATTCTCAATCAGTGCCCTTTTCCAGAAAGCATATACCCATGCACACATCTTTAAAAACTTATGATTTTGTGAATGTTGCCATTACAGTTTTAAAGCACACAAATCACAAACTATCCTCAAATTTTCATGTTAGTATTTATACAAACGGAAACCATTTATATTTCCCTTAAATTAGCTCAGGTGGTGCTGCCCAGTTCTTTTCAAAAAGAAGGATAAGCCAGGCATGGTGGCTCATGCCTGTAATCCCAGCACTTTCAGAGGCAGTGGAGGGAGGATTGCTTGAGCTCAGGAGTTTGAGACTAGCCTGGTCAACATGGTGAAACCCTGTCTCTACCAAAAAATACAAAAAAAAATTAGCCAGGCTTGGTGGTGCATGCCTGTAGTCCCACCTACTTGGGAGGCTGAGGCAGGAGAATCGCTTTAGCCTAGGAGGTGGAGGTTGCAGTGAGCTGAGATCATGCCACTGCACTCCAGCCTGGGTGACAGAGTGAGAACCTGTTTCAAAAAAAGAAGGCTAAAGCATGTCATACATTTAACACCTTTAAGAAGGTCAACATATTTAAAATTTCTCTGTGTGGGGTCTCATAGGAAGAACTACAAATTTTTCTATTTAAAAAGGCAGTCTAATTTTCTTCAATTTATGCTAAGGCTTCAGAAGGCCCAAATTATTATTTTATTTCTAGTAAATCAATCATATATATAAAGCAGAATATGAAGAGTTAGATGCATTTGATGGCTACACTGATCAATTTAACTTTACTTTGTTTTAGAAAAATGTTTAGAAATGAAATCACATAATTTAACTCAATTACTAGAAATAAAACAATTTAACATAATTGTATGCTTAATGTTCTGGTTTTAGTCGTTAGCAATTTTGAGCAAAATTATTGCTTTCCAGTATTTTTAAAATACTAATTTTTAGGTTTAGAAGTAGAGGGCTAGTATACAAATCTAGTTAGCAAGGAGAGATACTTCTGGGAGAAATTGATATCGAAACTATTTCTGAAGGAAACTGTAAGAATACAGGACCAAAGAAGCACTTTCATATTCTTAAATTTACTGTTAAAAACAAAATGTTCACTACTGATTTTCACATAAGGCATAAGAACCCCAGTATCATGTGCTGGTCTTATTGACTATACACATGATGACTGGTAGCTAAAAGTTTAAAATACGTAATAACATTACATTTCAGGTATTATTTTAAGAGTTTTTTTTTTTTTAAAGGTAAAGCTTGATTAAACAAATGATCTACACTTGAGATAACTTTAATTCACTCAACAAACATCTTCAGGTGCCTCCTCTGTGCCAAGCACTGTGCTAAAGATACTGGATACTAAGATTAAAATAATCTGTTTTCAATGTGCTCAGAGTATAGTGGGAAATAAGACTTGTGAAGAATAAATTTCAATTCACTGTAATAAGAAGCACTGTGATAGGGAAAGCTTAGGATGAGATGGAGCATGTGATGAAAGAAGACCTCAGATAAGGCAACAAAGGATTAGATGTTATCCGGAAAAGGGGGTCAGAGGATGGATATGGAAGGGCAATCTAGGCAATGATCAGTATATGTAAGGCCAGAAAACTCAATAGGTTAAATATACACAGGCCAGGAATAAGGATAGGGCAATTTTTGCGGAAGCAGTAAGAGGAAAGGGGGCTACTACTGAATTCTGTATTTTATCTTGAAGATTGTTGGAGCCAATGAAGGATTTTAACCAAAGTGAGTGTAATCAGGGTGAGATTTGAGAACTCTGAAAGGTGGGTTACAAGATCAGATTCGTTCTTAGAAAGACCAATTCTGAAGTCAGTATAGTTGATCCAGGAATCATTTTATCTTTACCATATCTCGTAATTTTGAAAAAATCTATAAACAGGGCTAGAAAACTAAATATAGTCACCAGTTGACTTCACTAAGATTTTATAAATCATGACACTCTCAGTACTACCAAAATATTATATCCAATGTCCTTATATTGTTAAAAAAGGAGTTATCCTAATACCAAAACTGTATTGTTCTGAGTCACTAGGAAAAAAAAAATGGTTCAAACTCACTTCATTAAAAAAAAAAAAAAGGCGAGGGAGGCCAGGCGTGGTGGCTCATACCTGTAATCCCAGCACTTTGGGAGACTAAGGCAGGCGGATCACCTGAGGTCACCTGAGGTCAGGAGTTCAAGACCAGACTGGCCAACATGGTGAAACCCTGTCTCCACGAAAAATACAAAAATTAGCCAGGAGTGGTGTCACGCACCTGTAATCCCAGTTACCTGGGAGACTGAGGTGGGAGTATGGCTTGAACCTGGGAGGCGGAGGTTGCAGTGAGCCAAGATCTCACCACCGTACTCCAGCCTGGGTGACAGAGTGAAACTCCATCTCACCCACCACTGCCCCCCACCCCCCAAAAAAGGGAAGGGCAGTTTAGGAAATAAAGAATATGGAATATGGAGAAAATGTGGAACCTAAATCCTTTAACAAGATGTACACTGACCTTCAAAGACACTAAAACTAATACAATCTATTAACTTACATTAGACATAGCTATTCCCTCTAACAGAAAATAAAACTTGCTTCAACTTAGTATTTATTTTTACATTATGTTTATTAGGCTTTCACCTGGTAGAGCATCCATTGAGTTCATTAATTCCAGTATAACGCAGTTATTGGATGTTTTCAGTTGATCTATGTGAGAGTGGCTAATAAAAACATACACAGAAAGGGGCAAAAATTCTGTTTTCAATCATTTAGCAATTTTAAGCAAAATTATTGCTTTCTGGTATTTAAAAAAATATACACAGAAAGGGGTAAAGGAAACAAGATTTCTCTTTGTTAAAATGCTGAAGAAATTGGGAGAGCCAACCATAAAATTACACTCATCAAAAGTGTAATTAAAGCACTAAAGAACACTCCCCGCCCCCCCCCCACCTTAATAGTACATTACTAAAGACCTATTTGCCACAGTTCTTTTATTTAGTATATCACATCTACCTGTCAACAAAAACTTATAAGGCACGGTAAAAGGTAAAAACAAAGTCTGAAGAGACAGAAGAAGCATCAGAACCAGTATCAGATACGGCAGAAATGTTGTATTAACTTTTTTTTCCAGACACACACACCGAAAGGGGTAAAGGTATCAGGAATTCTCTTTTTTAAAATGCTAAGATATTTTATGCCAACCATAAAATTATACTCATCAAAAGTGTAATTAAAGCACAATAGATCACTTCCCCACCTCTCACACCTTAATAGTACATTACTAAAGAACTATTTACCACAGTTCCTTTTACTTAGTATATTATGTCTACCTATCAGCAAAAAATAATAAGGCACAGTAAAGGGAAAAATGAAGTCTGAAAAGACAGAACAAGCATCATAACTAGCATCGGATATGGCAGGAATTTTGGAGTTAACATACTAGGAATTTTCTAAGACTATAATTAATATGCTAAGGGCTATAGTGAAAAAAGTAGACAACATGTAGAAAAGTAGAAAGTACACAAAAGAAACCTAGAGATCAAAAACATAGTAACAGAAAGAAAGAATGGCTTTAATGGGCTCATTAGTAAACTGGACATAGCTGGGGAAAGTATCACTGAGCTTGAGGATATGACAATAAAAACTTCCAAAACTTAAAGAAAAAAAGCCTGAAAAAAAGAGAAGAGAATATACAAGAACTGTGGGGAAATTACAATAGGTGTAACATATGTATAATTGGATTACTAGGAAGAGAATATAGAAAAGAACAGAGGAAATATTTGAGGCGATAATTACTAAGAATTTCCCCCAATTAATGTTAGAAACCTAACCACAGATCTAGGAAACTCAGAGAAAAACCAGGAGAAATGCCAGAAAAACTACACCTAGGCATATCATCTTCAAACTACAAAAAATCAAAAATAAAAATCCTGAAAGAAGCTAAAGGAAAAAAAAATTACCTATAAGGGAGCAAAGATAAGGATTACATCTAACTTCTCAGAAACCATACAAACAAAAAGAAAGTGGAATGAAATATTTAAAGTATTGAGAGAAAAAAAAAACAAAACATCAACTTAGAATTCTATACCCTGGGAAACAATCTTTCACAACTGAAGAAAAATAAAGACATTCTCAGACAAACAGAAATCGAGAGAATTTGTTGTTAGTACGATCTACCTTGTAAGAAACACTGAAGTTTTTCAGAGAAAAGGAAAATTATATAGGTCAGAAACCTGGATAAAGGAAGTGCACTGGAGCAGAATAAGTAAAGGTTAAAAAAAAAAAACAACTTATTTTTCATATTTTAACAGATCTAACAGAAAACCATTCAAAATAATAGCAACAATGTATTTGATTATGTATGCTTCTGTGTGTGTCTGTGTGTTTATGTATAAATGAAATGAATGACAGCATTAAACAGGTGACAGGAGGAAGAAATTAGGAATATTCTGTTATTATAAGGTACTTGGGTTACCTGTGAAGTATATTCTGTTATTATAAGGTACTTGGGTTACCTGAAAGTGAACGTGGATTAGTTAGTTGTAAATGTGTATTGCACACTCTGGGGAAACTACTAAGAAAAAAAAAAAAAAAAAAAAAAAGGCAGCAGTATAATTGATATGCTAAGAAAGAAGAGAAAACTGAATCATGTTAAATTCTCAATTAAGACACATGCACACGTATGTTTATTGCAGCACTATTCACAATAGCAAAGACTTGGAATCAACCCAAATGTCCATCAGTGACAGATTGGATTAAGAAAATGTGGCACATATACACCATGGAATACTATGCAGCCATAAAAAAGGATGAGTTTGTGTCCTTTGTAGGGACATGGATGCAGCTGGAAACCATCATTCTTAGCAAACTATCACAAGAACAGAAAACCAAACACCGCATGTTCTCACTCGTAGGTGGGAACTGAACAATGAGATCACTTGGACTCGGGAAGGGGAACATCACACACCGGGGCCTATCATGGGGAGGGGGGAGGGGGGAGGGATTGCATTGGGAGTTATACCTGATGTAAATGACGAGTTGATGGGTGCAGCACACCAACATGGCACAAGTATACATATGTAGCAAACCTGCACGTTGTGCACATGTACCCTACAACTTGAAGTTTAATAATAATAAATAAATTAAAAAAAAAAAAAAATTCTCAATTAAAACCACAAGGAGCCAAAAAACAGAAGACAAAAACAGGAACAAAGACCATGAGCAACAAATGGAAAACAACAGTTATGGTAGATATTAATCCAACTATATCAATAAATGCTTTAAATGTCTAACAATTAAAAGACAGAGATTGTCAGAGTGATCAAAAAACAAGACCCAAGTACAATAAGTTCTCACTTAACATCACCGATAAGTTATTCAAGACTGCCACTTTAAGCACAACAAAACAAAAACAATTTGTTTTTCTCATCAACATTATAGCAAAATGATGTTGAACAAAATAGCATTATTGGAGGACTTACTGTATGTCATTTCACTGAAAGTCATGGTTTCCAAGAGCCTATTGAGGAACTTAAATAAGTAATTACTATATATGCTGTCTACAAGAAATCCACTTTAAATATAAAGACAGATATAAATTAAAAATAAAGAGATGGAGAAAGGTACACCATGCTAACATTAATCAAAAGAAAGCAAGAGTAGCTATATTAATTTCAGACAGAGCAGACTTCAGAGCAAGAAAAGTTATCAGGGATAAAGAGGGGTATCACATAATAGTAACAGGATTAATATTCCAAGAAAACAAAACAATTCTTAATGTATGCTCAACAACAGTGTCAAATTAAATGAGGCAAAGACTGATAGAATTACAAGAAAAAATAGACAAGCCCACTATTATATTTGGAGACTTAATTACCCCTCAATCAGAAATGGACAGATCCAGCAGGCAGAAAATTCAGTAAAGACAGAGTTGAACTCAACAACATCATCAATCAACTAGATATAATAGATATCTATAGATTACTTTATCCAACAACAGACTGCACATTCTTCTCAAATTCACATGGAACACTAAGAAACACCACGTTCTATCGTCACACACACACACACTTTAACAAATTTAAAAGAATAGAAATCATACAATATCTGCTCTCAGACCAAATTAAAATGGTGATGTGGTTTGGGTTTGTGGCCTGGCCCAAATCTCATTTCAAATTGTAATCCTCAATGTTGAAAGAGGGGCTGCTGGGGGATGATTGGATCATGGGATTGGATATCCCCTTTGCTGTTCTCATAATAGTGAGTTCTCAAGAGATCTGGTTGTTTAAAACTGTATGTCATCTCTCTTTGCCCTCTCTTCCTCCTTTTCCAGCCATGTAAGAGGTGACTCCTTCCTCTTCACTTTCTGCCATAATTGTAAGTTTCCGAGGTCTCCCCAGCCACGAGGAACCGTGAGTCAGTTAAATCTCTTTTCTTTATAAATTACCTTGTCTCAGGTAGTTCTTTACAGCAATGTGAGAACAGAATACAGATGGAAAACCCCAAAATACTTGTAGATTAAACACACTTCTAAGTTACATATAAGTCAAAGAAATCTCAAGTGAAATTTTAAAATATTTTGAATTAAATGAAAATACAATGTATCTAGATTTGTGGTATGCAGTGAAAGCAGTGCCTAGAAGAGGAAATTTATGGCATTGAATGCATATATCAGAAAAGAAGAAAGATCTAAAATCAATCATCTAAATGCACATCTTAGGAAACTAGCAAAGGAAGAGCAAATTAAATCCAAAGTAAGCAGGAGAAAAATAAAAAATAAAAAATTAGCATAGAAATCAGTGAAACTGAAAACAGGAAATCAACAGAAAATCAACAAAAACAAAAGCGGGTTCTTGGAAAAGATCAATAAAATTGGTAAGCCTCTGGTCAGGCTAACTAAGAAGAACAGAGAAACAAATTACTAATATCAGAAATGAAAGAGAGACTATTACTACAAATCCCATAAACATTAAAAGGATAATAAAGGAATACTGTTAACAACTCTATGTTCATAAATTGGGTAACCTAGATGAAATGGATCAATTCCTTGAAAGACACAATGTGCAAAAACACATACAAGAAGATAAGGATAATTTGACTAGGTCTGTATCTGTAAAGAAATTGAGTAATTAATAACGTTCCAAAACAGAAAGCACCAGATTCAGATGGGTTTACTAATGGATTCTACTAAACATTTTTTTAAAAAATTATACCAATTTTCTACAATTAATTTCAGAATATAGAAGCAGGGAGAATACTTTCTGACTCATTCTACAAGGCCAGCACTACCCTAATACGAAAACCAGCAAAGACCTTATAAGAAAAAAAACAAAAACAAAAACAAAAACAAAACAAAACAAAATCCCCACAGACCAATATCACCCATGAACAAACATGTGAAAATCCTCAACAAAATATTAGTAAATTGAATCCAACAATACACAAAATGAATAATACACCACAACCAAATGGGATTTATCCCAGGTATGCAAAGCTGGCTCAACATTTGAAAATCAATTAATATAACCCATCACATCATCAGGTTTAAGAAAAATCACATAATTATATCAATAGATGCAGAAAAAGCATTCGACAAAAACTAATATCCATATATGATGAAAACTCTCAGTAAACTAGGAATACAGGGGGAACTTTCTCAACTTTATAAAGAACACTACAAAAAAGCATACAGATAACATCATATTTATGAAAAACTCAAAACTTTCCCACTAAGATTAGAAACAAGGCAAGGATGTCCTCTCTCATCACTGCTTTTCAATATCATACTGGAAGTCCAAACTAATGCAGTAAGAAAAGGAATAAAAAGTATACAGATTGGAAAGAAAGAAAATTGTCTTTGTTCACAGATGACATGATTGTCTGCATAGAAAGTCTCAAAGAATTAACAACAACAAAAAAATCCTCCTGCAACTAATACATGATTATATTATAGCAAGCTTGCAGGACACAAAGTTAATGTGCAAAAGTCAAGCATTTTCCTCTATACCAGCAATGAACCAGTGGAATTTGAAATTAAAAAAAAAAATTACCATTTACATTAGCATACAAAAGTAGGGTACTTCACTATAAATTTAGCAAAATACGTACAATATCTATATGAGGAACGTATAGAACTCCAATGCAAGATATCAAAGAAGAGCTAAATAAATGAAGAGATAATCCATGTTTGTGGATAGGAAGACTCAATATTGTCAACCTGTTAGTTTTTCTCAACGTGATCTATAGATTCAATGCAATCCCAACCAAATTCTCAGCAAGTTATTTTTTGGACATCAACAAACTGATTCTAAAGTTTATACTGAGAGGCAAAAAACCCAGAAGAGTGAACTCGACATGGAAGGAAAACAACAAAGTCAGCAGACTGACACTATGGAACTTCAAGATTTACCATAAAGCTACAGTAATCAAGACAATGTGTTATGGGCAAAAATAGACACACCAATGGAGCAGAGTAAAGAGCCCAGAAAAAGACCCACATGAATACAGTCAGCTGATCTTTGACAAAGAAGTAAGGACGATGGAGAAAAGACAGTGTTTTCAACAAATGGTGCTGCAACAACTGAACATGCACATGTGAAAAAATGAATCTAGAAAGAGATCTTACAGCCTTCATAAAAATTAACTCCAAATGGATCATAGACTTAAATGTAAATTGTATAACTATAAAATACCTAGAAGATAACACAGGAGAAAACCTAGATGATCTTGGGTATGGTGATGACTTTTTAGATATGATACCAAAGGCATGATCCATGAAAGAAAAAACTTATTAACTGGACTTTATTAAAATTTTAAAACTTCTGCCCTGAGAAAGTTAATGTCAAGAGAATGAGAAGACACGACACAAACTGGGAGAAAATATTTTCAAAAGATACATCTGATAGGCCAGGCGCGGTAGCTCGTGCCTGTAATCCCAGCACTTCAGGAGGCCAGGGTGGGCAATTGCTTGAGTCCAGGAGTTCAAGACCAGTCCGGCCAACATGGTGAAATCCCATCTCTATTAAAAATACAAAAAATTAGTCGGGCATGATGGTGTGAGCCTGTAGTCTCAGCTTCTTGGGAGCCTGAGGCAGAAGAATTACTTGATCCTGGGAGGCAGAGGTTGCAGTGAGCCGAGATTGCACTGTACTCCAGCCTGGGCGACAGAGCAAGACGCTGTCAAAAAAAAAAAAAAAAAAAGGGAACGGAAGGGAAAGGGGAAGGGGAAGGGGAAGGGGAAGGGGGAAGGAAGGAACCGTGAAAAGACATAAAGAAAACTTAAATGCATTTTACTAAGTGAAAGAAACCAATCTGAAAATGCAAGATACTGTATAATTCCAAGTATGTGACATTCTGGAAATGACAAAACTATGGAGACCGAAAAAAAGATCACTGATTGCTAAGGGTTGGGAATGGGGTGAGGGAGGGAAGAATGTACAGGTAAAGAACAGAGAATTTTTAGGGCACTGAAACTACTGTTATGATACTATAATGGTGGATACAAGACATGGATACACTGTCAAAACTCCATAGAATGTACTGAACATAAGACATGGATACATTTGCCAAAATCCCATAGAATGTACAACACAAGAGTGAACCTTAATGTAACTATGGGCTTTGGGTAATAATTATATGTTAATATGGGTTCACTGATTATAACAAATGTACCCCTAAAGTACAGGATGAGGTGGGTCAGGTTGTTCTTGTGTGGACAGGGGTATATGGGAACTATCTGTACTCTCTGTTCAAATTTGCTGAGAACCTAAAACTGCTTTAAAATTAAAGTCCAGACCGGGTGCGGTGGATCACACCTGTAATCCCAGCACTTTGGGCAAAGGCCAAGATGGGAAGATCACGAGATCAGGAGATAGAGACCATCCTGGCTAACACGGTGAAACCCCATCTCTACTAAAAATACAAAAAAATTAGCCGGGCATGGTGGCGGGTGCCTGTAGTAGCTGTAGTCCCAGCTACTCTTGAGTCCAGGAGCCTGAGGCAGAAGAATTACTGTAGTCTCAGCTACTCATAAGGCTGAGGCAGGAGAATGGCGTGAACCCGGGAGATGGAGCTTGCAGTGAGCCAAGATTGCGCCACACAGCACTCTAGCCTGGGCGACAGAGTGAAACTCCGTCTCAAAATAAATAAATAAATAAATAAATAAATAAATAAATAAAAAATAAAGTCCAATAATTTAAAATATGTATGTATATATATTTTTAAAACCTGCACACATAAACTGTTTAGATATTTATTCCCTGTCCTCTATTAAAATAATTCCTCTAAGACCTTTTTTGAACAAGTAATTACAACTTGATTTCTGGGTAAAGTTTTTATTTCACCACAGCATCTTTCAAAAGCAAAATATGTCTATGCTGGCATTTCAGAAATGCACTTATCTTCAGATTCTTGTTGCTTTGGCCAGCACCAGAATCTTTTTAATAATATATACACTGACATCTTAGACTTGACACATGACAAGCAGTCTTAAGAGTAATGCTTAAAAAAAATCATCACTGCCAGATAATGCTTATAATACAAGGAAATAACATATAACCAGATTATATAAATCTGAAAATTATTTCCAAAAAATCTACACATTTTGGGATTGGAAGGAACCAGAGAGAACACTCAATTCACCTCCTCCCATTTGAGGTCTATTGCAGAAGGTCCAGACTCATTATTTTCAAGATATTATCTCCATACTTTACCCTTATCTACATCTCCAGTATCATCTGCTACTTCCCACTAGGCCCCTTGTGTCTGCTGTGCAAAAACTCCCCATTCTCTTATTAATTTACTAAGTTCTTTCATATAATCAGTGTCTCTAAACACGCTATTCCTTCAGTCTGAAATTCACTGAGCTCTATCCACATTTAGCAAGTGCCTATTCATCTTTCATCACACTGTTTGAATAGTAATTATGTAGACAAAAGACTTAATTTAAGAAAAGTTTGACCACAAAATTCTGACTGTGGAATAATTCTAAACACAAAAAGAACTGTAATGAAATCTTAAAATTTATTTAGCAAGTAGTTGGTTGCTGTTACTGGTCTAGCAATTTTTTTGGCAGGGGAGGGTTACTGTAGGATACAGCATATGAATAAATATTGCTGGTGTTGGGAAGCAGGGATTTTATTATGAACAAAGGAGATTCAAATATGGAATAAAGGAAGATGAGAAAGAACCCTGTAGTACTAGTTTTGAACTGGAGGTATTAATATAAATGCATTAAATAACAAGCGAACAAAAAACAGATACTCCTTGGTTCTGTCCATTGAAAGGGTGAAACCACAATGGCAAGAAATAGCAATGAGCAAATCTATACTCAGACATTTGTTTTCAAATACCACTGCCCAATAAAAAGGCAGTACTAGGACTTCTGAAAAAATGGCTGATTCCAAGTCTGAAGCAAGAAAAAACCAAAGTAAGGCTAAGCATCATGTTACTCTTGTTTTGTTTCATTTTGTTTTTGAGTCTGGGTCTTGCTCTGTTGAGCAGGCTGGAGTGCGGTGGCACAATCATGGCTCACTGCTGCAGCCTGGAACTCCTGGGCTCAAGCAATCCTCCCACTTCAGCCTCCGAAGTAGCTGGGACTATAGGCATGCACCACCATGCCTGGCTAAGTTTTTTTATTTTTGTAGAGATGAGATCTCACTATGTTGCCCAGGCTCGTCTCGAACTCCTAGCCTCAAGAAATCATCCCAAATGTTATGTTAAGGAAGTGCTCAAAGACTAAAGAACAGTCATGTTAAAAGGACACAGGAGCCAGTCACTAGTCAAATTTGGGACACTTTTAGCACAAAAAAGTTAAAAAAAATTTAGTAACAAAAAATAATACATAATTATTACATATACAAGAAAAAAAAGAATTGCAGATAGAGAAGAAATGTTACAATGTTTTTAAATTACTCTTTTTGTAATTAATTTGTTATTATCATTATTATTATTTTTGAGACAGAGTCTCCCTCTGTTGCCTAGGCTGGGGTGCAGTGGTGCGATCTCAGCTCACTGAAACCTCAGCTTCCTGGGTTCAAGTGATTCTTTTGCCTCAGCCTCCCAAGTAGCTGGGATTACAGGTGTGTACCACCACACCGAGCTAATTTTTTTATTTTTAGTAGAGATGGGGGTTTCACCATGTTGGCCAGGCTGGTCTCGAACTCCTGACCTCAGGTGATCTGCCTGCCTCGGCCTCCCAAAGTGCTGGCATTACCGGTGTGAACCACCCTGCCCGGCCTTTGTAATTTAAAAATTACAATTTGGGCTGGGCGCGGTGGCTCAGGCCTGCAATCTCAGCACTTTCGGAGGCTGAGGTGGGTGGATCACGAGGTCAGGAGTTTGAGACAGGTCTGGCCAACATGGTGAAACCCTGTCTCTACTAAAAATACAAAAATTAGCTGGGCATGGCAGTGGGCGCCTGTAATCCCAGCTACTCAGGAGGCTGAGGTGGGAGAATCGTTTGACCCCAGGACATAGAAGTTGCAATGAGCTGAGAGACTCCATCTCAAACAAAAACAAAAAAAAAATTACAATTTGTAAGTCCCCAGTATAATAAATAATACAGATAAAGACCATTAGTGGATGCTAAACACAGTGGGTGAAAAGTTGTTGGGGTATTCTTACGGTCTCCAAGTATCATTTTACTATTATGCTATATGCTAATTCTATATACTAATTCTAAGATTATATGCTAATTCTAAAGAGGAAAATATACCTTTACAATGGAGAGATCTGGCTATTACCACCTTATCCAAACAGTAAAATAAAGCATCACCAGTGATGGGACAACCTGATATCATTTGCCTCATAATGTAATGTACTGTGAAGTTCACACTACTTAGCTTCTCCTTCATATATATGTATCTCCTATGTAATATTTTCCTAAAAATATTTATTTTGAACCTAATCAAGTAAACATATAAATTTAAAACTTGGGACATTCTACAAAACTACCCCAAACTCTTTTTATAAAAGGCCAAAGCCATGAAAAAACAAACAAACAACAAGCAGGATATTATTCTAGATAAAATTACAAGGAACATTAACCACATGAACCTTGACTAGATCCTGGATGATAAAAGTAAAACAAGAAATATAAAACACTTTTGGAGACAATTGGGGAAATTTAAGTACAGGCTGTCTGCTACATATTACTGAATTACTATTGATAGTCTGAGGTGCAATAATGATTTATGGATATAAAGGAGAATGTCATTCCTAGGAGATACATGCTGAGATATTTAGGAGTGAAATCTCAAGATATCCACAATTTACTTTCAAATGGTTCAGCAAATATGGAGGAAATACGTCAAGATGTTACAACTGGTAGATACAGATGAAGTATATGGGTATTCGTTGTACTGTTACCTATAGATTTGGAATTTTTTAAATAAAATCTTCGGGGGTAAAATCTCAGTTCAAATGTCGCATCTTCTGTGGATGCTTTTTTTTTTTTTTTTTTTTTAAACTTTTCTAGTGGAATTATTTTTTCTATCTTCAGTATTCCTGCAGTCTTTATATTTCTACTTCAGCACTTAGCGAATTTGTTAATTGCTAATTCCTAGGTCTGACCTTTTTCCTAAACTGTGTGAAACTGTCCTCATCTTCATTCCCAGAATTGAGCTCTTTATCTGGCACCTACTAGGTATTCAATGTTTGTTGTATGATGAGATAAACTGACATGCCACAGTAACAAACTCAAACTGAATCTAGGTATTGTCTATATCACGTGTCTCAAATTTAATTAAATCTATCAAGCAGGAAGCCTATTAAATGGTCCTTTGTGATCTGTACCATTATAATGAGTACCCACATCAACATTCAGTGGATTTAAAATTGATTTAAAACAAAGCATAACATGTTTCCCTCAAGCAGACTCACCCTTCAGTCATCGCAGGCTTATTTTCATTTAAATTCTTCACACTTTCGACTCAAGAAAATTAGAGAAGCATACCTGCTCTATATCCTTGGAAGTGGAGGTCTGGTTTTCTCCCATGATTCCAGGCTGCTCATTTTCCCACGGTAATTTATTTTTTCCTTTTCCTGCACTTAATACCCTCCGGGTACAGATAGTTGGACTGTAAGATCCATAAATTTGCATGCTATCCCTTACGTGGTCACCACAGTGACAGTGTGCACTCTGAGTTCTGTTACCAGCCAAAAGCCAGTCCGTATCTGCTCCATGTGCCAAATGGTTTGATCTACCCCCGGCAGAAGATGGCATCAGTACTGCATATTCCACAAATCCCTGCTCTGTTAGCCTTGGTAAGGTTTTCCTAGCCAATCTGGCCTGCACAGCATTCATCACTCCATCTCCATTATCTTGCAGTTCAACAGTATCCACAGCTTTAAAAAGGATGCTGGTTTTACCTGAGCCCATTGATGATGCCAATACGGCAAAAGCTTCTAAAGCTGCTTGGCGTACCCTGCGTTTGCTATCTACAAGAGCTGGGGCAAGATCAAAGGACAGTTTGGGCAAGTCAAAATCCTCACTAGGATAGGTCAGCAGGGAGCAGATGCAAATGTTCACCACCTCCTCTCTCACTCTGGAATGCTTATGTTTGAGATGTTCCAGGAGTAAACAAAGCACCTGCTGAGGTCCTACTTCCTTCATTAGCTTGAGGAAGATTTTCATGTATTCTTGTTTGATTACCAACTTGTTGTCTGCCAGTACTTTGACAGAAGCTGCTATAACTGGTCCCAAGAACTGCTGTACCTGCTCTCCAAGGCGAATAACCAGTAAATGCAGGACTTGAAGTGTGCCATGAACCACTTTGAAGTTAGAATCGTCTAACAAATTATATAGCAAACTAATGAAGCCAACAAGACTAGAATGAGGAGTAGAACTAGGGTTAAATTTTCCCAGCACCTGCTTTAGTTCTTCGACGGCCTGGGTTCGGTTCTTATAGTCTTCCTGATCCAATAATCGTGAATGCAGCTCCTGAGGAATAATCCCAAATTTAAGATTGCTGTTGGAAAGAGTCACTGCACAGGGAAGGGGATCTTCAGGAAATCCAGAGGCTTCAAGTTCCAAATAATAAGGAACTTGACTTCCAAACTGGGACTCCAGGCGGCGATTGTAGTGTCTCCTCAGGGCAGAGGGGAGACGAGAAATATAAGATTGAAACCTGTCTTGGCCAAGTCGCTCCCCAATTTGTTGAAGTGTGGAGAAAGCTGTCTCAGATTCTTCTGCTGTCTCCTGATCACCAAGCTTTCGGGCTAGGGATATTATCACCTCGGTGAGATCCAGACCAAGCAACAAGTCCTCAGTAGTAAGCAAGATGGGAAGCAGTAGTGCTGTGGACGCTCTAAGTCGGGCATCGGTACTTTCCAGTCCTTGTTGTATAAGCGTTCTTAGCACCTCTCCAGAACTACGTTTCAGACATATATGCAGGATCTGCAGCGCATCTTTCCGCAGGGCTGGATTCTCTTCCCGTAACGAGACAACTAGTTGAGGCAAAAGTGCTAAGCTAAAGGCCTCTTCCAGCTGGCCTGCCTCCCCCTGACCCCGGAGAACGTCTGAGAGAAGTTGCAAGCAGAGCCGCTTCTCATCACTACCTCCTTCCACAAGCACTCGGCCCAGTGCCCGATACAAAGCTTCCTTGCGTCGGGGGAAGCCAAGTCGACCCCCGCGCCGCGGCAAAGCAGCTTGCAAAGCCTGAAAGGCCTCAGAAGGATCCGGCGCGGTGCGGAGGAGTTGAAGGAGCCGAGTCTCCTCTTCATCTCCCCCTGACAAACCGCCTCCAGAATCAGACCAGCTGCTTGAGACTGCCTCCGAGGGCATCAAGACGGCCGAGGCCAGAGGCGAAGTTGTAGTGGGGCAGGAACCGTGGTCCCCCGCAGCTCCACGGCAGTAGTAGTTTTTCTCTCCTCTCATAATGCCCCCAACTCCACTATCATCAGTCTCTGGGGCGGAAGGACGACTGCGGCTCTGGAGCCGATAGGCAGAGAGGACTGGAAAGGGCGGCAGCAGAAGCAGCGCGGAGGGCGCAGCCGCCATGCAGGGTCGTCAGGTGGCGGTGGTTGGAAGACATCATTGCCGTCTCCGAAGGGCTCGATGGAGCCCGGACTTCCAGATCCTCTCCAAGCCCCAAGCTACAGAAGAGGAAAAAGATCAGCTGCAGCCCGCCGCCAGGCCGCCCCCAACTCCGGGAGGCAGCCTCTGGCAAAATGGCCCCCGTCTGAGCCGTAGACCCCACAGCTGCCACCGGGCGCAACCAAGGGCACCACGTGACCAAACCGATTGCTTCCATGGTGATGTACCCAGCGCGGACCTCTTGACCCGGAAATCCACTTGCCGTGATGAATGCTGGGTTATGTAGTCCACGTCAGGTGTAGAGACTAGGCCAAAGTCTCCTGGAAGAGGAAGTCAGAACATTGCAAACGTAGCTAGAGCGGAGAAGGGAGGAGGGGTGAAGACATTAGACGGATGTGACGCTTTCCTTGCTCTGGGCGGAAGTTGCCCGCCCCACCCGTAAGAGTTGGGGTTTGACCGGAGCTAGTGAGGATCCAGCCCAGGCTCCAGTTGTCCGCGGCTCCTCCTCCTGTCGCTTCCCGTGTGATTACTGGGACTCAGGTATTTTCCTTTTGCTGTCCTCCAGCGGTGCAGACTTTGGCAGTGTTTTGCCTGAATGCCACTGGTGCTAGAGTAAGAGGCAAATGACTGAGCGGAGCAGGTGGAAAGAGAGACGACATCTTCTTGTGCAGGGCTGGTTACCCTTGTAAACGCGTTACTCTCTGCCACCCTGAGTAACTGTGATCCTTTCCTCTTGCCATCTGCTTATCAGGACAGAAGATCCGGACCACGGCCAAGCTCACAAATCGGGTACTTTTTTTCAATTCCTGGTCTTTGGGGCCTTTATTCGCCCCCGCCCTCCTCCCCTTTCTCCTTTTGTCGACTTCTCTTAACCCTCCGGCCGTAGAGGGTTAATTTTTGTTTGTTTGTTTTTGTTTGTTTTTGACCACGTTTCCTTACCCTCATCACTTTGCGTTTTCTTTGCAACGTACATAATCTGGAAATAGGTCTTTTTTTTTCCCCCCCCCCCCCCCCTGTAGCTGACCGCCTCTCCCTTAGACGTTATCAAAGTCTTTCCTTCTAATGCAGTTCCTCTGTGGGACTCTCCCCTTCCCTCCGCCCCCTTCGTCTGCCGCCCTAGCCTCCCTGCAGGATCCTCAAGCATCTCTGCGGCCTTTCAGTCTCCTAGAGATAGAGATTGCGAAGACAATTTCACTTGCGGTGGAAGTTCTTGGCATCACGGTTCTAAGAGAATTCTGCCCTGTGGATTTAGGAATAATAGTAGACATTTATTTATTTTAGGCGAACTGAGAATTTTGTGTGCATTTTCTCCTTATCATAAATGATACTTAAACGAACACAGTGGAAGAGCTGGCGTATCTAGTGTGAGCCTGAATGCTTTGGAGTGTGGAAGAGAGATTTTTTTTTTGAAGGAGAATTAATACAATTACTTTTGAATGACTCGTGCGAAAAGTCTAAGTTATCATTTGAAGACCCAAATTTATGCACTTCAAATGCAAGTATTCCTACCCTTCTCTGTACCAGGTGGGATTTATCTTAAATACTTTTTAAAGTCTTGGGATAATTGAGTCACATATGCTAAACAGCTTTATAAATAATGCTCCCAGCTGTTGCAAGCGCAAAAATAATTTCTGAATTTTTGCCTTAAATTACGATTTGAATATCAGTTTTGTTTTGTTTTTTGGGGGGTGGGGATGGGGAATAGACTTAATATAAATGAGGCTGTGTAAATACACATCCTATGTTTTGGTTTAAATTCTAGGCTGTTACTTGGGTTTTAATAAGCCATTTTCGTGTTTAAATGAATCTGCCTAAATTAGGTTTGGCTAACATGTTTCATTTTAGGGACAGGTTAAAGACAGGGAGGTGAAAAACAAGAAATGATTGTAGCAGTTGTCAATGAGAAAGTGTCTGTTTCTCATAGTCCCAACCTAAGAAGCTCAAATGTGTAGACCCATGTATTGCCCAGACTTGAGGAACCCAGTTCAAACTAAGCTAGAGAATGATGTACACATTACAGTGCCAGTTTATGTTGAATCAGAATTTTCAAGTTGAAAATCCAGTGCACTCTTTCTTGTATCCAAGAACTTGGGAAGCCAAGTTAATAACTAGAGGTTGTGTGGTAATCGTGGAATCACAGAAAAGGACTTCGAAAGTCTTAAATGAGAGACTTGGATACTTAAGCAGTTATCATGCCCTTTTCCTGGGAACAAAGCAAGATGAGTCTTCCTTTTGATTCTGTTTTTTAGGTCCCTGTGAATCACTATACATTACAGATTGCAATTTATTTTATATCTGTTATATTTTGTCTCTTTGATTGAAGACTTAGAAGATACATTAGTCTCCGTAGTGGATATTTAGGAAATGGGACTTCATCAGCATCACGTCTTACTAATTATCTTTTAGAACTATTTTGTGGAACGTAAATCTCATTCATTGAGTGTGTATTCTGTTTATTACGAAGCAGATTTTTTTAAAATCTTACTTTGGAAATCTAGGAATTCTTCTTATATTGACTTAAAAAGCCTTTCGTATTTACTCATATATAGAGAGAGTACAAATTTATAATCAATTTTTAGAATAGTAGAATACACTATCAGGTGTTTTATTAATAGTACACCTAGGAAGGTTAAAAGGAAGTGGTTAAGGATACATTGAAAATTGCAAATTCAGCTAAAACAAGTTTAAAATTTCAATAATTTCAAGAGTGTAGTTAAATTAGTGAATTATAGGAATGTGTGTGCTACATATGTTAATTTTTTTTTAGCTGAACTTAAGGGTAAACACAGTTGCCCTAAAACCTCCTTTATTTCCAGAATCAGAGATAACATAGTAGTTCCCTGGGCGAATCACTATGATTTTTCTATGTTCTTACTCAAATTTTACAGACATCCAGGAATATTGAACATCAGTGTGAATTCTGTAAACTAGTAAGAATTTTGTATAGTTTGAGAAGTTATTGTGAAGAAATGCTATGCAAATGAAAGTTGCTATTAGTATTAACAAACAATTATAATAACACCATGTTTTGAGTATTTGCTATGTGCCAGGCACCATGCTAGGTACTTAGTAAATATTAAGTCATTTAATCCTCACAAGAATTTTTTGAGGTTACATCTTCTACATTTGGACTGTGGAACATTTTATGGATGTTTCCACAAAAGAGTAATTGGATAGAGGAAGAAAGTATAACTCACATTTGCTTAGAGCTTGGAGAAGGTTTTGGTGGAGTTCAGTGTTGAAACTTTAGGATAAAATTAAGATTTTTTTCCATTATTCATATGTTTTATTATATATCATTTAATTATATATTTTTAAATTTATTATTTTTTCTTTCAATCCTTGTTTGGTTGAAGATTATATATATTTTAATCTACCCTTTTTGGATTTCTATTCAAAATCTTTTTAGTTTCTTATTTGAGGTAACACTTTAATAAGTTAAGAAATTATGAGCTTATTTTACAGCATTGAGTCAGTTTTCTTGATGTATATGAGTGATATATTTTCATCTACTTAGGTTTATCTTCCAAAGCCATTACATATTTCTGTCTTCAGTCAAAACTGTAATTTTAAAGAACAATCCAACTTGTATTGCATATTAATTACTATGTATAAGTTAACAGAATTTCACGTCTGTTGCAAACAGTTTTTCAGTGGACAGGGATTAATTATGTAACTTAGACGCCTGTCATAACATGGATTCAGAAATAACACAGAAGAAAGCAAGTTCCTAAAGTCATTACCACATCCAGTAAGAGTTCTGACAGGCTTCTAATTTTACTTTTGTTTGTCAAGTAATAATAAAAGTCAAATCTCAGATAAAAGGAAAATATCCTAATTTGTTCCATAGGCTCACTGATAAAATTATATACCATTATTAGTTGAATTATCCTATGAGAAAAGTTGAACTGTGGGAAAGAAATTTAAGAAAAGAGCAGATGTGATAAAATATTCTCCTAATTTCATAAATCGGTTATTTTCTCCTTTTAAAGAAAACTGTCCCTTTGAATTTTTTTTTTTTTTTTTTTTGGTAGTAATCTTGATTTCTCTTCACTGTTTATTTACTCTGGGTGTGATCTATATTTATATGGTGGCAGATAATTGCCTCCCAACTGATTTCAGCACCACTGTTTTGTGGCTTAGGTGTCAATTAAGTAGATAGGGACTAAACTCACAACTTGACCTTTATTAACTTGGTTTCAGAGGCTAAAGTTAAGTTACTGTAGACTATGGAAAGTTTGATTTTGTTTTAATTTCAAATAGATACTTTTTATTCGATATTGACTAATGCAGTTACCAAGATTCAGAATACTATTAAGTGTTTGTTTTATCGTTTAAAAAAAAAAAAAAGAAAGAACAAAAACTATAGCAGGGATATAGAGAAACCTGCTATACCAAATCTGCTTTTAGACAAATACCAGAAGGCAATGATTGTTCCATGGATCCTTCTTTATTTCATTTTAAAGCCCTGATGTATTTTTGTATCTAATGTGTGTATATTTTATAAAGATTTTATGTGAATGATCTATCCTCTTTGTATTTCTGTTCTGCACATTTTTAATTTCTTGTTTGAGTTAAAATTTTAATACAATTAAGAAATTCTGAGCTTATTTAATAAATGAGTCAGTGTAATAGAATATTTAAGAATTATGTAGACAGAGTGCCAAGGTTTAAATCTTGCCTCGGACTTAATTTCTCTGTGCCTCAAATTTCTTTATCTGTAAACTGTGTTATTTCTGAATCCATGTTATGACAGGCGTCCAAGTTACATAATTAATCCCTGTCCACTGAAAAACTGTTTGCAACAGACGTGAAATTCTGTTAACTTATACATAGTAATTAATATGCAATACAAGTTGGATTGTTCTTTAAAATTACAGTTTTGACTGAAGACAGAAATATGTAATGGCTTTGGAAGATAAACCTAAGTAGATGAAAATTTTACAGATAAAGAATAGTATTTACAGATAAAGAAAATTTTACAGAAAAAGTAATAATAACAGCACCTATTATATTGTTGCTCTGAGGATGAAAGGAATTAATACATGTAAAAAGCTTAGAACATTAACTGGTACATATGACAGTCAAAGGTATTCTAAATGCTCTTTTGTAGAATAATTTCATTTTATGAGAAGTGATAACAATTATAAATTGATTCAGTAAATATTTTAAGCAGGTCGACATTGTTTGACATTAAATTTTTTGAATGTAATGTGTAGAGAGCATTGTTCTAAGATTAAGAAAACATTCTAGTCCCAGTAACGTTTTTTACTAATTATGTATCTTGCTAATTCATTTAACCTCTCTGAACTTAGGATTCTAAAACTGTAAGTCTTATTCAAAATTTAGTGCCTTATGTTTCTGTTGTTTAAGAAAAAACTCTCTTACTGTGCAAAATTTCAAAAACATGTAAAAGCAGAATAATATGATGAATATCTATTTACCTATCACGCATCTTCAATAGTTATCAACTCATGATGACATCTATATCCCCTTCCATTCCCTCATCCCCTATTATTTTGCAGCACATCCTAACAACATATTATTTCATCTACAAATATTTCAATACAACTGATTATGGGGGCTCACACCTGTCATCGCGGCTCTTTGGGAGCCCAAGGCAGGAGGATTGCTTGAGGCCAAAAGTTCAAGACCAGCCTGAACAACATAGTGAGATCCTATCTCTACAAAAAAGAAAAATAAAAAATATTAACCAGGCATGGTAGCATGCATTTGTAGTTCTAGCTACTCAGGAGGCTGAGGAGGGAGAATCCCTTGAGCCCAGGAATTCAAGGTTACAGTTAGCTATGATCACACCATTGTACACCAATTTCAGTATGTATTTGTAAAAGAGAAAAGCTCTTAAAAACACAACCACAATACCACTATTTAGCAACAAAAAATAGCAGTGACTAATTAATATATTAAAATCCAGTCAGTGTGTAAATTTCCAGCTGTTTTCTAAACATGTGGGTGCACACACAAGTGTATGGTTCACAGGTTGTATTTGATTGATATGTCTTTTAAATTTATAGGTGCATTCTCTTTATTTCTTGCAGCTTATTTGTTGAAGAATTTAGTTTATTTTACAAGATTTTTCATAGTATGTTTTTGCTAATTGCATCTTTCTGGTATTGTTTAACATGATTTTTCTATTTTCTATATTTTGTGTAAATTAATAGTTGGAGCTAGAGAATTGACTGTAGTTTAATTGGCTTGACTTTGGTGTGTGTTGGGGGTGGGACGTGAGAATACTCATGGGTGTTATGTTTTTCCATCAGAAGGTCCAATTATCTAGCTCTCTCTCTTTTCGTGATATAAACAGCCCTTCGCAATCAATGCCCAAGATTTATTAAGGATGCAAAATGGTAATATTCTATTATTCCTTCTCTATTTATTAACAGGGATACTTTTAAAAAGAGAAATTTGGCCAGGTGTAGTGGCTCATGCCTGTAACCCCAGCACTTTGGGAGGCCAAAGTGGGAGGATCGCTTAAGACCAGGAGGTCGAGACTAGTCCAGACAAGGTAGTTAGACCCTATCTCTTAAAAAACAAGAACATACAAACTCATCTATTTCAAAACCCAGTAGTACAGTTAGCATAGGAAAGGCATAATAAATGTTTGATTCTTTCTCTTTGTTTACTAGGTTTCAAATAATGAATTGGTACATTAGCATCCTCCAGTGGTGACCTCTAGGATTTTTTTTTAAGTATCATTATTAACTCATGCATTTAAAATATCTGATATCTTTTAATCAATTGCAGTTATTATTATTGATGATCAGTTTGTCCTGTCTTTGACTAGTGAAAGCCTATTCAGTTTGGCCCCTGAATATTTTTTATACTACTCTTGTAGTATTTGATAGCTTTCTTGCTATCTAGGATTTATTTATTTATTTATTTTGAGATAGGGCCTCACTCTGTCTCCCAGGCTGGAGTGCAGTTGTGTGATCACTGTGCACCGCAGCCTCAACCTCCTGGGCACAAGCAGTTCTTCTAGCTCAGGCCCCCAAGTAGCTGAGACTACAGGCGTGTGCCATCACACCCAACTAATTTTTTTGTTCGTTTTTTTCTTTGTAGAGACAGAATTTTACCATATTGCCCAGGCTGGTCTCAAACTCCTGGGCTCAAGCTATCCTCCCACCTTAGCCTCCCAAAGTGCTAGGATTACACTACCTAGGATTTAGATTCCAAATTTGTCTTGACATCTTCTGCCCCAGACATAATATCAGCTATTTGCCCAAGGAGTTCTGTTCTCTTTGAGGGAAGTGGTATTTAAGGACTACATCTGAATGCTAGAAATGTTCTTTGCTACTGGGATGGTCAGTTTCTAGACCTTTTCAATAGACAGAGCTAGGAAATAGAATTTTTTTTTTCCTTAAAATAATATTACATATATTTCCTTAGTATTACATGTATTTCATTTATATTTATATAAATATAAATATAATACTTATACATTACATATATTTCCTTGAAATATTACATATATTTCCTTAATATTACATAGATTTAATATGTATGTATAGCTCACATGTATTTTATATATTATATATTTATATATTATATTAATATATATTTATAATAATATATATTACATGTATATATTATATAATATTATATTGCATTTATATATTATATAATATTGATATGCTATATTTAATATTAATATACATCATATAATATTTATATATTATAAATTATATAGAAATTATGTATTATGAATATTTACTGTTATTTATATACATACATTTATTCTGATACTATTTATTCAAATACAGACTATGAGGCTTGTAATTAACATCTTAGTGTTATATCTTTATCTTCTTTTTCCCATACCAAGAATCCTAGATCACAGTGACCCTAGGGTTGATAGAATATCATATCATTACTCATTTGCTTTATAGCACAATGCACACATTAACAGTGTCACAATACAAATAAACAGTGTCCTCATCAACAATGCAATTACTGAAAATAGCATAAGATGTATATTTTAGGGCATATTGCAATAGAGACTATCAGATTACTGTTTTAAAGTCATTTGGAATGGTATGATAAGGCCACTATCTAGGTACATATTTTCTTCCTTTGTATTTTCAAATTTCTTATGGATCATGTTTTTAAGATTTAATTGTGCTTTATAATTACATAAAATACTTTTCTGACTCCACAATCAAATCTATAAAACAGAGTATATTCAAAGATGTCTACCTTCTATCTCTACCTTCTCTAGTTTATTCCATACCTCCTCTTGTAGGTAACTTTTAAAAGTACATATTGTATAATACTTCCTTTTTTTAATAGAAATGATTATGTATATTTGTAATCTTCCCTTTCATAGATAAATGGTGACACACTAAACATACTTTGCTTAGATCAGGGAGATCACTGCAGAGTATTCCATACAGAGATTCCCCGTTCCTTTTCATTGCTGTATAGTACTCCACTGTGTGGATGCTCTATAGTTTTCACAACCATTCTTTCGTTGCTGGACATGAGAGTTGTTTTAAAATTCTTGGTCAGTTGCCTTTTGGTCTCTCAAATATGAGGAATAAGAAACATGAGTATATTCTTTTGTTTTTATAAATAGACCTGCAATTATTATTAGCCTTTGAATGTGTCTTTATGCATTTTTGCCAGTGTAATTTTTGGATAGATTCTTAGAAGTAGGGTTGTTGGGTCAAAGGATAACTCCAAATGTAATTTTGCTAGATTTTGACAGATTTACCTCCAGAGGTTTTGTATCGTTTTCTATTCCCACAGCAATGAGTGAGATTTCCTGTTTCTCACATCCTCACCAACAGAGTATGCTGTCAAGAGAAAATTGTTAACTCTATGTATTAATGTATTTGATTTTAAGTGAAGTTGAGCAATTTTTGTATGGTTAAAACAATTTATGTTTTTAACAAACATCTGTTCATTTCTTTAACCAATTTTTCCTGTAGGGCTAGAGAATTTTAGAAATATTTTATAATTACTGATAAAAATTTTATATATGCTACAAATATTTTTCCCAGTCTCATTTATATTTTTACTTATAATTTCTTTATTCTAAGTTTTTAAAATTTAGTCAGTTTTACCTATTTTTTCACTGATGTCTTATGGATTTTGTTTCAAAGTTAGGAAACTGTTCCCTAATCTCAGGTTGTCTTAGTTTGTTTTCTGTTACTTGTAACAGAATATCTGAAACTGGGTAATTTATAAATATAAGGAATTTATTTCTTACAGTTATGGAGGCTGAGAAGTCCAAGGTCAAGGGGGCCACATCTGGTGCGAGCTTTCTTGGGGCTGCATCTGGTGGGAGCCGCCTTGCTGGTAGGAACTCTGCAGAGTCCCAAGGCAGCACAGGGCCTCACATGGTGAGGGGGCTGTGAGTGTGCTAGCTTAGCTCTCTCTCTTCTTTTTATAAAGCCACTGATCCCACTCCTGTGATAAATCCCCTTTAATTTGCTAACACATTAATTCATTAATCCATAAGTGGATCAATCCATTCATAAGGACTCTGCCAATCACTTCTTAAAAGCCCTTCTTCTCAATATTACCGCATTGGGGACTACATTTCAACATGTTTTCACCCCCCTTTCATTCTAATATTTATATAATTACATTTTTCATATGTATACCTCTGATTCATTTGGAATTTATCCTGTTGGTGTAGGTATGTAGCAGAAATCTAGTTTTACCTGTTTCCATATGGCCATTCTGTTATCTCAACACATTTAAACGTTTCTATTTTCCCTTGCTGAAATGCCACTTTTATCATAGTCTAAACTTGAATATCAAATGATCTACTTTTATATTTTCTGCTCTCCATTGATCTATTTTTCCTTACATACTTCTCATTTAATCCTATTAATCCACAACAAATTTTACAAATAAGAATATTTAAGCTAAGAATAAATAGCCCAGCTATTAAGTAGCAAAATGTAGACTTAAATCCAAGTGTCTCCAACTCTAAAATTAATGCTTTTACTCACTGTTCTTTCCTGTTTTTTATGGTACATACACTTCCTTTTTTTTCTTTTTTTTTTTTTTTTTTTTGAGATGGAGTCTGGCTCTGTCGCCCAGCCTGGAGTGCAGTGGCCAGATCTCAGCTCACTGCAAGCTCTGCCTCCTGGGTTGACGCCATTCTCCTTCCTCAGCCTCCCGAGTAGCCGGGACTACAGGCGCCCGCCACCGCGCCCGGCTAGTTTTTTTTGTATTTTCTTAGTAGAGATAGGGTTTCACCATGTTAGCCAGGATGGTCTCGATCTCCTGACCTCGTGATCCGCCCGTCTCGGCCTCCCAAAGTGCTGGGATTACAGGCTTGAGCCACCGCGCCCGGCCTGGTACATACACTTCCTTTTACGCAAAGTGGTTACTGAGGTAAATGAAACTGCCAGTGTAAAACTGTTTGACAAATGTGGGGCTTTGAAGATTGGAAAGTATTGCTTCTTTGAATTAGTTTTTTAACCATTTATGGGTAGATAGCCAAGAACCAAATATAGTTACAGTTGTCATTTATAATTTTGAAGGCATTATAGTTTTTGAGTCAAACACAGTGGTGTAGTCCCAGCTACTGATGAGGCTGAGGCAGGTGGATCACTTGAGCCTAGGAGTTTGAGGTTGTATTGCGCCATGATCATGCCTCTGAATATCCATTGCACTCCAGCGTGGGCAACATAGTGAGACCCTGTCTCTAAAAAAAAATTATTTTAAATATTTCTTAGAAATAATTTTCAGTAATTTTTAAGCTGTTAAACTTGAGCTATACATATTTTAACTGGTTCTGGAACTTTTGCCTAAGAATAACCTGGAGGACTTAAAACACAGTTTGTCCATTTCCTGCAACCCCAATGATCTATGTAGTTTCTGATTGCTAAGTGGTAGGCACTATTCTGAGCCCTTTTTATGTATAAACTCATTTAATCCTCAAAACAACCCTATATTATAATTGTTATTCCTGTTGTTGTTGAGTAACTTTCATTCCTTGGTTTTTCGTGTGATGACTCAGACCTCCTTTTTTCCCAGACTCAGTACCTCAGTTCCATTACCTGTAAGACCTGATTTGAATTTCTTCTCTTCATCAGGTGTTACAGTTTGTTTAGATCCCTTTCAAAGGATGATACCCAAAATCTGTACTACAGATATGGACTGATATTTGCAGAGCGAAGCAAAAATTTCTCCTCTGTATTTATGTCTATTATAGTTCTGTTAATGCAGCTTAAACCCACATAAGTTTATGGTGTTAAAATAGTACTGCAATTAAAATCCCTAAACCTGTTAAACACGTCCTACAGATGTGTCTTTTCTCTCTTTTTCTATACTTTGGGTAGTTGGTTTGGAATCCACTATAGAATTTTTACGTTTATCCCTTTAAAATTTCTTCTTGTTAGATATCAGGTCTTTTGGGATCCTTATTGTGTTAGTCAATGCTTTTGCTGTCCTTTGCAGCTTCAGGTCATCTTCAAAGTTCAGGACTTATATATCTTCATCTTGGCCTTATAGAATACCACTAGGAACATCCCTCTAGGCCTCATTCCATTAAGTAGTATATTTAATGGAGGGTATTTGTTCCACCAGTTGCTAACTTAGCTAACTGAACTAGCTTATATATTTTTTAGTTTTGTTCTTTGAAAAATCATGAAGGGCATTATAAAATTATTTACTAATATCTACTTAAATATCAAGTTTACTTTTCCGATCTACAAGTCTTCTAAATACACTTTTAAAAAGAAACAAACCTAGTCTGTAACATGTCTTATTATTTTTAGCTCATATCTCCTAATCCTAAAGATCTCTCCATCTTCTTATTGGTATTCACAAGTCAAATCTTTAATAACTTATTTTAGAATGTTATCTGAAATTAACAGAAATCTTACCATATTGTAGAATTTACTGTCTTATTTTTGAAAATAGTCTTCAGTCCTGTGGCATTGGTAATGATTCAAGAATCTCATTTTCAGGCTCTTTTAAATATCTTGAAGCATAATTGTTTAGTCTGAGAGAGAGAGATGAATTTACAAAGTGACTAGGTCTCCTTTTTCAATCCCTTCTCTTATTTTTCCCATACATTTTCCTTTTCTGTTGTTCATCCTTCACTTTTTAGTCTACCATTCTCCTTGTTAAATCAGAAAATGAGAGTTGAAGGGAGTATGTTTTACAGAGCAACTCATATAATTGAATTAATTGCAGGAATTAGTAAATAAATGGAATATAGTAAATTAGTAAATAAAAGGAATATAGTAAATAAATGCTTATAGACATCCAGGTAAAGTTAATTTTTGATCTTCAGTTTTGAGAATTTGAATTGGAGGAAAGGAAGATGAGAGGAGAAAGGTTATAGACAAAATCTAACGTGTGGTAACTAAATATTTGGGAGATAGCAAGTTTTATATAGAGCTATAGTCATTACATGAGCATCATAAGAGTAAAAGGTCATTGTGGGAAAGAATAGGAATTAGTGAAAGTGGGGATATTGGGAAGTGGCAGTTTAGTACAGTGAGGCGTAAATACTATATTCTTAACACCTCAAGCTGTATATTGTGTAGAACTTTATAATTTAGAGAATCACTTTCAGTTAAACTTCTGAGATAAGTGGGGTATTCTTATTTTATGAATCAATTAGTACTTAGATTAAGAAAGGCTGGTACCTATTATTCCCCCTAATAATACAATTCAAGATCCAGATGGGACTAAAACTCATTACCTTATATTTCCAAAGTCTGTGTTCTTCACTGATATTGTTTTATCTCTATTGCCTCACTACTACCATAGTACTACTGTAGTACAATATCACTTGTTCTTATAGTTTATCATGTTTTTATGTACATTGTCTGATTTGATCCTCAAAAACCTCAGCTACATGAATACCTGAATAATAAAGTACAGGTATTATTATGATCTCATTCTGCAAATAAGGAAAACAGAGATTGAGAAGGTAAAGTTAACAAGGACTGCTTTCTTAACCCCATTACCTATTTTTTCTATCGACTTGCCTTTCCTGTTATTCATTCTTCACTTTTAAGTCTAGATTTTAACTTTTTCATAAAACTGAGGCTAAAAGAAGTTACATAGGTTAAAAACGTGAACACTGGAGTAACTAACAGAAGGTGTACAGATCTAAACTTATGCCTTCTGATTGCCATCTTCATACTAGTATGTATTATATTCTGGAAAAAGAGTACCTACTGGCAGACCCAGAAGCTTCTTGGGACTTGTTTATACCATGACTGCAATAACATTTGAGAATTTTTCTGGTAAATAGATGTGAGATTATTTGCAGACATCAGCAGTAGAGGCTGTTATCAGCTGTAAAGTGGCCATATTAACATAATTTATTAACTGACTTAAAATTCAGTGTGAAATAAGTATGAAACAACTATGTACTTGACGAAGATAAAAATTTCAAGAGTTGGATTTTTTCCACTTAAAAATGTACAAGAATGAAGTTCTTTACTCTCTCAATAGTGTTCAAAATGTTTGAATTGATGGAATTGATGGTTTTAAGATGGAAACCAAATGTACTTTTTTGTTGTTGCCATAACTTGTGATTGAAATGTGAATGAGACAGGAAGGAAATAGCTTATATTATATACATATCCTGTATTCCTGTAAGCAACTGCTACAGTCCATTCTGAAATATTCATGTATTAATTCTTAAGGTTGCTATAACAAATTACACAAACTCAGTTACTTAAAACAAAAGAAATGTATTCTCTCACAGTTTTGGAAGCCAGAAGTCTGAAATTAGTGTCAGTGGGCTAAAATTAAGGTGGCAGGACCATGCTCCTCCCAGAAGCTCTACGGGAGAATCTGTTCTTGCCTCTTCCAGCTTCTGGTGACTGCCAGCAGTCCTTGGTTTGTGACTGCAGCACTCCAGTCTCTGCCTCTTTAGTCACATGACCTCCTCTTCTGTCTGTGTCACATCTCCTTTTGCCTTCTTAAAAGGTACATGTTGATTGCATTTTGGACCTACTTAGATAATCCAGGATAATCTCCCCATCTCAAAATTTTTAATCCTTTCCAGAGTCCCTTTTTGTCATATAAAGTAATATTCACAGGTTCCAGGGATAGGGATGTGAATGTCATTTGGGGAGCCATTATTCTGCCTACCATAGTCTTTATTGTCTCTCCACTTTCTTTTCTTTCTCATCTTTTTTCTTTCCTGCTATTTTTATTCTTTTTCATCTTCCAGAAGCACAAAGTGGCAAGTAGATTGAGTGGGCATAATCTGAATTAATGATCAAGAGTTGAGGCCAGGTGCGGTGGCTCATACCTGTAATCCCAGCACTTTGTGAAGCTGAGGCAGGTGGATCACTTGAGGTTGGGAGTTTGAGACCAGCGTAGCCAACATGGTGAAACCTCATCTCTACTAAAAATATAAAAATTTAGCCAGGCGTGTTAGCAGGTGCCTGTAATCCCAGCCACTTGGGAGGCTGAGGCAGGATAATTGCTTGAACCTGGGAGGCGGGGGTTGCAGTAAGCCAAGATCGTGCCCCTGGACTCCAGTCTGGGCGACAGAGTGAGATTTCGTCAAAAAAAAAAAAAAAGTTGAGTGGGTATGGTATGTATAGATCAGTTAAGTGAGCCTTATTGCCCTCATTATGGAACTTTGGATTCTGTTCGTAATTAATTAAATTAATTGGTGGTAATGGTACCTGCATTAAATTCAGCACCCTCTATCAAAGCTATTGTTGGAATTTTGGGTAAAGTGTGTTAACATGAAATTTCTGTCCAATTAAAGCATCTGTTGGTTGGCAAATAGTGTTGTTTGTTCTACATATAATTTTACTTTAAGCAAGTTTTTCCCCTCATACTTTCATTTTATTTCAGTGATAGCTCAGACTTGAATTTAATGCAAGGGAAACAAAATGAAAAAGTTGGTAGAATTTTGATCCAAAAGTCCATTGTCAGAGATTTTTATGGTTTGGGGCATCTCATGTAACCTTTTGGGCTTCCATTTCCTAATATCTATAATAAATAAGTGAATTATATGATTGTTAAATCCCTTCTAACTCTGAAAGCCTCTAATTCTAGTATTTACTATGAAGTATTTAAAAACCAATGAACAGGCAAATAAATTACAAATCTGATTATTCTGTACTATTTGAAAAGCAGTGTTATTGACAAGATTACTTTGAAATAACTGTCTATGCTTTTTTATTTTTCTGTAGATGGACCACACATCCCCGACCTACATGCTTGCTAACTTAACCCACTTGCATTCTGAACAACTTCTGCAGGGCTTGAATCTTCTTCGCCAACATCACGAACTCTGTGACATCGTTCTTCGAGTAGGTGATGTTAAAATTCATGCTCACAAAGTGGTACTTGCCAGCGTCAGCCCGTATTTCAAAGCTATGTTCACTGGAAACCTTTCTGAAAAAGAGAACAGTGAGGTTGAGTTTCAATGCATTGATGAAACTGCTCTCCAGGCCATTGTGGAGTATGCCTATACAGGGACTGTTTTTATTTCTCAGGACACAGTTGAATCTCTCCTGCCAGCAGCAAACCTACTCCAGATAAAACTTGTCCTGAAAGAATGTTGTGCATTTCTTGAAAGCCAACTTGATCCTGGTAATTGTATTGGAATTTCTCGTTTTGCAGAAACGTATGGTTGCCATGACCTTTATTTGGCAGCCACTAAATACATATGCCAGAATTTTGAAGCTGTTTGCCAGACTGAAGAGTTTTTTGAGCTTACACATGCTGACTTGGATGAAATTGTTTCCAATGATTGTTTGAATGTAGCTACCGAAGAGACTGTTTTTTATGCATTAGAGTCTTGGATCAAGTATGATGTACAAGAACGCCAGAAATACTTAGCACAGTTACTAAACAGTGTACGATTACCATTGTTGAGTGTTAAGTTTCTCACTAGACTATATGAAGCAAATCATCTTATTCGTGATGATCGTACTTGTAAACATCTTTTGAATGAAGCCCTAAAGTACCACTTTATGCCTGAACATAGACTCTCTCATCAGACAGTCTTGATGACACGACCTCGCTGTGCTCCCAAAGTACTTTGTGCAGTAGGAGGGAAATCTGGACTCTTTGCCTGTTTGGATAGGTAAATAGAAGGCTTTCCTAAATGAATGGTGCTTTTATGCTTTTTAAATGTGCAGATTTTCTATAGTTTAAAAATAGTTTGATTTTCGTTTTTACTTTTCTTTCCTTCTTTTTAGTTTTTTTTTCTTCTTCCTAAAATACTTACGTGATTGTTTTTATTGTCATTCATTCTCTACGATACTGTCAATTATTAACCACCTCCCCAAGTACATACTTTGTCCACCTGGTTACTCACAAACTTTTATTCCATTTTATGTCTTTTTTTTTTTTTTTTTTTTTCTGGAACCATTTACATCTTTGAGTCAGATCACATCAGAAGAGACTTATTATTATTGTCAATTATATCAGAAGATACCAAAGAAGAGAACTAGGAACCTGTGGTGAGGGAACTGGTGACAGGAATGAGTTTGAATGAAAACAGTTCATTAGAAGTGCTACCAAAGAAATGAGAAAAAACAGGATATTGATATAAATTATGTACTTTGAGTACAATTTGTTTTCTTCAGTGTAAGTATTTTTAAAAGACAGCATTAAGAAGTACGTTTTTTTCCCCCCGATAACTTAGATTAGGAATTGTCAGACTTTTTCTATAAAGGACCAAACAGTAAATATTTTAGACTTTGTGAGCCATGTAATCTTTGTGGCATCTGCTTAACTCTGCCATTGTAGTGTGAGAGCAGCCATAGATAATACATAAATGAATGAACATGGATATGTTCCAATAAAACTTTATTTATAAAAATAGCTAGTGGGCTAAATTTGGCCTATGGTGATAGTTTGCCTTAATTTGGTGCATTATACTAATAACTTTTATACATTGAAAATATAGCTTGAAGTTATTTTTGCTTTTTCATAGATAGGATGGCTTCATGAAAACTTTTGTGTTTAATGTATATTTTTTAATACTGTGGATTTCTGACCATTTCCAAAAATTTGGTAGATTGCTTTTCCCTTTCCAGTATTAGGAAACTTGATGTTTCATCAATGGCAACTGATAAATTCTGCATCTTTAAAAAAGTCTCACAATACCTGTAATCCCAGCACTTTGGGAGGCCTATACAGGAGGATCACTTGAGGAAGGAGTTTGAGACAAGCCTTGGCAATATAACGAGATCCTGTCCCTACAAAAAATTTAAAATATTAGCTGGGCACTGTGTTGTACTCCTGTAGTCCCAGTCACTCAAGAGGCTGAGGCGGGAGGATTGCTTAGGCCCAGGAGTTTGAAGTTGCAGTGAGCTATGACTGCACCATTGCACACTAACCTGGGTGACAGAATGAGACCCTGTCTTGGGAAAAAAAAAAAAAAAAAAAAGTCTGATAATACATTTTATTTATTATTTATTTATTTTATTTTTTATTTTTTATTTTTTGAGACAGAGTTTGGCTGTTGTTGTCCAGGCTGGAGTGCAATGGTGCAATATCAGCTCACTGCAACCTCCGCCTCCCAGGTTCAAGTGATTTTCCTGCCTCAGCCTCCCAAGTAGCTGGGATTACAGGCATGTGCCACCATGCCCCGCTAATTTTGTATTTTCAGTAGAAACAGAGTTTCACCGTGTTGGTCAGGCTGGTCTTGAACTCCTTACCTCAGGTGATCCACTCGCCTCGGCCTCCCAGAGTGCTGGGATTACAGGCAAGAGCCACTGCACCCAGCCTCATAATACATTTTGACTGTAATCTAAAACTAGTAGTGTTGAGACTGGGCTACACATAGAACATTAGTTATGTTAGCTACACGAATTGATTGTTTAACTCTTATTCTGAAACTCACTGGTTACTGGCATAAAGTAAATTATATTAGTAAATATTATGACAAAAATTTCCAAATATGTATTTATAGTGTAAAAAAACATTTTTTTTTTTGAGATGGAGTCTCCCTCTGTCACTCGGGCTGGAGTGCAGTGGCACAATCTTGGCTCACTGCAAGCTCTGCCTCCCAGGTTCACGCCATTCCGCTGCCTCAGCCTCCAGAGTAGCTGGGACTACAGGCGCCTGCCACCACACCCAGATAATTTTTTGTATTTTTAGTAGAGACGGGGTTTCACTGTGTTAGCCAGGATGGTCTCGATCTCCTGACCTCATGATCCGCCCGCCTTGGCCTCCCAAAGTACTGGGATTACAGGAGTAAGCCACTGCACCTGGCCTATAGTGTAAAAATGTTTGAGCAGTTGCCTCTTATTTTCTCAACTATTAAAAATTACAAATTATTGAAGAATAATAAGACCTGTTCATATCTTTAGACACAGTAATCTTTATCATAATAAAATTTTTAAAATTAAAAGTATTATTTGCACAGAATTGATTATTGCAGCATTATTATAACTCTGGAAAAATTAAAACCAACCTGAATGATCATTCGGTTTAACTCTACAAAAGATATTAAACACCTGTGCATCAGATACACTGCTAGATAATTGACCTTCAGCAAGTTCATAATTTAGTAAAGGAGACATATAGAAAATAATACATAATGTTTATGCAATGATCAAGATAATTTTATAGAAACATTAAAGACAGCCATTTATCCCATCTGGGGGATTTAGGGAAGAGAAATTGCAGAGAACTTCATGTACAAGTTGAGTGTTGAATGCTAAGCAAGAATCAAGCAGAGAAAGAAGAAAGATCACAGGGAATATACAAAGACACAATGGCACGATACATTATGGGATATTCAGGAAACTAAAAGCTGATTGGTATTCAGAAGTAGAGGGTTCTAACCAAGAAGTGTCAAGCAGTGGTGTCTGAACCAAGTCAAAAAAGGTATTGTATGCCATGATTTAAAAAAAAGAAAAAAAAAAGACTTTTATATGGGTTGCAAAACCATTCTAAGGAGGTTAGTGAAATTATCATATTTGTATATTAGATCATTCTGGCTGTATTACGGGAAAAATTGAGAGGCCAGGATTAATATCAGATTGATTAAATAAGATGTTATTGTAGAACCTCTTATCTAATATAGGCAAGAGATGATGAGATCCTAAATTAGGGTAGAAGTAGTGAAGGTAGAGAATGGGGCATTCATTTTTAAAAATGTTTTAAGAGAGTAAATTGACAGGATTTGGTGTTTGAATGGATATGAGAGAGGCATGATGAGGAAGAGGGAGGAATCCAAGATGAATGAGTTCTTTTGATTAGATGATTACATGGGTGGTTCATATATGCAGAGAGAGAGAAAGAATATGGGAGGAGAAGCCACTTTCAGGGGAAAAGTTTTGGACACTGAGTTTGAAGTGCCCATGAAATATCCAGGTAAAGGATATTCTGTGGTAGCTCAGCTGAAAGAAGAGTTCAGGGCTGCAAATTTGAAAGTCATCAGCATATAGTATAGTTTAGAAGTATGAATTAAAACTATGAAGTCTTTGATGGAGTTATTGACAGTTAAATGTTCCTCCTTTTGCCTGATGAGAAAATATAGAGAGGAAAAAGGATTGAATGTGAATGAAAATCTGGGGAACATTTTTAGCGGTAGGAGAACCAAGTGAATAGTGTCATAAAAACCAAGGAATTTGTGTGTCAAGAAGGAAGGAATGTGATCAGCTATTTAAAATGCACTGGAAAGATCCAGAAAGATAAAAAATGGAAAGGTGGCTTTTAAACTTGGCGTTATGGAGAACATAATGACTTTTGGTGGGTAATTTCTTTTTTTTTTTTTTTTTCTCTGAGACAGAGTTTCACTCTTGTTGCCCAGGCTGGAGTGCAGTGGCGTGATCTCAGCTCACCGCAACCTCTGCCTCCCAGGTTCAAGCAATTCTCTTGCCTCAGCCTCCCGAGTAGCTGGGATTACAGGCATGAACCACCACGCCCGGCTAATTTTGTATTTTTAGCAGAGACGAGGTTTCTCCATGTTGAGGCTGGTCTCGAACTCCTGACCTCAGGTAATCCACCCGCCTTGACTTTCCAGAGTGCTGGGATTACAGGCGTGAGCCACTGTGCCCAGCCTTGGTGGGTAATTTCAAGCAGAGTTGTAGAAATGCTGTAGATACATTACAATGGGCTGAGAAGCGAATACAAACTAAGGAAGTAAACTGAATGAAGACTTTTAAGAATCTTGCTAGAGACAGGAAGGAGAGAGTTAAGGCAGTAACTGATAGCATCAGGGGAAGTTTTGTTTGGTTTTATTTTGTTCTTGAAGAGAGAGACACCAGGTTTTTTTGTTTGTTTATTTGTTTGGAGACAGTGGCTTGCTCTGTCGCCCAGGTGTCTCCCTCTGTTGCCCAGGCTGGAGTGCAATGGCATGATCTCAACTCACTGGAACCTCCGCCTCCTGAGTTCGAGCAGTTCTCCTGCCTCAGCCTCCTGAGTACCTGGGATTACAGGCACATGCCACCACGCCTGGCTAATTTTTGTATTTTTAGTAGAAACAAGGTTTCATCATGTTGGTCAGGCTGGTCTTGAACTCCAGACTTTGTGATCTACCCACCTCAGGCTTCCAAGTATTTTTATAATTAGATGAGTAAAGAGATAAGTAAAGAGGGATAGGGTAAAGATATAAGATAGATGAATGCTTATTGATGGAGCAAGATCTTAGAGGAAATAGAAGAGATTGATATCAAAAGTAAGGACAGAAAGTTGTGAATAGGAGAGAGAGAGACTCTTTATGCCTCAAGACAATTGAGGTTTACTGACCGGGGGAGGGGTGAAAGCAAGGGTTTAAAACAGCACTTGTCCAGTGGTTTTAGTTTTCTTTAATTAAGAAAGGAGGCCTGCAAGAGAAGAAAGTGGAGATTGGGTAGGTAGCTTAAGAAAAATGGGGAAGCTCTGCAGTGAGCTGAGATTGCGCCACTGCACTGCAGCCTGGGTGACAGCAAGACTCCGTCTCCAAAAAAAAGAGAAGAAAATTGGGGAAGCTCTGAGAACTGTATTGTTTCTACTTACACATAAGGAGTCATAAGGATGGCAATACGTTGAAAGCATTTTTTGAATAGTTGTGCAAATATGTTAAATGTTCATGGACATTCAGCCACATCACTCATCTCAACACTATAAACCACAGGTCTAAGTCAAGAATGAAACTCTTATTAGAACTGATTATTATTTGCCCTCTGCTATAGTTTAAATGTGTCCCTCCAAAATTCATGTTTTGAAAACTTAATTGCTGTTTTAACAATATTAAGAAATGGGGCCTTTAAAAGGTTATTAGGCCATAAGGGCTCTGCTCTCATGAAGTGATTAATACTATTATTGTGGGAGTAGGTTAGTTATCTTAGGATTGGGCTCCTGACAAGAAGGTAAGTCCTACTTCCATTTTCTCTTTATCTAACATACATACTTGCTTGCACTTCATGTGATGTCTTCTATCATGAGATGACCCTTCCCAGATGCAGGCATCATGCTCTTGGACTTTACAGCCCCCAAAACTGAAAGCCAAATAAACTTCTGTTCTTTATAAATTATCCGGTATTTTGTTATAGCAGCAGCAAATGGACCAAGGCAGAAAACTGGCACAAAAAAGTGGGGCCATTGTTATAACAAATATCTGAAAATATGGAAGTGGCTTTGGAACTGGTTAATGGGTAGAGGTTGGAAGAATTTTAAGTAGGAGTCCAGAAGAAGCCTAGATTGCTGTGAATAGAATGTTAAGGGTGATTCTGGTGAGGGCTCAGAAGAAGAGAGCCATAGGGAAATTCTGGAACTCTTTAGAGATAAGTGGACATGATCAGAATGTTGATAGAAATGTGCACAGTAGGCCGGGCGCGGTGGCTCAAGCCTGTAATCCCAGCACTTTGGGAGGCCGAGACGGGCGGATCACGAGGTCAGGAGATCGAGACCATCCTGGCTAACACGGTGAAACCCCGTCTCTACTAAAAACAATACAAAAAACTAGCCGGGCGAGGTGGCGGGCGCCTGTAGTCCCAGCTACTCGGGAGGCTGAGGCAGGAGAATGGCGTAAACCCAGGAGGCGGAGCTTGCAGTGAGCAGAGATCCGGCCACCGCACTCCAGCCTGGGTGACAGAGCGAGACTCCGTCTCAAAAAAAAAAAAAAAAAAAGAAATGTGCACAGTAAAGCTATTCTGATGAGGTCTCAAACAGAAACTGAGAGTAAAGGCCATCCTTATTATACATTAGCAAAGACCTTTGCTGAATTACATCAGTGTCCTAGGACTTTATGGAATGCAGAACTTCAGAGCGATGAACATTCAGACTGCTTTGTGACTGCTTTTAACTGCATATAGTAAGGTGCAAGAGGGAAGGAATGATTTAAAAATGGAATTTATAATTAAATGGTAAGCGGAACAGAAAGACTTGGAAAATTAGCAGCTTGACCATATAAAAAGTGAAAAGGTATATTTTAGGAGAGTAAACCAGGGATGTGTGCTGAAGAGATGACTGGTTACAAGGCAGCCAAGTGCTAGTCAAGACAATGGGAGAAGGCCTGAAGGCATTTTAAGATCTTCAAGGCTGTGCCTCCATAGTAGTCTCAGAACACTAAGAGAGCAGAACGGTTTTGGGGGATCAGCCTGGGACACCCTCCACGTGCTCACTGCCCATGGCCACCTTGGGAGTCTGCTCTCCACATTCTAGTGTAGCTGCCCCAGCTGTGGCTCAGGCTGCTACTCTAGAAGGCACAAGTAGTAAGCTTTGGTGTGGCCATGTGATTTTAAGTCTACAGGCTTGCAAACTACAAGAGTTATGGGGGCATGGCTACTGTAAGAGTGTTGCAGCTAGCACAAGGGGCAGGCAGAAACTTGTCTTGAGGCAGAAGCACTACAGAGCACCTTCACTAGGGCAATGGCTAGGGGAGTCATGGGAATGGGGCCATCCCCAAAAACCACAGAACTATAGTGCAAGTAGTGTGCAGCGTCAGCCTGTCAGAACTGTAGGCACAAGATTCCAACCTGTGAGACCTGCATGGGCTAAGCCCAGCAAAGTCATGGGGGCAGGGCTGCCAGAGGTCTTGGGGGCCCAACTCCTGCCCCAGTGTATCCAGAAAGTAGGACATGGAGTCGAAGGAGATTATTCACCAGCTTTAAGACTTAACGTTTTCAGCCGGGCACGGTGGCTCACGCCTGTAATCCCAGCACTTTGGGGGCCAAGGCGGGCGGATCACGAGGTCAGGAAATAGAGACCATCCTGGTTAACATGGTGAAACCCCGCCTCTACTAAAAATACAAAAAATTAACCGGGCGTGGTGGCAGGGGCCTGTAGTCCCAGCTACTCAAGAGGCTGAGGCAGGAGAATGGCGTGAACCCGGGAGGCGGAGCTTGCAGTGAGCCGAGATCGCGCCACTACGCTCCAGCCTGGGCGCCAGAGCGAGACTCCGTCTCAAAAAAATAAAATAAAGACTTAATGTTTTCCTTGTTGGGTTTTGGATTTACTTGGGGCCTCTTACTCTTTGTGTTTCCTATTTCTCCCTTTTGGAAGGAGGATATCTATCCTATGCCTTTCTCACCTTGTGTTTTGGAAGTAAATAACTTGTTTTGATTTCACAGGCTCACAGCAGGAAGGTTTGCCTGAGGATGTATCATGCCTTGACTCTGGCTCATATATGATTTAGATAGACTCTGGACTTTGGACTTTTGAGTTGATGCCAGAATGAGTTGACTTTTGGGGCTATTGGGATGGAATGAATGTATTTTGCATGTGAGAAGCACACGAATTTTGAAGGCCGGGGCAAAATTCTATGATTTGAAAGTGTTCCCCAAAAGTTCATATGTTGGAAACTTAATTGCCATTGAACAGTATTAGGAGGTCGGGCCTTTAATAGGTGACTAGACCCTGAAGGCTCTGCCCTCTTGAAGGGGTTAATATCATTATTGTGGGAGTGAGTTATTGCGGGAGTGGGCTCTTGATAAAAGGATAAGTCCGGCTGCCATTTTCTCTGTCTTGTGCACAGGCTTGCTAGCTATCCATGTGATGTCTTCCACCATGAGATGACCCTTCCCAGAATCTAGCACCATATTCTTGGACTTCCCAGACTCCAGTACCTTGAGCCAAATAAACTCTTGTACTTTATAAATTACCCAGTCTGTAGTATTCTATCAGTAGAAAATGAACTAAGATATTGTCAAAAGACCATAAGGACTAATGACATTATATGTTGTATGTATTTAGCTAAATCATCTCCAGAAATCCATAACTTCTAGATAATCCATCATCATAACCTTTAGTCTTACTATCACTGAGAAGTCTTACTCTCATACCAACCAGTTTTCCAATTCTCTGACATCAACTAGGTATTTAACAGTTTAATTCTGGGCGGGCACAGTGGATCGTGATTGTAATCCCAGCATTTTGGGAGGCCTAGGCAGGCAGATCACAAGTTCAGGAGTTCAAGACTGGCCTGGCCAATATGGTGAAACCCTGTCTGTACTAAAAATTAAAAAAAAAAAAAATTAGCCAAGCATGGTGGTGCACACCTGTAATCCCAGCTACTCAGGAGGCTGAGGCAGGAGAATTGCTTGAACCTAGGAGGCGGAGGCTGTAGTGAGCTGAGATCGTGCTACTGCACTCCAGCCTGGGCGACAGAGCAAGACTCCGTCTCAAAAAAAAAAAATTCAATTCTGACACTAAGTCTTAAGAGTTAGCCATATCCCACAGGTTAAGGGCTCAGTCCTAGACTGTTCCTACTTCAGATGCCAGCCTTTGTCATTACCAGTGACTTCAACACATTCAAAAATCTTGGTTCACACATTCCACTCTTTGACAGTGGTTTTTTCTTGCCAGTTTCTTTCTTTCAGTACACACCCTCCAGTGAGTCTTTGTCCCTTTCAGGATTCTTCATCCATTGGCCTCATAATCAGTTAGAACTGATTGCTCTTTAACTACCACATGTTCTTATCTTCCCAGCTTACCCAGCTTAGATTCGAGGAACATCACAGTCATCATTCCTTTAAATACGCCATGGCCCCTTTGCCTTTCTGTTCCTCCGTCATACTCATCTAGTTAAATTCAATTGTCCTCTTATGCCATGGCTGCATCTGAGCAGCAGAACATAACTAGAGAAACCTACATACCCATTTTAACTTATCTCACATGGGGCCTTCAGCACTCCCCAGTAACGCTCTGCATTTCCTTAATCAGTTTATTCTTTGACTCCCTCATGTCTTACACCTTCTGCTCTCTTAAAAACATCCAAAACCCCTTCCCTTTACCTCTTATTCTACTGAAAAGTTGGAAGCAACCAGAAGAGAACTAGCCCATCTTCCCAACACCAGATCTGCCAAGTTGTTTCTAAGACCAACCCCTCCACCTCTCTACTTATTCACTAGATTCCATTCACTCTCCATTACACAAAGACTTTGCTTTTCCACTTATCCTATCTCTCTCCTATGTCATTACCTTCTCCCTCTGTGCTATATATATCAGTACTGTCAGCATGCAAACACATTTTGGTTTAAGCTTCCAGGTTAAATTAATCCCCTCAGGTCCCCATGGTCTTTCTCTGCCCCACTTGATAGCTACCTGCTCATATTTATTTTACTCATTATAGTAAAAATCATTGGAAAATTATACCCCCTGTTTTCACTTCCTTATCTCCCATTCTCTTTTAAACCTTGTTAGGGTCAAAGTATTCCATCATATATCATTGCATTAATTTCACATTTTTAAAACAAGTATTATAACAAAAACTGACTTTAAATAGGAATTCAGTAACTATTGAGTGAATGAATATACCTCGATTATGCTGGATGGAGGACTTTTTTATGCTGTTACATTATTGAGTTTGGGGACATTAGCTACTTTTTCCCAGGTTTTTGGGAGGGTAAAGATATATATGTATATGCAAAAGATTATATAATATATGGGTGCAGGGTATCAAGAATAAATACTCGAGTACCTATCAACCAGCTTCACAGACTATTAACAATACTTCTGAAGTCCCCCTGTGCCCCTCCTTGCTACCATATCCCTTCCTCCACAAGTATCCACTGTCCTGAATTTTTATGAACTGTTTCCTTGTTTTTCATTATAATTTTGCCACATATTAAATGTGCCCTAATATATTATGTTTTACACATTTTAATATAAGTGCAGTAATATATATTATTCACAGATGTTTTTTAACAACAATGTTTGTGAAATTCATCTGTGACATTGCATGAGGAAATGGTTCACTTAATTTATATGTTATATAGTATATAAGCATAATATACTTCACCTTTCTACAATAAAAAATTTAATTTTAAGTATTAAAGTGTTACACGCACAGAGAAAAATGTACAAATCCCAAATGTAAGCTCAGTGAATTACCACAAAAGTAAACATTACAAGCCAGTTCAAGAAACAGAGTATGAGCAACACTCAAAAGCCACCCTTGAGCTCCCTTCTTGTCCTCTCCAAAGGTGACCACTATCCTTATTCCTAATCCAGAGATTTGTTTTACCTGTTTTTGAACTTAGTTAATATCCTTTTAAATTTGACTTTTTTGTCTCAACATTATGTGTATAAGATTCCCCAAGAGACATGTAGCTATAGTTTGTTCCTTTCGTTGCCATATAGTATTCTCTTGTATGATATGGCACAATTTATCCACTCTATAGTGGATGAACATTTGGATTGTTTCCACTTTGGAGCTGTTACAAATAATATTGCAGTAAACACTATTGGACATATATGTATACATGCCTTTCTCATCAGTAGAGTTCCTCAGACAGGACACATAATTACACTTTAACCATTCTCCTTTTGGTGGATGATTGTGTTGTGCTTCTATGAACATTTGTGTATATGTGTCTAGATGCAAAATTATAGTAGACATTCAGGAGAGTAGATACATAGGAATGTAATTACTGAGTCAGGACACATGTATCTTCAACTTTTTTAGATAATGTAAAATTGTTTTCCAGAGTAATTTATACAAGTTTGCAGTCTCACCAAGGGAGTATGCATTTCTTACTACACATTCTTGCCAACAATTATTATCTGACTTTACATTTTTTGCCACTTTGGAAGGTGTGTCATGGTTTATTGTGGTTTTAATTTTTGTGTCCCTGATTACTAATAAGATTAAAAATTTGGTTTTTAAATTTTAATTTTTTTCTGCTTATTCTTTAGTGTGGAGATGTACTTTCCTCAGAATGACTCTTGGATTGGTTTGGCACCCCTAAACATTCCTCGCTATGAATTTGGAATATGCGTTTTAGACCAAAAAGTGTATGTTATAGGTGGTATTGAAACTAATGTGCGTCCTGGTGTCACTATCAGAAAACATGAAAATTCAGTAGAATGCTGGAATCCTGATACAAATACTTGGACTTCTCTAGAGAGAATGAATGAAAGCCGAAGTACTCTTGGAGTAGTAGTACTTGCAGGAGAACTTTATGCCTTAGGTGGTTATGACGGACAATCTTATTTACAATCTGTAGAGAAGTACATTCCCAAAATAAGAAAATGGCAACCTGTGGCACCAATGACTACAACAAGAAGTTGTTTTGCTGCAGCTGTATTGGATGGAATGATATATGCCATTGGTGGATATGGTCCTGCCCACATGAACAGGTATTTAACTTAATAATTAAATCGTATATGTTTGTGGATTTTTAAAAGTCTCATTAGCAATAATTTCTGAGTTTAAACAATTTGTGTGTATGAATGAACTTCCGGCATTTGGGAAACTTAATCTGCTCCATGGATATAATTGTAATTGTTTTAAATGGGAATTTCATACAAACCTAACAATCAAATCCCTCTCATTAAATTTTACATTCATTCAGTATAAATAGACTAGATTTTAAAACTCGGAAACCTAAAAATAAGATGAAGTTAGACAACTTTAGATTTTGTGTAGTGTGTACATCTATGTGCACAGTATGTAAATTGTCTCTTATTGTATTGCTTAATAGAATAAAGAAGTAGAAATTTAATTCTTGTATGTCTATACAATATTATAATGCATCATAAACTTAAAACCTTATTTAAATATTCCTTTCTGAATTTTTTTCTGTAATCATATATGTATCATCAGGTATTTGACTTGTGCCGGAGTTTGAATTTGTGATATCTGTATTCTGTAGTATTATCTGAATAAAGGAGAAATATATATGAGAAAATAAAAGTATGAAGTAGTTATATGAGAAATTAATAATAATTCTGAACCTTTATTGAAAATTGATGTTCCAAAGGTTTTATCTTTGGTCAGGTGTGGCAGTTCATGCCTGTAATCCCAATACTTTGGGAGTCTGACGTGGGAGGATTGCTTGAGCTCAGGAGGTTGAGGCTGCAGTGAGCCTTGAATGCACTACTACACTCCGGCCTGGGCAACAGAGTGAGACCCTGTCTCAAAAAAAAAAAAAAAAAGAAGAAGAAGAAAAGAAAAGATTGTATCTTTAATAGTAATTAGAGTGGTTTGTGTTATTTTGATTGTAAGTATTTTAATGAGAGGGCATACAGTCAGCCCTCCATATCCATGAGTTCTACATCCACAGATTCAACCAACTGTGGATCAAAAATATTTGAAAAAATTTACAATAATCAAAAACAAAATAATATAGTATAACAGCTATTTGCATAGTATCATAAGTAATCTAGAGATGATTTAAAGTATACAAGAGGATATGTGTAGCTTATATGCAAATATTATACTATTTTATATAAGGAACTTGAGTATCTGCAGATTTTGGTATCCTTGGGATGGGGTGGATCCTGGAACCCATCCTCTTCAAATGCCAAGGTTTGTTGACTGAGAAAGTGATGGCACAACAGCATTTCATCTGTAAATTTTTACTTCTATTGAAGCCAAAGTATTCCTCCTTTTATTTATTTATTTATTTATTTTTTGCCCTTAGTTGAAGGAAAAGTATTTGGGACATACACATGCATTTCTATTCTTTGAAAAATTTCTGGCCAAAATTTGTAAGATAAAAGGAAAGTCTTGCTGCAGTTCATCAACTCTTTTTCAATGATTTTGGTCTAATGGATTCTATCCCGGAGTTCTTTCAGAAACATTGTTACCCAGTCTCTATTATGAACTCCAGAATAGTGTCACAGCCTGTTAAATGCTTATGGTTTTTTCAGGAAATTAGGTTAGGGCCAGAACAAGCCCAACAATCTTACCTCTGTGCCTTTGTGCCCCTTCAGAGGAAACCATAGTCTTAAACAGCTGCTAGAATTTTCTAGGGAAGCCTTTTTGAAAATTCTAATTTAATTTGGATTCCATAATGCAGCTTGGAAATGCCACAGGTTCTCTGGAACACAGCCTTAACTCAAATTCCTGAGTACTCCTAAATCACCCTGAGATTATATGATTAGCCAATTTGTGCTATGCAATCTACAGTGACTGCTTTGCAGTAAGCCACATGAATTCTCCTGTGAGGGGGAAAAAAAAAAAAAGTCCCCCCCCCCCCACACCTTCTCTTCCTCTTCTCTTTCCCTTAACTGTATAGAAGATCCTAAAAACCTCTGTATTCAAGCCAGGCATGGGGGCATGTACCTTTACTCCTAGCTACTCAGGAGACTGAGGCAGAAAGATCACTTTAGTCCCGGAATTTGAGACTGCAGTGAGCTATGATTGTGCCACTGCACTCTATCCTAGGTGACAGAGCAAGACCTGTCTCTAAAATAAATAAATAAAGTTTAGGAACAAAAAAAAAATCTGGCCGGGCGTGGTGGCTCACGCTTGTAGTCCCAGCACTTTGGGAGGCCGAGACGGCTGGATCACGAGGTCAGGAGATCCAGACCATCCTGGCTAACACGGTGAAACCCTGTCTCTACTAAAAATACAAAAAAATTAGCCAGGCGTGGTGGTGGGCGCCTGTAGTCCCAGCTACTCCGGAGGCTGAGCCGGGAGAATGGCGTGTACCCGGGAGGCGGAGCTTGCAGTGAGCCGAGATCGCGCCACCTCACTCCAGCCTGGGTGACAGAGCGAGACTTCGTCTCAAAAAAAAAAAATCTGTATTCAATTAGTGGTTTTCAAAGTCACGTGCATACTCATTTGACTTTATTCTTACATGAATCCCTTGAGGTTCATGAGGTTGCACATGAATCCCTTGAGGTATCCTCATTTTTGCATGTTAGAGGAAATGACTTATTCAGGATTACACAAATCCACAGCAGTAGGGCTAAGGTTCATTCAGCCCCAGGTGTACAGAATTAGTACTTGAACCCAGGTTTTCTGACTCCAAGTTCTATGCTCTTAATATACTTTGCTGCTTGCACAATATAATGGAATAGCATATGGAATTGCACCCTGTTTACAAGGTAAGCTTTTATCCTTGCAATCTTATCAGCAAAACCTAAGCATTTGTGACAGACTAGTCTTATTTAATATCTCTCTATTACGTGAACTTTTAAAGCTGTAGTGGGTTTTAGTTTTGCTTTGACAGGAAGAATGACACAAAAGATCTGTAAATTAAATGTTTTTTTTAAATATTTGCAGTGTGGAGCGTTATGATCCAAGTAAGGACTCCTGGGAGATGGTTGCATCCATGGCAGATAAAAGGATTCACTTTGGCGTGGGTGTCATGCTAGGCTTTATTTTTGTGGTGGGTGGACATAATGGAGTCTCACATTTGTCCAGCATTGAAAGATACGATCCTCATCAAAATCAGTGGACTGTGTGTAGACCAATGAAAGAACCTAGAACAGGTAATAAAAAGTTATTAATTTCCAAACATATAAGGCAATGTTTTCTATAATGATGTGATTGTAATAATAGCTCCTTGGAATATAGCAGTAGGAATATTACTAGTCCAGGAAAAAAAAAAAAAAAAAAAACTTGTATGTGGTAAACTTGAAAGACAATTAGCTAGACAAAAGTATATAGATTTCTTATGACTTTTATATGCCAGTGTGCATATTATTGTTTCTCAAACTTGCTGAATACATTTTGTGAAATGCTTATACTGGAGTGTATATTTATAGAAGCTCTTTTTGTCCATGTAACAAATGTCCTCTTTTCATATGTTACATATATACAATCCTCGGATTGTTCTGTTTTGTTTTCTATTGTATATCAGTAATCTGTATGTTCACTTTCAAATGTTCTTTCTTCCCCAAGGGGTATAGTTGATCAAAAAGGTTGGATTTCAGAGTTCATAGAAAGAAAACAAATCCACTCTTGTGGTTTGGGAGAAATTGTTTTCTTTGAACTCAAACTCATCACATCATTTTAAGGGAAAGGTTTTTAGATACTGATGGAAGTGCTTTAGGGAGCACTCCTCATACAGGTTGAATATTTCCTATCCAAAATGCTTAGGACTAGAAGTGTTTCAGGTTTTGGATTGGGGATTTTGGAATATTTGCACTATGCTTACCAGGTTGAGCATGCCAAGTTAAAAAACCCTAAAGTGTGAAATGCTTAAGTGAACACTTTCTTTGAGTATCATAAGGTGCTCAAAAAGTTTCAGATGTTGGGCCAGGCACGTGTGGCTTACGCCTGTAATCCCAGCACTTTGGGAGGCTGAGGTGGGAGGATCGCTTGAGGTCAGGAGTTCAAGACCAGCCTGGGCAACATGGTGAAACCCCGTCTCTACTAAAAATACAAAATTAGCCTGGCATGGTGGCACATGCCTATAGTGTCAGCTACTTGAGAGGCTGAGGCATGAGAATCACTTGAACTGAGATCGCACCACTGCACTCTAGCTTGGGAGACAGAGTGAGACTCCGTCTCAAAAAAAAAAAAGTTTCAGATGTTGGAGCACTTTGGATTTCATATTTTTGGGTATTGGATGTTCAACCTATATTTATGATTAAAGAACCTCTTGAAACAAACATGCAGGAGAAACTGAAAGGACAAGTTGAAATGAACTATTTTAGTGTTTACTATAATTTGTTTCTTTCGTATCCTTGAGAGGGAAAGCCACAGAAACAATGAGAACTTAAAAAATTGGGGTAAACTTGTTTCTTTTTAGAACTATATACGATAATATCTAAAGTAGAATTTTTTGCAGCATGTTATGTTTAATATATTTAAAATATTTAAATTTAAAATATTTAATATATTTTAAATATTTCAGTGTATTTGAAAGCCTCATAAAATGATTTTTCTAGAATGAAATGAAATTAAAAAAAAAAAGCCTACGGAAAGATATATACTCCGTTTTACTGAAGGGGAAGGAAGAGTAGGATTAGAGAGGAGAGGTAAAGGAAGACTTCAACTCTTGCTTTTATTTATTTTAGTTTAGTTTTTAGACAGGGCCCTACTCTGTCCAGCCAGGTAGGGATGCAGTGGTACAGTCATAGCTCACTGCTGCCTCAAACTTTTGGCCTCCAGCCATCCTCCCACCTCAATAACTCTTATTTTGTTTTAAGGATTTTATTTTTCCATCAAGCGCATATTGCTCCAGTAGGCACCCCATACCCACAGGAGATATGTTCCAAGAACCCTGGAGGACTGAAACTTCAGATAATACCAAACCCTATATGTGTAATGTTTTTTCCTATACATATGTATCTATGATAAGGTTTAGTTTGTAAATTAGTCAGAGTGAGAGATTAGTGACAACAATAATAGAACAATTGTTACAATATATTGTAATAAAAGTTACGTGGATATGGTCTTCCTCAAAATATCTTACTGTACAGTACTCCCTATTTTCTAGTCATGGTTGACTGCAGGTAACTGAAAGCATGGAAAGCAAAAACTCAGATAAGGGGATGACTAGTGTATATTGCTTGTATAATATAATTAATAATAGATTGTTAAAATGTCTTTTAATAAAACATTAAAATACAAATTTATTTTTAGTGAGAAAAAGTATACTTCATGGTTAACACGTTTCTTTTTTTTTGCTACTCTTTCCTAGGAGTTGGTGCTGCTGTAATCGATAACTACCTTTATGTTGTCGGTGGTCACTCAGGGTCTTCCTATCTGAATACAGTGCAGAAATATGATCCTATCTCAGATACGTGGCTGGATTCAGCTGGCATGATATACTGTCGCTGCAATTTTGGGTTAACTGCACTTTGACAAATGTGAACTCTCGGAAATAGTATGGTGGTGAAACTTGTACTGCATGAACAGATGGCCCAGTTTTCTGAAACCCACAAGCTGCATTGCTTTCTTTTTAACTTGAAGTGGCATGAAGACTCAAAGTTTTGTTGGGTACTTTTAATTGACAAGTAGTTTTGGTTGCTCTTGATTACACAGTAAATCAATAATCAAAAAGAAAAAAGAGAAAAAAAAAAAGTAAAGACCTTGTCAATTGAATTGTGCACTTTTTCCCCGAAGACTGAGATATACTAGTTTTATGTTCATAAGTGTACGTGTAGAGAAAACGTTGCTGCTTTTTTTTTTTTTTTTAATTTCTAGCTTTCCTTCCCTGATACCATGATTTACTAGGATAAGCGATGCTTTAGGTGCTGGAGTGTATTGAATGAATGGACAGAGTGCTGATACTGCTTCTTGGATGTAAATGCTTCACATTTTTCATTTGTTTTAAAACAAATAAAGGGCTGCTTTTTATTTTGGTACTTTTAAGGGTTGTAAATAACATGCCATAAGTAGTCCTCTGAATACTCTTCCTGCTAAATGATTTTAGGGCTAGGGATGTAATAAATTTTTAAGACAATTGCTTTTACTATCATGATATTTGGGGCCCTATTTTAGGAAGTCAGATATTTACTGTTTAATGCCTTTTGTAGATGGACAGGTTAACGTTGGATGAATTTAATTACCTATCTATGCTATGGTTAGCATGGGTAGGAGTTTAAGTATATCAGTTGTTTCAGTTTTTCTTCAGTAGTACAGCAGGCCTTCCAGTGCTGATGTAAATATTTGAGCAGTGTTTAGTACCATTCTTAGTGCATATTAATTTTTTTCATATATCCTTATAATAATTTTAGTTTTTTAAGATCTTTGCTTTTTCAAAGTGTTCAGATATAAAAATGGTGCTAACTGTAGGATTTGTAACAAGGCTGTAACTGATGTCCTTTTGGATGTTCAGTATGAGATATGCATGACATGTTTTGATAGTCTTTTGCATTTTTAATGGCTTGATTCATTTGTGTTTATTAAAAATGTTAGTGATTACACTAATGTTAACATCCAAAAATCATCAAAATGGCCTTTGTTATGCTTTTCATGGTTCCTGAATAGTGATTTAAAGAAAGTTACACTTTTGATCTTCTTTCTTCTTGTGCTAGATATTACATGTCCTTCTTAAAAACAGAAATATATGCATTAAATATAAAGCACTAGGCAGTTATGCATTACTTTGTACATTTCTTAGGTAACTGAATATTTTAATGTTATTGAGGAAAACTGGAACTCAATGTTTACTTGAGTAATGGTTCTAAGTTGAGTTCTACTTTGATTAAAGAAATCATCTTTTAAAGTGAAATTGTTTGCTGTAGCCAGTGACAGCTTATTTAAAGGAAGTGGTTAACTTATTTGATTTTAGCATGTTTTAGTAAATGTCTGTTAGTCTTAAACACATTCACTTGCATTTTATTATGATGTTGGTACTTGCATTTTGGAACTGTAGTCATTTGATTTTCTTTTCCCTGATTTTTTTTTTTAAACCTGTCTGCGATCTCCTTATAAGTCTCCGCAAGACCAGTGTATAATTTTTCCTAAGAAAAAAATTGATATTATATTCTTAAGTGCCATAATGTTCTAGACTATTGTTAAGAAGCCATTTGTAATGATAAAACATAGGTTCATTTGTTAGTATATATGTTTATTTCTTGAATACTATAGCCAGGCAATTTACAGTTCTTTGTTCTTCCATAAACTGCCAGTTGTAGATTTGAATATATACTACAAAACTATGTAAAATCATTTTTAATCATAAACGTAGTATCATGCTTTATGAATATTTGCACAGATTATAAAACCTTGCAAGTGATTTTTAGTCTCTTCTAATTTAGAACTCAACAGGAGCAACTAATATGATTGATAGTCTGAGTATTTTCTATGTTGCTTGTCTGAATAACATAATAATATATAGCAATAACTTTTTCATTGATTTGAATAAATCTATTGCATAGAAATAGGTGCACTATTGTAGTTGGCCCAGACTTTAAAGAACAGCAATTTAAAATAGATTCATCACATATTTAGTTTTAAATTCCCAATTCAGTTTTCTTTGTTTATAGCAATTAAATTATTAAATATATCCTCTTATACTATTTTTAATCCCCTATTCCCAAAAGATAAGGGAATTTGAAAGACTATGGAAAATGATTTTAGGACGGGCGCGGTGGCTCATGCCTGTAATCCCAGCACTTGGAGAAGCCGAGGTGGGTGTATCACCTGAGGTCAGGAGTTCGAGACCAACCTGGCCAACATGGTGAAACCCTGTCTCTATTAAAAATTTAAAAAAATTAGCTGGTCATTGTGGCAGGTGCCTGTAATCCCAGCTACTTGGGAAGCTGAGGCAGGAGAATCACTTGAACTCGGGAGGCAGGGGTTGTAGTGAGCCAAGCTTGCACCATTGCACTCCAGCCTGGGCAACAAGAGTGAAACTCCGCCTCAAAAAATACAAAAAAAAGAAAGAAAATGATTTTAATTATAAGCACATCTATTCTATACATTGTATTTTAACGTTTTACTCATGTATCATCTCCACTATCAAATTAGTGTATAATCATTTGGTAAATTAGATCAAAAACATATACTGGTCATTGTTTTTGAAAAATTTAAATTTCATCTTGATGAAGACTAAATGTGAAATATCTTGGGCAGTAGTAGGAGCCATACACCAGTGAACAAATTATGAAAATCTGTGAAGGGAAGAGGAAAAATGTTCAAAATTTATAAGCATATTTATTTTAGAATTGCTTAACCTACTGTACTATTCGTAGCAACCAGAGCTACTAATCTGACCTGACAACTAATATGTTTACATTAGCGCCTTCTTTTACAAATTTGTGAGAAGTTTCATTGTGAACACTCTGCTGACAAATTGTGAATTTAAAGCCACATGTTTCTAATGTTAAAAGGGATCAAAATGTTTGGTTATAAATCCTCATGATTAAAAGTATTAGAAATAATTATACATATTCAGGCACGAAGAGAAAAGCTATTTAAGATTTCCCAGAAATATTTTGGAAAAGAGCAGCACTGGGAAATAGAAATTAATGTAATCAGTTGCAAGATACTTGCCTTCTATAATTATAATGACTTAATCTGTTAGGCACCTTTGGCTATTCAATAATCATGGATGTTGTAATAGAATGTAAATGACTTTTAATGTAGCTCCAAGGATATTTATAAATTCTATGTTATTGCTGTTATTGTTTTAAATATGAGTGAATATTAAATTATAGGAAGTGGTATCAAGTGACAGGAAAATGGCATTAGGTTTTGAAATTTTAGTTTGATAATCTGACACATATGGAGGGTTTACTATATGTATGAGATATTCTGTTAGATGCTGTGGGAGCTAGAGAGATAAGATAGACTCTTTTTCACTCAGAGAGAGTAAAATATAGTGGGAGAGACCCTAATAACTATTTTGGTGAAGGATGAATCTAATTCCTTATCTCTGACATCGTAAGAAGTGATTAGAGACCTAGTTTATGCATAAGCAATTCCTTAGTGTCCAATTAGGTTTTATTGGCATGAAAAAGAAATATTTAAAAACCTAATATTTATAGAACTCCAAATCTCCTAGAATTGGATAATGTATTTGCTAGTAAGAAAACTATAGAAATTTTAAATATAGATATTTCCTGTAGTATCAAGGCTCTGGCTGACATTGAGAGAAATATATGTACATGTCGTGTTTATTTTCAGTTTTGGTGTTGGATTCCTAGTATTGTCACCTAAGTGCTCATTTTCAGGAAAATCAGATTCTACAATAAACACTTACTGCTTCAAGTTCAGTAAACTTGTGATAACCTCATAACCTCTGTAGTCTAAAAGTTAAGGAATTATAAGATGTCACATGTCAAGTTAACATCCAGTTCTACTTCTTAACCTTTTTTCCCTTTGTAAACAGCACTTTAATTAGACATGATTTAATTAGATAACAGTTATTCTATGGCTGGATATGCACTGGATTTTCACTTACAGTACATTGATTTGGTGTTAATACACATTTGAAAAGAGTGAGGAATACAATACATTTTTAATACAATAGGTTTACAAATTTTCCTACTGGTGTGAATATGGAGTCAAATAAAAATCCAGTTTACATCTCTGCAGAGAGAAAAATTGTTATCCATATGTCTTGTATATTATACATCTTTAACTAGAGATAATTTATTGTTAATTTTGTCAAGTTATCATGTGTAAGTCCCATTTATTTTTAAATACTAAGCAAAAAGTTCCAAGTTTGCCTTAAAATACAAGTGAAATTAAAGAACTGGATGATAATGCCTATATTTTTGCCTTATGAATTGTGCTGTGTATTATAAACCAGCAACGGTTTTGATTTTAACAGGATTCTGAAATTTTGTAGCTGTAGAGTACTAATATTTGTACTCTCTTGCAAAGAATGTGATCTAGTTGTGGTAGTTTAAATGTTTTTGTATATGTATTTTACCTCTGAACATGTACCTTTTTAGCATCAGGGTTTTATTTTATTTATGTTTACATACTAAAGTGTCATTTAACTAGTTGAAAATTGTATTTTTTTTTTATTTTAAAAGTTATTTGTGTATATTATTGTGGTAATGTTCTGTAATTATTATGGTTAAATTTCATTTAATGTAAAATGTTTAAAATAAAAATGAAAAATCTACTTTGTACATGTCATATGATAATTATGAACTGAACCAAGCTAACTTTGTCATGCTCATCTCTTAGGGTTTTATGCATAGATAGGTAGTAGCCATAGAGTAGCCACACCTTTACATCCTCATTAGCAGGTTACAATGAAAACCTGTCTTAGGCCAGGCCTGGTGCAGTGACTCACGTCTGTAATCCCAGCACTTTGGGAGGCTGATGCGGGCGGATAACCTGAGGTCAGTAATTTGAGACCAGCCTGGCCAACATGGTGAAACCCTGTCTCTACTAAAAATACAAAAATTAGCAGTCATGGTGGCTGTATGCCTGTAATCCCAGCTACTTAGGAGGCTGAGGCAGGAATGAACCCGGGAGGCGGAGTTTGCAGTGAACCGATATGTCAATGCACTCCAGCCTGGGCAACAGAGCAAGACTCCGTCTCAAAAAAAACAAAAACAAAAACAAAAAACACATTTCTTAAGCCAATTCTGCCACACATTCAGACATTTACTAAAGAAACTTAAGTAAAACAAGAGTAAAAGTGTTCAGTAAGCCTATTGCAGTCCCAGCTTTCTGTCCTTTTAGATTCTCTAACCAGCCTTTTGAAAGGTTTACTTGAGGCAGACACTGTAATATCCAAGAGGATTTCATTACTTTTGTGGTCAGCATCAGGTAACCAGCAATCCCAAAGAAACAAGCAGTTGAGACTTGGGTGGCTTTTTTTAGGAAGTGGTAAATTACAAGCCTGAATGGATTCAGTCTTTATAAGTAAAAGTAACCTTCCTTTTTTCTTTTTTTGAGATAGAGTCTCACTTTGTTGCACAGGCTAGAGTGCAGTGGCAGTGGCACAGTCTTGGCTCACTGCAGCCTCCATTTTTTGGGCTTGAATGATCCTACTGCCTCTGCCTCCTGAGTAGCTGGAAGTACAGGTGTGGGCCACTGCCTGGCTAATTTTTAATTTTTATTTTGTAGAGATGAGGTCTTGCTATGTTGGCCAGGGTGTTCTCGAACTCCTTGCCTTAAGTCATTCTCCCACCTCCACCTCTGAAAGTGCTGGATTTCTGGATTTACAGGCATGAGCCATCATGCCAGGTCAAGAGCACCTTTCTGATATCATTGTAGTCGATGAGCCACTTCCCCAAGAAATGCTTCTGACATTTAATATGCTAATTAGCAAAGCATTGGATACTGATTAGATTATGGATAGATAACAGAAGTACTTGAAGTTGCTTTCAGCATGAATTTCCTAGATAGAATGCTAGCTAGCCACCCCTTAACTCCAGTCTTTTAAAAAAGGTATAAAAATAATTTGCTATGATACAAAACAGTTGTACATACTTATGGGGTACAGATGGTATTTTGATACAAGCATATAATATGCAGTGATCAAATGGGTAATTGGGGTATCCATCACCCCAAACATTTATCGGTTGTGTTAGGAACATTCCATTTCTACTTTTTTAGTTATTTTCAAATATGAAATAAATTAATGTTAACTATAGTTGCCCTATTGTGCTACCGAACACTATATCTTTTTTTTTTTTTTTTTTTAAACTTATTATAAGTTCCAGGGTACATGCAGAGGACCTCAGGTTTGTTACATTTGTAAATGTGTACCAGGGTGGTTTACTGCACCTATTAACCCATCACCTAGGTATTAAGCTCCACATTCGTTAGCTATTTATCCTGACGCTCTCCCTTCCTTTGTCCCACCGACAGGCCCCATGTGTGTTGCCAAACAGTAGGTCTTACTCCTTCTATTTAACTGTATTTTTGTACCCATTAACCATCCCCTCTTTTCCCTTTTCCCCACTACCCTTCCCAGTCTCTGGTAATCATCATTCTATTCTCTTCCTCCATGAGTTCAAGTTTTTATTGCTCGTACATGAGTAAGAGCATGCAATGTTTGTCTGGCTTATTTCGCTTAACATAATGTTCTTCATTTCTATCCATGTTGTTTCAAATGACAGGATTTTATTCTTTTTATGACTGAATAGTCCATTATACATATGTACCACATTTTATCCATTCAACCATCGATGCACACTCTAATACTGTATGTTGGCTATTGTGACTAGTGCTGCAATCAACATGTGAGTACAGACTTGTTTTTGATACACTGATTTCCTTTCTTTTGATATTAAGGACCTCAACTGCATTCTTAATGAGGGCAACTCCTAGAGTTGAAGTTGGAACTTAACAGACATATCCTGAAGTGTTTAAAGTGTATTATAGATGACACCGAAAATGTAAATAATGCATTTTGAATGGAGTACACATTAAAATATTGAAATTGACATTTCTTGGCCACATAGATGCTTTTCTAGTTCTGCCTTTTTATTCTAATGCATGCAGAAATAGCTTTCATATTACTCAGAAGTCGTTGTAAAATTTTTCAGCTGACAGTTATTGAGAGTTTAGTATGTGCAAGACGTGGTGGAAGGCGTAAATGAGTAAGACATATCCCATAATCCACTAGAGGAATGTAAAAGTCACCTCAGATTTTTTTCCCCCTGGAAGGGAGAATAGAGAAAAGTGCTAGTCTGGCAGAGGTCTAGTTATGTCTCTTGGGTCCTTTCATAAAGTTACTAGATAATCCTCTCCTTTGCGGCAGTAATAGGGGTGGAAGTTTCAACTCTAATGTGGAAGACTGTGATAACTAGATTTTAGGAGTCAGCAATAGACTTGTAATGGAACACATACACACACAAAAAAAAACCCTTCCAGTGCAGAGCCAGAACTCAAGTCTAGGAGTAAAATTGAGTGGTGTGATGAAAAGACAATAGGTATTAGAGTAGTTCAAGTGAGTTTTGATATGTCTTCCAGGCTTTTTATTTTTTTTCTTTTTCATAGAAATGAAACCTCCACATACCCATCTCTCAGCATCAACTATTAACCACATTTTGCTAATCCTATTTCATCTATTCATTCCACTTTTGTTTTTGCTGGAATATTTTAAAGAAAATCCCAGACATGATGTGATATAACCAGTAAATAAATGAGGTTGCATCTCTAACTGATAAGGACACTTTAAAATTTTATGCTACTTTTCTATAAGCCACACTGATATATTCACACTGAAAAGTTACTACTTTTGTAATATTTAGTACCCAGTCTATATTCAAACTTCCATGATTATCTCAAAAAATTTTTTGATTACCATTGGTTGCTTTACTTCTGGGTCTAAATGAGGTTTATTCATTGTATTCGACTGTTATGTCTCTTAAATCCCTTTTAATCTCTACCAGTCACTACCTCCCACCCCTTTTTTCATGCCATGTATTTGTTGAGGAAATGAGGCCATTTGCCTAGTAGATTGCCCCACATGCTAGATTTAGCTAATTGCTTTTTTGTGCTGTTTTTTATCTTATTGTTCCATTCTTCAAGTTTTTTTTTGTTGTTGTTGTTTTTAAACTGGTATAGGTGGATGTAGAGTTTTGATTAGATTCAGGTTCTTTTTTTTTTTTTTTTGGTCAAGTGTAATTGATGCGGTATGTACTTCCTATTGCATTGCGTCATAAGGTATACTATGTCTGGTTATCTCACTTTTAGTTATGTTAGGATTAGTTTCTAGACTTGAGTTTCAGGTGTTAACCTGATCCCTCTATTATCAAGTTCCCCATCAAACTCTCCCCTGATGGTTTTACCAGCTCTTGATGGCCACAGCTGGATCTGTTATTAGGTTGGTGCCAATGTAATTGTGCTTTTTGCCTTTTAAAGTAATGGCAAAGACCGCAGTTACTTTTGCACCAAACCTAATATTACATTAGTAGTTCCAAAATGGTGATTTTTCCAATTCTGTCATTTCTTCTGCATTTATTAGCTGGAATCCTATAAAGGAAAGCACTTCCTCATCCATCACTTATCTGGGTTACTCTGAGATACATTATTTATAAGAATGGCAGGGGAAAATGTTTCATTCATTCCTTTCTCAGTCTTCAGAGTAATGAACTGGTGACCCATCAACCTCCAACAATGATTAAGTATCACGAAACCAAAAATTTTTACGTATCTGTTTCAATATACGCATTTCAATTAATTGTCCATCTTAGTCCTGTGGATACCCACTAAGTTCCATTGAAAGTTTCCTTTCTTGGCCGGGCGCGGTGGCTCATGCCTGTAAGCCCAGCACTTTGGGAGACCGAGGCGGGTGGATCATGAGGTCAGGAGTTTGAGACCAGCCTGGCCAAGATGGTGAAACCCCGTCTCTACTAAAAAATAGAAAAATTAGCCGGACGCGGTGGTGGGTGCCTGTAATCTGAGCTACTCAGGAGGCTGAGGCAGTAGAATCTCGCTTGAACCCGGGAGGCGGAGTCTGCAGTGAGCTGAGATCAGGCCACCGCACTCTAACCTGGGTGACAGAGCAAGACTCCGTCTCAAAGAAAAAGAAAGTTTCCTTTCTATTTTAAAAAAAGTACCAACAAATTATTAAATTATTTGAAATAATTTAAAATATTGTGAAATTTACAGAAAAGTTGTTAAAACTCTTGTATACATTTTCCAAGATTAACCAGTTTTTAGCATTTGTCTTAATTTGTTTTTATGTTTTCTCATTTTTTTAAGCCATTTGAAAGTCAGTTGAATACATTATGTCCTTTTATGCTTTAATACTTCAGTGTATGTGTCTTAAAAATAAGGATATTCGGCCGGGCGCGGTGGCTCAAGCCTGTAATCCCAGCACTTTGGGAGGCCGAGACGGGCGGATCACGAGGTCAGGAGATCAAGACCATCCTGGCTAACACGGTGAAACCCCGTCTCTACTAAAAAATACAAAAAAATAGCCGGGCGAAGTGGCGGGCGCCTGTAGTCCCAGCTACTTGGGAGGCTGAGGCAGGAGAATGGCGTGAACCCGGGAGGCGGAGCTTGCAGTGAGCCGAGATCCGGCCACTGCACTCCCGCCCGGGCGACAGAGCGAGACTCCATCTCAAAAAAAAAAAAAAAAAAAAAAAAGGATATTCTCTCCTGTAACCACAATTCAGGTATCAAATTCAGGCATCCTTGTGTTTTAGTTTTCTTTTACATTTTGTTCCCCAAATCCAGAACCACCTAGTCCTTTAAGGGCCTGTGGTACCTTTTGCTAGGAAAAGGTATTTAGAGATCCCAATATGGGTGCTAGTGGTGCTCTCTCATTTGTCCTTGCTTGTAGGCTATTTAGTAGGCAGAGTTAGGAAATACTTTATTTTTTTATTTTTTTAAATTTGAACAGAGAGGAAAAGGACTTTTACTTAAATGCTTTGATTTTGAGATATATATACACACACACACATATATATACACACACATACACACACACACACACACACACACACACATATATATATATATATATATTTTTTTTTTGATACAGTTTCGCTCTGTCACCCAGGCTGGAGTACAGTGGCGCCATCTCGGCTCACTGCAAGCTCTGCCTCCCGGGTTCACGCCATTCTCCTGCCTCAGACTCCGGGGTAGCTGCGACCACAGGCGCCTGCCACCCCGCCCGGCTAATTTTTTGTATTTTTCATAAAGACGGGGTTTCATCGTGTTAGCCAGGATGGTCTTGATCTCCTGACCTTGTGATCCCCCCGCCTCGGCCTCCCAAAGTGCTGGGATTACAGACGTGAGCCACCACGCCCGGCCATATATCTTTTTTTAGTCTGAAAACATTGATCTAGCAACATTGACATAATTACCTATTTGCTTTATCTTACAATATATGTATAATAGTTTCAAATTAGCAATACTGACATAGCTATAAATAATAATACCAATAAATAAGACTAAAAGTTAAGATTGTTATTATTCCATCCTTAAATTATATTTTACAAGGATGTATGATACGAACACTGGATTTAGAGTCAAATGAAGTAATACTTTTCTTTGGTTATTAGCCTGATGACTATATAGTTAGGTTATTTTGATTCAGCTTTTAAATTTTAAAGATATACTTTTTGATTTAATTTTAAATTATATATAATATTTACTTGACTCTAGAGTAGAAACTATATGACAAGATGCAGTCACAGAAATTTTGCCTGCATTTTCATCTTTTCCACCATGTTCAGTTTATTTTTTTATAGGTAATAAGTTTTATTAGATGTTGGTTTCATTGTTTCATTTTAAAAATAAAATACCATTTTCTCCATTTCCTTACAAAAAAGATAGCGTACTACAAAAACACTTTTTTTCACTTAATATATTCTGGAGATTTTTCCATATCAATATATTGAGATCATTCTTACTCTTTTTTACAGTTGCACAGCACTTTACTGTGTGGATGTACCATAGGTTTTTTAACTAGTCTACTGATGGACATTTGAGTTGTTTTCAGACCATTGCCTTTACAAATAATGAATGTGATGAACTGCCTTGTGCATTTGTCAGTTTGTATTTAGGGAATGGCTTTTTAGAAGTGGAATTGCTGGGCCAGTATGGATGACATCAACATTGCTAGATCTTGTCCAGTTCTTCTAAAAGGTTGTTCCATTTTGCATACCTATCGGCAATAGACAAAAGTGCCTTACATCTGTTTGGTTGTTATTGGTGGTGGTGGTGGTGTTTTGAGACACAGTCTCGTTCTGTTGCCCAGGCTGGAGGGCAGTGGTGCAATCTCGGCTCACTGCAAATTCCACCTCCTCAGTTCAAGCAGTTCTCGTACCTCAGCCTGCCAAGTAGCTGGGACTACAGGTGAGCACTACAATGCCTGGCTAATTTTTGTATTTTAGTAGAGACAGGGTTTCACCATGTTGGCCAGGTTGGTCTCGAACTCCTGACCTCAGGCGATCTGCCCACCTTGGCTTCTCAAACTGCTGGGATTACAGATGTGAGTTGCTGCACCCAGTCTTACAGTCTGTTTCTATTAGTCTCCCTACTCGGGCTTGTTAAAAGGTGTCAGCTGGCCTCAGGTTCATTTTGGCTTAAACTATGTCTAACATTAAAATATAGCTAAAGAATTGAAAAGCTTCTTACGCTTTAATGCACATCAAAACTGATTTAAATCTCTTACTGAGTAAGGCAGGATGTAAATGAGGATGGACCAATCATTTTTATCTCTGATCAGGAAAGGAGTTTTAGAAAGTATATTCTTGTGTGTACCCTGAGGAGACTTAAGAATTTAAATAGGCAAGGGTCCTAGAATTTAATAGAGTAGGTGGTTCAACTGAATACAGGAATATGTCTGAAAAAGTTTTATAGCCAGATTTTAAAAGACCGATATCATATTAAGTCTATATATAGATATATGTGTATATCTATATATGTCTAAGACATATAGAAATATATATCAAAGTCTTATTATTCCATTTTGCATACCTATCGGTATGCTATATATAGTAATGTATATATAGTGTGTGTATATATGTA